>NC_081409.1:58652914-59297084 GCF_030272615.1 Cryptomeria japonica
ATGCACCATGCTTCTTCACGAGCTCTTGTGCGTCCAGAGACAGTCGATTGTGAATCCCACCTTGCAATATCCTGGTAATATTCATCGTGAAGGTGTCATTGACTAGCTTGTAGTCACTTCTGGGCGGATGATGTAGCTGAACATAAGAATCACAAACTCTTATTTCTTCGGGTCCTCTTCCAACAACTCCTCTGTGAGGTAGTCCTGCATACTCAAAACCTCTGATCAAGGCGTATACAACATATGAACTCATGTGGAATGACTTGGTAGGCCTTAGTCTTCTCAACTGCACGTCCAGGTTGTTGCTAATGATTCTAGCCCAATTGAGCATTCCCTTTCCTTGGACAATCAGTTGTATGAAGAAGAACATCCATTTATCAAAGAAGAAAGCTTGAGAAGCACCTATGACCCGATTGAGTAAGGTTATCAAATCCTTGAACTCTTCTTGGAAGTCGATTTTGTGCAGTGTATTGGGAATCTTGTTCAGGCGAGGTCTGCTCTTGAGTAGCCAATTCTTGTTGATGAAGTTCAAGCAGGAATCAGGATCATCCTCATAGATCGACCTAGCTCCTTCTAGACTTTTGTAGACCATGTCTCTAGGTTCTGGGAGATGAAAAATCTCACTTATAGCTTCCTCCGAAAGATAGGCTAAGATAGTTCCATCATCGGCCACGATCGTCCTTGAGTGTGAATCATAGTGCCGAGCGCACTCAATCATCAACTCATGACACTTGACTGCGGGAGGGAAACCTGCAGCTTTGATGATGCCACTCTCAATTATCTTCTTTGCAACAGGTGACGGCTTGCCGATGTAGGGCGCTTCCTGAAACTTCTTCACATTGAAGTTTCCTAGGTTGGTATCTCCAATATTGCTCCACTTGGACACGATCCTGGTCTCCAATTCGTCATTCCTCTAATCCTCCTTGATTAGAGCCCGTCGAGTAATGGATCCTCCGGCCTTGGGGGTCGTCATTTGACACCTACACAACAGCTTAAAGTTAGGATTTGAGCATAATATCTTCATTATAATTTGAGACCTTTCAAGGAAATAACTAAATATTAATTTGAAAACAATGATAAATCTAAGAATTATGGATTTTCAAATTAAATTAAATCAGATTGTACAAGACTTAGATTTTCAAAATGATTACTATGGAAAATCAAACTAAATCTTGAATAAAAAACTTCAAAAATGAAAGAAGGAAGATGATGACTTCACTGGGCAAGAATGTTAGATCTGAATTTCTGGTCTTCCTTTGGATGAATTATGCTCCAATCAACCTTCAAAAGAATTTCGCCTTCTACTAGCCTTCAAATACTTGGCAAATTCTGGAAATTATCTTCCAATCTAGCAAGAAATTCGCCTCCAACTTAGCTAGAATTCGCTCCTCTAGATCTGCTCTTCTAGTTCGCATGAGAACAATGAATGAATGATTTAAATTCATCAAAATACTCCTCCCTTATATAGGGCGCTCAACTTAATTCTCCTTGAGGCCGACTTGATAAATATAAAAAAAAAATGAAATAAAAACCTCTTTTAAAGGATGGCCGACTTGGCAAATAAAGGGAGAATAATAAGTATTGAGCGCTCAACTTAATTTTTATTTTTAAAATTAATTCCAAAGCTTCAAGGGTGGATTTTTCATTTTATTTCAAGACTTGGCAATTAATTAATTAAATTATGAATGCCTTAATTCATGGCGAAATTGTTTCAACCTCCCAAATGTCTTGTAATAGGCTAATTTTAGTGAAAAATTATGGGCTAGCTTAGGAATGTCAAAGCTTGATTAAGGCTTGATGAACTTTTATTCTCCTTAAGCATAAAAAATATCCAAAATGATGTAGGTTTAAATCCTTTCAAGGCTTGTTTGGACCCCTTTTCTAGGCTTGTTCACTTCGTGAATCAAAATCTTTTCAACCTAGATTTGCAATCTCCCATGTCCTTGTCTTCACAATTCTGCAACTTACCCTTGATTCAATCTAACAAGGATGAAAAAAATAGGTGTTTTTGAGGATTTCGTCTTGGACCCTTTGGAAGGGTCAGGAGCGATTTTCCTGACTAGGCCATGAATACCATATTTTCTTCACTTCTAAATCCTCCGGAAGGCAAGCTTACACTTGTTTTGGCCTAACAAAGTTTTGGATTTCAACTTTTTAGCTCTCCACATGAGTAAATTGGGTGAAAATAGGTATTTTGCTCTGGACCCTTTGGAAGGGTCAGGAGCGATTTTCATCATTTGGCTCAATACCTTCAAACTTGATAATTGTTGACCATTCAAGGACATGCCCAGAGGCACCTCTAATCTTGACCCACACTAGACTTGGCATAAATTTGAGGGAAAAGATAGGTTTTGAGAAAATTTGCTCTGGACCCTTTGGAAGGGTCAGGAGCGATTTTCTCTTTTTAGGTCAAAATTCATCTTTGCTTGATCATTAACTTCCTCCAAGACAATCTCCAGGGTCTATTCATCTCAACCAATGAGTTATCTCAGCAGGATTTTGAAGGAAACACTGCTTTTTAGGAATTTTCGCCCTGGACCCTTTGGAAGGGTCAGGAGCGATTTTCTCCTCTTGTAGCTCATTTTTGATCATTCCAACTTCAATCCACCTCACAAGGCTAAGAAATATCTTTCTTCTTTCACCCAATCCAAGTTTGATTTTATTTTGCAAGGCAGAATAGGAGATTTTAGGATTTTCTCCGTGGACCCTTTGGAAGGGTCAGGAGCGAAAATCCTCCTTTGGCCTAAAATCATCACTTTTGGAAACCAACATCAAGTCAAAGGTAGTCTCAAGGGCATTTCTTACCTTAGTCAAGCCTTGTCTTAGCATAAATTTGAAAGGAATGGGTAGGTTTTAGGATTTTCACTCTGGACCCTTTGGAAGGGTCAGGAGCGAAAATCTTGTTTTAGGGCTATTTTGCCATCCTTCCAACTTCAAATCACCTCCAAGGCATAGAACATCTTGTCTCTCTTCTTTCCAGGGTATAAAAACCAAAATCTTGTCTTGAATTGCAAGGAAAAAGGGGAATTTTAGAAATTTCGCTCTGGACCCTTTGGAAGGGTCAGGAGCGAAATTTTCATTAGGCTTTCAAATTTGCATTCTTGGCAACCAAAATTCATTCTAAGGCAATCCAAATGCCTTCTCGCACCCTTGTCCAAGCTTGGTTTTTCTCAAAATTTGGAAGAAAAGATGGTTTTAAGTATTTTCGCTCTGGACCCTTTGGAAGGGTCAGGAGCGAAAATCACCTCTAGGCTCAATTCCTTCATCATTCATGGTCTCTAGCAACTTAAAGTCACTCTTAGGGGCAACTCCCTCTTGATTTTGCCTTATCCCACACTTGACCTAGCAAAACTTGATAGCAAAAAGAAGTTTTGAGAAAATTCGCTCTGAACCCTTTGGAAGGGTCAGGAGTGAAATTTTCATTTTTGACCCAAAATCATCATTTTCTAAACTTGAAACTTCTTTGCAAGGTAGGATTTCATCCTTCATTACCCTAGGAATAAGAATCCATGTCCAAGAAAGGTCAAAAGGTAGGTTTATAAGGAATTTCGCCCTGGACCCTTTGGAAGGGTCAGGAGCGAAATTTCCTTTCCTGGCTAGAATTCTTCATTTTCACAATCTTCTAAGCATCTCCAAGGATTTCAACATGTTCACACTTCATCTCATCATGCCTTGGACATCAAATTTTGGCCAAATAAGGCAAGAAATGTGTCTTAGAGAGATTTTCGCTCTGGACCCTTTGGAAGGGTCAGGAGCGAAAATCCCTTCTTGGGTTAAATCCTTCATTTCTACTTTCCAAAACGACCTCAAGAGGCAAAAACAAGTCATTTTCCTTCCATCCATGCCATAACAAATCAAAACTTGATTTCCTTTATTGCAAAAGTAAGAGCTTTTAGGAATTTTGCTCTGGACCCTTTGGAAGGGTCAGGAGCGAAATTTTCATTTTCGTCCAAAATCCTTCATTTTCAATGCTTTCAAACCTTTCAAAGGCAATAAGAATGTCCAAGCTTCCTTCCAAGGTACCCTGCAAATCAAAGATTAGCCAAACTTAAGATGAAATGTACTTTGAGAAGATTTTCGCTCTGGACCCTTTGGAAGGGTCAGGAGCGAAAATCTCATTCCTGGCTAAATCGCTCATTTTTCAAGCTTCAAACCACTTCACAAGGTAAAATTAGATCATCATCCATATTAGGAACAAGGTTTGTAACCCATTCAAGTCAAGAAACAAGGTTTATGATGAATTTCGCTCTGGACCCTTTGGAAGGGTCAGGAGCGAAATTCTCCTTTAGGTCAAAATCTTGTCCTTCAAAAATCCACCAACTACATCTCAAGGCAAGATCAAATCAATTCACCCTCAAACATGCTCTAGAAAGCAACACTTAACCAAAACTGAGAAGAAAAGGTGGTATAGACGGATTTTCGCTCTGGACCCTTTGGAAGGGTCAGGAGCGAAAATCAAGATTTTAGCTTGATTCTTGACCTTTTGAACTCTAATCCTTCTTCATAGGTGAACACAAACCTTTCTTCACACATCCCATCAAGATCCTGTCTTTAGCCAAGTAAAAATGAGAGCTTTCAAAAATTTCGCTCTGGACCCTTTGGAAGGGTCAGGAGCGAAATTTATATTCCTCACCTTGGTTCATTTCATTTCTTTCCTACAAAACTCTTTCAATCATCATCAGGTGCATTCGCTCATCAGTTTCTGAAATAACCACTCCGATCTTCCTCTGATCACTGACTTTGCTCAATCGACTCAAACCTGGAAGCAAACAAGACTTTAACAAGAAAACCATCAAACTGGACCTACCCGGACCTTAGACCTATCCACCGTGCTCTTTGATCTCACCATCCTGATTCTCCTGAAAGGAATACTTCATCAAGGCAAACTTAAGGTTCCAGGCAGACGACTAACGACCTCCCAAAATTAGGCTAGACTCAGCTTGAAAGAAACTCTAAAACGAGCCCTCAGAGATTCACCCTAAACTAGCCAGCCCAAACAACCACTCACTCACTCAAAACCCAGCAGGTAGAGAGAAAAACTAACTAAGGGAAAGCAAAACCCTAAGAAAAAGGGGGGGTCCCCATTCTGATGGGGCGATGTGTGAAATGGTCACAACAGAACCCTACCAATTCACAGTGCTTCTCAGGTGCTCAATTATGGCTTCTTGGCTCCAACTTGTCAAACTGATCTCCTACCATTGTGAGTTGATGCAGAGGTGTGGAGGTGTCTACTATCATGTTTTGTATGCGTTTGGGGTCTATTTGTGGCTTGCAATCATTAGGTTTCTTACCGACTTCAAAATCTTGCCTAGAAAAGGGCTACAAGGAATGAGCCCCAATTAGGCCTCCAAATCCGGTTTTCTAGGGCTTGAGGGAAAACGATTCAAATGACCCCCAAATAAGTTTGGATTTTCTTCAAAGATACACCTATCCCTATATGATTTTTGTGGTTTTGGCCCCTGGTTTCACCATACAATGTATGAACCCCAAAATGAGGGTTTTGAAGGGTTTACAAGGCCTTTAACCAACAGTGAATGAACAAATTGGGTTTTTGGTATCAAAAGGCTTTGTCAAAGCTTCTCCCTTCATGGACAAGTCTGCCCCAACTCCATGAACCCCTCCAAACTCTGAATTGGTGAATTGGCACACGCCCCTGCACTTAGCACTTAATTTTCACCTTTTCTCCTCTAGCCGGGTTGCCTAGAATAAGGTGACAGTCATACTTAAACTCCTCTCCAGCACTTCAACCTGCATATGTACACTATACAGAGGGTTGCCCATCATGTTCCAACAAGCCGTGATGGCAGCATGTGTGGAACTCATGGGGCAACCATATTTACAAGAAAATTGCTATTTACAAGCCAAAACTGGCTGCTTGCAAACTTTAACAAGGAAACACCAATGAACAGTATTTACAAGACTCTAAAATGAACCAACAACTCAATAACACACAGTAGTAACTCAATCCATTGCTGGATCAATGGATTCAATCCATATTCAATTGCAAAATGAGTAAAAATTAAATCAAAATGCTGCCAACAAGACTGAAAATGAGTAGTTTGAGTTGTTGAACTTACATCACACACTTCTCCAACTTCTCCAACCTTGGTAAACGTGCAAGAGAGGGTATATATAGGTTTCCCACGTGTGGAGTCCTCCTAGGGCGTTGGACAATCCCTAACTCCACCACTAACCAATTCAAAACAAAAGTTGTTAGGACAACTTTCAAAAGTTGTCATGACAACTTTTTGCAACTTTGCTACTCTTGCACTTTTGGTCTTTCCAACCTACAAGACCTATTCCAAGTCATCACAAATGACTTTTAAAACTTGCCTAATACCAATTTAACCCTCCCTAATGCCTGTACCAAGTTTTGACACCTTTGACCAACAAAAGGTCAATTGGCTACTCAAACTCACTATTTACACAAAAATGCAAACCTAAGAAGAATGAACTCAACCTAGGCTTACATTGACACAAAATACTAACTCTTGGACCCTCCTGGAGTCCTTATTCACTACGGACTTGGCTAGGGTCAGTACAAGCCAAAATTGTGAAAGCTAATTTGCCTAAGTCCTAGGTGCTTCTGCACCATTCTCCCAAACAAAAGAAGATCATGTCACCTCTTTGGCAATCAGATTTTGATCAATTCCAAGCTTCTTGAACTTTGTCTCAAGCACTCATGTAGCTTCAGCATCATCCATCCCCTGCCATTTGATGAGGTGCTCCCAATAGGCTTGATGCCTTGTCTTCTTGGCGATCCTTGAGCTCAACACCTTCTCGGCCTTTGGATTTGGTTTGGCTGGTAACTGAAGGTTATTCACATCATCTGAAACCTCTGAGTGACTGCAATCTGAACCTTGAACTGGCCCCTTGTATGCAACTAAGTCTTCTATATTGAAAACCGGTGACAAGCCTATTTCACTAGGTAGATCCACCTTGTATGCATTTTCTCCATACTTGGCTAGAATGGCACATGGACCTATCCTTCTCATTTGCAACTTGTTTGGCACTCCTTGCTGTAGCCTTGCTTTGTTTAAGTGCACCATAACAAGATCTCCCACTTGAAATTGTAGGTTCTTCCTGTTTTCATCAACTTTTTGTTTGAGCTTTCTTGTGGTCTCCATCAATGCTTGTTTAACTGATTCATGGACTTCCTTCATTGATTGAGCAAAGTCCTCTGCATATCCACTTCTTGCTGCTGCACTTCCTAAGTCTCTCAACTCCAAAATGCCTCTTGGGTGCACACCATAGACCACTTCAAAAGGGCTCTTACCGGTAGTCCTATTTATGGTGTCATTATATGCATATTCACCTTGTGAGAGTACTTGATCCCATGTTTGACCATATTCCTTAGTAAGGCACCTTAACAAGTTTCCCAAGCTTCTATTCACCACTTCGGTCTGCCCATCTGTTTGAGGATGGTAGGCTGATCCAAAAGAGAGGTTGGTGCCAAGCTTTTGCCATAGTGTCTTCCAAAAGTGACTCGTGAACTTTGAGTCCCTATCTGAAACAATGCTCATGGGTAAACCATGTATCCTCACTACTGCTTTGAAGAACAATTGAGCAATTTGGCATGCATCATGAGTAGTCTTGCAAGGCACAAAGTGAGCCATTTTGCTAAATCTGTCCACAATGACATAAATGTTGTCATATCCCTACTTTGTCCTTGGTAAACCTACTACAAAATCCATGCTAATGCATTCCCAAGGTCTATTTGGTATGGGAAGAGGTTGGTATAAACCGGCATTTGTAGAAGTACCCTTGGCCTTTTCGCAAACTATGCAAGTCTCCACATACTTCTTCACATCTTGATTCATCCTTGGCCAATAATAGTATCTTTGAACCAACTCTTGAGTCTTATTGACTCTAAAATGTCCACTAAGGCTGCCATTATGCTTCTCTTGAATAAGGTTTTCTCTCATTGAGCCTCTAGGCACACAAAGCTGCCCACCTTTGAACAATAGTTCATTTTGCAAGGTAAAATCAGAATACTCACTATGGAAGTGATTTTGGTACTCCTTACACACCTTGTAGGCACTTGAGAAGTCTTCATCCTCCAGGTACAAGTCTCTAAAACTGTCCACACCTATGCTTCTCAATTGGATTTCTTGGACTGTCAAAAGTCTTCTACTCAATGCATCAGCTACCCGGTTTAACTACCCTTTCTTGTGCTTAATGGTGAATGTATAGGCCTGCATATACTCCACCCATTTCATGTGTTTATGACTGAGTTTATCTTGTGAGTTTAGGAAACTCAATGCTTGGTTGTCCGTATAGACCACAAATTCTTTAGGGAGGAGATAGTGTCTCCATTTCCTCAATGCCCTCACTAAAGCATACAACTCAAGATCATAAGAGGAGTACTTCCTCTTGGCATCACTTAGCTTCTCACTATGGAAAGCTACTGGTCTTTCTTCTTGGCTTAGGACAGCACCTACTGCAACATTGCTTGCATCACATTCTACAATGAAAAGTTTCTCAAAACTAGGCAACACTAGCACCGGTTGGGTAGCTATCTTCTCCTTCAAGGTTTCAAAACCTTTGTTTGCTGCTTCACCCCACTGAAACTTTGCCTTTACCTCACCTCTAATGGTGTCTAGCATTGGTGCACATATAGCACTGAATTGCCTGATGAACTTCCTGTAGTACTGAACTAGTCCATGGAAGCTTCTCACCTCTGTTGCTGTCTTAGGAGTCGGCCAATTTACAATGGCTTCAACCTTGCTTGGATCCATCTTGAGGTTTCCTTGAGACAACACAAACCCAAGGTAAACCTAATCCTTCTTGACAAACTCACACTTATCCAAATTCATGGTTAGCCTTTCATCATACAATCTTTGTAATACATCTTGCAAATGATTAATGTGATTTGCCCTATCTTTACTGAAAATGAGAATATCATCAAGATATACTACCATAAATTTACCTATGAAGTCCTTCATCCCCTCATTCATGAGTCTCATGAAGGTGCTTGGAGCATTGGATAAGCCAAATGGCATTACAAGCCACTCATAGAGACCCTCAGTAGTCTTAAATGCAGTTTTCCATTCATCACCCTCCTTAATCCTGATTTGATGATAGCCACTCTTAAGGTCAATCTTGGTAAAGTACTTGGCTTGCCCTAAACAATCCATTAGGTCTTCTATTCTAGGAATAGGGAACCTATATCTGATGGTGATCCTATTTATGGCTCTAGAATCAGTACACAATCTCCAAGTACCACCTTTTTTGGGTGCTAACACGGTAGGGACAGCACAAGAGCTAATGCTTTTCCTAATTAGGCCTTGGTCTAAGAGCTCTTCTTGGATTTGCTTGGCAATTTCAACGTTCTGTTGAGGAGTCATTTTATAGGCTGCCTTATTAGGTAAGGATGCTCCGGGAATGAAGTCTATTTGATGGCTTATGGTTCTTTTAGGAGGTAAGGTGGCTGGCTGTCCTTCACTTACTATGCCTTTAAATTTCTTCAACAAATCTTGCACCTCTAATGGCAAATCTTGGTGCTCTTTCTTGTCTTCTTCTTTGGGCTTCATCACAAGTGCAAACCCTATACGTTCACCTTCCTCAACTGTCTTTAAGAACTGTTTTTCACTCACCAAAAGAACATTAGGACCTACTGCCCTCTTTTCACCTTCTTCAAGGATAGACTGAATCTTGAATGTGACTCCATTTTTCTTGGATGAGTATGCATTCTTGGCTCCATCATGGATAGCTTGTTTATCAAATTGCCATGGTCTTCCTAATAGAAGATGGCATGCATCCATGGGTAGGACATCACATAACACCTTGTCCTTATACCTTCCAATGGTAAAATCCACCCATGCTTGCTCATTGTCTAGGACATGTTGGCCTTTGTTCAACCAAGTGACTCTATAAGGATTGTTGTGAGGTATCCTTTGCAATTTGAGCTTACACTATACCTCTTCTGACACAATGTTGCCTGTAGACCCTGAATCAATGATCACTTTGCACACTTTGTCCATAATCTTGCATTTGATTCTAAATAAGGACCTTCTTTGGCTTGGCTCTTCTCTAACCGGTTCTTTGATCAATGTTCTCCTTATCATCAAGTTGTCACCTACCTCTGACTCTAAGGCAACTTCTGAAGTCTTGCTGCTTGAAGACTCTTCTTGAAGATAACTCACTCTTCTTTCACCACCATGTGATGATGATCCCTTCTCTGGACACCTATATGCTGGATGACCAAGTTGGTTACAATGGTAACACTTCATTGTTGCAAAGTATGAGGAACCTCTACCTTGGCTACTAGTTCTTCCTCCAAAACCACTATTGGATCCCCTTCCTCTATTGAACCCTCCTTTACTGCTGCCACTATCCTATTGCTCAGTGAGTTTAGACTCTCCTTGTGTTCTTTGTTCAAAACTTCTTCAACCAAAGCCTCCTCTATGGCCTCTATTGTCTTTACCTCTACCCCTGCTCCTATTGTTGCTTGAGTCATGTCTTCTTTTTTGTTTTTCCTCCACCTTAAGGGCAAGTTGATAGGTTTGATGGACTGTTTTTCGGCTCATTAGACTGATTTCTTCTTGGATGTTCCACCATAGACAATTTAGGTACCTAGCAACCTTGAGGCTCTCTTCTTCCACCGCATGAGATCTAAGGCTAAGCTTGTGAAACTCCTCTGTATAGCTACTGACATCAAGATCTTTTTGTCTTAAGTTTTGCCTCTTCTTATGAATTTGCACTTCATAGTCATCAAGGAGATAGACTTCTTTGATTTTGACTAACATCCCTTTCCAAAAAGAGATGGGTGCTTTGCCCATTTTCTTCCTTTCATCTTGCACAAATTTCCACCATGTGAGAGCAGCTCCTCTCATCCTTGACTTGGCTACCTTGACTCTCTGGGCTTCAGTTATGCCTTCACATTCAAAATGGTTCTCCATGCCTTCTATCCATTCTAGGACCACTTCTGCCTCCATCTTACTAGTGAACAATGGCAATCCTTCCAGTGATTTGCCACTCAAGGCCTTCAAAGCCTTAAAAAAATGTTCTTGCTCTAGGATAGGATAAGGTTCAGGTATCTTGTCTATCTCTGACACTTCTTTACCCTTCCCTTCTACTCCTTCCACCTTTACCAACACTTCATTTGCCTTTGTTTCTACCTCTCCAAGCTTACTCTCCTATTCTAGCAACTTCTTCTTCAGGAGTCTATTCTCTTCCTCTTGATCATCCACTTTCTTTGTCAACTCTGCATTGGTCACCATGTTGTTGTCTCCTACAAATTCCATTGAGGAGATCTACTCACCTAGCCCAAATCTTATAGGCTCTGATACCAATTTGATGGGGTTAACCTAGTTTGCTCAACACTTCACCTAGCTGGTGTTGCTCAATTGCACCAACTCACCAGGCCTAGTTGCTCTCTAGATCTTCAAGTCCTTCTCAATCTCTTCTAGGGATTGATTTTTGATCTCTCTAAGGTGTTTGCTTCAAGTGTTTTGGCTAGGAACCCTACCAATTCACAGTGCTTCTCAGGTGCTCAATTATGGCTTCTTGGCTCCAACTTGTCAAATTGATCTCCTACCATTGTAAGTTGATGTAGAGGTGTGGAGGTGTCTACTAGCATGTTTTGTATGCATTTGAGTCCATTAGTGGCTTGCAATCATTAGGTTTCTTGCCGAACTCAAAATCTTGCCTAGAAAAGGGCTACAAGGAATGAGCCCCAATTAGGCCTCCAAATCCGGTTTTCTAGGGCTTGAAGGAAAACGATTCAAAGGACCCCCAAATAAGTTTGTATTTTCTTCAAAGATACACCTATCCCTAAAGGATTTTTGTGGTTTTGGTCCTTGGTTTCACCGTACAATGTATGAACCCCAAAATGAGGGTTTTGAAGGGTTTCCAAGGCCTTTAACCGGCAGTGAATGAACAAATTGGGTTTTTGGTATCAAAAGGCTTTGTCAAAGCTTCTCCCTGCATGGACAAGTCTGCCCCAACTCCATGAACCCCTCCAAACTCTGAATTGGTGAATTGGCACACACCCCTACACTTAGCACTTTTCACCTTTTCTCCTCTAGCCGGGTTGCTCTTGGACTCGCCTAGAATAAGGTGACCGTCATACTTAAACTCCTCTCCAACATTTGAACCTGCATATGTACACTATACAGAGGGTTGCCTATCATGTCCCAACAAGCCGTGATGGCAGCACGTGTGGAACTCATGGGGCAACCATATTTACAAGAAAATTGCTATTTACAAGCCAAAACTAGCTGTTTGCAAACTTAAACAAGGAAACACCAATGAACAATATTTACATGACTCTAAAATGAACCAACAACTCAATAACACACAAGAGTAACTCAATCCATTGTTGGATCAATGGATTCAATCCATATTCGATTGCAAAATGAGTAAAATCAAACCAAAATGCTGCCAACAAGACTGAAAATGAGTAGTTTCAATTGTTGAACTTACATCACACACTTCTCCAACTTCTCCAACCTTGGTAAACGTGCAAGAGAGGGTATATATAGGTTTCCCATGTGTGGAGTCCTCCTAGGACGTTGGACAATCCCTAACTCCACTGCTAACCAATTCAGGACAAAAGTTGTCATGACAAATTTTTGCAACTTTGCAACTTTTGCACTTTTGGTCTTTCCAACCTACAAGACCTATTCCAAGTCATCACAAATGACTCTTAAAACTTGCCTAATACCAATTTAACCCTCCCTAATGCTTATACCAAGTTTTGACACCTTTGACCAACAAAAAGGTCAATTGGCTACTCAAACTCACTATTTAAACAAAAATGCAAACCTAAAAAGAATGAACTCAACCTAGGCTTACATTGACACAAAATACTAACTCTTGGACCCTCTTAGAGTCCTTATTCATTATTGAGTTGGCTAAGGTCAATACAAGCCAAAATTGTGAAAGCTAATTTTCCTAAGTCTTAGGTGCTCCTGCACCACAATCACACCAACACCCGTTGGGGATTAGAATAAGAAAACTAAACCAGCTGAAGGGAACCCTACACCTTTTGATCACCGAGAGCCCAAGCTGGGAGGGTGAGAGCATATGGCAGCAGGGGATCGTTAGATGTAAACTGCTGAAAGTACTATTTACAATAATGGGTGGCAAGCTAGCCCCTTCCACTTTCCAGCAAGAATAGAAAACTAGAAAGCTTAGCGGTAAACCAGCTAAGGAGAATAAGAATAAAACCAAACATGAATCACTCTACCGCATTATTTCAGTGAGAGGACTGAATACTTACAACAAAGCTCAAATCAACTGCTTATGCAGGGGGAGGACCATTACAAAAAAAATATCACTCTACTGCTTATGCAACACGAGGACAAAATTACAAATATCAAATGTAGGCGGCAAGCCAGCCTCTTCCACTTTTCAGCGGGGTATGCTTTAGAATCCAGAAATGGTTGATAGTAGTACTATTCAACCTTACAATATGGAGAGAAATTATTAGAATAGAAGAACAATGTGATCACAAATGAAAGCTACCTCTAAAACCAACTCAAACATTAAGCAATTATTGTTGTTCTTAATTTTGAAAGTGAATAACACGTAGACCAGCCACTACCGGAAACACCAAAATGCTCATAACTAACACAAATCTATTCGAAATCACACCAAATCAAAAGCTAATGACTAATATGGCATAAGCAACAATTTCAGAACCTCAAACCTGCAACTCCGAAGTTTGCGACCAACCGCACGCATCCCAAGGCAGTTAGGGAAGGGGCGCCTCAACAAAAAAATTCGATCAGCAATATTAAATTAAAATCAGCAAACTATCATCTCCCCCTTGGAGGACATCGTTGCCTATGGGATAGAGAAAATCAGAGCCAATACCCATGTTGATACGCTCAGCAGACAAGGAGGTATGATCAAAATATTGCTTCAGCCACTATATGCCCAGCACACACCAAAAACACAGCAGCAATTAGAAAACTGAAAATGTAATAGCAAACTCCAACACTTTGAAGCTCAATCTACTCCTCTGAATGAGAAATAGGCTCTCTCACAGCTAGGTGCTATCTCTCAAGCACGAAACTGGTACAAGCTAGGAAGCACGCAACTTCGAAGCAAAGGTCTAGCACAATTTTGGCAGCACTTCGTTATGAAAATGTTCAAGGATGACAAATGAGAGACCAAACTCTCATATTTATATATTCTGAGACCCCAAATTCACCTCCAAATGGTGTCCAAATTACACTTCCTCATTTTCATTTCATTATAAACATGACTTTGCATTGGCGTCCCCTTTTCCTAGGCACAAAATTTGAACTTTTCCTTGGTCTCAACTTGCAACATAAAAGAACATTATACATGAGCATATATTCCATCCTTGGGTGTCTAACTTAGGAGAATAAATAAATTTTGAATAAAATGCTCATTTCATTTCCTAAGTCGTTCATCAATATAATTAAATATTAAACTTTAGAGTAAAGTATTAATATTTAATAAATCATTAGCAAAACAAATACTGATCAGTACCAAATTGTGCTATGGACTGAAGTGCTGAAAACCATCAAACTGAGTTGGGTCTGAACTCACAAATGAGCTAGTAAAAAAATAACTACCTGAAATGACACTTACTAAAAGTAGTAAGTCCTGAAAATAACTCTAAAAACACTGTTCTTCGAACCCTGTAGCTCAGTTCGAGAAACCTAGAAAAACCAAGTAATCATGACAACTGATATCAACTTACTCAAAAAAGTAAGTTCTGCAAACTCCCTCGAACTAGTTGCATGTCATACCACTGCGAAGCTACAGGAAACCCAGAAGGAAAGTTTGATTCATTTTGCCAAACTCCAATCAGGACATCCCTAAAAACTGCGAAAAATCCTCGTGGAAAATAGGAAACCCTAATTCCTCATTCCAATCAGCCTACGGGTCTCCGGAATAGGCCAATGGACCTATGATCACTCCTTACTGAGAAGGGGACATTACAACTTCATAGTCCTCTTTTGGAGCAGAATATCAGGGCAAATTTGATCAGCATATCGAGGCAATTTTTATCAGCATATTGAAGTAAGTTATAAGGAAGATCAAAAGCAGATTTGGTACGATTCTTCTCACAAATCATGTGTTTGATTTGTAGATTTAAATCAGACACAAAATACAAATTTAATTTAATATATAATAAATTTTTATTAATTCAAAACAATTACATCATGATTCACTTTAATATAGAGGTTATATTTTGATCTGCATAAACAATACAAGAAAGAAGTATTTTATAGCGGTTGCAGCTTTCAATAAGAAAACTTTTAAAACATGAAAATTATGATCTATGAAAAATTTACCAAAAAACACTAAAAACTGATTAAGAATATCTGCCTAAAACTCCAATTACAGTTTTTCGTATTACTAATTTCATTTTCAGTTGCACATTTGCATCGCTATCCAACATACTCCCCCTTGATGCTAAGCAGATTCACAAATTGAATCTTTTCAATTCACTATGTAGAATTTACATCACTATTATACCAGGCCTTATAGACCCACAAGGTACCAATCTCTCTCCTTCATGAGAGTATACAAGGTTTTCCCTTCCTTTCTCTAACAAAGAGAAAATTCATGACACTTCATCTGCACACAATTGTTCTTGCTCTTGCTGGCTGTCATTACAAACCACTGAAGGATCTATGCCAGTGTTAAACAAAACTGGGTTTCAATCTCAACTTGACAACCATTTTTTTATTAGCTGCCATTAATTTGTCCAAAGGATCTCATCTCATGTTGTTTACCTAGTAAGTAAACTTTTGCCATATGCAAACCATATTTCCAATGTGGGCGAGGTCATCTCATAACACCTCATCTTCAATCACCTCTCACACTTGTTGGTGGCATGGCTCCTAACCATGGCTTATGCATCCCTTTCCTCGACATTCTTCACACTTTCCTATACTCATTCTTCGCGTTTCCAATAGCTCTTGACATTTACAATGCAGTTATTAAACTGCTCACACAGGCTCTTTACATGAACCTCTTAATGCAACAATTAAACACCAACAAACATCAACAACCTTACTCTTTTGAGGCTAAGATCTCCCATTCTCCAAACATACAGATAACTTCTCTAAATATGATTAATCCATGATCTGATCTCACAACCACACCCAACTTTGAGTCTCAAAAGATCACACTCATAATCCTGGGCCCTCCCGTGAGGGAGTTAGGGCCAAACCAGCTCTAATACCACTTTGTAGATTTGAATCAAACATAAAACACAAATTCAATTTAACATAGAGTAAACTTCTATTTATTTGAAACAATTACACCATGATTCACCTCAATATAAAGGTTACATTTTGATCTACATAAACAATATAAGAAGGAAGTATTTTATAGCGGTTGCAGCCTCCAATAAGGAAACTTCTAAAACCTGAAAATTATAATCTATGAAAAATTTACCAAAAAACACTAAAAACTGATTTAGAATATCTGCCTAAAAACTCTAACTACATTTTTTCATATTACTAATTTCATTTCCAGTTGCACACTTGCATCACTATCCAATATCATTTGGAGCATAAAATATATCACCTTTTGGAGTAGATACATGAATAGGTTATAAACAAATTTGTATAAGGTAATATATGAAGAATTGAGAAGGAAAATATATATGAGCTTGGGATTGAGAACGAATCAATGAAGAATATTTTAATTATGAAAGGACAATTTTGGAGTGAATAAATTTGTAGAAAGAAGATTGTAATGTCTATTATCCATTTAAGGAGCAACATAGAAGGTGGAACTTTATTATGGGAGTTGGTGCTTCTAGTAGATTGGTGTCTACATATTCAGTTGTGAGAGTGGGTACTTCCAGTGGATTGTTGCCTACGAATTTAGTTGTAAGAGTTGGTGCTTCCAATAGATTGGTTTCTACAAATCTTTGTTAAGAGGATTGGTGTCTCCTATAGGTTGTTGCCTACAAAGTTGTAAGAAGAGTTCCCTAAAGATTTCCATGTAAATATAGTGTGTTATTGTGTTCTTCTCATATGCATGATTATTGATATTGAATAAGACAGGGGTCCCATGGGAGGGACTTAAGCTCTATTTTTAAGGAAGAGGTGGTCTCATGAAATTTTTTTTTGTGTTGTGGGATTATTTAGAATTTAAATGGGGTGGGGTTAGAAATTACCTCACCAGCTTAAGGATATTATCTGGTACTTGTCAAACATCTAAGTTTAATTTCCATTAAAAAATAGTTTTGTAGGGAGAATGGATTTTTTTATTTGTTTTTATCATGCACATAGTATAGAAGACAAAGTTATTATATTCATGAGACCATCAGTTTGAGCTTAGATTTTTAAGCTGAACTAACTACAAAATTCATTAGACCAATAACTTTATAATTTTTTCTTAAAATATCTCAGCAACTCCACCTTTATTTTTAGAAAGCCCCCATCCATAAGACCCCAATAAAATTTAAATTCATTTAAGTATCGTTATTTAGCCCCCTCTCAGTATAATTGCGTGCTCGCTCTTCACTGACTTCTGCAACCCTGAAAGCTCCGCTCGCGCTCCATCCTTCAAACCACTCTTATTTTTATTTTTTTCTTTTATCATGCCCCACACTGCACCAAATTTTGTATCACCAACTACTTTACCATAAAAATGCAACGCCTTGGATTGTAGAAAAGTTGTTGGCCCCATCTCCTCTGTTAGTTGTAGTTGGTCGATTTTTTCTGTATTAATACTCCCTTAATATTGTTCTAACACGTACTATATTTGTCCCGTCTGCCATTCTGCTTAATTTTCTGATTTTGCATTGCAGGAACGCCAACTACAAGAACAAAACAAGCATCTACAAAAGCAGGTATTTTGGAAGGCAGCTTACACTTGATTTTCAGCATACCAATTTGATGAAACTGTAAAGTTTGCAATGGACCCAAATGGCTAAAAGTTTATAATTACAGGTTGATGAGTGCCAAAGGCAGCATTCATTCAACTCCATTCAAGCTGCTCCCCAGTCATGGGACTCAAATGCAGTGGAAAACAATGGATATATTGTTCAGCTAAATAGATCAAACCCTGTGGAGTGTGAGCCCACATTGCAGATCGGGTATTTTGCAATTCATCAACTCTCTTTCTTATGCTTATATATTACGCTTATTGTAGAAATCTGAGTTGGTTTTTTTTTAAACAAAAAAAAGAAATTGGCAATTTACTTTTGAAAGGGTATCATCTGAACAACTATTTTACATAATAATGGTAGAAGAGTAGTTCTCTAATTCCTCTTTAGTTATGTATAATCTATTTTAACATTCCGCCTAAAATATTTGTTGAGTAACTTTAAATCTCTTCATATTTTGTTAGTCATTTTTTCATAAATTATTGCTCAAAGAGTAGTTGTGTTATCAGGATAAACCTTGATTTCATTTCAGAATCTCTATCTTCAAGGGATATAAATTCTTTCCTTTATTCTGTATGAAGCAGGTACCAGTATGTCCCATCTGCAACAAGTATTGCTCGGCATGAGCCAACACAGAACAATTACATACAAGGCTGGAATATGCTATGAATGGTTCCGTGTACAACACGTGGAAAACAGAACTATTGCTATCATGATAGCTGGCTAAACTTTTTATATATACACATGCAAGGAAGATGGTATAAACATAATCTTCAGTTTAAGATTGTCTTTTAGATATAATACCAAAACTGTGTGCTGTATCCTATCCTAACCTACTACAAACATGAAAGCTAACAATTTGGGAAAGTATATATATTTATGCATTATATAATGTTCATAGTTGTTTTTGTAACAAACGTATGCCTTATTTGTATGATGAATTTTTCTAAGAAAAAAATCGAATTTATGAGCTAAATGGTGATCAGATTGAGATGGGTTTTCCATCTTAAAAGCCTAGAGAGTAGATATTAGTGGTGAACACCAAAGAATGGAAATTGTAATCAGACTGGTTCACAACTAGCTTATCTTAAATATATACTTTCCAGGGTCTAAATTGACTTTAGTATTTTGATGGCTATGGCAATCAGTTTATTAAGTCTTAGTGAAGATGCCATCTTGTCTGTGCAATAGCCTTGGTGACATTTAAACTAAGAAGTGTACCTCGCTACTGAGTAAGACTTTTTTAATTAGTCATTGTATTAATAATATACTTTTGAGTAAGACTTTTTTTATTAGGCATTGTATTAAATTATGCTTTTTGGTTGTCCATAAATTTTGCGCCTTTATTCAATTTCCCTCACAAAACTTAATTCATTTATGTGATAAGGTTTTGTTTACTTTTCTTAAATACAATTTCCCTCACAAAACTTAAATTCATTTTGTCTCCTTAAAACAATGCCCGTACAAGTAGTTATATTTAAACATTAAGTTTGAAATATTGTTTGTTGGCACTTCAAAATTTCCATTGTTTTTTTAATTGATGGTTTGTGAGATAAGGGTTTGTTTATAGTAAAAAATTTAAACAATTTTTAGATGAATTAGTTTATGAGATTATAATTGTTTGTAGATTATGTTATTCAAATTATGATCGTTAATTTTAGTTTTTATTTAATGATTAAATAATAATTATATTGGTATGATGGATATAATATTCTTGAGTTACTTTAGGTTAATCAAAATGAATGCAATCATTTAAATATAAATGCGTATTAGAAATTAGGTAAGTGTGGTTTTTAACTTAAATGTAAATGTGATAAACACAAGTGGTGCTTAATTTTATGATTGAAGAGTGAGTGTTAAAAGAAGGTCTAGAATTAATTTGTATATGCTAAAAACTAGAATCTTTGCCAAATAAAATGTCTAGTATTTTGTACTATATTTGTTCTTTGTCAAAAGGAAAAGATCAGTGTCATGGATGACTCCTCTTAGTTTAGATTCATCCTTGTGCAAAATGGAATTCTATTATATCATTTGGTTGATGAATAAGTGTCTACTCAACTCTTTCAAAAAACTTGAGGACTAGTAGTTTAAAATATTTGAAGGGCCACATTACATCACAATTACACGAGTTCTCCTAGATTGGCCCTTGGAAAGAGCATAAATATTGAAGATAGTAGTCATGGGGCTTAGATTTTGAATTTTGTATTCTTATAATGAACCAAATAAAAATGTGTTACTATTAATTGCTCCTTCAATTCTTAAGAATGAGAGATAATGTGTGATTCAAGATTGATTCTTGATTACTAATCAATGTGTTGAATTTAAATGTTGGTATGCAACATCAAATCACACCAAACATGTGTTTAGTTAGCTCAAGGTAGAAAAATAAAGGGAGCTTGTTGATTGAATTTTAAAAGATTATTTTGAAAAGGGACAAATTTGTAATAATGGTGTTTACCTTTAGGTTGAGGAAATGCCCCAATGTACATAAATGATCATATCCAAGTGACTAGCAGATATATGGTAAGTAGGTGTCTGAATAAGTTTGATCAATGGGCATGTGTAAGATAAATGTATAGAAGTGTGTGCATGCAAGTACATGGGTAGGCTAAAGGTCTATGAATATGTTAGACAAAAGACTAGGGAATGAGCTCAGCTTTAGACAAGATCGCATCATTTTTTGATATGTACATGCATCAATACATTTCCTTAAAATGGCAAATGGCATGTGTAAGAAAATCTTATCATTACATTTTGTTGGCAATTTGAGGTGTATGCGAGTCCTCAAATAATTGTGTATCTCAAACTATGTTGTACTCATAAATATGCATGTAAAGTAAATATTGTGGCATCAAAGGATATGAAGGGGATCAATATAAACTAATGGGTTGTGTAAAGTTCATCTTGTAAGCATGTCCTTTGATATGTGTTACCCATGGATTATACAAAATAAAAGAGTATACAATAAGTAGTGTTTGTGTTGATTTGTTTCTTATGCACCATACAACACATAATAATATACCAAACGCACTCTATCTTCTCTTGATCAAAATCTCCTCAAAAGTTAAATTATGTGATTAACCGAGACGACTTCAAGGTTTCTATTGTCAAGTCTTGACTTATGGATAGCTTAATTGGCTGATGTAATTAATGGTAATCCAAGGTGGACTTACGCTGAGTATTGAATGTTGAACGTTTGGATGTTATTGGAACGTGAAAACTAACTTGATTCAAAAAGGGCAAAAGGATAGGGTTTAAAGAGTTAATCTAGTTCTAGGAATGTAAGAACGATAGACAATCTTTGGCGAAACTCGACTAGACTTTGCTTTGCCATTCAAAGCAACAACTATGCAAAGTTTTGTGCAATCTCCTAAGGCTAACTAATAATTTTCAAATCACCACCATGAACATAGACACCATCAAGATGATGCATATCAATGAAGAAGTAGCAATTGAAGTTAAGCTTGGTTTTGATGGATCCAATTGACTACACAAGCCACTTTACAAACAACAAAGTGATATTAGTATGGATATATGAATTCGGCCATTGATCATGCACAAAGTTCTTCCATTCATCTAATTATCATTATTTAACATGAGGATCCAACAAGATGTTGACTTGGCAGTCAACACCTTCTTCGAGGTTCGCGACATGGCTTAACTGCCTCCCGTGGATCTAGGTACGTCTGGTGTTTGTGACATTCGTTGACAGCTCGAGCCTTGGCACAACGACAAACATACCTTCAATTGGTATCAAAGCAAGTTCCTTTGGAGATAGCCTTACAGCTTAAAGGAAGATCTTAAAGAGCACCATGACAGATAATTATACAGCAATTAGAAACCCAATCTTTGATGGGACAAATTATGCATTTTGGAGCATCAAGATGGAAGCCTACTTGAATGCACTTGGTTATGATGTTTGGCAATATATGGTAGATGGTTATTCACCTCCTTCTAATCCTCCAACAGACCAAGCAGGAAAGAAGAAAAGTGAGAATAATGCCAAAGCTAAACATGCTCTTATGTGTAGCCTTGGAGATTCTGAGTTCACAAAGGTCATGCATTGCAAATCAGCCAAAGAGATATGGAACAAATTGAAAGGTATTTATGAAGGGGATGAGAAAGTAAAAGAGGCCAAACTAAAATCGCATAGAACGCAATTTGATAGCCTTAAAATGAAGGAAGATGAAAACATAGCCACTTATTTTTTGCATGTGGATGAAATTGTGAATGCAATCAAAGGACTAGGAGAAGAAATTGAAGAAAAGGTCCTTGTTCGTAAATTTATAAGATCTTTAAAAATGAAATTTGACTCCAAGATATCAGCAATAGAAGAAATGAAGGATTTGGGCAAGTTGACAAAAGATGAATTGCATGGGATTCTCACAGCCTATAAAATGAGAGTTGAAGACAAACCATCACAAAAGGGGGTATCCTTCAAAGCATCAAAGAAGGGTAAGAATAAAAATTATGCACCAAATGAAAGTGCAAGTAGTGGATCAGATGATGCAGAAGCCTACTTCATGAGAAAGTTCAAAAAGGGTAAAGGCAAATACAAAGGCAAATTCCCATTCAAATGCTTTAATTGTGGCAAGGTTGGGCACTATGCTTCAAAGTGTGCCCAAAATGAAAGTGAAAGTAGTGAAGAGGAGAAGAAAAACTATTCAAAGAAGAAAGGAAATAAATCCTTCAAGAAGAACTTTTCAAAACATAAGAAGAGCTTCTACTCTAGACAAAGCTCTAGTTCATCGGAAGAAAGCTTTGAAGATTGCTCCAGCAGTGATGGTGAAGAGACACTCTTCATGGCAATGAAAGTTGAAGATGATGAAGATGAGAAAGAATCAGAGCAAGAAGTTGCTTGTGATGAAGAAGATGTAGATCTAGAAGAAGAGTTACATTATGCATATAAACAAAATGAAAAGCTAAAAGGAAAGGTCTCAAAATATAAGACACAATGACAAGAATCAAGCAACCTCATTGAAGACTTGAAATTGCAACTAGAGGAAGCAAAGAGGAATGAGGAGGAAATAAAGAATCAACTCAAAAGAAAAGAGGAAGAATGCAACAAATTAGAATCAGAAATTGTCTCCTTAAGAAAGGATTTGGAGAAATTTCAAAAGTTTGACAACAACACCAAAAAGTTAGATAAACTTCTCAATTCACAAAGACCTACATCAAACAAAACAGGTCTTGGCCATATAGAAGATCAAACAGAAAAGGCTACTAGTTCAAAAACCTTGGATACCTCATGGAAAGTAGTGAAGAATAAAAGAAACAAGAATGTTCCTCAAAAAACTAATCCTCCTTCAAATGATTTGAAAAGATCTCACCTAAAGCAATCACATGTACCTAACAATTAATATCCATTCAATGGACATTTTTTTTCATGCTACAAGTTTGGTCATAAAGCAGTTAATTGTAGAAGTTGCACTAGAAATGTTTCTAACCTTACTCAAAAGAACTACAATCCATTTTCTCCTCTAATGAGTTATGATGTAATGTGCTACAAATGTCACAATTTTGGGCATACAACCCGGTTTTGCAGAACTATCTTTCCTAATCTACCAAAGTAAAATGAGAAGCAAGATGGACCTATCAAAAGGAAAGAAAAATCCAAAATAACTTGGAAAAAGAAGCAGAAAGAAGAAAAAGAATCCTTATTTGTTCAAATAGCTCTCCATGCCAACAACAAGAAGGATAGATGGTATGTGGGCAGCGGATGCTCAAGACATATGACAGGTGACAAAAATAAATTCATCTGTTTTGAACCAGCAGATGAAGGAGCCGTAAGATTTGGTGATAACACAAAAAGAGAAATAAGATGTAAATGAACACTTAGCCTAGATCATGGAAAAACCAAAACTGAAAATGTGTTATATGTTAAAGATCTAAAAGAAAATTTGTTAAGTGTAAGCCAACTTTGTGACCAAGGGCATAGTGTAACGTTCTTGCTAAAAGGATGTGAGATTAAAAAGAATGGAAAAGTTATTGCAAACGCTCATAGAACTGCAAATAATTTATACATTCTAAATGAAATAAATGAAGAAACATGTAATCTTGTTCAAGAAGATGAAAGTTGGTTGTGGCACAATAGGCTAGGCCATCTTAACTTTGACAATCTTGTCAAAATCAGCATAAGGAAGTAGTAAGGAATATGCCTAGAATTATAAAGCCATCAAACATCATTTGCAAACAATGTCAACTTGGGAAACAAACCCGAGCAAGTTTTAAATATAAAGAATACTCATCTTCAAAACCTTTAGAACTTATACGTACAAATTTATGTGGACCAACCAAGACAAAAAGCTTGCAAGGAGAAAGGTATTTTATGTTATTAATAGATGATTATTCTAGGATGACTTGGGTTGCCTTTCTAAAGGAGAAATCAGAAGCTCTTGGAAAGTTTAAAGCTTTCAAAGAATTAGTTGAGAATGAAATGGATGCCAAAGTAAAGTGTCTTAGATCAGATCGAGGAGGAGAATTCACCTCCAACAATTTTGAATATTTTTGCACAAAACATGGGATAAGACGACAACTTTCAGCAGCAAGAACTCTACAACAAAATGGAGTTGTTGAAAGAAAGAATAGGACAGTCCAAGAAATGACAAGAGCCACGTTGAATGAATAAAAAATTGTTGATGCCTTTTGGAAAGAAGTTGTTCACACAATTGTATACATCTTGAATAGGGCACAAATAAGAGTGAACAATGACAAGACACCTTATGAATTATGGAAAGGAAGGGCTGCAACTATTCACTATTTTAGAATTTTTGGCAACACATGCTATATTAGAAGGGATGAAGAAGATTTGGGCAAATTTTATGTTAGATCAGATGAAGGAATCTTTCTTGGATACTCCACAAATAGCAAAGCATACAAATGCTATAACAAAAGACTTCACAAAATAGTTGAAAGCGCCGACGTGAAGATTGATGAAAGCAAACAATTTGAGAAAGTTGTAGAAGAACATCCTAAGGATCAAATTGAAGAAGAAGAGTCAAAAGAAGAGAGTGAAAATGAGGAACAAGAAAGCTTTGAAACTCCATCAAAGACACCATCCAAGATACCCTCAAAGCCAACATCAAAAATACCATCAAAGTTTGTTCAAATAAACCATCCAGAAGATTTGGTAATTGGAGACTTGGATACAAAAGTTCAGACAAGGAGAAGACTTGCCAAAACAACAGAGCATGCCCATTTTTGTCTTCTTTCCAAAATAGAACCAAAGAACTTTGATGAAGCAAGTGAAGACAAGTGTTGGATAAAGGCGATGAATGAAGAGTTGGACCAGATTGAAAGGAATCACACATGGGAGCTAGTTCCTGTTGGCATATGCACACTCCAATGAGACATTGTATGTGATTGAAGGTTTTGTCATTGATGACAATCTTGCAATCTTATGGCACCGGCAAAAGCATTACACCGGCACTCAGGACACCGGCACCGACACAGAAGAAAGGAAGTATACCGACACAGAGGCCAACAGGATTTTGTTATACTATATTTTGTTTATTATTGTAAAAATGTGTAAGCCGACTTGGCAAATTGTAAAATGACTCTTATATATAAAAGAGATTATTTTAGACATTTGGGATGATATGTAGAAGATTTATAGGAAAATATTAGGCAGACCTATTGTGCGAAATATAGGTCAAGGGGTATATGTAAAGAACAGAGCAGGAACTGGTACCGAATTAGGCATTGAAGATGCTATTGTAAAGCAGTACAAGATATTGGATTTGTATAATCCTTATTGTAAGTCAGTGAGACTTCCCATTGAGCAGTGAGCTCTAGGCAGTTGGCCTTCTTACATGTGCAGGCCCCTATTGTAAGTAATATTCTCTTATTGGCCAGTGAGTGAATATTGTGGGTCACAAATCCCACCGAGGTTTTTCCCACACCGGGTTTCCTCGTTAAAATCTTGTGTTATGGTGTGCTTTTCATGTGGATGTTCTTGATTCTATTTATTGCATTATTTCTTGCATACCAGTACACTGTTATATTATGTTTTGCATGTTTTAAGTTAAGAAATTTCATTCACCGGTCAGATACTGATTCACCCCCCCTCTCAATATCTGTGGGATTCCTAACAGTTCCAAGGCCCAAAAACAAAAATGTTATTGGAACCAAGTGGGTCTTTCATAATAAAATGAATGAGGATGGTGAAATTACAAGAAATGAGGCAAGGCTTGTGTGTAAAGGTTATGCACAAGTGGAAGGGATCGATTTTGAAGAAACATTTGCTTCATTTGCAAGATTAGAAGCCATCAAAATGTTTCTAGCCCTTGCAAGGTATAAAGGTTTCAAGGTCTATCAAATGGACACAAAATCAGCCTTTCTGAATGGAGATTTAGAAGAGGAAGTGTATATTGAGCAAACTGAAAAATTCATTCTATCAAAACAAAAGGATTATGTGTGCAAATTAAAAAAGGCTCTCTATGGCCTCAAACAGGCCCCTAGAGCATGGTACTCCAGATTAGACAACTACCTTAAAAAACAAGGGTTCAAAAGAGGAGCTGCAGACAGTAATTTGTACTTCAAAAATGAAGGTAATGATTTGTTGATTATAGTTGTTTACGTAGATGATATTATTTTTGGTGGTAGCAAAAACAAGATGTGTGAAGAATTGCCTCTAATATGCAAAAAGAGTTTGAAATGTCTATGCTTGGAGAACTTTCCTTCTTTTTGGGATTACAAATTTCACAATCAAGTGATGGAATATTTATTTTACAAAAAAAGTATATAAAGGAGA
This sequence comes from Cryptomeria japonica, assembly GCF_030272615.1. Classification (NCBI taxonomy): domain Eukaryota; kingdom Viridiplantae; phylum Streptophyta; class Pinopsida; order Cupressales; family Cupressaceae; genus Cryptomeria; species Cryptomeria japonica. The sequence continues at coordinate 58,679,500 of NC_081409.1, forward strand.
TGTTAAAAAAATTCAGAATGGAGGATTGCCACCCTGTGAGTACTCTCATGGTTACAGGTTGCGAGCTTAGTAAAGAAGATGAATCTCCCGATGCAAATCAAACTCAATGTAGATATATGATTGAGAGCCTTCTCTATCTGACAACTACAAGGCCAGACATTATGCAAGTCGTTGGTGTGGTCGCACGATATCAAGCAGCACCAAAGGAAACACATGTGCAAGCAGTGAAAAGAATCTTCAAGTTGTTGGTGTTGGAAATAAGCCACACCTGGACCGACGATGGATTGGTCCAAGAGCTCAGTGGTAGAGCACTCCAGCAGTGTCTGGAAGGTCCTAGGTTCAATTCCTAGCTGGTCCATGTCTCAAAATGGTATCAAAGAAGGTTCCTTCTATAGAGCCTAATCGCTTGAAGGTAGATCCTATGCTCTCAAGGGAAATTCAATCAGAATCAATTACAGATTTAAGATATTTTCCAAATCGAAAGGCGACTACATAGGATAATGCAACAATTACACTCGCTGACCTCTGCCCTTCATAATGGCGTCGATCGGGCATCTAAACAAATCTAGTGGCAATCAGGGGGTCGGGTCTTCCCAGGCCTCGAGAACAAGTATGATGGCCCAAAATCCTTTGCATCTGAAGTTCTATGGGGGAATGCAGACAACAACCTGCGCAAAAAAAGATTGCCTGTTGCCCAGTCACAGGATTTCGCCCAAGATCTCAAAGCTCGACATTGTCAACGTTGAAAGATGTCAGCTTGTGACTCAAACCCTGGCTGTTGTGGTTGGAGAGGTTTTTGTGCTCAATACAAATTCTTTGAAGAAGAAGAAAGGGCTAGAGACAGATCCCACAGCCCTATGGAATCGATACTTGGATTGGTTTTATCAGCACAAGGAGCTCGGATTGTATATCGATGTCAGTCGAATCGGGTTTACAGATGAATTTGTTGTGGCAATGGAACCCAAGTTTCAAAGTGTTTTTAAGGCGTTGTAAGAGCTTGAGTCTGGTTCGACTGCCAATCCAGATGAGGGCCGCATGGTCAGGCATTATTGGCTCAGTAAGTCTAGTATTGCCCCCATTCCTAATTTTCAACAGCAGATTGATAGAACGCTTGACGCTATTTGCAAGTTTGTTGTTGATGTAATCAATGTCAAGGATGACCTCTCTGCTCAAAGCATCGCCCAATTCTTGTTGCCAACTTCCTAGTGTGAATTCACTTTGAATTTGGTTTTGGAAGAGTTGCAGAAGAATTTGTGGGTGACGCATACGAATGCAAGAGTTGCACGTTGCACTGCCACTGCTCTCAACATGTTCACGGGGCTAGTTGGGGCTTGTGTGCCTGGCCCTGCTAGAATTATGATTTTCATTGGCGGTCCCTCTACCTAATATTCAAGCACCGATGAATGTCTATTCAAGGAAGGAAGATTGCTTGCATTTCTTCACAGGGAAAGAATCAACATTCAAAGGGAGTCTGACATATCATTAGACGTAACCTTGGACAAAGAGGTCAGAAGGTTGATATTTGCTTCAGAGGGAGCTTGCTTTTCAGTTTTAGAGGGAGCCTAACATTTCAACTTGAGAGGGAGCCACGTCATCATTAATATTTGGTTAATGCATTTTTCTCTATGATGGAGAAATTTGAGGTGAAAGCCCTTGTCAATGAGTTCTTCTTTGAGAGAGAGAAGTTTGAGGTGCAATACCTTGTTAATGAGTTCTTCTCTATGAGAGAGAAGTTTGAGGTGCAATCCCTTGTTAATGAGTTCTTCTCTAAGAGAGAGAAGTTCGAGGTGAAATCCCTTGTTAATGATTTCTTCTTTGTGAGGAGAAGTTTGAGGTGCAATCCCTTGTTAATGCATTCTTCTCTAGAAGTTTGAGGTGAAAGCCCTTGTTCCACCCTTTGCGAGTAGGTATGGTGGATCCACCCTTACGAGTAGGCATGGTGGAGATGCATTCTTCTCTGTGATAGAAGTTTGAGGTTTCAGCCCTTGTTATGCATTCTTCTTTGTGAGAGAATTGTGAGGTATCATCCCTTGTTGTGCATTCTTCTCTGTAAGAGAAGTTTGAGGTATTAGCCTTTGTTGTGCATTCTTCTCTGTGAGAGAAGTTTGAGGTCCCAACCCTTGTTATGCATTCTTCTCTATGAGAGAAGTTTGCGGTATCAACCCTTGTTCTGCATTCTTCTCTGTGAGATAAGTTTGAGGTATCAATCCTTGTTGTGCACTCTTCTCTATGAGAGAAGTTTGAGGTTCCAGCCCTTGTTTCACCCTCTGTGAGTAGGTATGGTGGATGTCATGTGAGAGACTCCATGACTTAGAATTTGTGTGTTTTCACCCTCTAGGAGTAGCCATTGTGGTCTGAGGTGATAAGCTTCTTTCATTCACATGAGTGTAGTCATTATGTTAGTCATCACGATGAGGTGATGTGACTTGTAGAGATTAAGAAGGATTCTTCCCTAGCTAAGAGGGAGTGTTGATGATATAGCGTCGGTAGAAATCCTACAAGCTGACTCAACAAGATCAAATGTGGGAATGGCCTATTGGCCTTACACATTTGATGAATCTATCAACTTATATTAACCCTTTAATATATTTATTAAGTCACATACGCATTATTAGGTTTAATGATTAAACATACATTATCGAGTTTGACTTATCAGATTTGTTTCAAAAGGGCCGACTTTTGGTTAAAGTCCACCACCCCTCATTTGAAGGCATGCAATGCTTCATGAAGGTCATGCCTCCTTGATAAGAGCTGACTCTTGGATATCTCCTTTCGACGAATATATATGGACGTGGTCTTCCCTCTTTGGAACATAGATGAGACAACAAGTTCGATCATAATCAAAGAGATTGAATTCATGTACAAGCAGATCAATTGATGGTGAGAAATTTATGTATCATGCTTGGGGGTGATGATAAGAGCTTATCATCTATGGTTGGGAAGGAAACAGATATGATGTTTGCTTGTGGTTAACGAGCACTACCTTAAAATAAACATGGTATCAGAGCTAGGTCCAAGCTAGGAGCCCCAAGCACATGAGAGGTGTGGTTGAAGGGGGGGTGTTGGTGTTGGAAATAAGCCACACCCGGACCGACAATGGACTGGTCCAAGAGGGGCCAGTATCTCAGTGGTAGAGAACTCCAGTAGCGTGTGGAAGGTCCTAGGTTCGAGTCCTAGCTAGTCCATGTCTCAACACAAGTACTTGAAAGGTACTATGGATTTTGGGTTGTGGTACCCAAAGGGTGATGATTTCACTCTCAAGGCATACACAGATGCAGACTGGGCAGGTGACATAGATGATAGAAAAAACATGAGTGGAGGGTCTTTCTTCCTTGGCAACAATCTTGTGTCTTGACTAAGCAAGAAACAAGCTTCGGTGTCTTTGTCTACTGCAGAGGCAGATTATTTTGCAACAGCAACATGTTGTACCCAAGTATTGTGGATGAAACAAACCTTGCAAGATATTAAAGTTGAGTATGATCATCCTATCTCCATTTATTGTGATAATATGAGCACCATCAGCATGTCAAAGATCTCATTCATGCATTCCAGAACAAAGCACATTCCAGTCAAAGTTTATTTTCTAAGGGAGTAGGTTCTTGAGCAGCAAGTAAGGTTGGAATATGTCCCAACCAAGGAGCAGTTAGCATATATTTTTACAAAGCCTCTTCCAAAAGAGACTTTTGAATACTTAAGGGGAAAATTAGGAGTAATATCACTCTCATCTTTTGAATAAATGCTTCTTATGAAGCATACATTCAGAAGGAGTTGGTTATAAATAGCAGAAGACCCCTTGCCATTGATGTCAAAGGGGGAGAAATTGGAGACCGGGGGAGAATTGGACTAAGGGGGATTATTGATCATCATTCATATTGAAAGGTTGCCATCAATGACAAAGGGGGAGATTGATAGAAATATTGTCATTGATGGCAACCTTTCAATATGAATGATGATCAATACTCCCCCTTAGTCCAATGCTCACTCTGTCTCCAATTTCTCCCCCTTTGACATCAATGGCAAGGGGTCTTCTTCTATTCATAACCTGCTCCTTCTGAATGTGATTGGATAAATCATGACTAGGTTGCTCCTTCTGTTTGTGACGTTCGTTGACAGCTTGAGCTTTTGGCGCAACGACAAACATACCAACACAACAAACCATGCAATTGTAGAAGAAACAACACATTTCACCATAACAACTGAATGATGATCAATACTCCCCCTTAGTCCAATGCTCCCCCTGTCTCCAATTTCTTTCTCTTTGACATCAATGGCAAGAGGTCTTCTTGTGCTATTTATAACTTGCATATTGGTGATATTATGCTATGATCATTATATTAGCATAAGGACAGCATTATTGTTGTTCTATAGAAGATTCTGGAGTGAAGTTTTGGTATCAGATTTTTCTTTAATCGAATTATAACATAATATTGTTGCAGATCCATATGGTAGCAAATTTATGATATTATTCACAGTATGTTCGAGAAGTTCATGACAATGTCAAAAAGTGGAGTTGGTGCTTAAATTGAAGGGGTTGGAGCCTCTTGTAAGTTGGTGCTTACGAAATAAGGGAGTTGGTGCTTCCTGTGGGTTGGTGCTCACAAAATTAGATTGGGGAGTTTGGTGCTTCCTATCAGTTGGTGCTCACAAAATCAGATTGGGGAGTTGGTGCTTCATATGGGTTGGTGCTCACAAATCAGACTAGGGGTTGGTGGCTCTACAAATATTGTAAAAGAAATCTATTAAGCATTTATCTACCATGTTTTTCTCCCTCTTTGGGTTCCCACAAGAAAAACTTTGTGTCTCACTAGTACATTTTGGGCTGATTTTCGATGGCCTATCGTTGAAATTTTGACTACTTTTCATCGGACTGTCGACAAATGAAGTCATCAAAAACTTGTCGTCAGGCATTTCGATGGTGTCATCTAACATCGAAATTCTGACGACATCCTAAACTCTTCTGACGGCGACCATGATCTCTCATTCAGCCAAAGAATGTCGTCGGATGGATGTCAAAATTCCAACGCTTACTAGGAATATGCATCGACTATGACTAGGACAAAAGTCCAACAAGAAAGTGTCGTTGGACATACAAAATCCTCATCGGATGTTTCTTTATTCGCGTCAAAATTTTGACGCCTGCCAAAAACTATGCACCGATGAAGTCAGGTTGTCGTTGGAATTTTGACGATAATTTATTTATTAAAAAAAAAAAAGAATATGCATGCCAATTACAATGGTGCTTGTTGGTTCCCTTTTAGTATGTGGGGTATGATTCAAACCTTGACCTTGGTTTTGAGACCTCGGGTATTGGAGGCTATTAAGCCTATTGGATGGGGTCTTCAACCTATCTTCAACCTACCCATTTCGAAATAACTCACCTTCTGTTGTTCTTGGTACAAGTTGATAAGCATTGGGTCTATCTGGCGTGTATGCATCTCTAAATAACCAACATGTTAATTTTAGGATCAGACTGTAGCAAAAAATAGCAATAATAGAAAGCAAAACAATGTGCACAAGGAACACCAAGAATACCCTGGGAAAACCTCCCTCTTGAAGGTGAAAAACCCAGCTATAGATCTCAGATCTTATTATGCAATAATCAAAAGTATCTTACAATATGGCTTCAACACTTGAAGCAATTAGAACTAGCAAACTATGCACAATAGGATAACGCCTTCAACCAAGGATATACAAATGATAAACTTATCTCTAAGCATAGGGTATCTACTTTTAAGGAGGTTCGCTGCCCCAGAGATAGTTTTCTTGTTGGAAATATGGATGGAGTAACTGAGAGGGGAGGGGTGAATCAGTTACCACAAAAATAAATCCACAAGTCCCTTAGATGTCTTAAATATAAACTGCTGAAACTCGGTAAATTAACTTATCATTGTTCATTAAACATTAACATGCATAAAACAAATAACATGAACACGAGTAACACCAGATATAACGTGGAAACCCAATTTTGGGAAAACCACCAATGTAACTAGTTACTGATTTTCACTCTTCTGAAGTGAGCCCTGTTAGGAGCCAACCCTGTTAAAGGTTACAAAACACACTGTTAGGTGTGACCCTGTTAGAGGATTTAATCACCCTGCTAGGAGTGGCCTTGTGAAAGGTCTTAAGAACAATTCAACCGAATTGTCACCTTGTCAGAGGATTTACAAAAATGGTTGTTAGACCAACTCTGTTAAGAGATTTTGGTATCACTGCTACAATGGTTAGAAAGCAACAATGAAGTGATCTGAATTAAATACAACTTATCTTGCTGATACAGATCTCTGTTCTGCGCCAATAGATCCTTACTGATCACATATATCTTTTCTGCACCTCAAGGATATCACTGATCCTTCATTAGAATTCGCACATTTCTGCTCCTTCACATTTCCATACTTCTCACACTTCCTCACACTTTGAAATCGCAACTTGATCTCTCATATATACCATTCAGGTTACCAAGTCGGCCCAATTACAAGTTACAATAAATATTACATAGGTCGGCTACATATACAAGTTTCAATAAATATTGCTTCGGTCGGCTACATAAACATTTCACTGATGCTCGGTGAACACTGCTGATTCTTCGGTAACCGACTGAACTCGGTAAGTACTGCGAACTCGGTAAAGACTGACTTTCCTTCACATATTTTTCGAAGACCGACTGAACTCGGTAAAGACTGCGAACTCGGTATAGCATTCTGGAGTGCTAGGTAGACTCTGTAACTTGCTTCTCTTACCGTCTGAACTCGGTAGACTCTGTCTAATTGCCTTGCCGAACATTCTGAGCTCGGTAGACTGATATGACATTTGTGTAACATCAAAGACAATACACAATTAAACAATTGTATCCAACATTTCTTTGCTCTAGGATGAAGATCAATGTCATCAATGATAGTATGGAGCCTTCAAATGAAGCTCACTATCCACAAGATGAAGTTCGCTACCCTTGAGAATAGTTCGTTGTCTCTAGAATGAAGATCATTGTCACTGCAAGATGGTTCGCTATCCTTAAATTATAGTTCACTAACTCAGAGAAACAATTTGTTGAATGAAGGAGATAATTTTCTGATTAAAGATAATTCACTGAGTGTATGTGGATACAATGACTAAGCCTTTGTATGTATATGTGACTCAGCCTACCAATTCACTCTAGGTCGGCCCTTTCAACTTGGTGCCAAAACATAGGGTTAAGATTACAAGATACATAAGATAGGGCCTGCCCTATTCACAAGTTACAAGTTACATTCAATATAGGACCACAAGTTACATCGCCCAATTAGGGTCAGACCAAATTACAAGTTATGTTTATAGGGCCTGTCCTATCCACAAATTACATTATATATAAGGCTTGCCCAATATTCATAGCAAGACATAATTACAAGTGACATGTATTTGGGCCTGGCCCTAAGTGGTTCAGATTGCATGAGAGGTAATACATAGGAATTCTAATTGTCATTGACAACATTAAAATTCAATAGTCAAGTATCTGAGCTAGCTACAATTTTCAACACACAATAGAGATCACTGCTCCACTAAGGTTGAGATTGCAACACTAATAATAAGGTTGTTGCCTCAGTTGATAATAGGACCACTCCTCAAAGACAATGATATATACCTTGATTGTTGTGTATATATCATTATTTGCATTAACAATGGGTCAAATTGATGTTTGGGCACGATTTGAGTTATAGAAAATTGTGAAGTCTTCAAACAAGAAAATTTTCCCTTATTAAAGATGGTGTGAGTTTGGTTGTCATGGTGGGGACATGATAGAAGCTTGCGCATGAGATTTAGAGTTGAAATAGTTTTCTATGTAAGGGTGGGAAAGTGTTGCATTTTGGTTCTAAGGGGAGATAGATCTAACTTCGTATGGCAAATTACGATATACAACCATGGTGAAAAGCTTGAAGAATCTATTCATGTTCTTATCAGCCTTGGGTGTTAAGGACTTCTATAATTTCATTAAATGTTTGTGATTGACAAAGTTACCTAAGTTACCTTTGGTCAAGTCATGGTGTTGGAGTTCTTGGACAAGAGTGTTTACTAAAGCTTATAGTTCAACTATGGAATGGAATTTAAGAAGATTAAACCAATCTAAGAGGATCCTCCAATATCCATGGCCATGATGTAGTGAGCTAATGATTCATTTTGTAAGATTTGTAGCAGTTTGTTGCATATTGTAGATTGTGTAATTGATCTCCCATTATCTATTAGGGAGTAGGAGACACTGATTAGGTGACTCCATTGATTTGTTCAGGTCGATTTGACATTTATTATTTATATGATTTGGGTTTGCATATGAATAATTTGAGTATTGATTAAGGCACGTTGGTCATGAATTGTGAATGTGAGGGTCATTCCCAATTGTATAACACAAGTAGTGAAAATATTAAAACATCTTAACAACCCAAATAGTAATGAGAGTTGAAATTTAGGCTAGATTTAGTTGTAAAGTCAATAATGAATTCAAATGATAAAAAAAATACAAGGAATTCTTGCTATCTTTCATGCTAGGGCAACAAAAGATCATGTACAATATATAAATAATTAGTTGTATATATATTTTAACTTTTCTCCAATCCAATAACAAAATATCTTTGTGATTGACCAAGCAAAGTGATCTAAACCTTAGAAACTAATAAACTTATCCTGATGTTTGCCAAAAATAGTGATTCAAAACCTTAAAACATTAATCTTTCCTTGATGATTGCCAAAGAAAAGTGATACTGAACACTAGAAATAAATAAAAGTATATGCATTTTATCTATAAAGTCTGCAATTATTAACTAAAGAAATATGTATATATAGTGCATAGCATCTTTCAAAAGGAATTTAAAGCATTCACCAAATGAGGAGATGTAATTCTAATATTGTGGTTTGGAATTCTCTATTCAGTAACGTTCATTTGGCTTTTGTGTGTGTGATATGCTTGCGTTATAAATCTCTAAATTACAAAATGGATACCTGAAGTCTGACCTTAGATATAGAAATATTGTGGACAATGAATGATGATAATAAGGAAAAGGAATACCTGAAGTTTTGCCTCAAACCCAACAAAGCCAAATTGATCAATATTCTTAGATCCAACCATGTCTACTAGCATCAGTCTCCCTCCCACGATAGGTACATCCAAAGTTATCAAATAAGCATGATAATGGAAGATAGAAAAGAATGAACCGTACGAAGATCAACTGGAATAAAACAAACTTAAAACAATAAACATTGTATTAAAAATAATTGCCCACCTCGAGAGTGTTTAATTTTTCAAGAGCTGCTCAAGTCCAATAATTTCAGACTCATATTTTTGACTTTCCACTGGGCTGACTTCTCCCTCTTTATCAATCAAATTTGTTAGCACAACATTGTGCAGACATATAACAAGTAATCAAACCAATTAAGAATGAAATACAATGAAAAACAAACTCCGAACAGATAATTTCACTGCAAGCCATTCCAGTACTCCAACCAGTAGTATTGTAATTGATAGCTCATCTAATGCTGAAGTGTTGCAATTGTATAGGATGTTACTCTAAAAGTTGAACATCAGAGTTGATTGGATTACAGAATTGAATAAGACCTTCCAGTTGAATAAGACATTACTTTACACAAGCTCCAATATTAGAATTTATTGCATTACAAAGTTGAATAAGACCCTCCAACTTCCAAAAGTGCACACAGTCAACTATACATGTTGATGTCCAATTAAAGGATTCAATATTTTAAGTGAGTTGGGGAGATATGCCAACACAAGTTGCAAACCAACCTCAACAAATGAAATTTTGGCACCATGCAAATTTAGTTACATTATCAACCACTCTTCCATTCAAGTTGATCTTAAAAAAATCAAGGTGACATGATACCTAGCATACCCACGCAAACTCAAATAATTGCATGGCAACATGAGTATGCATTAGGGAGGACCATACATCCATGAATTAATCATGTTGAAAGCACACCAACATGAGTCAACCTCGTAAAGGATGAAGTATTTACATAAGTATGATACCTTTGACACATATAGTGCGCAAGACACATGAATACACATAAGATATCGATCAAACGTAAATCTTGGATCATACCAATAAAGAAGTACATATAAATACATGAATATATTTAAGGCATGATTTGAATAGGGATCATACATGTGAATATATGTATCTTATAAAGCATGGGATGTTGATTGTAACACGTAGAGTGCCCATGAACTCACTTAAGCACACATGTTGTGCATGGAGCAGGAAGAATACACTCGAAACATGAGGAATACAAATGAATACACATGAGTAAGAAGGCATACATTAAAGGAATACCTTGAAACATGAAGCATACAATGAGCACTTAAATAATTAAGCATACAAACGAATACACTTGAATTATGAAGCATACAATGAATACTTAAATCATGAAGCATACTCGTGAATATACATGATGCATAAAGCAGGAAGCATACATAAAGCATGAGGCATCTAGATGAATCCACTGAATTCATAAATAATAAAATTGAATATATTTAGAGCATGAACTCACTTAAGTTATGAAACATATTGTTACATGCAAGGCAGGAGCATGAAGCATCCACACAAGACATGAAGTAATACACACAAATACCCCCTAAGGTACAATGCATATATGAAAAAGTACACGTATAAATCATACAATGAGGAAATCATGTTTAAGACACAACAAACACATTAATATGCATAATTTATCAGGTATATATACATAAAACATGCATTTAAGAGAAATATACATGAGGCACATGGATGCACTTAAAGAATGAAGTATGCACATAAAACATAAAGAATATGTATAAAGAATACACATAAATATACTTGGGGCAAGAAGAATTCATGCAAAACATAGAGTGTACATATAAGGCACAAATACATGTAAAGCATGAAGTGTACACATGAATTCACTTAAGGCATGTAACATACACGTAGCATAAAGTATACATAAATACCATAAGATGTGCATACACGTAGCATAAAGCATACATAAGTACCATAAGATATGAAGTGTACACATAAGGCATAAGATAATGTATACATGTAAGCAAAGAATTAGCATACATGAGTATATGCAAGGCATGAAGTAATGCTCATAAAGCATGAAGTAGCTATGTAAAGCACAAACCATACATATGAATACATGCAAGTGTTACAATGAACATCCCATGCTTTATAAGATACATATATTCACATGGATGCACTTAAAGCATGAAGTATGCATATAAAACATAAAGAATACATATAGAGAATACACATGAATATACTTGGGGCAAGAAGCATTCATGAAAACATAGAGTGTACACATAAGGAACAAATACTTGTAAAGCATGAAGTGTATGCATGAATCCACTTAAGGAATGCATCATACACGTAGCATAAAGTATACATAAATACCACAAGATGTGCATACACGTAGCATAAAGTACACATAAATATCATAAGATGTGAAGTGTACACATATGGCATAAGATAATGGATACATGTAAGCAAAGAATCAACATACATGAATATATGCAAGGAATGAAGTAATGCTTATAAGGCTTGAAGGAGCTATGTAAAGCACAAACCATACATATGAATACATACAAGTGTTAGAATGAACATCCCATGCTTTATCAGATACATATATTCACATGGATGCACTTAAAGCATGAAGTATTCACATAAACCATAAAGAATACATATAGAGCATACACACGAATATACTTGGGGCAAGAAGCATTCATGCAAAACATAGAGTGTACACATAAGGCACAAATACATGTAAAGCATGAAGTGTATGCATGAATTCACTTAAGGCATGCAACATACATGTAGCATAAAGTATACATAAATACCATAAGATGTGCATACACGTAGCATAAAGTATACATAAATACCATAAGATATGAAGTGTACACATAAGGCATAAGATAATGGATACATGTAAGCAAAGAATCAGCATACATGAATATATGCAAGGCATGAAGTAATGCTCATGAGGCATGAAGGAGCTATGTAAAGCACAAACCATACATATGAATACATGCAAGTGTTACAATGAACATCCCATGCTTTATAAGATACATATATTCACATAGATGCACTTAAAGCATGAAGTATGCACATAAAATATAAAGAATACATATAGAGCATACACATGAATATACTTGGGGCAAGAAGCATTCATGCAAAACATAGAGTGTACACATAAGGAACAAATACATGTAAAGCATGAAGTGTATGCATGAATTCACTTAAGGCATGCATCATACATGTAGCATAAAGTATACATAAATACCATAAGATGTGCATACACGTAGCATAAAGTACACATAAATACCATAATATGTGAAGTGTACACATAAGGCATAAGTTAATGGATACATGTAAGCAAAGAATCAACATACATGAATATATGCAAGGCATGAAGTAATGTTCATAAGGCTTGAAGGAGCTATGTAAATCACAAACCATACATATGAATACATACAAGTGTTACAATGAACATCCCATGCTTTATCAGATACATATATTCACATGGATGCACTTAAAGCATGAAGTATGCACATAAAACATAAATAATACATATAGAGCATACACATGAATATACTTGGGGCAAGAAGCATTCATGCAAAACATAGAGTGTACACAGAAGGCACAAATACATGTAAAGCATGAAGTGTACGCATGAATTCACTTAAGGCATGCAACATACACGTAGCATAAAGTATACATAAATACCATAAGATGTACATACGCGTAGCATAAAGTATACATAAATACCATAAGATGTGAAGTGTACACATAAGGCATAAGATAATGGATACATGTAAGCAAAGAATCAACATACATGAATATATGCAAGGCATGAAGGAGCTATGTAAAGCACAAACCATACATATGAATACATGCAAGGAATGAATCATACATGTAAACCATGAAGTAATACATTAATACACATAAGGTACAAGCATATATGAGAAAGGTTCTCATGGAGTGGACATGTTGAAGACACATCGATTATGAAGAATACAAGAGAGAGGTTTTCATGGAATAGACATCTAAAAACATCTCATTCATGAAGTAACAGAAATACACATATGATATAAAACACATATGCCAGACACGTGACAGACATGGTGCACGCACAAGGTATACATGAGGGAAGTGTACATATAAAACACCCATGGAGTAGGCATACTCAAAACATATTAGACACTTAGCAGTTAAAGGCATACTCATAAGAATGCAATGCTGGCCAGATCAATTCAATTTTTGATTTATTTAAGAAGAGGGCTGAATCATTAGTTCTAACTGAGTATTTGTTAAAGCAGGTTCGTCCAACAGGCTCGCAGAATCATGCTCTAAATATTGTCAATTACATTTGACAATATAATTTTCATGCTTTGCATCACAATGCTCCAATTTTGAGCTTACCTAATTCTTTGTTGCTCATTGAAGCTTACACAAATGCTACTGAGGATGTCATGGGAGCCATCTTGTTATAAGATGGTAAAATAGTATGCTACTATAAAAAGGTTTTCTTCTCAACAATGAGGGACTATCTAGCTTATGATAGAACTTTATGCATTAGTCTAGGCGATGAGAAAGCATATAAAACATAGTATGAGAAAGACTCAAATTATGAGGAATACAAATAACAAGAAAATACATGATCATCGAGGGAAAATCTAAGATTGGTTGACAAATATAAGATAGCAACCATGCAGATCATACAACAATGATAAGGAGAATGCCTAAATAATAGTCCATATGAATCACCAAGTAATAGCAGCATATAGTCATAATAATCCTCACACAGAGCAACCATGGAGTCAAGTAATAAAAACTAGAACAATAAATTCCATATAAAAGTGGTTAGAATTAAAATGATAAGGAAAATTTAAAAATGCTAAAGAAAATGTCAAGTAATAAAAAAACTTACAAGGATGAGGCATATTCATAAATTTTGCAGTCCCACCATGGATATAAACACTAGAAGCAATTCATACTGTTAGTGTACATACAAGACAATATGGGAGTTCATTATACCCAGCAACTTGTGGTGTTGTTGTTCATGTTGGCTCGGTTGGACCCTGCAATTAAGATTCAATATACATTATTCAATAAGATTAACTGTGCAACATAACGAACTATTGAAAAGTGTGTTATCTTATTGAGCTTCGCTCAGTTTTGAGAATATTTTAATATTCTCTACTTAATAAGGCCAACCACATAAAGGTGGAAGCTCATTTGGCCCCTCCCCCCACCCTAACATCACTCTAAATTCCCCGTTAACATCTAACATTCATTCATTCTTTATACCATTAATAAAATATAACATTCATTCATTAATATCACATAACGTTCATTAACACATAACATTGATTAACATTAATTACACACAACATTCATCAATATTAATTAACACATATCATTCATAACCATTCATTAGCACATAATTGCATTCATTAACACATAAAAATCAGTCATTATCAAATAAGGTAGATTACAATCATTTCTTTTTTTCTTTTTTCTTTGAAGCTATGAAAAGACTAAGTGGAACATTGTTTTCTTCATCATTCCCCCCTCTTCAGTTGTTCTGCCCTCTGCTCGTGATCTTGATGTATGCCTAGTCCTATATTGAGGACAAGGACACTGAAGCGAAGGGGGGTCCTCTGCAATAACAAAGAAATGGGTTAAATTCAAAACATTTTTTATTATTGTTACAAGTATTTCATTAATTTAGAGAACATAACTATTGCGCTCTTTACCTAATGGGGCCACATCATTTTGTCTAGCCTCAACCTCAACACGTTGAACACCCTCTAGATCCTTTGGAGTTGAAATACTAAAGGTTACATTAATGCTGAACACCAATTACAATTAAATTTGTTTAAAGGAATAACAGTGGTCCTCTTTACCTGATTGGGGAACATCACGTTCTTGATGTTGTGTACCCAGATCATGCTCCACTTGGTCACCACCGACTACATGCTCTAAAATATTAACAAAAAAGGTTACATTAATTACTACTCTAATTACAAATTAAGATGTTTAATTGTATTAATAATTACATAAATAAATTTGAATAGAAAATGAATACCTCCATAACTGGGATGCACATTTGGACCTTCATGTGCAGATGGTGTTTCACGATTAGCAGGTTGCATTCCAATGTCATGCACATTTTTATCATTGCTTGCTTATTTAAAACAAATATAGTCACTTTATGTTTGAACTCAACATCAATTAGATTATTGCAGGTAAAGTATTCAATTTGAAACAATTTTCATTTAGCTTTTTTACCTGTGTCACGGTTGCACCAGAATCTTGTGTTTGCCCACTCAATTCTCGTAGTCGATCAACCATGGTTGTATAGCCTTGCCGGTAGGCAATTCTCTTGTCATCTTCTATGGGTGCTCTATTGAATTCAAAGCCCTGTATTTTTTCTTGGTATCGTGAATTTTGCTTGCATTATTTGATGAAAAAAAAACATTGTTTGCAATTTATAAATATTTTGATGCAATATTTCATTTACAG
This sequence comes from Cryptomeria japonica, assembly GCF_030272615.1. Classification (NCBI taxonomy): domain Eukaryota; kingdom Viridiplantae; phylum Streptophyta; class Pinopsida; order Cupressales; family Cupressaceae; genus Cryptomeria; species Cryptomeria japonica. Next base: position 58,695,036 of record NC_081409.1, read on the forward strand.
ATACTTACAATTCATGCGGAAAGTTTCATATAGCCACCAGAGTCAAGTTTGTGTTTCTCATTCTTTTCTTGTCTTGCCTTGGTTACCTTTGATGTGTCACTCAGTCTATGAAAAGTTTGAAATATGTTAGATTATATAAATATAAAGAGTAATTAATTAGTACATAATTACATTCTTAATAGTATCCCATACCTTCTTTTGGTGTTTGGTGGTGTATTTTGTTTTTTCCTTTCAATTCTCTCCTTGGCATCCAAAATCAGGTCCTTCCACTCCCTCTCTGGAATCATGGGGGGACGCTTGTACTTTACGTTCTTCTCTAAATGGGTCCTGTATTGGTCCCTCACATACTTTAGATATATGCCAGTGTTTTCAAGGAGCTTGGTTTTGTCGAAGGTGTCATTTCCAAACCACTCAACCATATGGTTTGTCACTTCATCTTTCTAAAATTACAAGCAAAAACTTGGTAATTGATAACCAGATTGCTCAGGTTGCACAATCAAAAAATTATTCTACAGGGAGTATAAATTACCCAAGAATATTTTTTGCAATGTGATTATATTTTGCATATAAATGATTTAAAAATAAAATATATTTTTACAAAAGGGCAGGGAGAGGGAGTTGAACACTCAACCTCTCAACCCGACCTTCCTAACTACCCATACCTACCCTCCCCTTTTACTAATTGCTCTATTGTATTACTTGAAAATTTTTATTAAGGTAAATTACTATGGATAATAATTTGCAAATATTTCCACAAGATTTTAATTTATTAAAGTAATCTTGAAATGTGGAAATACATTTTTAAATATATGATTTAAATACATTATTTTTACCCTAAAACATTGGTAAAATATATATTAAGGTAAAATGTTATTTCATATAAATGGATCTTATTTTGAAAAATGTTTCAAAGGTGTGAAATGTTTCAAATCACAAGTGGAGATAATAAAAAACATTTGCTTATTTAAGTGGATTTTTAATCTTTTCATATGCATATTATTTGCCCTAGAGTTAATAAATTGAATAATTTATATTAGGGTAAACCATCTTATCATGTAGTTAATGGTTTGATTGGTTTGTTGCAAGTATGCATCCCATGTGCTAAATTATTTCCAACCAAATTGAGTTTGCCTTCAAGATGAAAATCTATTTTGGAATATTTGCCAAGGTAATGTATTTTTATCAAGCGGAGGTAGGTATGTTTTAATCATTTGCTTTTGATTTATTATTTTAAAGGTAAAATTAATTTCAAGAGGTTATTATGTGCAAACATCATATGTCTCTTTAGGGGGAAAATATTTTTCCCTAATTGTGTGCAAAGATCATATGTCTCTTTAGGGGGAAAGTATTTTTATCTGCATGGGGAAAATATTATCAATGATTTTATTAAATATATCCCTATGAAATAGGAACATATGACCTATCAAGCTAGTTGATTTTTTTTTGTTTTGTGCAGGATACTATAGGCAAAAATTATATTTCTTGGGTGCATATTAACAGGAAGTATCCCTTACTCAAGAAATTTAATTTAATGTTTTGATATTATAATTTGATGATTTTCAGGAGCACCTTGGCAAAAGAAATCTTGTTTACAACATTTGATAGGATAATAATAGTTTTCAATATTATCTTTTGAAATTACCTTTTGAGAGGTTATAAAGGGATATATTTTATCACAAAGAAAGTTATATTTTATAAGTTCTTTTACCATGGTTAATTCTTTAATTTGATGACCTAATAAATTTTTGCATTTTGATATTATCATTTAATCATTTATATTTTTCACCCTAAGTGAATAAAATGGAACATGTATATATTAGGGTTGATTTTATGCAAGATCAAAGAATGATTATTATTATTTTGGAGAAAATGTACTTTTACCATAAGTAAAATGATGAAAAGCATTTATTTATTTAAGTGGTCCTTCCATATACATATTATTTTCACCCTAGGTAAATAATTTGAACATATTCATTAGGGTGAGTCATTTAATGCTTGATTGGTTTTTGCAAAGGTTACTTTATATGATATAATATTTCCGACCCAAATTAAAGATTACCAAAAGGTGAGAAAGTATTGTAACATTATCGGAAGGGAAGTATTTTCTTTTACTTACTGTACAAAATCTTTTACCTTATGTTATTTAATAAAAACTATTATTGGAATAAATATTTACAAGTGTTTAATACTTTGATTTAAGTGAATTGTTGTAAATAAGTATTTTACATAGGGTAAAATGATTATTGCCTAATCTAAAGTGGAATATATTTAATCTTTAATTAATAAGGGATTTGATTGGTTTATTCTATGTGCAGGAGATATTGAATATTTACGGGAAGTATTATCAAAGCGGAGGATAAAGGATATATTATTGAAGCTTTATTTAGTGTGTATTTTAGGGATTCAAATGTAATTATCTCTGTAAACCAAAGGGTGTGTCCTTTGGAAAAACAATTGTCTGTAACTCCCTCCTGTATGCGAAAGGGTGTGTCCTTTCACATATGTCTTTTGGATTAGGTATTTATAGGGAGTCTTTTCAATTAAGAAAAGTGATCCAAAACAATTCACAATCTGTCAGGCTACTAGTAGGGGCTATGGGATGTCTGTATTGGAGAAGTCTGTAGGAATGGAAGTATCATTTTGAGCAATCACTGTGTAATGGAGTATCTGTAAGTGTAGCTATTGTATGCATTCACTCTCCAAAAATTAATATACAAGATTGATTGTTTCAATTCTAGAATTCGTGTATACTTTTGTGTTGATGAATTTCATTTTGTCCTCTTGATAAATCTGATAAAGGGTTTAATACAATGTGCCACCACAAGTTGTTATAATTGAATATAAGATTTGCTTCTTCATGTTCTTATAACACTTAATGAAACCTCTATATTGATAGTCTTGTGTTACAAGTTGCCTAAAAACTGTCTCAAGAGTTTAATTGAATTATTTGTCCACAAAGTATCATGCATATTCCTGGATAGAGGCACTGGTCTGTTATTTATTTCTAAGATTTTGATTTATATGCATAAGGTCCTTACAGAGAAACATTCTTCCATATCCTATTTGATCTAATCCTTGCAGATTTCATTCAAGTCTTGAAAGAATTTCATTTTCAATATATAATATCTTTAACATACACTTTTATTCATATTCAGTTTTCAGTTTTCAAAGTATTCAGCTAAAGCACATGATATAGCATAGTTGTAGAACACTAATTTGTCAGTTGTGTAAACTTGCTTAGAGGATTAAATCTACATTTAAATAACTCTTTTGTGCTTGAGAGGGAAGGGTACACCTGCCTAGGTCTTGTGGAGCCTGAAGTGCATAGGGATTTGGTCTTCGACCATCCCTGTTCGTTGGCCAAGGCTGATTGGATTTCCTAAGGAGTTGGCAAGTTTTTGGGTTTTCCAATCTGCGGTTTTGGGCACCAACAATTCCACCTTTTAAAGAAAAAACAAACCTATTAGATTCAAAAATGAACTGAAGCTACATTTATTATAGTTCAAGAAATGGATCAAAGGAAAACTATTCTAGCAATGATATAAAATCAAAATAGTGGATTAGGGTTAGTTCACATATGATGTTCCACCTTTTATGTATGGTGGGCCCAAATATCTCCAATGCAATGTCATTAAGATTTTTATAAAAAATATCATTTCTTGCAAAAATTCATGGGATCATTAGTCCAAAATGAGTGACCAGAAAGTAAATTACAATTAGATTATATATAATAATAATTTTAAAGTACCTGGAACCTTTTGTATCTTTAAGGGAATCATTTCTTTGTCACTCACCACCAATGTGGCCTGCAACGTTCCCGTACTAGCAATATGAGAAGATCTAGGAATGATGGTATGTTATCAACAATAGTCGCCTTTGGCGCATCCTCATGTGTATCTCCTGCTGCAAAAAATGAATCCACTATGAAATGCCCCCAAGAAAGAATGCTTGAAGGGAAATAAAAACATAACAGAAGATAGAGAAAAAGAGGGATCTACCAATAGTGGGTGGGCCAATATGACGTGCAGTAGAGGATGTTTGCATGCTGCGTGGTGCCGATATTGCAGTCGGCAATACAGGTGGGGATAACCTCTGATGAGGTGCCAACGACATTTGCACGGGAACATTGATAGCACCTGAAGAATAATACATTAAATATATGAAAAGTGCAAGAATTGTAAACAAGGATGAACCTTTATTATGAATATTGACAGTATCAAGTATGATGTATTTTGGGTACTCAAAGTGATAAGCCAAGCAAGTGATAAGCCAAGAAAATTGTCATCACCTGAACTACTTGCAATACCCTGATCATGGCCACTGGTTTGATGAGGATGCATAAATTGCTATAAAAACAACATGTACATATTTTAGTTAATGACATAAAAGAGTATAAAATATAAACCATCATTGAACTTTTGTTATAATTAAAGCTTTCATTACTACTTACTTGCAAGTTTTCTGTTGTCCGAATCAATTTTTGCACCCTCTCTCGTATCTCATTAGTCTGAGGCTCCACGGATGCCAAAGCAACAATCTCTCTACTAATTTTTCTAATAGACTTTTTTATCAATTTCATAGGGTTTGTGGAATCTGGAGGGTCATCATCGCTTAATCTTGTTGAGTCCACATCCCTCGAGAGGTGCTCAAGTACTGCAGCTCCCTTTCCCTTTCCCCAAACATCCGTCTATGACAAGAATATCATTAACAATTACAAAATTATTCTAAAACACTCAAAAAAAGAACATAATAATGCAATAGTTTTCTTCTATCTAATTTGTACAATTACAATGAGGTTTACCTGCTTGGTAGAAGTGTCGCAACCTACATCCCTATCTATGCTATGTGATGGATCCATATCACCCTGTGACAAAGAAAAAATATAAAAACGTTAGCGAAATGAAACCAATAGACTTAGCAAAAAAACTTCATAATAAAATGGTATATTGGAGTCATTAATTGGAGGTTGGTTAATTTAAATGGTATATAGTACGTACCACCCCCATGATAGTAACTTTGTTTGTATCTATACGATTCAAATTGTAATCGATGAGAAATTCTTCTCCTGCACTTATTGATTTTATCGCACATACGAATACATGATTTCCCTCGCGCACCTCAAATATGCAATTGGGTTGTTTATTAGTTGACCCAGGTTGCATACTATTTATAAAACCTGTACTATTCCCTATTGCTTTTGGCCTTCCATCAATGTATGCAGCCACTCGTTTACTTTGATCATTATCTTTATGTTGTATATAATTTGTTGACAGGGCATACCTACACATACTTTTTTTATATTGAACAATCTGCATCCAATTATTATAATTGTAACAAGGTTTGACAAACTCCATCAATTCAACAACTTTGTTGTAACAGACCTTTATACCGTCCATGGAAAATAGGCCCAAACCATGTAACGATGAAGGTGCTATGCGATATATCCTATCGTTAACACAAAAAATGGTGTTTATTAGAGGAAGTTCCTTGGGTACCCATTGTTTCTGTAGATGTTTGTACCTCAAGGGCACCTTAATGTCACTTTTAGTCTCGTCATCATAAGAACATGACCCCCCTTGAGCAAGGAAAAATTTCATGCATTTATTAATTTTTCTTCTAATCTTTTGACCTCTAGTTGTTCTCCCTTTTGTAGACCTACTACATGTCTCACTTTCATTTTCTATTCCTGCATTTTCGTCACTCGAGGAAGACACATCTGACAAATACCTATTTGGTGGTACCTACACTCCATCAAATGAGAGAGTTAGTTGGTAATGAGAGAGATATTTTGTAAATGAGGGTAATGTTGATGAAGAAGTCGGCCCTAAAGTTGATGTTGAGATTAAAGTTTGAATAATTCCAACTGGGGCCTCAAGTGTTGATAATTGTATTAGATTTGTTGTTAATGCCGAGGTTTGAAAAACTAAGGAAGTTTGTTTTCCAAGTAATTTTAAAAAAATAAACTATTTCTATAGGGTGTATTTACTTATACCTGTCGATCCATGAGACTATGCAGGATCCTTGTCAAAGGGGTTCAAGTTCTTGCTCATGTAATTCAATTGTCTTATGTTAGCTAAATATTACATAGTACACAACATGAACAACATGAACTTTGTAGACAAAAAGAGTATTAAAAAAAAAAATGTTGTCATCATAATCATTGTAATTTTTTTAATTTCTTACCTTTACTTTATGTAGACTATGCAGGATCCTCAACTAAAAAGTTGACGACGTTTGTAGTCAATGACTAGTTCCCACCAAGGGTGACATTGTTACATAAAATATATACATGAAATCGGTACCATCAATTGAGCATCATAAGCATTACATTTGTAAGCTGATAAACAATAAATACATATGTATCATAAGCATCACATATGTATCATCATATATGTAATTGAGCATCATAATTAACATCACATATGTGTAATCATAAACATGTAATCCATCACATATGTATCATAAATCACCATCCATCACATAGGTAATAAACAATCCACATTCTATAAATAAACACAAAGTTCAAAAAATGTCACATGTATCATCATAAACATGTAATCCATCACAAATGTATTTTAAATCAACATCCATCATATAGCTAATAAACAATCCAAATTCCATAAATAAACACAAAATTTAAAAAATGTCACATAAATAGTCACTCTCCCTATCTCCATCTCCTCGAGGTGGCATAGTTCTACTATTAGGACCTGCTAGAGGTGGAACATGAATTAAAAACATTATAAGGTGCATCATGAATTAATTATTTAATGGCATTAGAATTCAAAACATAATGAATTAATTATGTAACCATATAAGTCAAATAAATTTCTATCAAGAAATCAATATTAAATAGATAATATACTAATTGCATACCTCATACATTTCATTCATCATCATGACCATCATGATCATGATCATGATCATGATCATGATCATCATCACCACTATCATCGTCATCGTCATCGTCACCATCACCATCACCATAACCATCACCATCACCATCACCATCACCATCACCATCACCATGAACTTCTTCTTCATCATCGAGTAATTGTCGATCATGATCATCATCTACATCATCTTCTACTTCTCCGATATCTTCTTCTTCCATCACATTATACTTTATCGACCTTCCTCTTGGATCATGTCTAACAACAAATGACCAACCCGGTTTATGTGGAACCTTTGAGTAAAATACTTGCTCACATTGGCTTGGAAGAACATAGGGCTCATCCGCAACTGGTTCAAACGACCTTGTATTAACCATTTTAAAACCATTATCATGTTCAATAACAGTTCTATCAAGATCTTTTTTATTCAATCGTAGCCTGTACCATTTGACAACGAACAAAACTAATTTGAAGGAATTAAAGTCACACTCAAGTATATCATCCAAAATGCCATAGTATCGATTTTGAGACTCTTGAGGATGTATGTCATTTCTCGGTGAAATATTTGTCACCTTAAAGACTGCAGTTATCCTAGAATCACAAGTTGTCTTCATGTCATCCAAATTTTTGATCCAAAATTTATGACCATTGCAGCACATAGCCTTGTGGTGTTTTACCTGCGATATGTCAAACACGTAAAAATTATTGCATCGTGAGTTGATAAACATATGGGTGATTAATAAATTTATACATACATGTTTATCTCTTAAACCATATGCTAAATAAATTTCCCTTTGCGTAACATTAGTCTCCATTGCGATGAGCTTCATTAACTAATGAAGCCACACCTTCCCATGTTAATGTGCGACCAGAATGTTGACAACGTTCAATCCATACTATCATCTAATCAAGATTGTTTGCAATATACAAATGTAGTGCATCCCACTCTCGACCAATTGTACAAAAAATAAATAGATGTCTTACAACCGATTTATTTTGAAGATTAAGAATTAATTAACTACAATAACATCTTATAATTACCTCACACTTTCCTCAATCTACTTTTCCTCATCAATTACTCCCCTTCGAATTTGTTAATGGGGTTGGGATCCCAAATGTGATTCACATGGATCTTTGCTGCAAACTTAGGAAGATATTTATAAATGTACACCATAGTATGGTATACCATATATCCCTCCACCATAGAACCCTTAGGATGTGCTCTTTATCGAACCAAAGCCTTCAAAAATTTCAAGTACCTCTCAACCATCCACATTGACCTAGTGTGTACAGGTCCACACTATTCAATCTCCTCAACTTGGTGTATGAGGTAGTGTTCTCATGCATTGAAAAAAGTTGAAGGTAGACACTTTTGCATTTCACACATTAGATGAGGATTTTTTCTCTTCCAATATTTTATATCTTCTTTATGTATTTATTTACATGACAACCACCTACAAGATATTCAAGACACAAAAAAATATATTACATAACAAGTAAAAAAAATCACAAATATAATATCTATACAATGAACTGAACAAATATCACTACTTACCTCATGTATTTTCCAAGATCATATATGACTTTCTTGACATTATTGTTGAAGTCATCTGAGAGAGATAGGGGTAGAACGTATTGCAACAATTACAAAATTATCTTTTCATTTTTTCTAACATAATACAATGAAAAGTACATGCACAGTATACAAATATATAGTAAAAACACAAGAACATGAATTACCTTAATGAAGGTATACCAATCATGCGTTTTCATCACTGGCCCAAATTCACTTTTATTTGATATGAGATTGTTTATATTCGCAGCAAATCCTATGAGAAATTGAATTTTTTTGTATGACTTCTTTTATAGCATTGCTTTGCTAGTGCATTAATAACCAAGGAAGGTCACTTATATTAATCTGGTCTCCATGGCTACTTGATTAAATGACATTTTTCATTGCATGATTGGATTCTTGAATGTCACTACAAATTTTGACAATTTTTTCTTTGTCACACCTTCCATCCAATATTTTCCATAATGTCTCTATTATATTCTTTCCAATATGCATAGTATCAAACAAATGCACAATTTGTAACTGCTCGTAGTAGGGCAACTTACTAAATTGTCGAGGATAAATTTTTAGTCCCTTAGGAAGGTGGTCATTAATGCCTTGACAACCTTCACGATCATCAATCACATCATTAGTAAACAAAACACAATAGAAAAGATGTTTTATGACATAAACCATTAGATGGAATGGCATTACCTTGACGATTAATTCTATTATATTCCAAATTCCACAGGTGAGGTGTCATTCTTCGTGGCTTTGATGTATTCTCTTCTTTCCCATTGAAAAGATGTTTTTCAGTATTTCGATACTTATGATTTTTGTGGAGAAAGTGCCTTTACTCATCAAACACCTGCTTTCCTAAACTTTTTGAATGATGAGATTTCATCTTTGGACCACAAACTGGACATACAAATTTTCCCTTTGTTTGAAGACCTACAAGGTAATGTATAATTGGATTAAATATGTTAATTTTTATAATTATAATTATCATGCGCAACTTGAACACTATAACATACCACAAAAATGTGTTGGCCCTGGGGCATCATGTATTGTCCATACAAGCATTGCATGGAATTGAAATTGTCTTTGTCCTATTGGTCTAGAGATGTCATACATAGTGACACCATTTCATAACTACAACAACTCGTCGATAAGAGGCTCAATATATACATTCATGTCTTTAACTTAGTACGTACCTAATCGAATGAATAAAAATATTACATAATTATTATAACCATTTTACTGCAACATTTATAATTAAATGTAGATGACTATTAGATGATAAAATACCTAGAACAATTATTGCCAACATTATGTGCTCCCTCTTTATTGACATCAATGGAGGAATGTTATTGTTGATAACAAAAATAGGCCACACTAAGTAAACAGATCTCATCTCTCCAAATGGATTGACACCATCCACTGCCAATGAAAGCCTGAGATTATGAGGTTCTTCTTTGAATTGTGGCCACTTTTCCTCTATGTCCATAAATGTTGAACCATCCGTAGGAATTCGAATAATGCCATCTTGACTTCTATTGCGTGCATGGTAATCCATAAATTGTGCCAAGCTAGTGCACTTGAATAATCATTGCATATGTGGAATAATGGGAATATAATGAAGAACCTTGCGAGGCACCCTTTTTGTTATTTGATTTGTTTGATATCTACTGATATGACATTCAGGGCATTCAGTTCGAAATTCATGTTGTCTGTGATATATAATATGATCATTGGGACAAGCATCTATTGCTTGATACTTCATTCCAATATCTTTCATAATGGCAAATAATTCTCGGTATGAGCGAGGTAGAATATTTGACGGTGGTAACAAAAACTCACCTATCAATCTACAACAAAAAAATATAATTTGTTAATATAAATAATATTAATGGTACATTAATCACCATTTATTAACTATAATGACATATATGACATACCTTAACATATGTGAGATTGTTATGTTAGATAAACCATTCATAACCTTCAAGTTCACCAACAACAATACAACGAAGAGAAGAGTTGTATGGGAGCCTTTGTAAAGGGCCTCAGATGCCTTCTCAAGTAGAGGGACATCATGAACAACATCAAGGTCATGTTGATCACCATGATCAGTTGCACAAGTACTAAATGCGTCATGGATCAATGTATTTGTACCATCATCTTCAATTGTGTTTTGTGGGTCATGATCGTCATCTTCCATGGGATCATTATCTTCAGCTTCAATATTCACACCTCCATGTTCCTCCACTTTGAAAACCATATTCTCCAGGTTGTGTTGATCCATATCATGTGCTCTGGGGTGCTCGAACTATATAAAATTGATAAACATAAATAAACCATGATCATGATCTCATCATCAAGTGATTTATTATGTATATAAATCGTTAAAATGATATAATGAAAAACTTACCAATGGATGATAATCATGTCCCTCTTCAATGTGACCATGCTCCCTACAATGTTTCTTAGTTTTTTTGATTAGAAGTCTTCTAGTCTTTAACCCCTTACAAATTTTGCAGGGACAATAACATTTTCCATCACCTTTTCTTTTCAAGTTAGACCACAATCTAGAAATTGTCTCCTTATTTTGTTTTTTGCTAATATTGTCTGACATGGTCTTTCTTCACAGGCAAAACAATTGAGCTATAGAACTAGTTATATAGAAGTTGAAATGCTAATAATGAAATCATGTTTCAGTATAATATACCAAATTAAATTAGTTGAACATAGAAATAATGCAAATTGAACCAAAACCAATTAACTCTTCTTTTTCATCTCAAAACATATCTAATGGATTTGTGGTGATTTAGAGCAGGTGATATGCTAATGGCTTTTTGGTATGCAATCCTTGTATCATATCTTAAGTGGACTAATGTCTAATTGGGGTAATCCATGAGTGTCTAATATGAGTTCATTATCAATGTTGTGAAGTCATCAAGAGTATGGTGATAGTCATCCTTATTGGATCCTTTCAGTATTGTCCAAATGTGACAAGTAAGACAAAATTCTCAGTCACACCTTGGGTGCAAGTGAATGGTATTACATATACTTTTGGGATGAACACCATTGAGAGTCATAGACCCAAGTTAGTCTAAAAGGAAAGTAACTATCCATTCCCGTACTCATGCATACTTACATGACTAATGTTGCCCTTGTGTATCCTAAAAATTGGAGAGACCTTATTTGACTTGCCTAATCAATGTGGTTATTGTCCTAATATGAAATAATGAGTTCTACCCTTGCCTCTGCATCAAACTTATCACATCATGTTTCTTCATCAAAACACACTATTCCCAATCTTCCTCAATACCCTCAATGGAAGGGCATGTATAATGGTTTCAACATACAAAGCCAATGATCATACACTCCATTCTTCTAGACACCCTTGGATACATTACTTGGCTTCTAGGCTTGGGAAAACTAATATGAATTGAGCTAACACCATGAGGATAGGGTCAAGTGTCATGGCAACTGATCATAATTTATGTAGACAGGGTTCACACCTAAGTGTTGGCTCTCAACAATTCCACACTTCCAAAATTTTCAGTCTCAAGACATCTCCTATTGGGTCAACACTCATTGATGGCCACAAGGCCAAATCAATGTATCTATGCTTCGAACTCCTTACTCTAGGCTTGGAGGACCCTACACAAGGTCTATTAATTTTACCATTATAATTATTTTTAATTGATGAGGATCTATATTATCATTTCCAAAATAGTGTTATGCATATTCACAAAAAGAAAGGTAAGTGGAAAGAGTCACATCCCAAAGTCCAAACAAGACAATAGCTCAAAACAAAAAAATAATTATAACAAGACAACTAAGAGGAGGAGGTTAGCCCTAGTCTTTTGTTTTACTCTTTATCTACAATTTCTTGTTTTGCGTATGTCACTTGAAATTACACTTCTATGACCCTATTGCGGACAATAGGAATAATTTTGTAAAATTAGTAGTAGCACTATCTTTTCACCCAACTATAGTGAAAGTCCCAAATCATCTTTGGTGGTTCCTTAGTGGGAATACAAATGTGTCTCATGTAGCATAGGAGCTCATTTTCTATGTGAAAATCAAGAACCTACCACCTAACTGTGAATTTTTGGTATATGTCAAAGAATTCAAGATCTCTAATGTTAAGTTAAGGTCATTCTTATGTTTCATGCTTGCAAGAATCAAGTGTTGTTATCAAAGTTGTAGATGAAAGATAAGTCAAGCAGTCAACAACCTTATCAATACTCCTGTTCTTGTGTCAAATGTTCAATTGAAAAAAAATGTTGTAGGTACATGGAGCACCTTTGATGATGGCAATTTTAAAACTCACCTCAAGTCTACATGAACTGCAGAGGCTTGTAATAAGTAAGCATGACTATCTCCTTACCCAAAATGTAATCCTTTCATTGCATGCAAACCTAAATGATAGCATATATCTCTTTGTTATATTTTAGGTACTTACCTGCTATGTTATTAAACATCTTGCTATGGTAAATAGAAAAAGTCTCAGATGACACTATGTTAGAAATGGCTCACCATTGTAGGTACATGGAGCACCTTTGATGGTTATTTTGCAACTCACCTTGAGTCTACATGAGTTGCAGAAGCTTGTGATAAGTATGTATGATTGTCTCCTTCCAATATGTAGACCTTTCATTGTATGTAGACCTAAACAATAGCATAAATCTCTGTCTAATGTCTATGGTGCCTACACACTATGTTAGAAATCATCATTGTCAAAAAATGGTCATTTATATGGTAGTTAATTTAGTAGTGGTGTGTCAAGGACATTATCAATTGAAAGCTTTACCTACCAATGCAAAGGTGCACACATCAACAAAATCAACACACCTTTATACCTTGAGAGCATATGCTCCATCTGCTTCTATTGTGTAGTTATTGTTGGTGTTTGATCATATGTATCTATTGCAACTTTCCATTCTTCTTCTAGTCTAATAGTTCACCCAAACTGAAATTCACCTCCATAAAACCACCCAAACTGAAATTCACCTCCATCACTAAATCAAGTGGAGTTCCTTCAACTCCTCCTTGGCTATCAAGCTAGCAATCCAACATTGTTTAACTGGAATTCTAATTTAAGTAGGGCTCTACTAATTTTCTCTAGTCTAAGAAATTACAAAGAAATACATCTCCAATTTAGAAATATAATCATCAACAACATCTACATCAATTTTCCCGTCAAACTTAGGGATGTCACAACTTACCTAGGCTCTGAAGGGAGTCCAATTGCCAAATGACCTTTCCAATGAGGCTCACTTCTTATTTTGGTTACTTTGGAGCATCAGCACAAATCAGTTCATCATCCTTGATCTTTGTTTTCCTCAAGCCACCTAGATCAACAACTTGAAGGAATTTGAGGAGTTAGTAGCTATTTCTTCAATATCAATATAGTTGAACAAAATAAAACACATAATTGATAATTACAATATAGCTAAACAAAATGATCTTTATTTTAATCGAGTGTGTTTACAAAATGGGTAAACTTTTTAGTAGAGATGAATGACTTCTATTCTTGTTACATGATTCAAATTCAGCTACTGTATAGCTTTCAAAAATAGGAAAACTTACTAAAAGTAGTATATTAGGGATCTTGGTGGAACCAAAGAATCATCACACCTAGTACTAACTAGTGTCCTTGGAAGTTGAAATGAGCATTCAAATAAGGACAAAGCTAATGGAAAACTGAAAATGTTTGTTGAAAAATTATTTATTTGGTACCCCCATTTGTCAAGGCCATAACTCTTGTTTATAACTGCCATTAAGATGATATTCTCAACAATTGATTGAATCTCTTGAGCTTGGTGACTAAGACACTAGTGGTCCAAAATCGAGAATAGGGTCAAGTGAATTCCTTCTCCAATGGATAGTTTAATTTTAACATTTGATGGCACATCTAAGAGGGTTGTTAATTGCATTTTAAGCTCAATGTCTCAAGGGAACCTGAGCATATATGTAACCTAGAATTTCTCCTTTGTCCAATTCTTTTACGCATTTGTAAGCTTGAATGATGTTTTTGCACCATTTTTGTACACTTTTGTACAATCTACTTGTGCTTTTGTTCAATATCATTATTTTTCAGAAAACTTCCAAATCAGGCACACAATCATGACTTTACAGCTATAAAATAGGAAACTTTTGGACAAACTAGACTTGAAACGACACTTGGAAACAAACTTCAAACTTGCAAACTTGAAATTTATACTTGGCAACCACACAATAAAACATAAGAAAAACTTGAAGGCAAGTCAAGAGGAATTTAAGTGTGGAATGTCTTCACATTTATTATTTCTAGAGGAATCTCAAAATATTTTGTTTTCATCTTCAAAGGTGTTGATAAAAGATCTTCATCAAGTTGCTATATTGGAAGACATACATGAATTTTTACAATATACTAAAGGGATGCAAGTAATTAAAATGGTCCTTGATTCAAATCCTAATTATTGTCTTCAATCTCTACTTACCAAGGGTGATAAGTTACCTCTAATTTTACTCTCCCTATCTAGAAGGAACAAGATCTTATATATTTTAGTACATCTAGCCAAAAAAATTTAGTTAGTGTGTCTATCCCAAGCATACCATTGTTTAACATATTGACTCTGCAATATAACACCACATTTCAATGACAATCATATAGAGAAACACATGATCAATTTTATGAGCCTATTTTAATGACTCTTTTATTTGGCTTGATAGAATTTTATACTCTAGTTATTGTACTGAATTGTTTTGGGGACTATAGTTAGGAGATAGCCGCTGGGGGTTTATATTGCTCCTAAGTCCCCACCTTGTTGTTCATCGAGAACTGGCTGCGAAAGGTAGAGATCGATCCGAAGCACACAAAATCTGCATATTGATCTCTGACATTCTGTTGCAGATCTATCCAAAGCACAAAAGTTATGCAGATCAATCTATTGTTGTTGCAGATCGGTCTCTTGCTACTGTAGATTGATCTCTTGCTATTGCAGATCGATCTCTCCTCAGTCTTAATTGGGTAGATATGTTACGCTCTAAAACCATGATTCTTTGCACAAATGTATAGATTCTTTGCACACAAATTGAATTGACATAAAGATTACAAAAAAATATTTATTCAAATGTGCAATTAACAATCTCCAATCAATCCTCTCTACATAATACCTCTATCTCTCTTGGCCAATCTTGGCCGATGCCCACACACCTCCACATCCTTGGTCGATACTTCTTATATTATATCTTCTCCAATTTGACACCCTTTCATGTTTTGAATTACAATAATTCCTCTAGTGAACTAAATCTACCAAAAGATGAAAGAAGGCCAATGTCCCTAGAAGCTAGTAGAAAAGAAGCTAAGGCTAAAGAGCAACCCAAACTATATTAGAATTAATATGATGGAATTGTTATGGTATTGAATATAATTTTGAGTCAAGGAAGTTCTCTTAACTATTCCATAGATCAATGACAATGAGTGTGTCAATTTAGAAACAAACTTTGAGATGGACACTCTAATTAGTAAGCTCCTTTTTAGAAACATCATGTAGCAAAGTCTATAGGTGCTTTCTATAAACCTTTCCTTGTAGTTTTTATCTTTGTGTTATCCAAAATCTATTTTTCTACATGTGCCATATCCTTGATAATGGAATTTAATAATATGTTGAGCTCGTTACTATTTTCTTAGACAAATGTGTATTCATTTTTTTTAGCAATGCTTTCTATTGAGTTGAAACCATAAAATTCTTCAAATAATATATTTGAATTTTATATTATTGGAATTTTATTAATCAATTTGATAAAGATAAGAAATGGATATCTAAGATTAAGACTTATAGGCATGTGGTACATGTGAGAGACAATTTTTTTTGTCTCAGTTTGCTTGCTCTCTACCTAGAAATCAATTTGTTGTTATCTTGATGGATTTTCCATTAAAGTTTGTCTAGCCCATGGAAATAAATACGCAATATGATAAGAAAGAAATTGGAGCAAAAAGAAACTAAATGCATTATTTAGTTCTACACAAATGACAATTCTCAAATAAGTTTTGTTGTCATTTCTATAGCTAACAATGGAAGTAAGCACTTGTTAGTTTATTAGGGCAGTATAGCTGACAATGGAAAATGTTGGTTAGTATAGATCAATGTGCAAGGTGAAGTCTTAGGTGACAATGGCAGTAAGAACTTGTTAGTTTATTAGGTCAAACTTAGTTGGGACACTTGTCGATCTCCTCCATCAACTATGCCCTCTTCCCCTCTTCCCTCTTTCATTAAACGATCACGCACAACCCGATCTCCTCCAACGATATCTCTATCCACTCTTCCCCTCTTTTGTTGATTTCAATCGAGATCTTGATAGGAAGATTAGTAATTTATAAAGTGGGCATATAGACATTGTAGTCAACTCCTCATCAGTGTAATAACCCACCATATTTAACCCAACAAAATTTGACCATTGTTTTTTTTTTGTTAGATTTAATCATTTGTGTTTGATTCAATCGCATACTTTGGGCATCCATCCATTCGGATTAGGCATTCATCCATCCAGGATGAGCATCTAACCATATGGGTTAGGAACTTGTCCATACGGGACATAAGATTTCATCTATCCAATACGGGATAGGCATCTACCCATACGAGGTAGGCATCTATCGAAATCGGGATAGGCATCTACCCATGCGGGGTAGGCATCTATCCAATCGGGATAGGAGGTGCTCTGGCTAGAGACTTAGACTCATCAGGACCATTCGGATCCTAAGCCACTCACTAAGTACTACACTCTTCTAACAGAAGTGCACCGAGGTCGCCGTCCTTAGGAGTAATTAAATAACATAATACAAGTTTGAATTCCACCTCAGAATTTGGCTTAAAGCCTTGAGAAGTCAAGCGAATCCATATGGGATTCCTTCCGAGTATGCATTGAATTACTTTTTCCCATTTTAATTATCTTTCAAATTAAGATTCTATTCAATCCTTCTATACCAAGCCTAGACCCCAACCACGAATGCCTAAGTATGAGGGACAACTCTGTCCCAAGACTGCCTACATACCCGCTTCGGCACGGGATCAAGGCGTAAAGTATGTAGTTCTATTTTCTACTGTATGGTTTGATGTAAACTGAGTAGTGGGTACGCAATCCTTTCTAGGATCAATGTCCCAGACAGTTTCTCTGCGGTTGCTACCCACGATGGTAGCGCTTAAGCAAAGGCTCAAGATGGCCTATTGCTTGTGGCCTAAAACAACTAGATCCTAATTCTTATCATGAGCGTCACCCTTGACCAAATTGTCAATCACCAACAATTCTTCGAGATTAAATCAATTTTACAAAAGCATTTCACTCATCATCCCTATAGGGGTTTACTATAGTTTAACTCAGCGGATGAAAGATCGCTTTAGAATTATCTTATTAAATTATCGATCCAAGGGGGATTACCCGCCCCTTGGATTTTAACTTCCAAGTGTCCCTTATTACTCCCCGACGATTTATAGGGACGATGCCACAGACGTCGTTGATGTAGCTTTATTAGGCGTTAAGTGCAGTAGTTCAACACGACGACATTACCCGTAAGCGTGACCCAGAGGCACTGTATATATCGAATGCTACTAGGTTTTGGTTTCCATCTTCCTTTATTTAATTTTCTAACTTATGATAAACATCATGTTTGAAAAATAATTATGAATTTAGACATTGCAAAGCTCATTTACTTGAAATAACTACTTGATGAATTACATGGAATAAAACCATAACTAACATTATTTATTATTCAAAACTTGAAATATAACCTTGCATAATAATAATGATCAGGAAACTTGCATAATAATATTTAAACGTGAAACTTGCATGGAGATGGAAATGCCAATAAATGTGAGAATAGTGCAACTTGCATGAAACATCAATAAATGTAATTAATCTATAAGTAATTTGCATGTGATAAGAATAGTGCAACTTGCATGAAACGTCAATAAATGTAATTAATCTATAAGTAATTTTTATGTATAAGAATAGTGCAACTTGCGTGCATGATTAAGCAATGCATGATTCCTATGGTCATAGGTTCCAAAAATAGCGATTAATTTAGTCATTAGATTCAAATCATGATAATGTGCAATAATTGCTTTTCAATGAGTCCAAATACCAACTAAGTAACCCAACGAATTTTAAGTAGTTTTCCAATTATAAAATTTAATACAATTTTAACTTACAATTTGAAAATAGCAAAAAGGGAATTTAATTATTATTATAAATTTCCTAAGGCATTTATACAATTTAATTTACATTTGGAAAAGGAAATGAAAAAAATATATACTTTTCAAAAATTACCAAAAAAAAACCTGTTTATTAACAGAGAAAATATAACAATAGCCGCATTTACAGTGGTATTATTGTTTTTAAAAAAAATAAAGAGGGCGGAGTACGTGGGAGTGGGACCCACGGGTCCCATCACCACTGTGGGTCTGTGGAAGCAGCCCCGCAGTGGTGAGGGGACCCCGTGGTCCCCTCCACTTCCCTGCGGCCACTGGCGTGACAGTGACTGCAGGGGAAGTGGAGGGTACCACTTCCCCTAGCGGTTACAATAACCGTCGGTACTACCTCGCACACCGCCCGATACCCAAAATGATTTTCGAGAATATGGCCTTTGCAACATTTTATCATTCAAAATAAATTCAATGTATTTTAACATTCAAAATAAAGTTAATATATTTTATCATTCGAAATAAATCTAATGTATTTTATCATCCGAAATAAATTTAATGTATTTTATCATTCGAAATAAATTTTATATATATATATAAACCAAAAAAAAGAGTATTTATTTATGAAAATAAGAGCATGAGTAAATTAGATAAATCAACAATTGTTTTAGATTGATTTTACAGTAAATAAGAGGTTAATATTTATAGGGAGAGAAAGCTTATTCCACCATTCGCAGGGAGGAAGTTTATTTCCAGAGAGAAGTAGATAACCAGACACAAAAATATAATGGAACCAAATGAGAATATCACAGAGAATTATTCACAGCGAAAACTATTCCTCCATTTCAATTATTTTTCACAGAGAGGATATATAACCAGATAATAGAAAAATATATATATATGGAATCAATGAGAATATCACAAAGAATTATTCATAGCGAAAACTATTCCTCCATTTCAACTATTTTTCACAGAGAGGATATATAACCAGATAATAGAAAAATATATATATGGAATCAATGAGAATATCACAGAGAATTATTCACAGTGAAAACTATTCCTCCATTTCAACTATTTCTCACAGAGAGGATATATAACCAGATAATAGAAAAATGTTTATGGAATCAAATGAGATTAAGGATTCATTCACTAGAGATATATTCTTCAATTTCAACTGATAATCACAGAGGAATTTTGATTCAACTATTATTCTCAGAGAGATCTTATTAAAAAGATGAGAATCAGATTTCTATTCAAAAAACCAGAGAGATGAATTAGAGGAAGGAAATAAGGTTGATCTAATCTAATTTTCAGCAAAGAATTGAAACAAGATTCTCTTTTTTTTCTTTTTTTTTCTTTTACTAATCTAATACTAAGCAAGGAATTGAAACAAATTGATCTAATTCTCATCAAGGAATTGAAACAAGATTGATCTAATCTAATTCGCAGCAAGAATGCGATGCATGATTCAAAATAAAATAAAACTAGATTAAAAGAACTTGGATACTTGCAATTGCTGTAGAATCCCCTATGAATCCTTCAATTGGCCTCCCTTGATCCTTCAAGCTTGAAAACAATCCTCCAAAGCAACATTAGCTATTCTCCCAAAAATGAAATATCACTACCAAAAAAAAACAATTACTTGAGAGAAGAATTTCTTCAAGGAATCACCAACTCCCATTTTTGAAAACTTGCATATCATTTATAAGAAAATTCCCTCTATTCCATTATTTAGAAAATTTAATTAAAAAAGAGATTCTTTCTCAATTTTGGACTTCATGCAAATGGATTAGACTTAGTGGAGGAGTTACATGAAAAGTGGTGGAGAATCCTCTAGAAGCTTCTTATTCTTCCTACAACATGTGCCATAATTGGATGTGGAAAATAAATAAATAAAAATAAGGTATATTTTCCATGTGTGTGTGTGTGTGTATTATTATTTTATCCTTTTATAATATTCATTCAATCATTTAAATAGCTTATCCAAAAATATAATAGAGTTGTATTTTTAAATCCAAAAGTGATAAAGGAGGGTTGTGACAATCAGAAACTGCAAGCACAGTATAAAAATCATGAAGAAAGGCATAATGTACATGAGAAGACATGCAATACAAAGGAAGCATATAGATCAAAGTGTAACATGTAAACCATCAAATATAAAACAAGTAAACTGAAATTCAAACATCTGCTTGGCTGCAAAAGGATTCACATATATAAAATAAAAGGAAAGAAGTTTCCAAAAAAGATATTCATACAAATCTTAACTACAACTTGATTTCAATCAAACTTTAGGTTAAGCAAAGAATCTAGAACATCTAAAATGAACTACAAATGCAGAGATATTCCTCTGAGAGTGGTTGGTGAAAATAGTCTTTGCCTGATACCAAACTTTACCACAATGCAAGCTCATTAGTGTCTTCCAGCTCAAGGGCATCTGCCAATAATTAGCCAATAAAAAATGCTCTCAATAAACCATTATTGTCACCCCTTTGAAATAATATAGGGACGATCCAATGTTGTATATTTAAACTGCTTGTCAAGGTATCTATCATGATAAATAATAAACTAACACGCCCAGTACGACCAGAGAGTCATCAGCCTCCCCTTCATGTGGACATTATTTTGGGTAAGCTCAAACCATCTATTTTGGTAGGGATTGGCCATTTAGATTGAACTAACCACGCAACAATTAGTAACGAAAAACTTTATAGCATTTAGGCACAATAATGGTTGTAATGGATAAGTGAATCTTTTCTTTACATTAGAGAATCTCACCACTGTAATGGCCATATAGAAATCTCTGGTTAACCAAATCTAATTCTCTTTACCAGTTTTAAATAATTGAAGTACAATCAACAGAAAATTATTTGTAAGTGATCTACCTCAACCAATATCTATTCTTTCTGATTTCTAATTCCCATAATTTAAAATTCCTCATTTCTACATGAATCCTTAAAGAAATGTCGTTTGTATCAAGAATATATATCCCACTAGCGATAACGGACAAGGAAAACGATATCAGACATTAAAATATTGCAAAATACCCTAACCTTTTAGGAGACGCAGGGTTGTCGAGGTCGACGAAGCTTGCACGAAGGGAATTACCAGAGGTCGACGAATGTGCTTGCACGAGAGTGAATGAGCAAATGACTTGCGCTTTTTTTATTTTTTTAAGTAATGCCCGCGGTCATCGGAATTTCGATGAATGTGGGCACTTTTTAAAAAAAAACAATTTTCATTACTAATGCCCTCTCCGTCAAAACCAAAAGTGAAATTATTGTCGGAATTTCGACGAATTCGGACATTTTATCAAAACAAAATCATATTTGGTCACAATATACCTTCTTCGTCAGAATTCTAGACCAAATATATTAGTGTCTCTTGTTTCACTACCAAATGTGTATGATGCATTGAGTAGCAAAATTAATAATAATAGATAAAAAGGAATTGAAAAATTAATAATCTGATTCACCCCCTCTCTTAGTTTATTTGCGTACTCTTCAATTGGTATCAAAGCCATGGGTCACGAGTTCGAATCCCGAGAGGTCTCCTTCATTCTGTCGGTGCGGAACCCTTAGTCGGTGCTGAGGGGGAGATTGTTGACTTGGTGGTTAGCACCTACTTCGAGGTTCGCGACATGGCTTAACTACCTCCCGTGGATCTGGGTAAGTCTGGTGTTTGTAATGTTCATTGACAGCTCGAGCTTTTGGCACAACGACAAACATACCAACACAAGAAACCATGCAATTGTAGAAGAAACAACACATTCCACCATAACTTCAATGAAAAGGAAGTTTATTTACCAGTTTGGCAACAATTTATGTCTTCTCCTCCTACTCTACTCTACTCCTAACTTGTTGTTCTTGAACTATTAACCTGTTATTTCCTATTAACTATTAACCTTTACAAATGAAAGAGTGAAGCTTTATATAGTGCTCTCATTACAATGAAGGGCCAAGATTAAATCCCCATGAATGGAAAAGATTGAAAGATAGAAACCCTAATTAGGGTTTGTTACACCCATTACAAAGCATTTAATGTTTAACCAATGATAAAATTACAATTTATAGAATACATGTTCTTCTTTGAATTTCGACCAATAAATGATGAAGGTAGGCATACATCAAACTTTGTATACCATATAGCAATTATCCTCTTTGATGGATGAGCTGGGTAAATTGAATCTAGGCACCTTGGCTTTGGAATGATGCGATTGGATAAATGATGACTGGGCACCACCTCAGTTAGTTGATCTGTGTAACTCATCACAAGTTAAAAGTGAATGAAGCATATCTCTTGATACTCAACATTATCCAAGCTCAATCATAAATGAGATGAAAGTAGGAAATATTCCCAAATTGCATCATCTTCTAACTTTGATTAACTCTTCTGAAACTATTTCCTATCTTGATAATCTTTGCAACCCCTTTTTTTTCATAGATTTCTTAGTGTACGAACATTGATTCAAGATTGTGAAAATTTTCTTTCCTTACATTGAAGTGTCCTATGTCACATTATTCAAGTCCCTCGATCCATTTCTTCATATTCTTGAGAAATGTTCTTGGACATGGTGAAGATATCTTTCTTTCCTTTAAAGTCATTTCTTTTGGCTAAGTCCTCTTTTTGAGCGATGAAGTTCCTTTCCTTCTTGAAACTGATGATCATTGCACTAGCTCCCGCCTTTGTTCCAGACATTTAATCCTACAAAACAAAATGCCATGAATCACAAAGAATTCAGTCTTCTAAAATTTATCATCTATCTCTAAAATTCTTTATTTCAGAGATTGGAAAGTCAATTATATGAAATTCTGATTTATCTCTGTCAATTTGGAAACAAAATCTCAGTCTTTAGCGAAATCTGGAAATGAATCCATATGCTGACTAAAAATCGTAAATATCTTCCCCTTGTTACGCGAATTTGGTTTACTCCTCCGTTGCTAAGATTCTGAAACAATTCTTTATGCTGTGATTTCTGTGTCCTCCTCCTCTCAACACGAATTTGGGAGAGCAAATTATAATTTAATTTGAATTTGCTTTATTAAAATGCTTCTCTCCTCTCATATATATGTTTAATATCACAATGATCGCACCTTTTCATCTCCTTGATGTAGCCGACTTTGGATAAGTGAGGCATTTTTTTTCATCAAATTCACGTTGCCTTGACCTCCCTCCAGCCGACCTCGTCCTTATATTTTCATTTAGCACGATTTATTTATTTTAATTTTCCATGCAAGGGGAGGGGGGCGACCTGCCTTCCAATGTTTTGATTTTATTAATTTTTATTTTCAACGGTCTTGTTTGGAATAAAATGCCTCCTTGCTGAGTAGACCATTCCATTATCCAATTCGGTGCCACCTCGTCCTTATGTATTCGGGGATTTGAAAGGGAGAGGGGTGTGCATGTAGACACGTCCAGGTGTGGAGTGAGCTAAGGATATGCATGTGCGGGTGATAAGGATGCGCGGGATGTAGTGAAGATATGTCGTGGTGGCTAAGGTGGTGTGGGATGTTGGCGGAAATATATGCCTCAAGGGAGAGAGGGGTACAGGATATGAAGGAGGATGTGTCGTGTAGAAGGGGGTGTTAGGGATGTCGTGGCAAAAGGAAGTGGAGTATGTGACGTTAGGGAGAAGGTAGAGAGGGATGTGGATAGGATTGTGTCGCTGTGGCAAAGGTGATAGGGGAATGTGAAAAGGGTGATATGCTGCGTGAATAAGGATGGTCGAGGATGTGGGTCAAACACGAACATATTTGGGGTCGTTTTTTGACGAATTATCATTGTAATTTCGACATATTAATGTCGTAGATTCAATGAAATGGTGAAAAGATTTTCGTCGTTCAAATTCTGTTGGGTTATTCGATGGACAAATTTTCGTCGGAATTCTTATGCCTTCTTTGTCGGAAGTTGACACATAATGTGGTGGTCTAATTCGTTGGAATTTCGACGAAGTCACCAATCTTCCAACAAACCATGCTTTGGGGTTTTTGTCAAAATTCCGACAAAATAGGGCTTTATGCTCCGACAAGAATGGTGCACCTGCAACGAAATTTTTCATCGCAGGTACAAGATTCTCGTTGGAGCATAGTACCCTTTTTATCGGAATTGTGACAACAAATGCAAGGAAGCTCCGACAAGAATGGTGCACCTACAACAAAATTTTTCGCCGTAGGTACAACATTCCTATCGAAGCATAGTGTCCTTTGTTGTCAGAACAACAAATGCAAGGAAGCTCCAACGAGAGTGTTGTGCCTATGACGAAATAATTCGAACAACAAATGCAAGGAAGCTCCGATGAGAGTGTTGTGCTTATGACGAAATATTTTGTCGTAGATACAACACTCTCGTCGGGGCCTATGTTGGGCATGTCCGTCAAAATTCCGATAAATAGGCTATAATTAAAAAAAAAACAATTGCCATCAGGGAATATTAAACATTGCAAATATGGAATATGATTTGATAAGCTTTCATCGATCGGAACACCATTGATGTGTTATCCTGACTTTGTAAGTTATCTTGAACTCCTCCTAGATAATGGTTATCAACATTACTTTCATCATCAGCAAAGCAAAAAGGTGTTATCCCATCTTCACAAGTTATACCGATAGAGGTTTTGTCCTTGAATTCGCTATAAGTTTACACTGTCTGGATAGTCTTTTGCACCTACCCTGATCTTATATGTTATTTTGGTAGGGCCTGCATCGTTACAACCTACCCCTAGATGTGTGTCAGGATAGCTATACTCTATTGGGATTACAAAATATTACTATTCCTCCTTTAGTGACTATTCTGATAGGCATCTCATCATTTGTGTTCGGTATAACTATGCCGATAGCCATGTTCAATACTGACTTATTAGATCGGGTTAGCTATCCCGATATATACATAGAATCTTACTTGAGGGTTATTTTGTTGATCTTTCTTAGGTCTATCAGGGATTATTCTTATATGATTTTAGTTATAGTATGTGAGGTCTTGTATTGAGTTAAAGAAAACTTATGTAGCTTCAACCTTTCACTTATGCCAAATACAAAAGCTTGGTGATGACTAACAATCTAGGGGTATTAGGTATTGTTACTGGATTTTGGGATATCAACAATAGGATAGAAAAATGAGAATGATGTTGTTAGAATCCAAGAACACTGAGAGGGTGGGGGGTGAATCAGTGTTCTACTGGAATGTTCAATTTTAACCTTATTAAAACATGCATACACCAACTGGTATACCGGTACATATAAAATTGAAAGAAGTAAAGCAACCAATAAGCCAATCACATAAATGAGTACCATAACACACAAAGTTATACGTCGAAAACCTCAAAGAGGAAAAAACATGGTGGGATTCGTGACCCACAATATCAATCCACTGGCCATATGAAGAGATATTACAAAATATAGGGGCCTGCACTTGCAGGAAGGCTTACAGCCTAGAGCACACTGCTCATTCATAGAAGGAGCTTCACTGACTACATACAAATCTAGACTACAATCCGGAGAAATGATTGAACTACAAAGATAACATCTTCTATGCCTGAATACAGTTTCGGTTAAGCTCTGTCTGTTCCGGTCTGAAACCCTAAACTAATTACCGGAATACCCCTTTACATAAATATCCTCACATACATAATCTCTCTCATATATTTCGTAACTCCTTCATTATTTACTTCCTTATGCATATTCACATGATATATCAAAATGATCTAACCAACTGACCTATATACCCTTTACAATTTATCATGCCTTATGTCGGCTTACAAAGATAATTTCAATATGACTATACATGTCAGCTAGTTAACATAAATACATGAATATCAAAAACAATTGCCGATGTCAGATCCAAAAGATGTCGGTCTCCAATACCAATAACTTGATTCTAAACCATGTCGGTCTGTATTGCCAGTGACCAAAGAGTTCTTTCCAACCTGTCGGTGCCGGTGTTGATGAAGTGTCTATGAAGTGTCTGTCGATACACAACTGAACTAAAATATGAAGTCAGAACAAGTTGCCATGTTGCCATCAATGACAACATATTGAAACCAACCAATTGAATGTCAATTGCCAACAATCTCCCCCTTTGGCATTGATGATTGTTAGGATTCCCACAGATACTGAGAAGGGGGGGTGAATCAGTATCTAACCACTGAATTGATTTTCTTGACTTAAAACATGTAAAACATATTATTACTGTATAGCGGTAAACAAGAAATAATGCAATGAACAGAGATAACAACAACCACATGAAAAACACACTATAACACAGTAGTTTAACGAGGAAACCCGGTGTGGGAAAAACCTCTGTGGGATTTGTGACCCGCAATATTTACTTACTGACCAATAAGAGAATATTACTGCTACAAGAGGGGCCTGCACATGCAGGAAGGCCAAGTGCCTAGAGCTCACTGCTCAATTAAAAAATGAGAAGTTTCATTGACTTACAAAATGGATTATATAAATCCAATGTCTTTTACTGCTTCAAAATAGCATCTGCTATGCCAGATCCAGTACCGGTTTATAGCTCAGCTTCATACATAAACCCTTAACCTATAATTTGCATAATAGGTCTGCCTTATTTCGCCTAATTACATTCCTCCATACTTACTTATTTGTTCTACAATGATCTCCTATATATATGAGTCATTTTACAATTTTCCAAGTCAGCTTACAATGATTTTACAATAATAAACAAAATAAATTACAAACAAAATTCCTGTCGGCTTCTGTGCCGGTATGTTTCCTTTCACTGTCGGTGCCAGTGGTCTGTGTGCCGATGTAAAATCTGACTTTGCTGGTGCTGGTGGATTGCCTTGCCGGTGTCATAGGATTGTAAGGTTGCCATCAATGACAAAACCTTCAATCACCTACAATGTCTCATTGGAGTGTGCATTTGCCAACAATGACAACACTCATGTGAAAAATGGTCATGGTTTCCAACTGTTGGTTTCATCCTGAACCTGCTACCCCTGAGCTGAATATCCATCAATACAAAATACTCCATACCTCCATAGTTTTTCACCTATACTCCCCCTAATGTATACAACTCCCTTTTTCTTTTTCACATCAATATCACTCCCCCTTTGACATCAATGTCATAAAAATATCAAAAAAGTATACCAAAAACCGAAAATCGGGACGAAGAATGAAAGATTGTATAATAAATATGTCCCAAAATACCTTACCAGAGCTGAATGTATTTGAAAATATCCAGATAGGCCTTCTCCAAAAGCTCTAGATAAGTATCCTAGTCAGATTTGAAAGTGTCGGAAATAGATACAAGTCCATTTAGCATATGGGCAAATGACTTTTTTTGATTAAGCTTTGTCAGTGTGGGCTTACCAACTAGATCTATACACTCCTTATGTACACTAAGTGAATCCAACTTGGAACTCACCAAACCTCTAAGACTTCTAGCTCTCCTTATGATTTTGTCTTTTTATTTCTCAAGAGCAAAAACTTGGGCTTCCAAAACCAAAACCTGACCATCTATAGATGTAGTTAATGAATTCAATCCATCAAAAGAATTGGTTATACCTACAATCTCCTCCTAAATATCCTTAATCTTTTTATCTGTCTCGGCTGTGAGCAAGCCTATATTACAACATACTCTGTAGATATTAGTACACTACCTCAATGCATTATTTTTCAATTTCAATTGATCATTAATCTTCTTCCTTTCAAACTCAATCACTTGATCAAATGTAGCTCTCTTTGCCTGTGTGAACCTCTCCAGTGCTTGCCGGTTTGATATCTGCTGCAAGGACTGAAAATCCTTTGAAATGTGCTCTATGATTATCTTAAGCTTGTTGGATGGGCTTGCTTCTCTGTCAAATTGGCACTCCAGGACTAGTCTATGCAAAACAGTGATAGACTAGTCAATAACACCTTTATCCATAGATCTTTCCTTCAACATTTTCTGTGCAACCATCATCATGAGTTCAGTAGAACTCATCTCGATTATGCTTTTCTTTTCAACCTGCAAGGTGTCAATTGACAACAATGATGGACTCACTACTAGTTCCCTTTTGGATTCCTCTTTCTTCTCCTCTGATGTTTTAACCTTTATAGCTTCCTCACTTGCACTAGTGGCTTTGTGATGCAGAGGTCTTGCCCCTAGCTCTTCAATTCACCCTTACTCACCCTTCTACTCAAGCTCCTCCAAGGTAACTTGTTAGGGTACACTCCTTAGACCTCCAAGGCCTAAAATCTACTGGCTTGCCTCCTAGGTATAGCCTCTTGAGGTTTCTTGTTGGTTTTGACCCAAATCTCTGATTTTGAGATGGTCTCCTACTAGGTTCCCAAAGCTCCAACTAGGCTCCAAAGACCTCCACCAAGGATCTTCACTCTAAAATCACGTTCAAAGGTTATGGTAATGTTGTGCAGCTATTTTCAAGGTCATTTTATGCATTTACAAGGTCTGCACCTTCCTCCCAAGCCCTAGGCTTTCAACTTGCTTCTACCGGTTGCTATTAGGCCTAATTGACTAACCCTTCTTGGACTATTTTTTAGTATTTTTCTCCAAACTTTCCTAACAACCCCTAGATAGTTTTACATATTCAGATACCCATTTGGAAGTTAAACAAGATCACAAATTTTCCCATCTGGGTTTGTCGTACAACTAGGGTAACTGAAAAAAGAGCTATTTTTAAGGGGTTTAGGGCTTCCAAACAGTTTTGGAAGATGTGCTCCAAACTCTTCACCAGTCAAAATAACCAACCCAAACAATATTGGATTCTTTTAGTACACCCATATAAATTTCTAAAACACTATGGGTTGCTGGGGTATCACTTCTCCATGGCTCTGAAAATGAGCAATCTTTGTTGCCCTAACACATTAGCTACAAGCTTGTGTGTTATTCATCTCACCCATTCTCCTCCTTGTGACCTACAAAAACATAAAACACTTATTCTAAAACTATTTACAGAGCCTACTCAATCCATCCACTAGATTGCAACTTGTGCCATTCATGGATGCTTAGGTAAAATGCATTTTTACAACCAAAACCCCAAGTTTCAAGGGTTTGTGAGCATCTTTTACAAAAACAGTGATAACTTTTGATCCAAAGCACTTCAGACCTTCATATTATACTTGTTGGAAAGATAAAACAAATTCCTAACTTTCTCTTCTATTATGAGCATCGTACCAGGCCATACAGGTCATACCAAAGCATAAATTCAATGCAAAAACAGTCCAAACGTGAGGGAAAGCATAGGAAACCCTTGGCAAATGAATTGAATGCAAACCAAAAGTTGATTAACCTATTATTGGGGGTTCTTAGAAGGTTTTATACATAATTTTAAGTTGGTTTCAATCAACTTCCAACACCATTTCCTTCATGGACAACTTTTGCCTAAAAATGCAAAAGTTGTCATGACCAATTTTTGACAACTTTTACCTATGAGTGCAAAAACACACTCCAAGGATCTCAAGGCCTGAAACATAACTCAAATGGCATCCCACAATGGATTTAGACCATTTCCAAACATTCTAGAAAGTTTCCAAGCATCCACCTGGGACAAACCAAAAATTGACATTTTGACAACATTTCAGGATAATGAAAATTTTGGATCCTGAGCACAACAAAAGTGTGGACAACTAAACTATGGCTTTAAAAAGCATCATAGGATTTCTTCCACCTTATTACAACATAAAATAACTTGAAATCACACAAAAACCCTAAAATACAAGAAAAGACAACTTTGAGCTAGGTGCTTTGCACCATACTCCCCTGGGGCAAGGAACTCAAGTCCCTTGAGTTATCAGGTTTGCTAGTTGCACTCCATGATGAATTATGTCAGCTTCTGACATCCACATAGCCTCTGAATTAGGTAGACCTTCCCATTTCATAAGATAATGTTTGTAGATGCCCTTTCTTGTCTTCTTGATCACCTTGGTATCCAAGATGCTTTCCAACTGAACCGATTGACTAACTGGTAAATCCTTCACCCAATCATCTTTAGATTGTAATGCGGTATCCATTTGAGAGGTATGAGATTCTCCTTTATAGGGATACAAGTCACAAATATTGAAAATAGGAGATATGGCCAAAGAAGGAGGTAGTTCAACCTCATAGGCATTTTGGCCAAACTTATGCACAATCTTGAGTGGCCCAATCTTCTTCATCATCAACTTGGTTGGATGTCCTTTTGGAAGTCTTTCCTTTCTAAGATAAGCCAAAACTAAGTCTCCAACCTTAAATTGCAAGTTCCTTCTTGATTGATCAGCTTGTTCCTTATATTTTTCTGATTTTTGTTGCAAGGACTATCGTACTTTGTCGAATTTTCTTAATACCTTAAGCAAAACTCTCTCCTTGAGCACTCTTGTGGGTCATTGTATTAATATCACTAAGTTCTAAGACACCTATAGGATGCATTCCATAAATAATTTCAAAAGGACTTTTACCTGTGCTCTGGTTGACTGAATCACTGTATGCATACTCTGCTTGGCTGATCACCAAGTCCCAAGTCTGACCATGCTACTTAGTGAGACACCTTAGGAGATTATCCAAGGACCTATTGACCACCTCAGTTTGACCATCTGATTGTGTATGGTAGGCAGATGAAAGTGAGATTCTAGTACCCAACTTCTTCCATAAGGTTCTCCAGAAGCGACTCAAAAACTTAACATCCCTATCACTCACAATGCTAACTAGAAGTCCATGGATTCTTACTATTTCTTTGAAGAAAAGACCTGCAATATAGGTGGCATCATTGGTACTCTTACAAGGGATGAAGTGAGACATTTTGTTGAACATATCTACCACCACATAAACACTATCAAATCCTCTTGGTGTTCTTGGTAAACCCAACACAGAGTCTATGCTCAAACATTCCCAAGGCCTTTGGGGTATGACTAAGGGCTGATATAAACCTGCATTACTTGCTGATCCTTTTTCTCTCTGACATATGGCACATTGTTCAACAAATCTCCTTACTTCTGATTGCAACTTGGGCCAATAGTAGAACCGACTAACCTACTCCATTGTTTTATCATTGCCAAAATGACCTCCTAGACCCCCTTGATGTTTCTCTTGAATGATTTTTTGTCTCATAGAGCATTGAGGTACACAAAGGAGATGTCCTTTAAAAAAAAAACCTTCCTGTATCATATACTCTCAGTAGGAAACATGAGAAGTGTTAGAAAAATCAGAACATGTAGCATATATATCAGTAAAATCTTTGTCTTCTTTGTAGAGGTCTCTCAACTCCTCCAACCCCACACTGTGTAATTTAGCCTCTTGTATGGTCATGACTCTCAATATTGTAGGTATTCTACCCACTTGAGGTGTTTCTAATTCAACTTCTCTTGTCCATTGAGAAAACTAAGGGCATGGTTGTCAGTAGAGACCACAAACTCTTTGGGCAGAAAGTAATGATGCCACTTCTTTAAGGCTTGCACCATGGCATACAACTCCAAGTCATAGACAGAGTACTTTTGTTTTGCTTCATTCAATTTTTCAGAGAAAAAGGCTATGGGAAGACCCTCTTGTTGGCATTATAACAGACAATAAGAGATTGTTGGCATTTCAATAAGGATATTGAGAAGGTTGTTGATGATTATGGATATAACTGATTAAGGATGTTTACTGTCTTAATATTATTATTTTGTCATTAATGTCAATAAATTGATTTTCTATCTCAGTATGATGTTGCCATATCTTAAGAACTATGATTTGATGAGTATAAAGATGTCGGTAAAAGACACAGAAAGATTGTGATGAATAAGGGGAGAAATAAGTTATTCAATGGGCAACTATTATCGAGTTAGACAATGATGAGATCATGATGTTTAGATTGTTTGGATATCTGACATATGTTGTTGATTGTAAGGTTAATACTATACTATGTTACCAAGCAAAGAACCTAGTCGGTAAACCCTAAGGAACCTAGTCGATAAACCCTAAGGTTATTGCTATCGGTTAATGAAGGCGGAATGTCTACCGAGTGAAGTTTAGTATTTACCGAGTTGCAACCAAGCTGTAACAGAATGCATTAAATGATTAAAAGCATTATTTAATGAAGGAAGCTGATGAGCTGAAATTGATTAAATGATTGGTTCATCATGCATGAAGTTTGTTAAAGAATCTATGGCAATGGAAGATCGGCAAAAAGATCTACAACTCAGATTGAACCGCAATACCTTAGCACAAGTTCCAAGAAATTTATGCAAGTTCCAAGGCAAGGTAAAACATTTTCAGATCGAAGGATACATTAAGCATGGTCAAGTTTAAAGATCTGATGGCTATGATTGATCATGGGATATGTGATCAAGAAGATTAAGCAGTTAGCAATTGTTTATAAATAAGGAACTGTTGATAAACAATGTATGTGGGCAAGTGTAAGCACAGGGATGCTACATAGTGATTACCGAGCATAGAAGCTTGAAGACCTATTTGATTAACAGAGTACAAAGCCCAACAAAGGGACAAGATAAGTCCTATGACTAGATTGTATTGAGCAAATAAGAATCTGTTTTAGCATTTTTGATGTGAAGTTGCAGATATATTTTATTACTGTTATTTTGTAAAGTGACAGAAAATCTCTTAACCGAGTGGACTTAACATTCTTATTTGTAAAACCCTCTAGCAAGGTGACATTCTGATTGAGTGTTTGAAATCCTTTAACAAGGTCACTTCTAACAAGGTGAAGATCCTAACAGATCTGAGGGAAATCCCTTAATCGGGTCACATCTAGCAATGTGTTTGTAATCTTTAACAGGATTTGCTTTTAACCGAGCATACTCTAGAAGAGTATATTTCTTAGTGGGTCTGAAATCCCACAGTGGTTTTTCGCTATTTGGGTTTCCACGTTAAATCTGGTGTTATGAGTGTTATGATGTTTATATGCTTATGAGTTTGCATGTTTAGCAGTCTTGGTTATATTGCTGAAGTATATGTTACCGAGGTTGAATCTATTGTTTTTATGGAAGATTAAGTTTGTATGATTCACCCCCCCTCTCATCTTGTTAGCTATTGGCATCTGTACTTGTTTTTCCTCTTTTGGATCAGGTAATGGATCCATTTGATACCTCTTACCATTCTTGATAATGACATAGCTATTCTTCTCTCCATCATGTTGAGCCTTTACATCAAATTGGCATGGACGTCCCAACAACAAATGACAAGCATCCATAGGCAATATATCACATAAAATCTTGTTCTTATACTCACCAATCTCATAGTCTACCCATGATTTCTCATCAACTAAGACATGTTGGCCTCGGTTGACCCATGACACCTTGTAGGGAGTGAGATGTGGCAGCCTCTTTAACTTGAGTTTATCCACCATTTCAGTTGAAACTATATTCTTAGTTGAACCTGAGTCTACAATCACTTTGCAAATCTTGCCTTGAGACTTAAAAGTTGTTCTAAACAAACTCTTCCTTTGTGGTGGCTCTTGAGCTTGAGGAATCTTCAACAAAGACCTTCTTAGCATTAGACTTTCACCATTTGTCACTGGGCTTGTCTTGCTGAGAGGGGAAGACACACTTTGATTGTCTTCTTCCTGCACTAATTGTGTTCTTCTCTTGCCCATGTATGAGTGTGAAGAGTTGGTTTCTTTCTTTGGACACCTTCCCATTGTGTGGCCAACTTGATTACAGTTGTAACATCTACCAGTGAAAACTAAATTTCCTCTTCTTGAGCTTACAAATCTACCCCTAGAATTGTTTCTTCCTCTGAAGGATCCTCTAAATGGCCCCCTTGAAGAGTCTCCACCACCTTCTTGCCTTGAGTTTAATTCATTCCTTGATGTTTTCTGTCCTCTACTAAAAGTGCTCCTTCCTCTAAAGGATCTGCCACCTCTAAACTTTTGATTTTGTTCACTCCTCCTCTTGATTTTGTCTTTTTCCCTTAATGCTAACTGAAAACACTTATGAATGGTATTAGGAGTAAGGATACTAATTTCATCTTGCATATTTTATCTCAATCCATTCATGTATCTATCCAATTTCTCCACCTCATTCTCATGCTTCTTAGCTCTGAGGCTTAGTTTATGGAATTCGTTCGTGTAAGCATTGACATCTAGCTCCCTTTGTTTTAGATTTTGTAGTCTCTTATGAATTTGAACTTCATAATCTCCTGGAAGGAATTGTGCCTTAGGTTTGATCTTCATACACTCCAATGAAGTTATTTTCTTTTTGCCTTCTTGTATCCTTTCTTCTTGCATCATATTCCACCAAACCAATGCTGATCCTCTCATTCTTGATTTGGCAACATTAACTCTTTTCTCTTTTGCTACCTCTTTGTAATCAAAATGATTATTGAGAGCTTTTATCCAATCTAGCAACTCTTCTCCATTGAGGTTTCCTCCATATGTGGGTAATCCATCCAGGTTGTCCTTAGAAATGGATTTGACTGCATCTAGGAATAACTTCTGGTCTTGAGGCATAGCTACTACTATTGGTTCCTCTCCATCTTCCACTTCTTCAGTCTCATCACCCTATTCTGTCTTAACCTTTCCCTTCTCCTTCTTTGCCTCTCTGGTTCCTCTGCTTCCTTTTGTATCCTTGAATCCTTCTATCATCTTTGCCACCATCTGTCGGATGGCTTCTGGAGTCATTGCCTTTGGAGGCATTGAATTTTCTTCTGATCTTACAATCTAACATACACCAAATCTTTCAAAACATGGTTCTGATACCACTCTGATGCAGAGGTCTTATGCCTAGCTCTCCAATTCACCCTTACTCTTCCCAACTCCTCTACTCACCCTTCTACTCAAGCTCCTCCAAGGTAACTTGTTAGGGTACACTCCTTAGACCTCCAAGGCCTAAAATCTATTGGCTTTCCTCCTATTTATAGCCTCTTGAGGTTTCTTGTTGGTTTTGACCCAAATCTCTGATTTTGAGAGGGTCTCCTACTAGGTTCCCAAAGCTCCAACTAGGCTCCAAAGACCTTCACCAAGGATCTTCACACTAAAAGTATGTTAAAAGGTTATGGTAATGTTGTGTAGGTATTTTAAAGGTCATTTTATTCATTTACAAGGTCTGCACCTTCCTCCCAAGCCCTAGGATTTCAAGTTGCTTCTACCGGCTGCTATTAGGCCTAATTGACCAACCCTTCTTGGACTATTTTTTGGTCTTTTCCCCCAAAATTTCCTAACAAACCCTAGATATTTTTACATATTCAGATACCCATTTGTAATTTAAACAAGATCACAAATTTTCCCATCTGGGTTTGTCGTACAACTAGGGTAACTAAAAAAAGAGCTATTTTTAAGGGGTTTAGGGCTTCCAGGCAGTTTTGGAAGATGTGCTCCAAACTCTTCACCGGTCAAAATCACCAACCCAAAAAATCTTGGATTTTTTTAGTTAACCCATAGAAATTTCCAAAATACTATGGTTTGCTGGGGTATCACTTCTCCATGGCTCTGAAAATGAGCAATCGTTGCTGCCCTCACACACTAGCTACAAGCTTGTGTGTTATTCATCTCACCCATTCTCCTCCTTGTGACCTAAAAAAACACAAAATGCCTACTCTAAAATAATTATAGAGCCTACCCAAGCCATCCACTAGATTGCAACTTGTTCCATTTGTGGATGCTCAGGTAAAATAAATTTTTACAACCAAAACCCCAA
The DNA here is from genome assembly GCF_030272615.1 of Cryptomeria japonica. Classification (NCBI taxonomy): domain Eukaryota; kingdom Viridiplantae; phylum Streptophyta; class Pinopsida; order Cupressales; family Cupressaceae; genus Cryptomeria; species Cryptomeria japonica. Next base: position 58,731,238 of record NC_081409.1, read on the forward strand.
GTTTCAAGGGTTTGTGAGCAACTTTTACAAAAATAGTGATAACTTTTGATCAAAAGCACTTCAGACCTTCATATTATACTTGTTGGAAAGATAAAACAAATTCATAACTTCCTCTTCTATTATTAGTACCGTACAGGTTGTGCAAAATTATAAATTCAAAGCAAAAACAGTCCAAACGTGAGGGAAAGCATAGGAAACCCTTGGCAAATGAATTGAATGCAAATCAAAAGTTGAGTAACCTGTTATTGGAGATTATTAGAATTTTTTATACACAATTTTAAGTTGGTTCGAACCAACTTCTAATGCCATTTCCTTCATACACAACTTTTGACTAAAAATGCAAAAGTTGTCATGACCAATTTTTGACAGCTTTTACCTATGAGTGCAAAAACACACTCCAAGGCTCTTGAGGCCTAAAACATCACTCAAATAGCATCCCACAATGGATTTAAATCATTTCTAAACATTCTAGCAAGTTTCTAGACATCCACCTCGTACAAACCAAAAATTGACATTTTGACAACATTTCAGGATAATGACAATTTTGGATCCCAAGCACAACAAAAGTGTGAAAAACCAAACTATGGCTTCAAAAAGCATCATAGGATTTCTTCCACCTTATTATAACATAAAATAACTTGAAATCTTTAAAATGTAAGAAAAAACAACTTTGAGCTAGGTGCTCTGCACCACTTTGTCACTTGGTGTAGTCTTAGTAATTGTCGGTTCCTCCCTAGGAACTTTATCCTCATCCTATACATTTGTATCCAGAGGAATATTTTCCTCTACATTAGTAACCTATTCATTATCATTCTTTACACTCTCTATATTTTCCAGTATCTCAACATTTGTCTGTACATTTGTATCTACCGGGGGCTCAATTTCTACTAAATGTTTTTCAAAATTGAAGGTGAAGTACCAGTGTATGGTGAAAAGTGATGATAAACTATTGTAAAACCATAAATATTCAATTACAAATAATCTAAGTCCTACAATGAAACATTCACCAATACCAATAGAGATGCCTAAGATCATGCAAATCAACAAAAATAAAGTAATTTTACCATTCACATGTTTAGTAGGGTTTCAATCTCCATTGATCTTGCTTGATATGTTTTCTCTCAGATTTTATGTGTGCACAACATCTCAACAAAGAATGGAAATGCGGTTGCTAGCTTGATCACAAAAGGGTTGATTGCATAATTAGTGTGCTCATTAGCTGATTAGAATGCTCATTAGAAAATTAGAATGCTTAGAATGCTTAGGGTTAATAATGGAGATTATCCTCTTATATAAAGAACAATGTAAGAGATGAAGGGATAAGATAAATGGTCGGTTAGGATTAGAGGGTAGGTAGAAGAAATAACAAAATAATGAGAGAGTAGGTAGTGTAGGAATTAAGAGATGAATGATATATGTCATGGGTAGAAAAGGCTAATGAATTAATTAAATAAATATAAATTTAATTAAGTAATAGAGGAAGTGGGATCAATTAAATATATAAAAATATTTATTTAATTTAAGAAAAGGACAATTTAAATAAATAAAAGTTTATTTAAATGAGGAAAAAGGATAAAAAGGGATAAATGAATTAATTAAATAAGTAAAGGTTAATTTAATTAATAGAAGAATTAGGATAAACTAATTAAATAAATAAAAAATATTTATTTAATTAGACAGGACAATTTTAGGTGTCTACAGTACCCATAATACCCTTACCCTTGCCCTTCAACCGGGATGTCTGCAGTATCTGTCTTAGATTCTGGTGAAGTATAAAAACCATGGTTCTCTTCAAAGAACACCCATTACTTGTGGGTCTCCTTGATTATCTCATTGACCCTTCCTAATGTTAGGTCCCAGAGACAACTGAGGGGGAGGGGGGGGGGGGGGGGGGTGGAGGGGGTGAATCAGTTGTCAAATAAATTCAAACCAAAAACAACTTAACCAACTTAATGCTTAATACCGGTAAACCAGTTTAATATGCCGGTAGACAATTTTAATAGTTAATTGCTATACCGGTAAGGATTAGTGCATGAAACATAAACACAAAGTTATCCACAACACATAACACCAATATTTGTACGTGGAAACCCTGTAAGGGGAAAAACCACGGCGGGAAACCTTACCCACAATTAGATGATACTACTGCAGATAGTAAGTGTACATAAATGGGGTCTGCACATGCAGAAGGGCCAACTGCCTAGAGCTCATTGCTCAATCACAAAATGGGAGTCACACTGACTACAGTTAGATGGTTAAATCCAATAAGAATGTACTGCACAAAATATCATCTTTCATATGCTGGATTCAGTATCAGTGTAGTTCTGATTGTCTTCACAGAAACCCTCCTTCAATCTTCAAATGATGTCTGCGTATATAGCTCTACTTATTCTCACATATACCTTCATACAATCCTTTTTTGCATTCCACATTTGATCTTACAAATAAGATCTTACATTTATACCATAACCTAAGACCAATTTTAGTAGGTCGGCTCTACAAGATATTACAATAAAAACATTTTACAAACAATACAATATCCGATGCAATAACCGATTGAACATGTCGGCTTAATGCATTTACAATAATAATTAATCATCTCCATAGCGTTTCATGTTGATCTGGAAAAGATAAACCTACCAGTGTAACCTTGGACCTATTTGCCGGTAACAACAAATATGCAAATATGAATATACCAATAAAAAAAACTCCAGGACAAGATGTCCAAATGATGTCTTCGACATAACCATGTGTTTTCCATATCATTCCAAGTGTCGGTGATCATTATATCTTGCCGGTGTACCAGATACCGGTGACTGTGCATGAGTCACTTGCTTGCCGGTGAATGTTGCTGATTCTCCAAAGTGCTAGAGTTGATAAGTGTTTAGTAGGTATTGACATCAATGACAAAACCATACCAAAATACCAACAATCTCCCCCTTTGGCATTGATGGCAACATAAGATGGAAAAACCATCAAAGTGCCAAAACAGAAATGCCAAATACCAAAAACCAACAATCTCCAAAAAGATCATAACCATAAATCAAAATACAGATATAGAGAGTAATGATCTCTCCCAAACAACAATTTCTCCCCCTGGGAGCAACATGTGTTTTCCTTGTGTTTTTCAAAGTTTTTCCATACCAATCTCCCCCCCTTTGACATCAAATGCCCAAGTTACAACAAAAGCAAGTTCATATACAAAATACCAATCAATTTAATATACCAACTACTCCCCCTGAGAAGTAGCTTCCCATCAAAGACCAGAATAAAAAGATTTCTCTGTTAATTCTGTTGGTTGATGACAATCATCAACTGTCTAAGTCCCTACCGGTGGTGGTATGACTCCAAGCTGATCTCTGAGATATTCAAAAGTCTCCTTAGGCAAAGGTTTAGTGAAAATATTTGCAATATGTTCTTTGGTATTCACATAAACCAGTTTTATCTCCTTTGCTTCAACATTTTCCCTTAGAAAATTTAGTTTGATAGAAACATGTTTGGTTTTAGAATGTAATACCGGATTCTTAGATATATCAATTGTTGTAGTGTTATCACAATAGATAGTAATAGGTTCCTTGCATTTTACCTTTATGTCTTTCAACATTTGCTTAAGCCATAGTACCTGTGTACAGTTAGTTGCTGCTGCAACATATTCTGATTTTGCTGTTGATAAAGATGTACAACTTTGTTTCTTACTCAACCAAGAGACTAATCTGTTTCCAAGAAAGAATGCTCCGCCAATGGTGCTTTTTCTATCATCCACATTTCCTGCCCAATTTGCATCTATGTATGCACATAATTCAAAGTTTTCATCTCTGAGGTACCATAATCCAAGATTTATAGTGCCTTGTAAGTACCAAAAAATCATTTTTACTGCTGATTCATGATTTTCTCTAGGATTACTTTGAAATCTTGAAATAATACATACTACATTCATAATATCAAGTCTAGTTTGTGTTAAATACAGTAAAGCTCCTATCAAAGATTTGTATCTAGTCGGATTAATAGGTGTAGATTCATCCCTTTGTGATAATTTGTCATTTGTTGTCATAGGTGTGCTTACCGGTTTAGAGTTCTTCATCCCAAATTTCTTTAGTAACTCTTTTAAGTACTTGGATTGACTCAAGAATATACCTTTATCAGTGTGTGAGATCTACAATCTTAAAAAGAATTTTATTTCTCCAATCATAGACATTTCAAATTCTTGCTGCATTTTAATAGAAAATTCTTTACATAATCCATCTTCTCCTCCAAAGATTATATCATCAACAAATACTTCTATAATCAAGATGTCATCATTAGTTACTTTATAATATAAATTGTTGTCTGCATTTCCTTTAGTAAAACCAATCTTTAAAAGATACTTATCCAATCTTGCATACCAAACTCTTGGAGCTTGTTTTAATCCATACAAAGCTTTTCTTAACCTGCAAACCATATCATTGTCATCTATTAAAGAAAATCCATCAGGTTGTTCAATGTATACTTCCTCTTCAAGATCTCCATTTAAAAATGCACATTTAATATCCATTTGATAAACTTTGTAGTTCTTGTGTGCTGCAAAAACCAAAAATAATTTGACTACCTCAATTCTAGCTACCGGTGCAAAGGTTTCATTGTAATCAACTCCTTCCTTCTGAGAATATCCCTTACACACTAGTCTTTCTTTATTTCCGACAACCTTACCATCTTCATTAAGTTTGTTTCTAAATACCCATTTGGTTCCAATTACATTTTTATCTTTAGGCCGGGGAACTAATGTCCAAGTGTTGTTTTTCTCAATTTGTTCTAATTCTTCTTCCGTAGCTTTAATCCAAGATTTATCTTCACATGCCTCATTAATAGATGATGGTTCAATTTGAGAAATAAGACATACCTCTTTATTTGCCAATCTTCTTCTTGTCATAACTCCTTTAAACTTGTTTCCAATTACCTGATCTTCAGAATGATTTAGTCTTACATACCAGGGTGTCTTTGTTTGTTGTTGTTCCTCAATTACTGTGGAATCCTTAGATGATACCGGGGTAATTGGATCTTCATTCTGTACTAGTGGATGTAGAGTAGGTTCATTTGCCAAAATTTCTGTTGCCGGTTCAGAGTCTATATACCTTGAAGTTCCTCTGAATTGTTCATCAATCTTTACATTTGTACTTTCAACAATTTTCTGCAATCTTTTGTTAAAACATCTATATGCCTTGCTCTTAGATGAATAACCAAGAAATATTCCTTCATCACTTCTAGGATCAAATTTGCCAATGTACTCATATCTTCTGATATAACATTTACTTCCAAAAATTCTGAAGTACTTAAGAGTAGGAGTATTACCAAACCATAGTTCATGAGGGGTCTTATCGGTTTCACCTTTGATGTGAACTTTGTTGAATGTATAGATTGCTGTACTAACTGCTTCTCTCCAATATACATGTGGTAGGTTTGCTTCTGATAACATACTTTTTGCTGCATCCAAGATAGTTCTGTTTTTCCTTTCAACAACTCCATTCTGCTATGGTGTCTGAGGTGCTAATAGATGTCTTTTGATTCCATTCACTTCACAGAATGTATTAAATTCCTTAGATGTAAATTCACCTCCTTGATCTGATCTTAGACATTTGATTTTCTTACCGGTTTCATTTTCTACCATTGCTTTGAACATTTTGAAATTTCCAAGTGCTTCTGATTTTTCTTTGAGAAAAGTAACCCAACACATTCTAGAATAGTCATCAATGATTAGCATGAAATATCTATCACCTTGTAAGCTTTTAGTTCTAGCTGGACCACATAAATCAGTGTAAATCAAATCAAGAGCATTATTTGATTTTTTTTGGAATACTTTTGAAACTAGCTCTAGCTTGTTTTCCAAATTGACATTCCTTACATATTGTATTCTGAGGTTTGACAATTTAGGTTAATCTCTAACTGCCTTAGTAGTACTGATCTTTACCATGCAATCAAAGTTTACATGATAGAGTCTCTTATGCCATAACCAACTTTCATCTATATGTGCAATTAAGCATGTCTTTTTAAAGTTATTCAAATGAAAGATATTACCTCTAGTCTAATTACCGGTTGCAATTTCCAAACCAGTTCTATTCATGATTTTGCATTTTCCATTTTTGAATTGTAACTAAAATCCTTTCTCAACTAATTGACCAACACTCAAAAGATTATGCTTTAATCCTTCAACATAGTAGACATTGTCAATGTTATGCTTACCATCAAGAGATATTGTACCCTTACCTTTGATTGAATAAGCTTTGTCATCTCCAAATCTCACTAAGCCTCCATTGTATTCTTGAAAGTTCAAGAATTTACCTGTCTCCTGTCATATGATGTGAGCATCCTGAATCAATGATCCATTCATCCTTTACTTCAACTTTAGCTGCCAAGGCCTGTACTACTGGTTGAGCAGTAGGTGCCGGTTGATCTTCTATTATAGCAACAAAAACCCATCCATTGTCTATTGGATCGTCATCAGAATCATCAGTCACACCTTCATCAGCAATGTAACAAGATTTGTCTTTATTCTTCTTAAATCTGTATCTCTGATATTCAGGGTTAGGCTTGTATGTTCTTCTAGCTTCTTCTCTTAGTCTAGCATGTCTATCAGTGCATCTTGAAGCCATAATTGGTTCCATCAAGTTTAGGACTGTCCTTCCTGAAATAATTAGTAGACATTGGATCTCCTCAAGCTGTTAAACTTCTGCAAAAGAGGACTAAGATCTGATACCAATTGTTAGGTCCCAAAGACAACTGAGAGGGGGGGTGAATCAGTTGTCAAATAAATTCAAACCAAAAACAACTTAACCAACTTAATGCTTAATACCGATAAACCAGTTTAATATGCCGGTAGACAGTTTTAACAATTAATTGCTATACCGGTAAGGATTAGTGCATGAAACATAAACACAAAGTTATCCACAACACATAGCACCAATATTTTTATGTGGAAACTCTGTAAGGGGAAAAACCATGGTGGGAAACCTTACCCACAATCAGATGATACTACTGTAGATAGTAAGTGTACATAAATGGGGTCTGCACATGCAAAAATGCCAACTTCCTAGAGCTCACTGCTCAATCACAAAATGGGAGTCACACTGACTACAGTTGGATGGTTAAATCCAATAAGAATGTACTGCACAAAATATCATCTTTCATATGCTGGATTCAGTACCGGTGGAGTTCTGATTGTCTTCACAAAAACCCTTCTTCAATCTTCAAATGATGTCTGCATGTATAGCTCTGCTTATTCTCGCATATACCTTCACACAATCCTTTTTCGCATTCCACATTTGATCTTACAAATAAGATCTTACATTTATACCATAACCTAAGACCAATTTTAGTAGGTCGGCTCTACAAGATATTACAATAAAAACATTTTACAAACAATACAATATCTGATGCAATAACCGATTGAACATGTCGGCTTAATGCATTTACAATAATAATTAATCAACTCCATAGCGTGCCGTGCTAATCTGGAAAAGATAAATCTGTCGGTGTAACCCTAGACCTATTTGTCGGTGACAGCAAATTTTGCAAATATGAATATATCAATAAACAAGACTCCAGGACAAGATGTCCAAATAATGTCTTCGACATAACCATGTGTTTTCCATATTATTCCAAGTGCCGGTGATCATTATATCTTGCCAGTGTACCAAATACCAATGACTGTGCATGAGTCACTTGCTTGTCGGTGAATGTTGCTGATTCTCCAAAGTGCCAGAGTTGATAAGTGTTTAGTAGGTGTTGACATCAATGACAAAACCATACCAAAATACCAACACCTAACATAAGATTGATTATTTTATGCTTGTTGTTAAAGATTTTCCTATCTGCAACTTCAAGTGTCTTATCTATCTCCTCTGGAGCAATAGAAACACAAACAGATAATAACTCTTGTATCTTTATATGCTTGTCCTCTTGCATTGCTGATAGTCTTCTAGCATCTAACATATCATACAACTATGTCGGTATTTGGTCTTCAATTTCTAATAGGGCTTTCTTATAAATATCCAAATATAACAAAATTGTTTCCTCTACCTCTCTTTGTTCATCATTATCTAAATGTTCATAATAAAACTGTACATTCTTTAACATACCATCTTTAGGAATTTCATCAACTAACTCTTCACAAGTCTTTGGTGGAATAATAGTTACATTACTAGATTCAATTTCCAGATCAATGTTATCCTTCTTCTTGGGCTAAAGGTGTTTCTTTTGATGCTTTCTTCTAATACGGGATGGGGTTGAAGGTGTTTCTTTTGGTGGTTTCTGTTGACGACTATTTTTGACACACCCACCAACAATTAGGTAGCCAATGTTAACACTCACCACCTTTCCTAAAAAGCAATGAATTTGGAAAAACTCACTACCCCAAGCTCTCTGTAGTCGGGTCACGATAGTGATTGGCAGCCCAATGGTTGATGTGGTTGTACTTGTAAAGGGGCCTGCTGGTTACAACTAAATCTCATTGGTCGTGAATGGCTGAAATTCCTTTTTTTTTTGTATTTTATGATTTAAGATTCTCTAGAAAATAAACTGCGAAGAGTAAAAAGGGAACAAGAAAATAACAATAAAACCAATATAATAACAACTTAATGAACTACTCAGTTAGTTCCCTGCAATCCAAGAAATTATCAAATATTATCCAAGTTAGCATTCAACAAAGGACCTCCAGTAAACCTGCAAAATCATCAATTTCACAGACTTATGGAAATAAAATCATCAACAATATGGCCTATCACAGTAATTCTCATACACCACTGACATACGCAATACGATTCATAAAGTGATAAACAAACAAATCAAACCATGTTGCTAACTCTAAATAATAGACATTGCCAGATTACACAGAACAATTTCGTAGAATATAGATGTAGATCAGGCAATCTACAAGTTGCTTCTTATATTAATCTTAATGAATACGTGACAAAATAACTCAACTTCTAAACAATCTGCAAAATACTCTAAAAATCTCTAAGTGGGCCACAAATAATCAATTTGGCGACCCCTAAAAATCAATCCAAATTCTCAATTTATAGAAGCCTTCTACCCTATTATCTAGGAAATAAATCTAACCTAAATTAAGAACTGAAACTAGGAGTCGCAGTTAACTTGCAAGTTTCTACCTTGATACTCCAATTAACTACTACAAAATGGGGGCTTCATGAGAACTACAAAGACCATGCTAGATGAGCCACGTTTTCGTAGTCATGCAAAATTTTGCTCAAAATTGGAACCTGAGTTGGAGCTACAGCATGAAAATAAAAAATTGGGGTCATGCAAAAACCTTGCTATTTTTAGTAACTGTATGTTCATCCTTCACTTTTTAATTAAAGATCTATAATTATCCATTATGCATGCGACTTCTTGGATAGGAGGATCAACTACGTGTTTAATTATAAATTTATACTTCTTCAATACTTCATCTACATGCTTCTTTCCTTTCTCTAGCTCCCTTATGGTCTTTGCCACCTCTAGGCACTGAGTGAACAAGTATGTGTACCTGTCCATGAGGGAAACATCAAACTAGGCGGAAGGTCCTAAGTGTTGAGCCTCATATGTATCCCACTGAGTCAAAACTTGTTGTTGTTCCATTATTCCAGTACTAGTAAGTCCTAAACCGAAAGCTCCAAGCATATGTTTTACAAAATTCTCATATGACAAAATTTCTCTGAGGAGAGGGACCTAAATCTTTGCCATATCCTTTATATACTGCTAAAAAATTTCAATCTTCAACTACAAAATGTACACATAGGACTACAAGTTTTCACAACTGTCCCCTCCTAAGAGATCTTCCTCCATTATTGTCTCTTCCACTAACCGCAATACTTTATTCAAAATTCAGAACTGCTTATTAAAAATGCTTAGCTTCCATTCCCATTGCATGGATCAAGAAGCTAAAGCTCCACCTGCCTATACTGCCCTATGGTATATCCTCATAGTATCCTACAAGAACAATCTAACCCTAGCTGCATTAACTTGGGTCCATGACTTGGCTACAACGACCACCTGTCTCACCTCCACTAGTGCCTTCACTTCTCTCTCTAGCAATGATGAGGTTGGAGGTAGGTCATCAGCCCTACACAAGTCTAAAGGTTTTCTCATTTCAATTAGGAGCTGCTTGTATTGCCCTAGTTGTGCTTTGAGCTCCATGTTTGAAGTATGCTCTCTTTCTACACACCACTTGACAACACTTGTGGCTAGCTCCAAAGTATCTAGCTCTGCCCACTTGGTTTGTTTACCCAAATTTACCTAGGATATTTGATACTTGGGGGAAGCTTATCCCTCAACTTGGAGTGGAACCGCCACATCTGTAATCACTTCACCAGAGCCCATTTTTTATAAATGATGTATGGTTTTTAACTTCTTAGCGTTTGGTGGCTCCTCAGTGATTACTTGTTGCAGAGTGACCTTAGGAAGCTCTGCTTTTCTCTTTTTCTTCTCAAAAGTGAACTTAAGTCATTGCGGTATATCTTCATCCTTGTCACCTTGATGTGACACTATATCTGTAGTTAGAACATGGACCTTTGCCTACTCCTCTTGTTCATCTCTTTCCTCTACCTCTGTTTGCCCAAGATCTTGAGGAGAGGTAACTTGGTGGGCTAGATTTGTTTGGAGAGCCTGTTGCTTATGTAACTCTCCTGATTTGCCACTGACCGCTTCATTGAATGTCATTTCTTCCTCACTTGCCTCTGTTTCACCTTGCTCGGCTACTATATCCTTGAGGAGGTCCTCTTGATCTTGAGGGGTTAAAACTAATATTTCATTCAATTGGTCCTCTGCCTCATCGCCTTCTTTCTCGCCTTCTAGTGGTTGATGTTTCTCAAGATCCTCTTCTTCCTGATCTGAATCAGATTTAATGTTCCTAACTCTTATTCCTTTGGTGCTAGACCTGACATCTTGCACTCCAGGCTCCCCTACAGGTATATTAACTACTGATGGTGTAGGGGCGTTGGTACCTGGATCCTATGTGGCAGCTATTGAAGGTGGTTGAGTAGGTATATCTTCAGTAATTTCTATTTCCTCTTCCTACTCTTGGGTATCCTCTCCTGCAGGTTGCCCTATAAGTGTCCTTGGTGGGAAGACTTTAGCTAGTGGTACTGCTCCTAATCCATTGGTCACTCCAAGGTCCGCAACCTTCTTCAACAACTCAGACTCCTTCATCCTCTCTTAGAGTTTCTTCAACAAGTCCTCAGTGCTTTCTTGAGGTTTCTCCCCCTCATCAGGATCGGTGGATGTATTCTGTCTTGAGCTTGATCTCATCTTTCGAGCATACTCCTTGTAACCCCTTTATTAGGGTACCCTTGAAGTGGACTCCTTATGTTTCGCCTTTGAGGCACTCAGCCTTACCCTCTGGCTTAGCCATTGCTCGGTCCTATTGATGACCACCTGAGAAACCTTTTCAATATTCACATCCTCATTTGTAGACCACCTTATTGGGGAGAGGGGCTTCTTATCAAATTCTAATCCTTTATAAGCCACATCGAGCAGGTCTCCATCATCCCTGAGGTCTTTAGGGAGATTGGTCTCAATTTCAAAATCTCTTATCTGTGGTACAGATAACCTGTTATAGTTTTTCTCTCTGACCTTAACATTGTCCTAGAGGTTGGCCTAAAAATCTTTAGTCTCGGCCTGTGTCCCTCATATTCCTTGGGCATAGCTTGTTTGAAATTCTTGTAGGGATCATAAAATTCCCTAGCATAATCATACTCTTTCAAGTTCAAATCTTGAAGCTCTGGCTATGCTAGCTTTGCAACTTGTATCTTCGAGCATGAGAAGTATCCAATAGATACTGAAAAATCAATGCATGTTTTATGTTTTGAAAATAAAAGAGATTGGAGGTCCAATAGCTGCCTTACATATTCCAACAAAATTATTCTATCATTGCAGTATCTGGGAAGCAACATTGGGTTCCCTATGAATCCACTGACCCTAATGTAAGTAGAGTGTGGGTTCTGGATAAACCAACATGCGCACTCTCAAATAATAGCCATGGCCTCCGAGCTAATCTAGTATCTTGTGTCTCCTGTCAATTTAATTATTACCGAAAAAATGAAGGCATCATTAATTCTTTTTAAATGAGCCTTTGCATTGGCTAGGGGGAGTTGGGAATAGTATTCCCATACCTTCTTCTATCCTTCCTCATCCCCTAATTGACCCTCTACTTGAAGTCCCAGAAAATTTCCAGCTCTAGCAGCCACCCAGATGACATAATATGTGAAAAAGAAGTTTTGGGTCTGGTGGAATTCCTTCATTTGTTTGCAAATGTTGTCAGAGAGGATCTGCGTCCAATCAAAATATTGTTTTCCAATTAGGATAGTGGTCATAAAATGGAACATCCATGGATGGAAATGCTTACAATCAGGCTTGCTAAAGGCCCTTCTCAGCATAATAATCAAGTCTCTTTGGGGCTTCTTGAAGTCTGCCCTTAGGATCTTTGTTGCCTTGAGACTTGTTTTCCTCTCTTCTTCTAAGCAGTTTTCATTCATGTGTCTTTTATTTGCCACAACTTTGTCATTCCATACCTTCAAGGCCTCATCTTTAGTTGAGAGGAATATCTCTTCTCTGGTTGGGATGCCAAACATGAATCCCAACATGTCAGGAGACAAGTCTATAACTGTCCTTCTCTGTGCATTAGTGCACTTTCTAGTGTCTGGGTTGTAGAACTAAGCAATGGTCACTATAAATTCCAGTGCTTGCACTAATTGTGGAAAAATAATTTTCTCCACTAAGCCTGATCTTTTGATTCTCCTGTGTAGGGCCTCCAGTTTGGGCTTATTTAACTAGGTTCTGATATCTTCAATTTCAATATGGCCAATTTCCATGTTGGTAGCCCATTTGACTTGATCATCCAACTTTGAAGAGTAGACTTGTCCTTGATAATGGTATTTCATGGTAGCTGGAAATTTGTCAATATCTTTGCTTCTTTTTCTAGAAGATGAGTTCATCTAACTACCTAAACCTGTAAGAAGAAAACAACGATCAGTTCTTTATCGAAAACATAAAATTTTTATCCACTTCGAGACTTCAGGTTTTTAGAGTAGGGATTTTTTTTTTAAAAATAGGGTCCCAAACTATGGGGTTCTGGGGTAGGTACTCATGGATGCAGTCCAAAACTCTAAGGTTCTGGGGTTCCAGGTTTGGTAGATAACACTGAATTCCGGAACTCTGGATTTCCAGGGTAAGGAATTTAAGGTCATTTCGAGATTCTGTAGTCCTGAGCAAAAAATGTTTAGCAAAAGGATTTATAAAAGATAGACCTCAGAACTCCGAGGTTCTGGAGTAAATGATAGGGCTTCCTCGCAAAGAAAGAATCCAGAACTCCAGGATTCCAGGGTTCTGGGGTAGGTGAAGAGAAAACCACTTGGAACTCTGGGGTAAGGAAATTAGGGCACGTGGGATACGCAAAAAATACGCAAAAATGAAAAGAAGGGAAAACAAAAACAAAAAAATGACAAAGAAAGAAAATCTAACCTATAAACGACTAAAAGGGCAAGAAAAATTACCTACCCGGTGGATCAAAATGCCCAATAACGCAAAAGGAAGCTCGGCAGTTTGGAGGCTCACGGTTAGGAGGAAAGGAAGAAGGAGCTCTAAATGAACAAATGAATTTTAAAATTTCATCATTTCAATTTATACCCCATCCCAAAACATGTCCGTACGAGCGATTTAAACAGGACCTCGAGACTCCAGGGTCTTGAGGTTCCAGGCTTAGCAAACAAAACACCAAACAAAACATCCTACCCCAGGACTCTGGGGGTCCGAGCCAGGAAGGCAAGCAAGCAAGGATCCACCTCGGAACTTCGGGACTCCTGGGTTCTAGGGTGGATCAAACACACATACCTCGGGACTCCGGGACTCCAGAGTTTTGAGGTAAAAGAACAAAAAGAAAAAGAACAAAGCAAAAGTGAGCAACAATAGGGGGACCCAAATTGTAAAACAAGGAAACTAATGGGGAGTAGATATGCAAGGCATAACAAATGGTGACTATCTGGGTAAAATGACTCTAGGCAATTTAGAATTTCAAAATCTCTGGTTAACCTGACGCCTAAGGCTATTATCATTCAAAAGGATGTATAAGATAAAAAGACGAGTGAACCAATGAACAAACAACCAAGTCAAGAATTGAACATGATTAACTCTTAAGTGTGTGTGCATGATTTATTACTCCATCATTTTCAATAATGAAGAGAATCAAAGGAAACTAGGCGCAAGCTACATAGGTGAAGCCAACCAATGTGTTTAGTGCAATGTTATCCTGGGCATAGCTCTACTGCCAATTAGGCATCTATAGCCCCTACAAAGATACCTCTGGTTCCCATCAAGCACTGCTCCACTACTAGCCAAGCATCCATAGCCTCGGTGGAGGTTACTTCAAACACCCATTTGAGTTTCTTTAAGAAGATCATTTCTTTTCTCTCTTTTTTTTTTGAAAACATTATAGAACGTAGAATGACTTCTTTGCTTAATAACCTTTTAAGCAACTTTTCAAACATTAAAATCCAATTACTGGGTTGGGAACCATGGTGGATAACGTGAAACATCCTGACTTTGAATTTTTCACTTGAAAACTAGTTTATCCGATATCTTACAAAACTTTCTAATGTATCTTAATGTGACGGTAGTGCCGAGTTTACCAAGCTAGCCTTTTCCAATTGAAAGTCAAAAACTCAAATCATATTTAGACCATTATATACCACCTTGAATGAGTATAGACAAAAGTTTCAAAACTAACCAAATGACAATGAAGTCGTAAATAGCAAAGAGTCGAAGTCTATCAGAATTTAGCAACATGTTATGCAAAGGATACCTTCCTTTTAGAATCTCTGAGAACAAAATACGTACATCCCAACACAAAGAACAAACAAAACAAACAAAACAAACAAACAAACAAACAAAACAAAAGGGAAACAAGCATGCAACAAAACGAAAACACAATAAACAAACAAAACCCCAAACAAATAACGAAGCAAAACAAGAAAAACAACTAATCTACTATATACAATAGGTCAAGCTTCACTGATAATTAATCAAAGTAATGTTTGAGGAACTGGCCATTGACGGGCAATGGTACAAGTTCTCCAGTCAAAGAGCTTAACCTAAAGGTGTTTCCCCTAAAATTTTGGCTATTTGGTAATGACCTAACTACAACCTTTCAAACTTGTGGTGATCACCTTTATTCTCCTTGGCCTTGTCCCATAATAGGACTAGGTCAGAAATCCGAATTTTTTTTACCTTAGCCCTCTTATCAAACCATCGCTTAACAACAACTTGGTGCTTGACAAAGTGTTGTAGAGTATTAATCCTTTTTTCATCAAGTCTTAATAAATTTAAGAGGCAAACCTCTACCTGATCCTCAATGTCAAGTTCTTTCATTAATTAGAGGATCAATATTTGTAAGTTGATTGAGAAGACAGGGGTCTGGCCATAGACAAGGTAATATGGAGAAGTTCCCAAGGCGGCTTTTACTCTGGTTTGATCAGCCCATAAGGCGTATCTCAACTGATTATGCCAATCCCTGGGATTTTTCTCAATATTTTCTTAATGATATCTAGAATGTTCTTGTTCGTAGATTCAGCTACTATGTTACCTTACGGGTAGTAGTTGGATGAAAATTTCAATATCACTTTATATTTGTATGACCATTGCATCAACTGTACAGAAGTAAAAGTAGGGCCATTATCACATGCCAAAGTCAATGATATACCAAACCTGGTGACTATGTGCTCTTTGATAGATTTCAAGACTACCTCACCAGTAGCATTCTGACACATAATGGCTTTCATCCACTGGGTGCAATAATCCGTTGTAGTAAGAATAAACTTATGTCCTATAGATGAGTTAGTATTAATAACACCTACGAAATCTAGTGCCCATTGGGTGAAAGGTCTTACCTCAAACACTGGTTGGAGAGGCATGGAGGGATTTCTTTCTCTAGAGGCTGCGGTTTGGCATGTATGACAGTGATGAACATGCTCATGAGTATCCTTAAATATGCTAGGCCAGTAATATCTGGCCTTCAAGATTTGATGTGCAGTGGCATCCGCCGACCCATGACTTGTACCATATTTCCCTTGAAATTCCGTAATCATGTTACGGGCTTCTTGATGATCAAGATATTGAAGGTAAATACCTTCATAATTCTTTCTATAAAGTGTCAAATCCTTGATCATATAATTGGTACTTTTGAGCCTTAATTTTCATCTTTGCGTGGCTGTCAACCCCTTAGGACACCTATTATTCAACAATATAAATACCAAATCCATGTACCATGGGTCCTGAGTGAATGAATCCAATGTATACTATTGGCACTAGATTTGAGGGATGTCAGTCACCATGGCCTGAGAAAATCCTTGGCCTTAGACCAATTTCATTGAATGCATCTCTAGATCAAATTCTTGCAATATTGCCATCCATTTCCCTCGACGTTCTCCCAGCTTGGATTGCATGAGTAGTGACTTCACTGCTTGATCAGGGACAACCGCATAGATTTTTCTCCTCAGAATGTAATGCCTAAATTTCTTGACTGCTCTCACCAACACAAAATCCTATTTTTCAAGAGCAGAGTATCTAACCTCAGCACTTTTGAAAGGAGAGCTCATAAATGTGATGGGTTTCTCATCCCCCACTTTCCTCAGTGTCAAAACGGCTTCTCCCAAGTGTAACGAAGAAAAATAATATATGGAAAATGATAGAGTGTAGTCAGGGTTGGTTAACACAGGGGCTTCGGCAATGGATTTCTTAATCTGGGCGAAAGCCTCTTTTGCTTCAGTTTTTCATTTGACCTTAGCATCCTTCTTTATCATTTCATTCAATGACTTGACTATCTCTGCAAACCTAGTAATAAACTTTCTGACAAAATTGATCTTCCCAAAGAAAGATCACATCTCCTTTTTATTGCCGGGAATTTGTAACTTCAACAACACTTCTACCTGATTTGGGTCTATAGATATCCCCCTCTCAGAAATTACTTGGCCAAGTAGCTTTCCTTCAGCCACTCCAAATACGCATTTCTTGGGGTTAAGGGAAATCCCATATCTTCGACATCTTTCCAATACCTTTTGGAGGTGGTCTGGGTGGTCTTCTCTGACCTTGGAAAATATCGTCAAGTCATCCATATAGATAATAATGCATTTTCCAATCAGTTCTTTAAAGGCCGTATCCATCGCTCGTTGGAAGGTCTCCCCAGCATTGATCAACCCAAATGGCATTCTTTTGTACGCATACGTTCCCCACTTCGTCATAAACACTGTCTTCATACGATCCTCATAGTTTACCCAAACTTGATTATATCTAGAATAGCCATCTAAGAACGACATCATTTGTGAACCATTTACTATTTGTAGTACTTCATCCAAAGAAGGAAGCGGGTAATTATCTTTCTCAGAATCTTTGTTGAGATTGCAAAAGTCCACAGAAAGTCGTATTTCTCCATTCTTTTTTCTTACTGGTACCAAATTAGCAACCCAAGTTGAATGTCATACCAGAAAAATAATCTTGGCAGAGAGCAACTTTTGTACTTCCTTGAAAATCAAGGGTTCTATTAGTGAATTGACCGGTCATTGCTTTTGTCAGAACAACTTTATGTTAGGTTTTAGGGGGATAACATGGGTGATTATTGTTGTATCGAATGTCTTTAAATCTTCATACCCCCATGCTATTACATCAATGAAATCTTTCAATATTTGTAAAAATTTTCCTCTTTCATTTTGAGTGAAAATCTTCCCAATATAGACAATCCTCTCTTGTCCTTCTGGACCAATATTATGTGGCTCATACTTTTCAACATCTGAATCTGTTGTTAATCTCTCCTTTACTCTAGTGTTGGAATCAAAAAGTCTCTCTAAGGTGACCATCCCTTTAGGAATAACGTTAGTTGGTAAATCCATAATATCAACATTACTTTCGACATCAACATCATCTGATTTATCTTCCTCATCAATGATTTGCTCTTCAAAATCTCCTGAATTGGCAACAAAGGCTAGAATGTGGGCATCATCCCAAAAAACTTGAAAATGTTTGATATTATCAGGTACAACAGGTATAGAGATTAACTCTATGAAAAACTTCTTCAAAGGGGATTGGCTTACTGGCTCTAATGTACTGGCAGCTACGGCCAATGCATCTGGTATTCCATTTACTTTCCTGGGTACCAGCTGAATGTTGAAAGCATCAAAATCCTCAATCAATTCCCATACTCTATTCCTATACGCTGCTAACCTTTTATCATGACACGCATATTGGCTTCGCACTTGTTTGACCACCAGCTAAGAATCTCCTTGCACCTTCAAACACTTTGCTCCCTTCTTATGAGAAAAAAGTAATCCTCTAACTAAGGCCTCGTACTCTGTCATGTTATTAGTACAAGGGAATTGGAGTTGGTAAGAGGCTAAAATGGTTTTCCCTTTTGGGTTCGTTAACTCTACGCCTCCTCCACTTCCTTGCTTGGATCTTGACCCATAAAACTTTAAAAACCATATTTCATCTTTTGGTCTCTTTACACTTTTCACCTTAGGGTCAGTGATCAGTTTAGCTTCTAGAGATGATTGTTGTTTCTCAGACTTGAGGTTTTGTGACAATTGAGGTTGTTCAATTTCTAGTTGCATGAACTCTTCAGTAGTGTTAGGAACAACCTATTATAATTGAGGTTGAAGTTGAGATTGTGTTTCTTCTTTCTCTTGCTCAAGAGGAATATCTTCCCTCTCTTGTTTGACAATATCAACTACGAGAATCTCCTGGTTGTATTCTTTAGGTAAGGTAATCTTACTTATAGGATCTATTGTTTGGGGCTCTAATCCTTCACAACTTAGACTTTGAACTTCTTCCATATTGATGGTATGATCATCTTCTTCGTATGGAACTGGGCTCATCAACTTCATAATCTCATTCTGACATGGGATACATGACATCTCTGAGTGCTCCTCATGATGTATCTGACACCATTTCGGAAGCAACAAATCTTGTATCTTCATAGTATCCCCCAACAAACACATTCCTTGTTGTATTGTTGTAGCGAAACCTTTGACCCACCCTCTATATGCGGTCATGTCTGCTCGAAATAACTAGAGAGGAGCCGGTGCAGAGAAAGTGAGGATTTCATTGACCCTATAAACTCCTAGACTCACTTCAGCAAATGCCACCTCATTGGGAGCACCATAATCATTTACTAATTTCTTCAACTTAGGTTCACTATCGATTCAGATCTGGTTGCTTACCCCCTTCCATGGAAGCCACAGGTATGTAAAACAAGTTGATAAATATCCTCCCAAATTCTTTGACTAGTCCCTACTAAGGAGCATCCCATATACTTCTAGAATATCCACTACTTGAATGTCAATGTAGCAGGATATTTGGGGATCAACACCTAATTGGATGTATACATCTTTCAATTCTCTGATTACGTTAACCTCAGTTTTTTCTAGTTGTACCACCTTACTATTTGCACGTACTGGTTTAAGTCCAAGCTTCTGACATATAGAGTAGGGCATTACATTTCCTGAAGCCCCTGAATCTACCAAACAGTTGTGTAGATTCTTTCCACATATCCTCAAACTCAGTAAAAATGGTGGATTCTCTATTGCATCATTGTTGACGTTAGTGTTGACTTAATTAAGGTCTACCATCTTAACCTCATTGCTATGTGACTCTAACAGTTCCAACTTCCTAAGGAGAGCCCTCTTTTGTTTAGGGCAATATCTCAGTACTTCCATCAGGGACATAGGGTAGCAGTCCTCTCCATCTCCTTAGTAACATCAAATGATCCTTTTAGAACATAATCTTGCTCTTGAGCTTGTCTAGGGCATACTCCTTGAAAAGCCTGAGGAGGGTAAGGATTTTTTCTTGCATTCACATCAGGAGGTACAAACCCACCCATCAGGGGAGGTGGCTCCATTAATGGAGCTTTGCCTTGACTCCTAAGATTGTAGTTGTTTCTAGTCTGGAAGGCCAGAGCATCGTAGACACATGGTTCACCTTCAGCTTCAGCCTAAAATTCATTGCACATGAAGGTATCAACCAGCACGGCAGTATTAACCTTATCAAGTTCATCATTAGAATAATCTTTTGGCTGACAGTCAACTTGAGAAATTCTTATGATCTTCTTGAACTGAGCACAATTAACCTCAGAATGTGCAGCTGTATCATGCAACCTACACCAATTTGTTAGAAAACTCATATCCTCAAGGTTAACACTTTGTGTGTGGTTTGGGTTATCTCATGCGTCAAGGTGATCATGGTTCACCCCACCATTATTTGGACCCATGTTCCACTGCCTATTGTAGGGTTTGTTGTTATACCTTTGATTTTGGTTCTGGTTATTGTAGTTCCACTGATTATTATATGGTTGGGATTGATTATACCCTCCTGGGGGATTCATCTTTAGCTGGTTCAAGTCTAAAGTAACTTGTGAGATCATTTTCTTTAAGACTTCTACTTCAACAGGTATATGAGATCCTTGATTCTCAGACGTCGTAGTTGGAGGTTGGTTTGCTATGTTATTATTACCAAATTGTTGACTTCCCCTGTGTGCTTTAGCAACATATTGCGTTTGAGTGGGGGTGGTATTGGTATTATTTTTCCAAGTCAAACCTTGGGCAGCAAACTGTTGATTCGCCTAAGGTTGGGGTGCATAGATTGGCACCAGGTTCATTTTTGGGGCACCTATAGGTAGAGGAAAGGGTACGCCTGGGAGTTGGTTGTAGTTCCCTTGATTCACCCCTATAGTTAGATTATATCTAATCCCTCCTAGGGTTTGATTCAACTCATGGTTCATACTAATTGCTAGCACAAAGACTTTTGCCAAAGTGTCCCTTTGATCTTGGGGAACACTTTTCTTAATAAACATAGCAGTCCAAGGGTCGATAGCTCTTAGATACAAGTTGATTGCTACCTACTAAGGAGCTTGTAGCCTCTTGAATGCCCTATGGAAGCTAGTATTAAAAGTTGTTAATGACTCATTTGGTGACTTCTTAAGAGAAGCAAACTGATGGTATAGTGTTCCGAGATCTACATACACTTGGAATTGATCGATGAAAGCCTTTTCCAAGACCTCCCAACCTATGATAGAGTTTGCAAGTAAGGCTAAGTACCAATTTTATTCGTTCTCCCCAAGTGAATATGGGATGAGTCTACATACTACATCTTGGTGTTCAATATGGTTACGAACGATCGCATCTTTGAATGCTTCAATATGTTCATCAGCCGTTTGTCCCCCCAAATAATAAAATTTGCTGCAAAATTTATCTGGGTTTCTAGGTAGGTCATGTATACCCCCTGGTATGGTTCTTGATGGTGTGGTGTCTTGGTTAAAGTAGGCCACTAAAGGTGGTGGCGGTGAACATTGCGTCATAAAAAGTGCAGCGATAGGTTGAGGACTAGGAATCAGTTGATCTTCTACATTGAGTATGGATGACTGTACTGGTGAGGTTGTTGAGGGTTATTTATTAGCTTTGTTCCCCTTTCTCCTAGTGGTAGGTCCTAAGTCTACTAAGTTGATTGGTGAAGAACTACTCCTAAGGATTCGATGGAATCTCTTGGGAGAGAAAGATGATATAAGATCCAACTTAGTACCTCAATTCTCTAGTTGAGGAGGTGGTTGTGGATTCTCCTGAGGATTAAGTTGTATTTGTGCCTTTGCTTCTATACATATAGCCTTTTGTCTCTCATTGTCCAAGAATTGTTGTGCTCATAACCAATCGTTATAATCTCTTGTACTGTCCCAAGCAAAATTGTATAGTTGGGTAAGAATGTCGTCTTGCTCATTGTTGAGGTTAGGCTAGGTTAGGGGCATCAATCCATCTCCTGGAAGTACCATATGTGGTTAACTAGTGAGAGGAATAGTCTAGGCCCTCCTTCTAGTGCAAGTTTTTGTTGACGATTGTTCTGAAACACCCGCCAATAGTCAGGTAGCCAATGTGAACAATCACCACCTCTCCTAAAAAGCAATGAATTTGGGAAAACTCACTACCCCAAGGTCTCTATAGTCGGGTCATGATGGTGATGGGCAGCCCAATGGTTGACGTGGTTGTACCTGTAAAGGGGCCTATTGGTTGAAACTAAATCTCGCTGGTCATGAATGGCTGAACTTCCTTTTTTTTTGTATTTTATGATTTAAGATTCTCTAGAAAATAAACTGCGAAGAGTAAAAAGGGAACAATAAATAACAATAAAACCAATACAATAACAACTTAATGAACTACTCAGTTAGCTCCCTGCAATCCAAGAAATTATCAAATATTATCCAAGTTAGAATTCAACAAAGGACCTCTAGTAAACCTGCAAAATCATCAATTTCACAGACTTATGAAAATAAAATCATCAACAATATGGCCTATCATAGTAATTACCATACACAACTGACGTACACAATACGATTCATAAAGTAATAAACAAAAAGATCAAACCACATTGCTAACTCTAAATAATAGACATTACCAGATTACACAGAAAAATTTCAGAGAATATAGACGCAGATCAGGAATCTACAAGTTGCTTCTTGTATTAATCTTAATGAATGCATGACAAAATAACTCAACTTCTAAACAATTTGCAAAATACTCTAAAAATCTCTAAGTGGGCCACAAATCGTCAATTTGGGGACCCCTACAAATGAATCCAAATTATCAATTTATAGAAGTCTTCTACTCTATTATCTAGGAAATAAATCTAACCTAAATTAAGAACTGAAACTAGGAGTTGTAGTTAACTTGCAAGTTTTTGCCTTGATACTCCAATTAAATACTATGAAATGGGGGTTGCATGAGCACTATGAAGACCATGCTGGATGAGCCATGTTTTCGTAGTCATGTAGAATTTTCCTCAAAATTGGAACCTAAGTTGGAGCTGCAGCATGAAAATACAAAATTGGGGTCATGCAAAAACCTTGCTGTTTTTAGTAAATGTATGTTCATCCTTCAATTTTTAATAAAATCTCTATAATTATCCATTATGCATGTGACATCTTGGATAGGAGGATCAACTACGTGTTTAATTCTAAGTTTATACTTCTTCAAAACTTCATCTACATGCTTCATTCCTTTCTCTAGCTCCCCTATTGTCTCTGCCACCTCTAGACACTGAGTTTTCAAGTATGTGTACCTATCCATGAGGGCGACATCAAACTGGGTTGAAGGTCCTAAGTGTTGAGCCTCATATGTATCCCACTGATTCTAAACTTCTTGTTGTTTCATTATTTTAGTACTAGTTAATCCTAAACCGAAGGCTCCAAGCATATGTTTTACACAATTCTCATATGACAAAATTTCTCTGAGGAGAGGGACCCAAATCTCTCCCATATACTTTATATACTACTGAAACATTTCAATCTTCAGCTCCAAAATGTACACATAGGACTACAAGTTTTCACAACTATCCCCTCCTAAGAGGTCTTCCTCCATTATTGTCTATTCCCCTAACCACAATACTTTATTCAAACTTTGGAACTGCTTATTAAAAATGCTTAGCTTCCATTCCCATTGCGTGGAACAAGAAGCTAAAGCTCCACCTGCTTGTACTACCCTATGGTATATCCTCATAGTATCCTACAAGAATAATCTAATCTTAGCTGCATTAACTTGGGTCCATGACTTGGCTGCAATGGGCACCCATCTCACCTCCACTAGTGCCTTCACTTCTCCCTCTAGTAGTGATGAGGTTGAAGGTATGTCATCAGCCCTACACAGATCTAAAGGTTTTCTCATTTCAATCAAGATTTGCTTGTATTGCCCTAGTTGCGCTTTGAGCTCCATGTTTGAAGTATGCTCTTTTTCTACATGCCCCCTGATAACACTTGTGGCTAGCTCCAAAGTATCTAGCTCTCCCCACTTGGTTTGTTTACCCAAATTTACCTAGGATATTTGATACTTGGGGAAATCTTGTCCCTCAGCTTGGAGTGGAACCGCCACATCTGCAATCACTTAACCATGGCCCATTTTTTATAAATTATGTACGATTTTTATCTTCTTAGCCTTTGGTGGCTCCTCGGTGATTACTTGTTGCAAAGTGACCTTAGGAAGTTCTTCTTTTCTCTTTTTCTTATAAAAAGTAAACTCAAGCCATTGCAGTATATCTTTATCCTTGTCACCTTGATGTGACACTATATCTACAGTTATAACATGGACCTCTGCCTGCTCCTCTGCTTCATCTCTTTCCTTTGCCTCTGTTTGCATGGGACCTTGAGGGGAGGTAACTTGGCGGGCTAGATTGGTTTGGAGAGAATGTTGCTTATGAAACTCTCCCGATTTGCCACTAACCTATTCATTGAATGTCATCTCTTCCGAACCTACCTCTGTTTCACCTTGCTAGGCTGCTATATCCTTGAGGAGGTCCTCTTGATCTTCAGGGGTTAGAACTAATCTTTCATTCAATTGGTCCTCTGCCTCATCCCCTTCTTTCTCGCCTTCTAGCGGCCAATGTTTCTCAAGATCCTCTTCTTCCTAATCTAAATCATATTCAATGTTCCTAACTCTTATTCCTTCGGTGCTAGACCTGAAGCCTTGCATTCCAGACTGGCCTACGAGTATATTAACCGATGATGGTGCATGGACATTGGTACCTGGATCCTATGTGGTAGCTATTTAAGGTGGTTGAGTAGGTATATCTTTAGTAATTTCTATTTCTTCTTCCTCCTCTTGGGTATCCTCTCCTGTAGTTTGCCCTATAAGTGTCCTTGGTGGGAGGACTTTAGCCAGTGGTACTGCTCCTAATCCATCGGTCACTCCAAGGTCTGCAACCTTCATCAACAACTTAGACTTCTTCATCTTCTCTTGGAGTTTCTTCAACAAGTCCTCAGTGCTTTTTTGAGGTTTCTTCACCTCATCATGATTGGTGGACGTATTATGTCTTGAGCTTGATCTCATCTTCCGAGCATACTCCTTATAACCCCTTTATTGGGGTACCCCTGAAGTGGACTCCTTATGTTTCGCCTTTGAGGCACTCAACTTTACCCTCTGGCTTAGCCATTGCTTGGTCCTATTGATGACCACCTGAGAAACCTTTTCAATATTCACATCCCCATTTGCAGACCACCTTATTGGGCAGAGGGGATTCTTATCAATTTCTAATCCTTTATAAGTCGCATCGAGTAGGTCTCCATCATCCCCAAGGTCTTTAGGGAGATTGGTCTCAATTTCAAAATCTCTTATCTATGGTATAGATAACCTGATATAGTTTTTCTCTCTGACCTCAAAACCATCCTGGAGGTTGGCCCAAAAATATTCCAGTCTCAGCTTGTGTCCCTCATATGCCTTGGGCATAACTTGTTTGAGATTCCCGTAGGGATCATAAAATTCCTTAACATGCTCATACTGTTTCAAGTTCAAATATTGAAGCTCTGGCTCTGCTAGCTTTGCAACTTGTATCTTCAAGCATGAGAAGTATCCAATAGATACTGAAAAATCAATGCTTGTTTTATGTTTTGAAGATAAGAGAGATTGGAGGCCAAATAGTTGCCTTACATATTCCAACAAAATTATTTTATCATTGCAGTATCTAGAAAGCAACATTGGGTTCCCTGTGAATCCGCTGACCCTAATGTAAGTAGAGCATGGGTTCTAGATAAAACAACATGACCACTCTCGGATAATTTCCATGGCCTTCGGTCTAATCTAGTATCTCGTGTCTGCTATCAATTTAATTATTACCAAAAAAATGAAGGCATTATTAATTCTTTTTAAATGAGCCTTTGCATTGGCTAGGGGGAGTTGGGAATAGTATTCACATACCTTCTTTTGTCCTTCCTCATCCCCTAACTGACCCTCTACTTGTAGTCCTAGAAACTTTCTAGCTCTAGTAGCCACCCAGATGACATAAGATGTGAAAAATAAGTTTTGGGTCTGGTGGACTTCCTTCATTTGTTTGCAAATGTTGTTAGAGAGGATCTACGACCAATTAAAATATTGTTTTCCAATTAGGATTGTGGTCATTAACTGGAACATCCATGGATGGAAATGCTTACAATCAGGCTTGCCAAAGGCCCTACTCATCATAATAATCAAGTCTCTTTGGTCTCCTTGAAGTCTGCCCTCAGGATCTCTGTTGCCTTGAGACCTGTTTTCCTCTTTTCTTCTAACCAGTTTTCATTCATGTGCCTTTTATTTGCCACAACTTTGTCATTCCATACCTTCAAGGCCTCCTCTTCATTTGAGAGGAATATCTCTTCTCTGGTTGGGATGCCAAACATGAATCCCAACATGTCAGGAGACAAGTCTATAACTGTCCTTCCTTGTCCATCAGTGCACTTTCTAGTGTCCGGGTTGTAGAACTGAGCAATGGTCATTATAAATTCTGGTGCTTACACTGATTATGGAAAAATAGTTGTCTCCACCAAGCCTGATCTTTTGATTCTCCTATGTAGGGCCTCCAGTTTGGGCTTATTTAACTAGGTTCAGATATCTTCAATTTGAATATGGCCAATTTCTGTGTCGGTAACCCATTTGACTTGATCATCCAACTTTGAAGAGTAGACTTGTCCTTGATAATGGTATTTCATGGTAGCTAGAAGTTTGTCAATATCTTTGCTTCTTTTGCTAGAAGATGAGTCCATCTAAATACTTGAACCTGTAAGAAGAAAATGAGAATCAGTTCTTTATCGAAAACATAAAAAGTTCATCCACTTTAGGACTTCGGGTTTCTGGAGTAGGGAGTTTTTTTTTAAAATAGGGTCTGGAAGTCTAGGGTTCCGAGGTAGGTACTCATGGATGTAGTCTAGAACTCTGGGGTTCTGGGTTGGGTAGATAACACTGAATTCCAGAACTCTGGGGTTCCGAGGTAAGGAATTTAAGATCATCTCGGGATCTCGTGGTCCTGAGCCAAAAAAGTTTAGCAAAAGGATTTATAAAAGATAGACCTCAGAACTCTGAGGTTCTGGAGTAAATGATAGGGCTTCCTCGCAAAGAAATAATCTGGAACTTCAAGATTCTGGGGTTCTGGGGTAGGTGAAGAGAAAACCACTTGGAACCTTGGGGAACCAAGGTTTCAGGGTAAGGAAATTAGGTCATGTGGGATACGTGAAAAACACACAAAAATGAAAAGAAGAGAAAACAAAAACAAAAAAATGACAAAGAAAGAAAATCTAACCTATAAATGACCAAAAGGGCAAGAAATATTACCTACCTGGTGGATCAAAATGCCCAAGAATGCAAAAGGAAGCTTGATAGTTCAAAGGCTCACGGTTAGGAGGCAAGGAAGAAGGAGCTCTGAATGCACAAATGGATTTTAAAAGTTCATCATTTCAATTGATACCCCCTCCCAAAACCTGTCCGTCCGAGCGATTTAAATAGGACCTTGGGACTCCAGGGTGCCGAGGTTCCGGGCTCAGCAAACAAAACACCAAACAAAACATCCTACCCCTTGACTCTGGGGGTCTGGGGTTTCGGGCCAGGAAAGAAAGCAAGCAAGGATCCACCTCGGTACTCCGGGGTTCCGGGGTGGATCAGACACACATACCTTGGGACTCTGAAGTTCTAAGGTAAAGAACTCAAACACACAAAAGACACATACCTCGGGACTCTAGAACTTTGGAGTTCCGAGGTAAAAGAACAAAAATAAAAAGAAGGAGACCAACCTTGGGACTCTGGGGGTCCGGGATTCTGGGGTTGGTGAAAGAAAAAGAACAAAAAGGGACCTTGGGACTCCGGGACTTTGGAGTTTCGAGGTAAAAGAACAAATAAAAAGTGAGCAACAACAAGGGTACCCAAATTTTAACACAAGGAAACTAATGGGGAGTAGATATGCAAGGCATAACACTTTCTTCCTTATTACCCTTTTGAATGCCAAGGGTGTGTCATCTTCAGATGCAGATTCAGCTACAATAGGTTCAATGAAAATTCTATTTCTTTTCTCTTCATGCCTTTCTCCGGGACAACATCAATCAATGCTTTGATGTCTTGTGAAACTTTTTCAACAAATTTACTTGCCTTTCCTTCCTGCTTCTCTCTCTTCTTCCAGTTGAACTTTGTTTCAACCTCTTGTGTCTTCTTCTTAGCAATGCCAAAGGTTTTTACAGTTTCATCTACCGATGCATCAATTAGCATTTGTGCATAAGCATCAAGAATCTATGCATCAACTTCCTAACCCATTTCCTCAATCCAAATCTTTCGGGGTTTAACAACTTCCATCAAAGTTTCATCTTTCTTGACCATGAAGTATATGTTAGTTGAATACTTCTCAACAATGTGCTTGGGAACCCTCATCCTAGAATTCATAGCCTTTTGAAATTCTTAAAAGTAACCCCACACTTTCTCATCTTTTTGAATACCCAATGTAGTAATAGACTGTTTTAATTTCCTCCCTATTGGGATATCGAATGCCCATTTTCTCTTCCCAAAACTGGGAGTCTCGTTGATAAAAAACTAGCATTAAATAGGCAATTAGGTTACCATACCGGAATCTCCCCTTCTTTTCTCCTTTAATCTTTCCTAGGTTAATCAACAATTCATCTAACATCCAACCACATAGATCCAACTTCTCATTCTCCCTCATTATTTTATGAGCTGCATAAATGTAGGAGCTAGAAACATAATTCAGGCAGTTTGATTGAGGTACCTTGTAACCAATGACCATGCTTCTAAATCTCATGTCTATGTCGGTGATAGTACTGAATCTCATTGATCGCCTGTCTGATGTTGCATTGGTAATCTTGTTAACCTGATCATTTGAAAATTTCTTCTATGGATGTTGTCCAATCTACCATAAATTGGTGATTTCCCTGATGGCCTCCTTTGTAATCTTATATGGTCTATCCAACTAGATAAATTCCTCATGCACCCTACTCAAAATATACCTAACAATTTCATCTTCAAATTCTGGAATATCTAGAATGCTGGTAAACCCTAGATCAACAATATGCTAGTATTTAGGTCTAATCTTTCCATAATCTCCCATTAACTCATTCATGTACATGCTCTTGATATCAATCATTCCCAAATCCTCAATATGATAGTGAATATAAGCTCTTACATCTTTGACATACATGACTCCTTCTGGGACATGGGAAAAAGCTCCAACTGAATCATCCAGGGTAGCAACATACGGATATCATTTGAAAATCGGTCTGGGATGGTCCTTGACCTTAACAATAGTCAGATTTGCAACAAAGATAGGTACATATGATGATCCCGCTTCCATGATTGAAGATAAATACCTGTGAATCGCTGTCACTGAAAGACACTAAAGACCTCTTCCAATCGCTAGTGAAATCACTCAAGATGATATCAATCACTCTCATTCACCTTAGACTTCCTCTGAATCACTCTAAATTTTTCTAAATGCAAAGTGATCAGAAATGAAGTTAATTCAACCTTTTATCCTCCAAGAAAAACCCTAATCTTTCATTGACATCAATGACTTTTGGTGGAAGATACCAGATCTCGATCAAACATCTCCATGCCGGATAAGCATCTCCAATGTCTGGAACATCTTCTAGAACCTCTTCCTGAGGTATATGTAGCATCTTCATGAATTTTTCCTACCCCTAAGGCATCTGCCTTAGTTACCAGATGAGCTTCCTGTCAATGCAGGAGAAACCTCCTCTGTCGGTTGAATAACCGGTGCATTACTATCTGCTGATTGTTCTTCTGACTTCCTGACCCATCTCTGGGTATGATCTTGCCAGATTTCATTAACCTTTTCTTTCCCTTTCTCATTTGATCCTCCATTACCAATCGGTGGATTTATGCTTCTACAGAATTTAGCAATATGTCCAACCTTATTCCATGCATAACATGTAACATTGTTCTTTTGAATTGCTTTCCTAAAACTGGTATAATTGCTTGACCTGCATTGATTAGCCATATGTCCAAATTTTCCACATGCATAACATTTAACATTCATTCTGCAATATTATGTCTTATGTCCATACTTATTACATTTAGAACATTTACCGGGAGCAGAATTAGGGTTCTGATTTACTCTATTTGTACATTGCCTAGCCATGTGACCAAATTTATTACAAACAAAGCATCTACCATTAAATTTATAAGCATTAAACTACCTTGCCGATGCCTTATGATTTTGATCTTCATTTGCAGTACTGGAATTTTGTCATTGTTCAAATCCAAGTCCACTAGAATCTCCATTCTGCCTTTGTCTCTTCAATAACTCATCTAGTTGTGCTAAACTAATCTTGAATTTTTTTAATACTCACTTGCAATAGTCAGATCATCTCTCAGAATTATCATTTGTCTCTCAAGCTCTTGTTCATTACTCTAGGATTTTACTAAATCAGTTCTCAACATATCATCCTCATGAATCAACCTACCAAATTCTTCAAATTTGTTCTTCAGAGATACAACAAGATTTTCTTCCTTTTTCTTCTGGTCTTCAATCTCCTTAGACATTCTCATAGTTATAGCTTGCACTTCATTTCTCATGACCATGTTCTCCTAACTCAGCTTCTGGCACTGTTCCTTAAGTGAATCTTTCTCTTCATCATCCTTATTCTGCAAAAGTTCATTCCTCCTAGCTTGAACAGATGACAGCCTCTCCTGTAGGACAAGAATGAATTCCTGAACAACATTCAATTCATTTTGTAGCTTCAAGTTCTTCATCCTTTTAGCATTATAATCTTCAAGTGCCACCTCAAGTTTCTTCTCCAAACTCATATCCATGGATTTTGGATTCAGGATCTTCCTTGTTAAACTTCCTCTGAGGCACAAGGCTCTGATACTAATTGTTGGAATCCAAGAACATCCAGATGGAGGGGGGGGGGGGGTGGGGTGAATCAGTGTTCTACTAGAATGTTAAATTTTAACCTTATTAAAGCATGCATACACCAACCGATATACTAGTACATATAGAATTGAAAGAAGTAAAGCAACCAATAAGCCAATCACATAAATGAGTACCATAACACACAGATTTATACATGGAAAACCTCAAAGAGGAAAAATCATGGTGGGATTTGTGACCCACAATATCAATCTGTTGGCCATATGAAGAGATATTCCAAAATATAAGGGCCTCACTGACTACATACAAATCCACACTACAATCCGGAGAAATGATTGAACTATAAACATAGCATCTTCTATGCCTGAATACAGTTCTAGTTAAGCTATGTTTGTTCCGGTCTGAAACCCTAAACCATTTATTGGAATACCCCTTTACATAAATATCCTCACATACATAATCTCTCTCATATATTTCACATCTCCTTCATTATTTCCTTCCTTATGCATATTCACATGATATATCAAAATGATCTAACCAACTGATCTATATACCCTTTACAATTTATCATGCCTTATGTCGTCTTACAAAGACAATTACAATATGAATATACACATCAACTAGTTAACATAAATACACGAATATCAAAAATAATTGCCGATTCCATATCCAAAAGATGTCGGTCTCCAATATTGATAACCTGATTCTAAACTATGTCGGCCTGCATTGCCGGTGACCAAAGAATTCCTTCCAACCTGTTGGTACTGATGTCGGTGAAGTATCTCTAAAGTGCCTGTTGGTACACAACTAAACTAAAATATGAAGTCCGAACAAGTTGTCATGTTGCCATCAATGAAAACACATTGAAACCAACCAATTGAGTGCCAATTGCCAGCAGATGCCCCCTCTAGAGGGTACTTGAGAAAAAAATAACATGAGTGGTCTTTTGAAAAGAAAAAATGAAGATAAAATGGGATATAAGAGAATAATGAGAAGATTTGAAAGGAAAAAAAATTTGAAAAATAAATGAATCAAATGAGAAGAAGATAAAGGGGGTAAAAATTATCAAGGGGAAGAGTTGTGGCTAGATTTATATAAACAGGGATTGGGGAGTACGAGCTATAAAATATTTTATTTTTACTCTTAGCCTTAAGAGTTCATAAGAAAATAAAAACGAGCTAAGGAACAATGAATAATGAAAATAGCATGCCTAGAGTACAAAAGAAAAAAAGTAATATGGAGTGATGTCAATATTTTTTCATAAGAGGTATTTGATGCACAATCAATATAATAGTGAAGCCCTCAAGAGTCATCACCATAAATCTAATAGGATCTCTCAAATAAAAGGTAACAAACATTGATTATTTTCACAGTCAAAACACAATCCTCAGACCCAAGCAAATAAAAAATTGTCTATGTAGTGAGAAAAGACGAATAGAAGGTCCAATGACTAGCTAAAGTGATATTCAATAAATCATTATAAAAAATAGGCCCAAGCATCAAAGAGTTGATAGTAGAGATAATGATGTGTTAAGGAAAAATGAAGAATCCATAATAAGCTGCAATGAATTCAAAAGTTCATACTACTTAAAGCACATAGATGAAGTTAAAAATAAGAATAGTAAAAGCAGTTAACAACTTTACCCAAGTAAGGGTTTGATCCAATACCAAAATGGCCAAAGGCAATTACAATGATTTAGGGTTAAAGGGGTATAAGGTTTAGATAACTGAGAACATGATAGTATCATAGCAACAATATGAATAAGTATTTGATAGTCCCAAAGTCTCATAGACCTACAATACATAGTCAGCATAGTAACATCATTTAAACAAAAGGACAATTCACAGTTATATAGACTATCAAGCGTATTGGTCACAATAGAATACAATGACTATCACAAAATGTCAAAGATCAAGCTACATTGATAGTTTAAAGCCTCAACATAGAACCAAGATAAGCATTAAAGTAATTAAGAGGTGTATGAGAAACTATGGTAGTTAGGAAAGAAAAAACACAAGACAATGTATAGCATCACAAAATCCAGTCATATGATAAAGGCATTATGGATAGGTTTCAACATCAATGAAGAAAATGCCTTATCAAGGGATAATGATATTCATAAGATTGAAAGTAGTCACTAGGATGAAAAGGTGACCCTTGGAGTTACCAACTGAGTTGAGCATTTAGTGAACATGATGGAACCTGTTCCTAAACAAGATAGACTGAAACCTAAGATTGAACCTAATATCACCTTTACCCAAAGTGGTAACTCAAAGCATACACCTGATGGACCAATATACACTACTGCTATAACTAATGAAAAACCCACATTTAGGGTGATTATTGATCCACTACGTATGGTTAATATGAATACAAAAGAATATCTTTTCACATATGCATTATATCGAGACAATTATGATAAATCTGATCTTGATTAAGGTGCATGATGGTTTCACTTATCCCACCATTGGTTCCATCACCCTCAAGTTAAAGTTGAATTTAAAAGCTTAGATGTTCCTTTTACCATTATTTCTACCTTAGACCAATTTCACGTGAATTCGGCTCATTTTTTAAGTTAGTGCCCTATGTAGTCCATTCAAATGTTGAATTTCTCATCTCAAGGACAAGTGTAAACTATATTTCATAGTGGGTTCTAGCCCTTGTTTAGACATGGCATTATCGTATTTGTATATTTATTCTTCTATATGTTGTATACATGTTGTGTTGTATATGTGCTTTTGTGTTCTCTTTTGGTGATGTTGCAAATCATTGATGCTTTTTGGTCTCTTCCATTTTGACCTAAAAGGACCCTTTGCTTCTCATGTATTCTTCCTCTAATAGTTTTCATCATCAAAGTTTAGGTATCCATGAACAAAAGATTCAAGAAGCAGCCTCAAGAGTATAGGAAAGATCTGAGCAAAAAAACATGAAGGAATAAAAATTGTAAAGTGACTGATTTTGTGTCTCAGATTGCTAAAGACAACAAGATTGCTAATCTTTGATCTTAGACTTAGACAGCTATTTGGTGTATTTGGTGACTGCCCTTTTAAAAAATTAAATGAATATTTGCCTATGTAATCATCAATATAAATATAAACAACAAAATCTTAATGAAGGACCTTACCTTTGATGGTCTCCACTAAGTAACTTCTTGTGTTGTTGTTTGTGTTGGCTCTGTTGGACCCTGCAATTGAGATTCAATACATATTATTCAATAAGATTAACAGTGGAGCATAATAAAATATTGAAAAGTGCATTACCTTATTGAGATTCTCTTTGTTTCAAGAATAGTTTAATTTTCTCTACTTAACAGGGCCAACCACGTGAAGGTGGAAGCTCATTTGGCCTCCCCCCCTAACATCACTTTAAATTCCCCGTTAACATATAACATTCATTCACTCTTTCATCCATCAATAAAATATAACATTCATTCATTATCACATAACATTCATTATCACATAACATTCATTAACACATAACATTTATTAACATTCATTAACATGTAACATTCATCAACATTCATTAACACATATCATTCAATAACATTCATTAACACATAAAATTTATTCATTAACAAATAATAGGATTACAATCATTTGTTTTTTTTTTGTTTTTTTTGAAGCTAAATAAAGACAAAGCGGAGCATCATTTTCTTCATCATTTTTCCCCTCTTCAGTTCATGTGCCCTCTACTTGTGATCTTAATGTATGCATAGTCCTATACTCACGACGAGGATGCCTAGGAAAAGGGGGGTCCACTGCAATAACAAAGAAATGGGTTAAATTCATAAAATTTTTAATTATTGTTACAAGTATTCATTAATTAAAAGAACATTACAGGGGTGCTCTTTACCTGATGGGGCCACATTATCTTCTTGGTCATTTTGTCTATCCTCATCCTCAACATGTTGAACACCCTCTAAATCCTCTGGAGTTGAAACACGAAAGGTTACATTAATCAATACACCAATTGCAATTAAATTCTTCTAAAGGAATAATCGTGGTCCTCTTTACCTGATGGGGGCACATCATGTTCATGATGTTGTCTACCCTGATCATGCTCCACTTGTCCACTATGTCTGCATGCTCTAAAATAAAGCCAAAAAAGGTTACATTAATTACTACACGAATTTCAATTAAATATGTTTAATTGTATTAATAATTACATTAAAAAAATGTATAGCACATGAATACCTCTAGTACCAGAATGCATACCATGACCTTCATCATGTGCAGTTTGTCTTCCACCCTTAGCAGACTGCATTCCAATTCCATGTGCATTGTTATCATTGCTTGCTTACTTAAAACAAATATAGTCACTTTATGTTGGAAATTAACATCGAATAGATTGTTGCTCAAGTATTCAATTTTAAATAATTTTCATTTAGCTTATTTACCTGTGTGATGGATGCATCAGAATCTTGTGTTTGCCCACTCAATTCTCTTAGGCGTTCAGCCACGACTCCATAGCCTTGCTGGAAGAGAATTTTTCATGGTATCTTCTGTGGGTGCTCTATTGAATTCAGAGCCCTGCATTTTTGCTTAATATCATGAATTTTGCTTTAATTGTTTGATTAAAAAGGTTGTTTGCAATTTATTATTTTGATGCGATATTTCATTTATTGATACTTAAAATTCATGTGACAACTTTCATATAACCTCCAGAGTCAAGTTTGCGTTGCACATGCTTTTCTAGTCTTGCCTTATTTGCCTTTGAAATATGTTAGATTATGTAAATATAAAAAGTAATTAGTACATAATTACATTGTTAATAGTATCACATATCTTCTTTCAACTAGTGGTGTATGTCCTTTTCTCTTTTCAGGTCTCTCCTTTCCATCTGAAACCAGGTCCTTCCACTCCCTCTCTAGAATCATGGGGGATGCTCGTACTTTTTGTTCTTCTCTAAATGTATCCTATATTGGTCCCCCCATGATAAGTACATACCACCCCCATGATAGTAACTTTGTTTGTATCTATGTGATTCAAATTTTAATTGATTAGGAGCTCTTTCCCTGTACTTATTGATTTTATCACACATACGAATACACAATTTCCCTCACGCACCTCAAATATGCAATTGGGTTGCCTATAACCTGACCCAGGTCATGTATTGTTTATAAAACCTGCAATATTCCCTATTGCTTTTGGCCTTTCGTCAATGTACATAGCCACTCTTTTACTCTAATCATTATCTTTTAGTTGTATATAATTTTCTAATAGGGAATACCTACACATACTTCGTGTACATCGAACCAGTTGCATTCAATTTTTTTAATTGTAACAGGGTCCGACATACTCCATCGATTCAGCAGCGTTTTTGTAATATACCTTTATGTCATCCATGGAAAATAGGCCCAAACCATGTAATGACGATGGTGATATGCGATATATTCTCTTGTTAACACAAAAAGCAGTGTTTATTGGAGGAAGTTCCTTGGGTACCCATTGTTTCTATAGATGTTTGTACCTCAAGGGCACCTCGATATTTCCTATGCTCTCGTTATCATAAGAACATGACCCCCCTTGAGCAAGAAAAAATTCCATGTGTTTATAAAATTTTCTTCTAATCTTTTGACCTCTAGTTGATCTCCCTCTTTTAGACCTACTACATGTCTCTCTTTCCTCTTCTCTTTCTAAATTTACCTCGCTCAAGGAAGACACATCTGACAAATGCCTATTTGGTGGTACCTGCACTCCATTAAATGAGAGAGATAGTTGGGGGAGGTTTGATTGTTATTGTGAGAGGAAATAAATTTTATGATTCCATGGAGAGAGACTGCAAGAAGTTTTAATAGATGTTCACCATATCTTGTTGACTTTTTGAAAATGTTGGAAATAGATTTGAGGGTGGGTTGTCAAAGGTCCATTGCATGGATTGATAAGAATGGATCATTCTTTTTCCCCAAATTCATCATTGAGGGTAATGTTGATGAAGAAGTCAGCCCTAAAGTTGACGTTGAGATTTAAATTCGAATAAGGCCATCTGGGGCCTCAAGTGATGATAATTGTATTAGAGTTGTTGCTAATGTGGAGGTTTCAAAAATTGAGCAAGTTTGTTTTCCTGGTAATTTTGGAGTTTCAAAAACTCAAAAAATAGTCTTCCTTGTCACTTAAAGAATATAAGAGGGTCGAGAAAGTGGAATGAGCTATACCATGTGGATGTCAAGGTGGTTTAGGTGAGAGAAAAATCAGAGCTTTGACAAAATATAGTTACCAAAACCTGGCTTATTACTAAACCACTCCAAGATGGGTGTAAAGAGAAAGCAAGCAAATAATAAATGGTTTCTATAGGGTGTATTGACTTATACCTGTTGATCCATGAGAAGAATCGTCGCCTTTCCTTTATGTAGACCATGCAGGATCCTCATCAAAGGGGTTCAGGTTCCTGCATATGTAATTCATTTATCTTATGTTAGCTTACATCTTATATAAAGGTCACTCATAATCAGATTTACATAAGTCACATTATACGTATGCTAAAAATTACATAGTAGACAACATGAACAAATTTATTTCTTGTTATAATATGTAGTCATCATAGTTTATACAAATACTGGAATGAATGGTAAAGAGTATTCTTCAGGACTATAAAAAATAAATCATTTCATCACACTACACAATACACAATTAGGGGTAGGTAAAAGTAACTTATTTATTAATTAGAATTAGGTACATACAACTAAATACATGATTGTCTTAAGCATTTATCAAATGGTTCACTACCTTGCATAGACAAGACAACAAACTGTTTGAAAAAATGTCTCAAATAAATGTGTTCTCATGGTGATGGAATTCCATGATAATCTATAGTAATTTGACTATCATTGCATTCCATCACCATCATTGCATTCCATAACCATGAGATTGCATTTTTTAAGGCATTTTTTTTCTGATAGTTCACTGCCTTGTCTATGTTAGCACATTTTTTATACATTTCTTATATTGGTCAAATAGTGCAAAACATATATTCAACATAGCTTGGCAATGTTCATTTGGATCACAAATTCTCTAATTACATATAGAAATGTTTAATATCCCATAGGTCAATTTTGATCTTTTGATTTGTATAGTAATTATAAGTAAATGGGATATTATAATTATATGTAAATGAGATATTAGAATTATATGTAAATGGGATATTTCAATTTCAATTTTTACATATAATTATTTCCACCCCCTTTTACATATAATAATTTTTGCATGTAATTATTTTAGCGCCTTTGAAAGGGACATAAAATTTCAAAATCAAGTCCGGACTTCTAATTTAAATCAGATGTGCACTTCTCATTTCCATTCAAGACTAGACACCAAGGAACTAGACAAATGCACTTAGGAACATAAGATTTAAGGATAAAGGATGAACAAGTTTTTGAGGCAATCCTAAGTGAGGATTTGGAAAAGATTCTAGTGGATGACTATGAAGCCTTGTGGAGGAATAAAAAATAAGGCATTGGATAGGTATGACTAAGGGAGAGTACTGATCTAGATTCCAAACCACAAATTTGGATCCAGACTGATAGAGGTGATCATGATAGATGAAAATAAGGCTCTGATTACTGTG
Source organism: Cryptomeria japonica (assembly GCF_030272615.1). NCBI lineage: Eukaryota > Viridiplantae > Streptophyta > Pinopsida > Cupressales > Cupressaceae > Cryptomeria > Cryptomeria japonica. The sequence continues at coordinate 58,769,477 of NC_081409.1, forward strand.
AATGAAGGGACATTAGGAGAAGGTGGCAAGAGATTAGGACACTTCAAATCCAAAGATGGATTTTTTTTCATAGGATATCAGATTTATTTCTCTTTAAGACAGAGCCCGTTGTTTGATAAGGACATGAAATCTACATCTTGAAAATAGGACCTAATTAGTCTTTTTCAAGATTCTTGTCATTTCAAGGGATCATAAGGCTGAGGTTAAATAGGAAGGTGGAATGAGAAATGAATGTAGGAGGAGAACTGAGGGAAAATGGTCCATCACTTTGGGTTGACCTACTTATGTGCAAAGGAGACATTTCAACAACAATGTGGGAGACTTTTTAACTCAGATGAGGTCACTTGGGATGCGATGTGGCATCTGGCCAGGGGTAATTTGGGCGGGGACAAGCACTGGTGTGATGGTTTCATCTATGAGGTGATTTTGTGTCAAATGGTTGACATCCTTGACTCCAAGGAAGAATGCATACAAATGATCGATGGCTTCATAAGATTAGTCAATGGGCAGGCGGTAGCAAGTGCTATCCTGGACTTCGATTCAGGCGACTAGACTAGTGTTTTGGACGTGTACTTCAATCTGGAACATTACATAGTAGATCCACTAGAGGAAGAGTCTGAGTCGGAGGACCAAGATGCTCGAGAGGCTAGGGTTGTGCGAGAAAGGAAGAAGGATTTCATGGTAGAGGCTTGGGAGGTGTTTTGGGTGGGTGTCAGAAACCATGACTTGGGGCCCTTCAAGAGATTCTTGAACTCAAATGATAATTGGCTTAGTGTGGCCTTGGTTTTTTTATGTGGTGGACATTGGTGAAAGGATCACTACAATTTTCCGTTATTTTGAATAGTTTTTTTCTTCTATTTTTGCTACTATGTAGCCTGCATATGGGATGTAAGTGAGCTATCCCGTTTTGATAGAACTTAATAATAATAAAAAAATTATGTAATTGCAATACATGTCTGAGTTCTGATCTTCCAGTATGCTTAAGGTTCCTAGTGACATTATGCATTGGTTGCCTTGCACATCACATATGGTGTCTTCCCCTAACATTCAATTATTGTCCATATACAAAGGAAGTACTCGACACAATCCCAAAATTCAAATAAAATCCTTCAAAGCCTTCATAAAGCATGCAAACCCTTGCAATACCAAGAAAAAGTCCCTTAAAAACCCTAGAAAATCATTAAAAAGGGAAAGAAATAATTATGATTATGTTTGAATGCACATAAGATGAAGCTAAGTGATTGCTCACCTGTAAACTAATTGAAAAGGGAAACAAATAATTGTGATTATGTTTGAAATGTACATAAGATGAAGCTAAGTGATTGCTCACCTGTAAACTAATTTCCTCCTCCTTTGAATCTCCTCTCCTATGCTTGAATGAACTCTTCGTTCACCATCGTCTGTGAATCTCCTCTCCTGCTTTGCCTTGCGGGAATGAAGTTTTTCGAAGTCTTTTGCTTTGCCTCACAGGAATGAAGTTTTTCGAAGTCTTTTACTTTTGCAGAGTAATTTGAAATTGAAATTGACCTATGGGATATTAAACATTTTTATATGAAATTATAAGTAAACATTGCCAAGGTATGGGATATTATATGGGATATTATACATTTCTATATGTAATTATATGTAAAAATCAAAATTGACCTATGGGATACTAAACATTTCTATATTAAAAATTATTTATGATATTTTTCAAAGGTCTATTGCTCACAACTTGTTAGTACATTGATGCATTATTTTGTACCATGTTCTACCACTATGTTGTTTTGAGGCTTTTAGTTTGAAAAATAAGTAAGGCTAAATATAAAGACAAATCTATTCAAATTTTATAGGGGGGATCAAGAAGGAAAGTTAAGGTTGACATTATGCTCACTATGACTAGTTTGTAGTTTGTTCCAGGGTGTTCCAAATAAATTCACTAGAGTATTGCACTATGAACTAGCTAGACAAAGTGTGCAGATGTTCATTGGACCAAGTATAGTGTGGGTTGGGTGACATGTAGTTCATGTCCCCACTCTTGGAGTAATGTGTGGGTTTTAGGAACTAGTTGACTAGACATTGTGATTGATAAACTAACTTGTGGATGACTTGTAGATATTATAAATATTATCAATCTCTCTCTCTCTCTCTCTCTCTCTCTCTCTCTCTCTCTCAGATGTCTCCATCCCATTTTGTCCATTCTCTCCATGTCCTCCCTTTCTCTTTCTCTCTCACGTCTCACTCCCTTTGCCTATTACTCTCTTTCTCTGTCAAGTCTCTCTCCTTCCCTCTCTCCCTCTCTCCCTCTCTCTTTTCCTCTCTCTCTCTCTCTCTAGCTTAGATTTGTACATTCATCTTAGATGAGTTCATTTTAGATACATTTAGTTAATTATATGCATTAGGGATCTTCTCTTGTTTCAATTTCATTATTTCTTACTCTTGTTCTCTACTTCTATCTCCTACTAACATACACATAAATCTAAAATGATTTGTTTTATCTTGAATTGAATTTTATCTAAAACTAGACTAGTGCCTTATTTCCTTTGGGCAATAGAGTTATTCATTTAAAAAAACCTACGTATACCTCTGAGAGACAGTTTTTTAAATCCCCTTTCAGATAGATTTGTCAGCTACCCAACCTCCAATGTTATGTAGATAAATGATACATTTCATAGTTAGTTTAATTGAATTTAACTTTCCTTTGAAAGACCTGTTAAACAAGACACAATAGGCAAAATGATTCTCAGATGTATCTTGATAATCCAATCATGTAACATCACATAACTTTCTCACAGAGATTTAGAGAAGCAATTATCAATCATAGATATCAATAGAAGAGAATTGTTTTGAAAATGAAAATCCACAACACAATTGCAAATAAGTGAACTGGATTTCTTTGTATTAACTTGAAATAAATTCTTTGTCTTGAAACACAGAAAATGCTTAAAACTTTTGAACTGTAACTATCTATCTTCCAACTATCAGAATTTTTTTTTCAAATGATTACATTGAATATTTTATAATATATTAAAGGGTCATGCCCTTTGGTTGAAGTCTTTTGAAAACAAATTAAAACCTATAACTAATCATCTACTTAGGCATAAATGCACATTAGTTAAATGTGCTAGATACTTCTCATTCTATATGGTGTCACAATCATGGATTGTGTCTCTAGCTTCCACTTCCATCAACACCATGCTCTCCATGAGATCTTCTACCTTGTCAATGTATTGGTCCTCAACAACTTTCAATGCACTTTTGAGTATGTGTTTGCACTTGTAGATCCAACCCATTTTTTTTTGTCCTCCATCTTGAGTAGGGGAAGGATTTTATTTGTGTTGTCATTGAGGAAATTTTTTCCCTGTACTCTTAACTCCTATAAATACCTTTTATGAGCCTTCATTAGTTTTTCATAGTTATACACCACATCCAGATGTGCTTTATCTCCACTTTGTAATTCCTGGGACCTTTCATGCAGTCATTTATCCAATCGCTCATGTTCTTCAATGATAGTTTAATTCTTACTGTATATGTCCTAATACTTATCCATCCATGTCATCAGATTTGTGAATCTCTTTTGTATCAGCACTGACATGGTTTTACTCTTTGTTTTTCTTAATTGCACCCACTGTTGATAATTTTCTTCTTTCAATTTGTTGGCCTTGGTATGAGGTTGTGAGATTTCGCCCTGTATCAGTAATCTATGCGGCTCTTTCTGTTTTAATATTTCTTTCAACTGATCAATTTATTTATTTAACTTGACTATTTCAAGTTTACTAGATTGACCTTATTTTACCAAAAAATGATTTTGTGCTTTGCTCAATTTAGCAATATTCACCCCTAAATCAGTTGTCATCATGGGGTCTATTTTGCCAACATTTAGGGTCATGATGTGTCCAAAGGCCTTTTGTGTATCAATGACCACAAGCTTCTTATTTGGAGGGTATAGTGACCATATTAACATAGAGTATTTGTCAGGGTTGTACAGTGATCCCATGTATACTTGGGTCACACCCTCAAGAGGCAATTTGTGTTTAGCATCAATGTCATGTAGAAAACTATCAAATACTAGAACCGAATTCAACTCCCATACTGGAAAGATTAACACACCTACATCTTGAACTAGCTTCCTTCCTCTATTAGGAGTCATTAGGATCATTTCTTTTGCTACTTCAATCTCTAGGGTGGCTAACAACTATTGTTCATTTGAGGTGTTTACCTCTCCAACACCCTCTCTGATTGCTTTACCTTTCACTCTATACAAGAAAGACATAAATTCAGGAGTCCTTATAAAATTATCATCAAATACAAAATCATTATAGGCCAATTGCCTCGAGTCATCTTTCCCTAGGATTCCTTCATTAGTATCCCTAACAGGTGAAACCTTCTCTTCAATTAGTATCGTAGAGAATTGTTCAAATGAAAACTCTTTTGATGACTCTTCTTCATCTGAGGATAATATTTCAATAGTTTGCTTTTCTCTAGCTTTTTGTTCAATCTCCCTGTTATGATTGTCAATGGCCAGTTCAGCGTCCTTCTCATCCTTATTCCTTATTAAATCATCCCTTAAATATGGGATGTGCTCATAATCACCAAGTTTTTGATTCTTTTTTACTGAATGAATATATCCTTCTAGATCAGAGTTCTTTCTTGGAGCACCCAACTTCATATTATAATGGAATAATTTGTTCCATGTGAGCTCTTGTCCTTCTCTTCCATTCATAATGAATTCTCCAACACATAGGGTCCCAGGTAAAAAATATTGTTTGTCATGGGAAGCTAGATGTGTGTGATTTGATTCTCCCATCAGTCGTATGATCTCCAAATATGCTATCCTGTCAGGAACTATTTTTGGCAATAATAATGGGGCCCCTTCAAAGCAATAAATCCTAATCATGGTTACATCAGAAAAAAAAATACCAATCTCCCCAGTTGTGTCTGATAGTTTTAGGCCCTCCAAAATCTGTAGGCATTAAAAAACTCTCCACATCTTCTGACAGTGCAAAATTACAAGGGTGACCAAAAAATTTGTACAAAGTTTTAACAAAGAATTCCTCAAAATGAATATAACTAGACCTAACAAATTTGTAGTCCCAGATTAAGGTCCATAGTTGAATTGGCAGAGGCTGGTTATCACCACCATATTTTCTTACCCTAATTTCCTCAGGCTAGAGCCCCAATCCTTGTCCATAAAACAACACCATGTGCATGAGTAAAGAATAATTTGCAAAGTTAATTTTGGAAGAGTCCCTTTGGATAGCTGCAAGTCCTACCCCAAGTTTCTCAGCTACAAACGTAGGAAAATCAAATTCTCCGGCCTTTAGGGACTAAATGTCTGCTACAATGATCATGGATTCTATTCTCATAAAATCCAGAGTGTTCAACCCTAGAACTTGACCAACTGAGTAGTATGTATACTTAAAATAGTCTTTAAATAAATTTACATGAAATGCTAGGCCCTCCCATGTCTCTAATGGCACCTCAGAATTAAGAAAGTGAAAGGGCAATCTCCATCTAGTGTAAGTGGTATCTAATTTGCGATACTCTTCAAGAAAATCCCCTAGGATAATGGGATGATCATAAACCCCAGGCAAATCAAAAACTTCTGAAATTGCCTCTCGTGATACAAAGAAATAGGGATTTCCATCCCAATCACATATTGACCTCTTTTTTGGATCAAAGCTATGTTCCATTAGCTTTAGAAGATCCACATTGACATAGACATTGGGAGCAACAAGTTTTCCCAGGCTCTAACTTCCACGAATTGTAGATTGGCTCAGGCTTCTCATGCCCATGGTAATGAAACATGAATAGCTCATAGCCTCTAATAGTTATGTACACATCTCCCATATCAAAATAATTATCTTCTAATTTCCACTTTTTAGACCTCTTAGGTTTGGGGGTGGATCCCGACAATTGATCTAGAAGATCTTGATTCAATTTCCTTTCTTCTGCCCTAGTTTTTGGACTTGTTTCCTCTATTTTTTGTTTCTTCCCCTTACCCTTTCTTGTCTCCTCTCTTTGTCTTTTTGTAGAACCACTAGGAGTTTCCATTTTACAAGAAATTGAATGTATTACTTGAAACAATCACAGAGAAATTGATCAGAGCACTTTCTTTCTTCTTCTGTATTTTCGGCCTACTTCAATGTCTTCTTAATGCATCTGCAATTCTAGTGTGAAAATCTGTTGGATGTGTTCCTCAAAGAATTTTGTTCGTGCAACAATAAATATTTCAATCTATAAATAAATGAGCCATCTTTTCAAAATTTGAATTATTTGACAACATATGTCATCAGCTTAACTCTCCCTATCACTGCCTCTAGGTTTGGCGCCTTTCTGACAAATTAATCGCTACAGATAAATATGGAGATATCAATAATTGTTTCTTTTTTGAGTCATTTGAGCCTAATTTATATTGATAAGAAATCGTTATGATGTCTATCAACATTACTTCTACTCTCGACATATCCAAAGATTATTTTCTCAACTTCATAAGTCATTCCGATAAGGGTCTCCTCATTTGTTCTCCTTTTTATCGCTATTGGTTTTTTAGTTTATAATTGTTAAATCAAGATAGTTCTCTCAATAGTACTCTATTTATAAATCATTAGGATAATTTCATCGATCAAAACAGTGTTGATGTGTTATCCCGACTTTGTAAGTTATCCCAAACTCCTCCTAGATAATGCTTATCAGCATTACTTTCATCATCGACAAAGCAAAAAGGTGTTATCCCATCTTCACAAGTTATAGCGATAGAGGTTTTGTCCTTTAATTCTCTATAAGTTTACACTGTCTAGATAGCCTTTTGCACCTACCCTAATCTTATATATTATTCTGATAGGGCCTGCATCATTACAACCTAGCCCTAGATGTGTGTTGGGATAGCTATATTCTTTTGGGATTATAAAATGTTACTATTCTTCCTTTAGTGACTATTCTGATAGGCATCTTATCATTTGCATTTGGTATAACTATGTTGATAGCCATGTTCAATATTGACTTATTAGATCGGGTTAGATATCCTGATATATACATAGAATGTTGCTTAATGAGGGTTATTTTGCTGATCTTTCTTAGGTCTATCAGGGATTATTCTTATATGATTTTAGTTATAGTATGTGAGGTCTTGTATTGAGTTAAAGAAAACTTCAGTAGCTTCAACCTTTCACTTATGCCAAATACAAAATCTTGGTGATGACTAACATGCTAGGGGTATTAGGTATTGTTATTGGATTTTGGGGTAGTAGGTATTGTTACTCTATATTTTAGACTCTTAGATTAGTTGTCAATGAAAATAAGATAGTGGCTTGTTCTCCTTTGCAATTTAGGCTTTGATATATGTAGGGGGTATCCCTTACTTCAATATATAAAATATTAATCTCTACACACTGAGATATTGATTAGAGCATAATGTTCCCCCATTTGTATTAAGGATTGAAATGATCATAATAGGAATCATTGTGTTATTGCATAATAAACCATTAAAAGGATTCATCCATTAAATTTTCCATAAATATCTCAGCAGGGAACACAACATGTTGCAAATATTTGTAATGTAAAAGTATAAATGACTTGAAATATAAAGATACATGTAAAGATAATCACAAAGTACAAGTACTCCCACATAATTACAAACAAGTCCTCCCACATAATCACAACAATTAGGTTTCACCAAAAAATATCAAGAAATCAATATCAAATAGATAATATACTAATCACATACCTCATACATTTAAATCATGTCATTGATCTTCTTCTTCATCCAACTCTTTGTCTATATCTTCCGATCTAGAATCGACATTGTAAGTATTGGTCATATCATCATCATCATCTTCATGAACATTAACTCCTACATCATCGTGATCTTGTTCCTCTTCTTCAACATCTTCATCAGGCACATCATCAACTAACTATTGATCCTGATCATCATGTACATCATCTTCTAGTTCTTTTGTATCTTCTTCTTCCATGATATTATACTTTACCGGCCTTCCTCTAGGATCATGTCTAACAACAAATGACCAACCCGGTTTATGTGGAACCTCTGAGTAAAATACCTGCTCACATTGGCTTGGAAGAACATAGGGTTCATTTCTAGCTCACTCAAATGACCTTGAATTGACCATTGTAAATCCATTATCATGTTCAATAACAATTCTATTAAGATCATTTTCATTCAATCGTATCCTGTACCATCAGATGACGAAAAAAACTAATTTGAAGGACCCAAAGTCGCACTCAAGTATATCATCTGAAATCCCATAGTATCAATTTTCTGAGACTTGAGGATGTATGTCTCTTCTAGATGAAACATTAGTCGCCTGAAATACTGCAGTTATGCCAGAATCACAAGTTTTCTTTGTGTCATCCAACTTTTTGATGCGAAATTTATGACCATTGCACCACATAGCCTTGTGGTGTTTCACTTGCAATATGTCAAACATGTAAAAATTATGCATCGCCAGTTGATAAAAGTATTTATTCTTGGTTGAATGTGTGCAGAAAACAACATATATATATATATCATTATAATTGAAAAAAATAAAATAATATGGGTGATTAATATATTTATACGTATCGGTTTATCTGTTAAACCATATGCCAAATCAATTTCCCTTGGTGTAACATTGGAATCTCCATTATGATGAGCTTCTTTAACCAATGAAGCCACACCGTTCCATGTTAATGCATGACTAGATTGTTGACATCGTTTAATCCATACCGTCATCCAATCAAGATTTTTTGTGACATACAAATGTAGTGCATCCCACTCTCAAGAAACTACAGAAAAAATAACTAGAAATTTACAACTGATGTATATTGAAGATTAAGAATTAATTAACTACAATATATATAAAAAACAAATATAAAATGTATTCAGATTAATCTCCATGAACATCCAATAATTACCTCTCACTTTCCTCAATCTATCTTTCCCCATCAGGTACTCCCTTTCGAATTTGTTAATGGAGTTGGGATCCCAAATGCGATCTACATGGATCTTTACCGCAAACTTGGGAAGATATCTAGTAATGTACACCATAGTCTGGTATACCATATATCCCTCCATGATAGAATCCTCAGGATGTTCTCTTTGTCAAACCAAAGTCTTTAAACATTTCAAGTGCCTCTCAACCATCCACATTGACCTTGTGTGTACATATCCACACAATTCAATCAATTCAACTTGGTGTATGAGGTAGTTTCTTGTGCATTGAAAAATGTCGAAGGTAGACACTTTTGTATTTCACACATTAGATGAGGAATTTTTGTCTTCCAATATATATATATATATTTTTTTTACTTGGTAAAAAGCCTAAGCCATATTTTATTAATAAATAACATGTCTTCCAATATTTTATATCTTCTTTATGGATTTCTTTAGATGACAACCATCTACAAGTGATTCAAGATGCAAATATATTAATGAGAATTAACAAAATAATATACAATATATTACATAACAAGTAAAACAAATAGCAAATATAATATCTATACAACAAATTGAACAAATAACACTACTTACTTCATGTATTTTCCAAGATCATATATGACTTGCTTGACACTATTGTCGAAATGGTCTAGGAGAGATAGAGGTAGAACGTACTGCAACAATTATAAAATGATCTTTTCATTGTTTTTCCAAAACCAGTACTAAACATAATACAATGAAAAGTACATGCAATATACAAATATATAGAAAATATACAAGAACATGAATTACCTTAATGAAGGTATGACAATCATGTGTATTCATGCCTGGCCCAAATTCACTTTTCTTTATTATGAGATTGTTTATGTTCTCAGCAAATCCTATGGGAAATCAAATTTTTCGTATGACCTCTTTTATAGCATTGCTTTAGTTCTCCGTTAATAACCAAGGGCACTTATATTAATTTGGTCTTAATTGCTATTTAATTGAATGACATTTTTCATTGCATGATTGGAGATCTGAATGTCACTACAAATTTTGACATTTTTTCTTTGTCACGCCTTCCATCCAATATTTTCCATAATGTGTTTGTTATATTCTTTCCAATATGCATAGTATCAAACAAATGCACAATTTGTAGTTGCTCATAGTAGGACAACCTACTAAACTATCTGGGACAACTTTTTAGTCCCTTTGGAAGGTGGTAATTAATGCCTTGACGACCTTCATGAAGCATATAAGTTTAAAAAGTTGACAACGACAATCATCATCAATTATAGCACAAGTAAACAAAACACAATATAGAAATATGAATTCCAAACATATCATATATGATAGATAAACAATTAGATTGAATGAAATTACCTTGACAATTAATTCTATTATATTCCAACTTCTATAGGCGAGGTGTCATTCTTCATGGTTTTGATGTAGTCTCTTCTTTCCCATTGAAAATATGTTTTTCAGTAGTTTGATACTTATGATTTTTGTGGAGGAAGTACCTATACTCATCATCTTTGGACCACAAACTGGACATGCAAAGTTTCCCTTTGTTTGAAGACCTGTAAGATCATGTATAATTGGATTAAATATGTTAATTTTTTTAATTATATATATTGACTGGATTTTTTTTAAAATGTATGATTTATACTTAAAAAATTAAACATTATTAAAGTGCACAAGTTGAACATTATAACATACCAAAAAAATGTGTTAGCCCTGGGCATCATGAATTGTCCATACAAACATTGCATGGAATTGAAATTATCTTTGTCCTATTGGTCTAGAGACGACATACATGGTGACACCATTCCATAACTCCAACAACTTGTCGATAAGAGGCTCGACATATACATTCATATCTTTAGTACTTACCTAGTTGAATGAACAAAACTATTACATAATTATTGTAGACGTATAAAAATGACCACTTTCCTAAGTGAATATTTAATATTCATTTTAACCTCATTCCTCTATTTAATTAAATTATTCACATTCCTCTATTTAATTTATTTAATTAAGTTCACCTAAGCCTTTCATAACCTTTAATTAAATAAATCACATTATTTAATTAATTCCCCTTTCTCCCCTTTTAATTAAATTTACATTTGATTAAATTGATCCTTGCAAGTAAATAAATCTAATTTATTTATTTAAATCCCCCACTTGTATTTATGTAAGTTGCATCTATTTTTGTTGAAATAAAGTAATTTATTTTAATTAAAAATCCTCTCCATCCACTTGCATTTTCCTACATCTCCCACTTGCCTCTCTAAACCCCTTTCTAGATTCTCCTAATCACTTCTAAATTAGCCTAATCCATCTCCTAATTATTTTCACATCCCTAAGAAAAGGGAAGTCACTTCTCAAACCCTCAAAGTCTTTGAAAACCATTAAAGGCTTTATGTTTTCAACAAGTTAACCTTTAAAGTCTTCCTAACCATTAATGGCTAACTCAACCTTCTTACATGATTAGAGACTTTCTCTCTAACTCAACCTTCATCTAACCCAAGGGTCTCATCAAGCATTCATTGCTTTGACCATGGTTATCTCTTTAAACCCTTGCACAAAAGTTTACCCCTTGGGTAAAAGTTTTATCCATTGGATAACCCTAACCCAACCTTAACCCTTACCTCCTAAGGTGACCATCATGTCTTCTTAGGCATTTAATGCTTCTTACATCTCCTCTCAAGAAGTCTTTTGTTGACAATTGTCACCATTTCATTGGTGAGAATTGTGAACATGGATTGATAACTTTCAATCCTAACCCTTGTTAATATTATCCAATCTTGACCATCCATTGTCCTATTTTTTCTATAAATAGAGCTCCCATTCTCTCATTTTCATGTATCCAAGTCTTTAGTATCAAACTTATAGACATTTTACTAAAGTATAAAAGTTTCATGCATCCAATCCATAATCATTTTTAAAATCAAGCATTTAGCCTCTCTTTGAATAGAAATAATCTTAATAAGCATTTTAAGAAGTATTTCCATTATCATAGCACACTCATATTAGACTAGTATATCATGTTAGGATAGGTTTTACTAATCTTTTATCTTATCATGATATCCATGCTAGTTTAAATCATATTAGATTTAATATCATGCATAACTAAGAATGCATTCATATTAAGTTGATCAAACATCCCTCATTCTTGGAGTTGTCATTCCTGAAGTCACTTGGCTCAGCGATCTGAGAGAAAAGGCATTGACTTGAGGGATCCTGTGAGATAGAGAACAATGAAATATTCCTTGGGGAGTTGAGCTATTCAATATAGCTCCATAACTTGCACCAAGAGTCCCATTGGTGTGTGGACCTTTTTCAAACCGAAATTTTCGTTTCTTTGCACCACTTTTCCCGCACATATTTTTGGTGCCCACCGTGGGGCATAACCCCATAAAACATATCATTTTTAATGCAGGAGGGATATTGCAGGTACGCGAAAAAGCTAAGTTAGTGCATTGGAGTCTTCTGTTAGTGCTTAGAAACTATTTTCTAGCACATCTCGCTCATTGTTTAGCGCATTGAGAACTTAGGTTAGCGCATAACATTCTCACTATCAACTGCAAAATTACAGTGCATTAAGAAACCAGTCTAGCGCATCCAGTTATTAGCTTAGTGCATAGGGTCTATTCTGTAGTGCATCTGTGCATTTTTGTAGCACATTGGTGCAACAGTGTAGCGTATTGATGTAATAGAGAAGAAAAATTTGTAACTGAGGAAAATCATTTTAGGCTTGTGTAAGCCCACACTAACATTTGATTGCTGATGGATTTCATGTAGGTTCTAATATTTTTGTGCACGGGAAGGAGTTAGTTTAGAAGTTTTATCTTTTTTTACTTTCTTTCAAAAGAAGTTAGTTAAAAAGAATTCACTCTCCTTTTTTTTGCAAAAGTTTAAAATAAACCTCATATTTTCATTTTGGATGCTTAAAATGAACCTCAGAATTCTTTTTGCTGTTTAAAATGAAAATTCATCTTTTCTTTATTGCAAGGTAAAAAGAACAACAAAATTCACTTTTGCTTTCTTGCAAGTTAGAAAAGGAAAAACACTTCATTTTAGGGATCTAAAAAGAACAAAACAAATTTACTTTCAACAAGGTTAAAATGAACTTCACCTTCCTTTGGTGCCTAAAAGGATCAATTTTATTTTTGCAAAGGTAAAAGAACCTCATCTTCATTTTATGTAAAGCAAAGAGGGAAATTTTTCCCCTATCGACTTTAAATTTTGTTGACCAAATCACGATTTACTTTGTTGACTAGGTTTATTCAAAGGATAAAAATAACACCATGATTTTTGGAGCAAAATCTCCAACTAGAAGTTAGAAAATCATTGTCTTGAAGGCTAAAAAGAACCATTGTTTTCCTTGTCTCGAAAGTGGAAGGTATATGCTCTCCCCTTAATTGGGTGATCAAAAAGCCAAACCACTCTTATGCTTTCTTCATTTCAAGCATTTATATCTTTTAGCAGGCCTGCCCTCCCGAGTTGCTCTTAGAGTGCCATTTAAATGGTTGGTGAGAGGGGAACGACCTAAGTGGGAAATGACTCTATTATCAAGTGTTCCAACCCATTATAATCAAAAGTGGAGGTTGACGAAAGTCCCTTCAACGGTTTTTCTCAGTGATTAGTCTTCCCCCAGTATCTTTACGATTTGTAAAGCCTTTGTTCTAAAGGTTGGGAAGCCTCCTGAGGGAGTTTATCACTGAAGACCGAATAACAAGCCTGATTAAAAACTTTAGAAATAGAAACTTTGAGCCGAGTCAGTATCCAAACATCTTCAATATCATAGTGCAAGTGTGGGGAACAATCCACCCCAAGATTACTCACCATATATCTCCCAAGATAACTACTCAATTGTGAAGCAATTCACTTTGAGTTAATTTCTGGCAAAAGGCAAAAAAACAAGTGCCCCCTAGGGGGTGACACGACTATTTGAGTTGACGGAGTATCAAGACTAGTGGGATATGGTATTGTTGATGACCCTTGAATAAAGAGTCTATCTGATTTGTCTTATTTGTATCCAAACCTGTAAAAACATTAGGGATTTGAACACATCCTTGTAGAACATACACTATCTGTTTAGCATAGGCAAAATTGGTTATTTCTTTCATGTTGTGTTTCCAAGTTCCTTTCAGAAAATCATCCATCAAAACAAACAAGTGTTAAAAATTTCTAAAAACAGCCAACAACAAAGCAATCAGAGCATTTTAGCGCGTAGGAGCAACATCCTAGCATGTTTAGACCATTTTATAGCATATGCAAACTAGAACTTAGCGCTTCCATCAGTCAAAATAGCGCGCAAAATAGTTGTCAAATTGGTAAACATTTCAGTAGCGCTTTGTGTAACCATATTAGCACTTTTGAGCATCATCATAGCACATAAGAGGCTTAACTTAGCGCTTTGAGTCCAAACAACATTGCTTAATCAAGACATATCAATGCATAATCTTCCTAGTCAGAAACACTTTTCAGAACTTTGAATTAGCGCCTATCATAGGAAGCTTAGCATATCAAGAATTTCTTGTAGTGCATCTAGATCATTAGATAACGCATCCAGTCTCTGTTTTGGCACATGGTAAAAACACAAAAAAATAGAGAGTAAACCAGACATTTTTAGAAAAGTTTATCACCAGTCCTAAATACCCTTTTGGGCCTTTTTTCAAACTCACCATTCAAAATCCGAACCAAGTCCTCAGTGAAAATATTTCCAAAATCAAGAAAGCATCCTTAGAACAAATTTGTCAAATTTTAAACTAGCCTGAGATAAGACTTCATCGAACCAAAATCAGGTAGTACCATCACATTGATCAAAAGGTCCGCCATCTAACAGATTCTATCAAAACAAAAAAAATACCAAGTTTAAACCTTAAGTTGTCAAATCGAGTTTCCATATTGGGAGACTCTTATCCATATCATTTGACACACTTTGTCATGGGGGCAAATCTAAACCTCTACTTGATGAAGTAAGCTTGATTTTTTCAAATGAAGTATCCCAATACAAAAATTGAAGGAAACCATTGATCATTCATGTATGACCACTCCTCATATTTTGAGAAGAACAAGTCTTCATCATAAAACTGAGTTGAAGATGAGACAACCTTGTTCTAAAAAACTTGCGAAACGAAATAAGTTTCTCTATATCAATCACCAACTTTTTAAATCACATCGTGCATTCTTGCATCATATGTGATTGTATGTTCAAGGAAAATCAAACGAGTTTGAAAAAGAACACTTAAGAAGCGGAGCTTACATTTAAAAAGAGACATTCAACCAATGCTTGAATCATGGAGGAAAGATTAATCCCATTTTATTCCCATGATTCTACATCACTTATAACGTAGCTCAACCTGAACCACCAATTGAACAAGAAGAAGAATATTTTATCCCCTTTGTCACAGAAAGCTTTTACTAGATTCTCATTGTCACTCACTCTCAAAGAAACAAGCAAAGAGAACCACAACCAGAGTCAAGTATGGGTCGTAGATTATCCAACCCTTTCAATTATACTGAACTAGGAGATACAGAGATCACTGAGGAACTTCTCCAAGAATGTCAAGAAAACCCCCCATTTCAAAATCTCATGGAAAGACTCATTGAAGCTAACAAGGAAAAATATATGCTCATGCTAACTAGCAAAGGAGTTAGCCTTCTTGAAGATTTCGACACTATAAACTTAAGGAAGGTCGACGAACAAATTTTTAGGACAAGGACTTGAAATTACACCTATCAAGAACAACAGAGAGAAGAAGAAACACGTGATCCTAAAATCATACCTGAACAACATAACATACCTAGGAACAACCATGCCCAAACTAAGGATAATGAAAGGGAAGAAGCTTTCCCTCGATGAACAAATGCACCCATAATCGCTCTTACACAACAAATTCAAATGCTACAAAGACAAATGCAGGACATGTAATAGGGGACCACAGTGCGATACTCCTTCAACGAAATTTGTCCTTACCCCTTTGATAGAAGATTAAACATGATACCTTTTCCCCTGAATTCAAAGGTACCAAAATATGACAAATATGATGGTAAAAGTGATCCCCATAATCATGTTCATGAATTTTGTACCATAAGACTAGAATTTGCTCATGATGACACTTACTTAATGAGGCTATTCCCAAGAAGTTTGGGAGGGAAAATAATGGAATGGTTGTCTAAACTTACACCTCCCATCAGATTCTTTGATGAGTTGGTAAACAAATTTATCACACAATAATCCTATAATATTCAACACGCGATCACCATGTTGGATGTATGTAATACTAAATAGAAAAACAATGAAACATTCATGGTGTTTCTTCAACATTGGAGATGTATGGTTTCAAGATATCCTTGAGATGTGCCTAAAAAGGAAAATATGAAGATCTTTATCAACAATCTAAATAGTGAGATGAGTTATCAACTCAAGCTCCTGTGCATACCATCTTTTGCTGAGTTGATCAAAAATGGAATCCAAATAGAGGAAGCCTACATCAAGAAAGGAACATTGAAGTTCTTTAAAGAAGGAACTATTTCATCCAACACTCAGTCCTTTAACAACCAAAACAACAACAACACTTTAGACAAATACAGATTTTGGACCAGAAATAAAAATGTTGTTAATGAGGGAGGAGCTGATGCTAATGATACGAAGTCCAAACAACCAGTATTGGCTTTATCAAGTAATCCACAATCTAACAAAAATTAAAAAAGTGTTAACCAAGGCACTAACACTTATCCACAAAATACCAATCAGGGACCTTCAAATTCAAACACCAACAACAATACCCAAGGCAACAACACTAACCGAGGGAATAATACAAATCAAAGAGGTAACACCAACACTTTCCCAAATAGATGCATCTACACACCATTGGGGCAATCCTTAGAAACAGCATTTCGCGAACTCCTAGCAAACAAGATTATCACATTGCCAGCCATAAACAACTTTGAACCCCAAATCAAACCACCTTGGTGGAATGACTCACATTTCTGTGATTTTCATCGAAATAAAGGACATCACACAAATGATTGCATGAGGCTTAAGAATATTGTTCAAGATATGATTGATAGAGGTGATTTAACAGTTGATGGTCTCAAAATGAATGGTGATCATGATGCCTTTAAAAATCCTCTTCCAAATTACAACAAGGAGGGAGCTTCATCATCAAATGATACATGAGGAGCTTTCATAAATCATCTATACAACAACACCATCAATCACATATCAACAGATGAAAACCAAATAAATGTCATAAAGATCAAAGACAAACAAGACCATACATCAATAAATGTGACAACCAGAGCTCAAAAATATGTCTTGAAAGGGCATACATCAACATCAACCACTATCCCAAAGATTCAATATGATTTGGTTAATCAACTGCGAGAACTCCTGCTCAGATATCCATACTCGAGTTACTCAAACTTTCACCAAAACATAAGGACATCTTAGAACAAGAACTCATTGAAAACAATGTGCCTCAAGATCTGGACATTGATAAATTTCAAGCCACAGTGGCTCATATGACAAGGCCTCATAATCTCACCTTTTTCAAAAATAATAATATCTCTTTGAGTCATCCACATAATACTCCCCTTTATAGTGAAGTCTTAATTTATAAACATCAAGTTAAAAGAGTATTAATAGATGGAGGAGCTGGTCTCAATATCTATACCTTAAAAATTATCTATGCATTAGGTTTCTCTAAACAGTCTATTGATCCACACAAAAAGATCACCATCAAGGCATATGATGATGAAGAAAGATCATCCAAAGGAACAGTGATACTACCTATTCAAGTAGGACCGATACAAAGGGACACTATGTGCCAAGTCTTAGACATAGACTTAACATACAATATTTTATTGGGTCGTCCTTGGATACATGAAATGCAAGCCATGCCATTAACTTACCATCAGTGTGTCAAATTCCCATATAATGGACAAGAGATTTCCATCTCTGCTAATAATAATCCCTTTCAACATTGCAATGCTATGCGGGCAGCTCAAGACAGTCTGGTTCCACACAACAAGGAAGCTCCAACTTCCTCAGCACTAGATCATCATCCATAAAAGCTCAAATCTTTATCATGGGTTTAAAATAAAAGATGAAAATAAAAGAGCAAGGCATGGGAGAATACTCTTTCAAACCCATCTGCCTATCCAAATTGCCAACATCACCAAAATCTCATGGACAACCTTCAGCATCAACGCATCAAGTAACACAACCCATGACAAAGTTTGATGGCAAATTTATCCGATTGGGCACACTAGCACATGAATCAAAAGAGAAAGATATCATTAGTTGGCTATACAAGGATGAGGGAGAAGTTAGAGCTGCTACTCTGGAGGTGGCCATACCAACACAACAGTATGGAAAAGGATTCTTGATCATGCAACGGATGAGATAAAATGACAAAGGACCTATAGGCAAGCATCAAGAAGGTATTACAAAACCCCTAGACACTCCTTCACAATTTTCTCAAGACAAAACAAGACTAGGATATGGACACAACATACCTCCAAGGCAAAAACAAAATAAGTATCAAAAACCTCAGTGGAAAGAAAAGAAGAAATACAACGAGGACTCATGGCAAGAGGCACTACACCAAGCAGTATTAAAAACAAGGAAAGAGTGAGAACACCAGGAAAAAGAGAAACGACAAGAGGAACTAACCATTTAAAGGAAAGAAGCATCTTATGAGAAAGTGCATCATGTACAGGAACCTATTCAAAACAAGGTAGAGTCACCTCCTAAAGACATCACTACTCCCCAAGGATAAATAGTGTATGAACAAATGCAAAGGGTACAAGCAGATTCTGATTCAGAATCTGGAAAAAACTACAAGTCTGGTATCAATTATTAGAGATCTCTTCTCACCCTACAATATACCTGTCAACAACACTAAAAGGCTCTAGGACAATACTTCTGAAACTGATTCTAATGACTATTAATGGGGTAGTTGTTCAAATATTACTGAGGATGTCCCTGAAGGTTCTATACATTCACACACATCCCTTTCTCAGGAGGGACAAGGCACAAAGTCTCGATTACTTGAATTCGGTCCACAACATATCTACGAAGCTAAGGAAAATGAACAATGACACTATGAACAAGTCTACATAGAATGATACCATCGAAGACCTTGACAATATCATTAACTTAACCAATATCCCAGACAGCCTTAACGATACCTCTATCATGAAACTTACCGCGGCCGACCTCGACCCACCAAATCACTCTCTACCGCTCATATTTCCTGATTTGATAGACTAGGACACACCTGAACACCATGATATACCTATTTTCCCAGATGATGAATCCAGTGTTCATTACCTATAAATAGTCAACCTGGAAACGGGCTCTACTAGCAAACAAAATACTGATATCTATAATCAAGAGGGTGCCAAGTCTCTCAGTCGCAAAAATGAAAGAAACAAAGGATCTAATGCTAAAAACCAGTCAATGGCAGCACTAGATCACAAAATAGTCAAAATAAAGGACGCGAATGAGGGTGAAAACCTTTTCAAAACACCTAAGGATGGGAGACTTGACACTCTTCCTAAACACTATCAGGAGTGATCACCCATATTGATTGAGCCAACTCAATCAATAAACATCGGTACAGAAGCAACAACTAAAAACATACACCTAGTAGAATCACCAACAGAAGAGGAAACACCAGAGTTTATCAGATTCTTCATAGAAAAGAAAATCAATTTTTCTTGGTCCTATGTTGATATGCCTAGAATAGATCCCAACTTAATCATGCATCATTTATCTATTGCTCCGGGAGTTAAGCCAATCAAACAAAAGTTAAGAAAGATGAATTTGCATGTAGCATTAATGGTCAAAGCTGAACTAAATAAGTTATTAGATGTCAGATTCATTCAACCTATAGACTATGATGAATGGATTTCAAACATTGTACCAATTTCAAAATTAGATGGAAGCATCAGAATATGCACAGATTTTAGAGATGTCAACAAAGCTTGTCCAAAAGATGAATTTCCTTTGCCCAACATCGACATAATTATGGACCTCACATCGGGCCATGCAATGCTATCATTAATGGACAATTTCTCTGGCTATAATCAAATCAAGATAGCTCCAGAGGATCAAGATAAGACTACGTTCACCTGTCCTTGGGGAACGTATTGTTGGAACATCATACCTTTTGGCTTGAAGAATGCTGGGGCAACTTATCAAAGAGCAATGATGACAATCTTTCATGATAATATGCATAGCTTCATGGAGGACTATATGGATGATTTACTGGCTAAATCATTCACCCGACCAGAACATCTAGGCATATTAGATAAAATATTTTAGAGGTTGGAGCAATTTCAAGTCAGGCTAAACCCAAAGAAGTGTGTCTTCGGGGTGGCACCAGGTAAATTATCAGGCTACATTATGTCTGAAAAGGGCATTGAAGTAGATCCAATGAAGGTATAGGCCATCATGGAGATGCCACCTGATGCAGAGCACCATAGTTCCAAACACATTCACTCAAGAACCCTTTAAGGTTCATTCCAAACTATTCATTTAAGGCATAAAAACAACTTCTCCACCAATATCAATCTATCATCATACTTTCATGCATGCTATAGGG
The DNA here is from genome assembly GCF_030272615.1 of Cryptomeria japonica. NCBI lineage: Eukaryota > Viridiplantae > Streptophyta > Pinopsida > Cupressales > Cupressaceae > Cryptomeria > Cryptomeria japonica. Next base: position 58,789,997 of record NC_081409.1, read on the forward strand.
GTTCATTAATGCTGTCTCAAACGTATCTGATCATTTATACCTTTGCAAACCATTAAACCTCATTGTTCATTGAAAGAATCCAATTCACTATCATCAAAGTGATTGTCATTCACATGACAGTTTTCTATACCTACACATAGACATTTATAACTTTCAAACCTGAGCATATTTGGAAGATCGCTTTAGTGAGGCTATAGAAAACTAGGTTTCTAAAGCCATATAAAAAATTGAGAACAATCCAACAGTTAATTTTTGAGTTATTCCCCCCGTACTAAAACCTATGTTTACTGTCATAGAAAAAACAAGAAATGTGCATGCCCAGTTTGCCTAGGGCATCCAATATCTCCCAAAATATAAATCCATTTGATATGAAATAAAATCCATCTAAAAGACCCTTTACTCTACTCTCAGAATAACTAATATTTAGATTTTTACCATGGTTATAATTTGAGATATGAACAAACTCTCATACACACCTCCATTATTTATGGTTTTCAATTTGTTTTCACCAAATCTTACATAACTTTCTCAAAAATCAATGAAATCAACCCAAGCCAAAAGAGAAGTAAATATTAATCATACATATTTACAATGAATCCATTTAGAGTTCATAAATATTTAATATGCATTTGTACCATACGCTGCAACATGACTATTTTTAGGAAATCTGGAAGTTGCAATCCTTAAAACATCCATAACTTCTTTGTTTCTCAATGAAATCACTCCAAACCAAAACAAGAAGGAAGATAAATAAAAAAACTATCTAACCATGATAATTATACATAGTTTCCAGGTTGTACAGGTCTGTACAAGGCCTGGAAACAACAAAGTAACAATGGAAACTATCAAAATGGCAAGCTTATGAATACACAAATTGTTCAAAATTGTTAACCTCCTTCTCATTACCCTTGGTTCAACCAAATACAATATTTTTATAGCATCTTGATCAGTTTGGACCTTATAACTACCTCCAAGACCTTTTCTTTTCCCATTTACAACTTTTCCAAATGTTGCATTTTGACAACTTTTAACAAATTTTACATTTTTTGTCAAAATGGACTCAAACTTTGTTTAAACACTCTTGAAACCTTACAATGGACCTTAAATGACCTTTTATAACTTGTATACCCTTCCATGGGTCTTTTGACTCATTTTGACCATCTTGGCCTATAAGGGCCTATATGGACAACTAGGACATAATCAAGACTTGCTTACATTTTTAGGCTTCCAAGCCTTACAAATCATTCTAAATGGATTCAAATACATTATAAATGACCTTCAAATATCAATTATATTTAAAATGATGACTTTGACCATATATTTTCCTTACACCATGGGTGCTCCTGCACCATACTACCAGTCTTGAAAGATTTCCAAGTCTCTTGGAAATGAGTAACATGATGCCTCTGCTACATTCTACTTCAATCAAGACTCCTATCAATGGAGTTTATACTGGTTGCTTCCAATGGTGCATCTCTCATCTGAAGTCCACTCCTCCAAGCTGCTACAAACAACCAACAACTTTTGTCCCTCACTTGGGAGTCCTCTCTGTTAGGTCCCGGAGACAACTGAGAGGGGGGGGGGGTGAATCAGTTTTCTGATAAATTCAAACCAAAAACTTATTAACCAACTTAATGCTCAATACCGGTAAACTAGTTAAGTATGCTGGTAGATAGTGTTAATAGTAAATTGCTATACCAGTAAGGATTAATGCATAAAACATAAACATAAAGTCATCCACAACACATGACACCAATATTTGTACGTGGAAACCCTGTAAGGGGAAAAACCATGGTGGGAAACCTTACCCACAATCAAATGATACTACTGCAGATAGTAAGTGTACATAAATGGGGTCTGCACATGCAGAAAGGCCAATAGCCTAGAGTTCACTGCTCAATCACAAAACGGGAGTCACACTGACTACAGTTGGATGGTTAAATCCAATAAGAATGTACTGCACAAAATAGCATCTTCATATGCTAGATTCAGTACCAGTGTAATGCTAATATGCTTCTACAAAAACCTAACTTCACCTTCAAATGATGTCTTCATGTATATCCTTGCTTGATCTCGCATATACCTTCACTTAATTCTTTTTCGCATTCCACACTTTATCTTACAAATAAGATCTTACATTTATACCATACCCTAAGACCAATTTTATTAGGTCAGCTCTACAAGATATTACAATAAAAACATTTTACGAACAATATAATATCTGATGCAATAACCGATTGAACATGTCGGCTTAATGCATTTACAACAATAATAAATCATCTCCATATCATGCCATGTTGATCTGGAAAAGATAAACCTGTCGGTGTAACCCTAGATAACCTGGACCTATTTGCTGGTAAAAGCAAATATGCAAATATAAATATACCAATGATTAATTCTTCAAAACAAAGTGTCCACATGATGTCTTCGACATTACAAAGTGTCTTCCATATCATTCTAGGTACCGGTGAGCAATATATCCTGCCGGTGAACCATATACCAGTAACTGTTGCATAGTTTACTTGCTTTCCAGTGAATGTTGCTGGATCTTCAGAGTAGGTGTTGATATCAATGACAAAACCATACCAAAATACCAACAATCTCCCCCTTTGGCATTGATGGAAACACAAGATGGAAAAACCATCAAAGTGCCAAAACAGAAATGCCAAATACAAAAACCAACAATCTCCATTTCTCCCCCTGGGAGTAACATGTGTTTATCCAAGGATTTAGTACCAATCTCTCATACCAATTTCTCCTTAAATGTGTTTTTCAAAATCTCTCCCCAAAAAGATAATGTGTTTTTCCATAGATATCTCTCCTCCTTTGACATCAAATGCCAAAGTCTCAAAAAGTCAAGTTCATACAAAATACCAACCAATTCAATATACCAACTACTCCCCCTGAGAAGTGGCTTCCTCATCAAATACCAGAATAAAAGATTTGTCCATTTAATTCTGCCAGTTGATGACAATCATCAACTATCTAAGTCTCTACCAGTGGTGGTATGACTCCAAGCTGATCTCTGAGATATTCAAAAGTCTCCTTAGGCAAAGGTTTTGTGAAAATATCTGCAAGTTGTTCTTTAGTATTCACATAAACCAGTTTTATCACCTTTTCTTCAACTTTTTCCCTTAGAAAATTTAGTTTGATAGAAACATGTTTTGTTTTAGAATGTAATACCAGATTCTTAGATATATCAATTGCTTCAGTGTTGTCATAGTATATAGTAATGGGCTCCTTGCATTTTACCTTTATGTCCTTCAACATTTGCTTAAGCCATAATACCTGTGTACAGTTAGTTGCTGCTGCAACATATTCTGATTCTGCCGTTGATAAAGATGTACAACTCTATTTATTACTTAACCAAGAAACTAATCTTTTTCCAAGAAAGAATGCTCCTCCAGTGGTGCTCTTTCTATCATCTAAATCTCCTACCCAATTTGCATCTGTGTATGCACATAGATCAAAATTTTCATCTTTAGGATACCATAATCCAAGATTTTCTATGCCTTGTAAGTACCGAAAAATACTTTTTACTGTTGATTCATGATTTTCCCTAGGATTACTCTAAAATCTAGAAACAATACATACTACATTCATAATATCAGGCCTAGTTTGTGTCAAATATAGTAAACCTCCTATCATAGATTTGTATCTAGTTGAATTAACAGGTGTAGATTCATCCCTTTGAGATAATTTGTCATTTGTAGTCATAGGTATGCTTACCGGTTTAGAGTTCTCCATCCCAAATTTCTTTAGTAATTCTTTCAAGTACTTGGATTGACTCAAAAATATACCTTCATTAGTCTGAGAAATCTGCAAACCTAAAAAGAATTTTATTTCTCCAATCATAGACATTTCAAATTCTTGCTGCATTTCAAGAGAAAAATCCTTACATAATCCATCTTTTCCTCCAAAGATTATATCATCAACAAATACTTCAATAATCAAGATGTCATCATTAGTTATTTTGTAATATAAATTGCTATCTTCATTTCCTTTAGTAAAACCAATTTTCAAAAGATACTTATCCAACCTTGCATACCAAGCTCTTGGGGCTTGTTTCAATCCATATAGAGCTTTTCTTAACCTGCAAACCATATCATTGTCATCTGCCAAAGAAAATCCATCAGGTTGTTCAATATATACTTCTTCTTCAAGATCTCCATTCAAAAATGCACATTTAATATCCATTTGATAAACTTTGTAGTCCTTGTGAGCTGCAAAAGCCAAGAATAATCTAACTACCTCAATTTTGGCTACCGGTGCAAAGGTTTCATTGTAATCAACTCCTTCTTTCTGAGAATATCCCTTACACACTAGTCTTGCTTTATTTCTGACAACCTTACCATCTTCATTAAGTTTGTTTCTAAATACCCATTTAGTTCCAATTACATTTTTATCTTTAGGCCGGGGAACTAATGTCCAAGTATTATTTTTCTCCATTTGTCCTAATTCTTCTTCCATAGCTTTAATCCAAAATTTGTCTTCACATGCCTCATTAATAGATGATGGTTCAATTTGAGAAATAAGACATACCTCTTCATTTGCTAATCTTCCTCTTGTCATAACTCCTTTAAGTTTGTTTCCAATTATTTGATCTTCAGAATGATTCAATCTTACATACCGGGGTGTCTTAGTTTGTTCTTGTTCTTCAATTATTGTGGAATCTTCTGATGATACCGGGGTAACTGGATCTTTATTCTATACTGGTGGATTCAGTATAGGTTCATTTGTCACAATTTTTGTTGCCGGTTTAGAGTCTATATACCTTGAAGTTCCTCTGAATTGTTCATCAATCTTTATATTTGTACTCTCAACAATTTTCTACAATCTTTTATTAAAACATCTATATGCCTTGGTCTTAGATGAATAACCAAGAAATATTCCTTCATCACTTCTAGGATCAAATTTGCCAATATACTCATCTCTTTTAACATAACATTTACTTCCAAAAATTCTAAAATACTTAAGAGTAGGAGTATTACCAAACCATAGTTCATGAGGGGTCTTACCGGTTTCACCTTTGATGTGAACTTTATTGAATTTATAGACAACAGTGCTAACTACCTCTCTCCAATACACATGTGGTAGATTTGCTTCAGATAACATACTTCTAGCTACATCCAAGATAGTTCTGTTTTTCCTTTCAACAACTCTATTCTGTTGTGGTGTCCGAGGTGCTGATAACTGTCTTCTAATTCTATTCACTTCATAGAATGTATTAAAGTCCTTAGATGTGAATTCTCCTCCTTGATCTGATCTTAAACATTTGACTTTCTTACCGGTTTCATTTTCAACCATTGCTTTGAATAGTTTGAACTTTCCAAGTGCTTTTGATGTCATGCCCAAAATTTAGGGCAAGAACGGGAATTTAAAAAAAAAAAAACATAATTGATAAGAGCATTACATTGACAAATATAAAATGCTACAACATGTTTTGTCTTAACTATGTTTGGATTAGCTTTATTTACTAGCTCAAATATTCAGAAATTAAATAAAATTAAATGCGGAATTCCAATTGAATGGTTTTATTGTCTACTCGAATTTAGTAAGTCAATTAAATTAGATAATTAATTGGCGCGGGCAAAATTAATCACGGATATCTATTAATTAATTTTTAGAAAGCTAATTAAAATTATTCTTCTAGCATCCATTTAGTCCATAATTAAAATATACTTAAATTAATCCAATTTAATCCATACTTAAGATGTGCTCAAATTAATTTAACTAAGATATAATTAAACCCATGACAAAAAACGTCCCATAGGTTTTAAATTTTCAAACCTATATCCACGTAAGACAATTAAATTACTATTTATTGAAATACCCTTAGATTGATTAAATAAATAATGTTTGCCCACTTGATTTTATTTATTCCAAAAAAAAACTATACTAAATAAATATTTAATCCTATAGACATGCTTTATTCTTTAACTACAACTTTCTAATCTTATTTACATATATATGTATATAAATAATTATAATTATATATATAACCACATATATTGAAATATATATATATTTAATCAATATAATGTTTTCTTTCCAAATTTATTAAGACCAAACTATGCAAACCCTAGTTAGGGATTTGCATTATAAAATCTTCCTAAAATTATAATTTTTTTATTAATTCTAATATCATTACCCTAGCCCTACCCGGGCTAGGGTTTTGCACTTATATTTTTTTTGAGTAACCATTTTTTTCTAACAGGGCCAAATTGAAAACCCCCAGGCCGCGGCCATGGCAGAGGAGGGACGCAGTTTGAAGGGGGGGACGGCGTGGCCGACGCCTCCCACTGTGCAATACATAGTGGGCTCGGCCCCGCCGACCACTGTGCATTGTACAGTGGGAGGCACCGCTGTCCACTGTGCATTGCACAGTGGGAGGTGCCGTCGTCCACTGTGCAATGCACAGTGGGGAGGCGCCGCCGACCCCTATGCAAAGCACAGTGGGTTCGGTCGAGGCATAAACCCTCTTTGTTTTATTTTTTTTTGTAGTTTTTTTTTTTTTATAATATATATTTATAATATATGTATTATATATATAAATATATATATATTTATTTATATATATACATATATATATGTATATCTATATATATAAATATATGTATATATATTTTTATATATTAAATGCATAATGTTTAGCCCAAATCTACTTTGCGAATATATATTATAGTTATAAATACTTTTTTTTTTTTGAAAACCTTAGACAAATTAATTTAAATATTCAGATTTTGATCAATGTTTATTATTTTGGGTTTGATTACGAGTTTGCTAAAATCTAAGATAAGATATATAGCCATAGGTTTATTCCCTGCAATAAATAATGGCAGATTTAAATAAATTTATACAGCATACTATTTAAATATTGTTTTATTTAAAGTAGATAGCCTATTTAACTCTAGATCTACTTTCTGCAACAAAAGTAATTAACATCATTTTATTAAACATAAAACAACAACTATAGCACTATGAATTAATTTAAATCAAATAACTATTTACTCTAGATTTCTATTTCTACAACTAAGTAAATTCCAGAAATCGATAAATTTAACAACAACTTAATAAATCTAGAACTTATTAAATTAAAACCATAGAAATAATTATAACTACTTTAGGTTTTATTTCTGCAATTATATATGTGATTTTATTTTCTGCAACTATAATTATCTAGAATCCTTAAACTTAAATCATGAAATTAGGAAATTAAACTGCAATATTTTTATTCAAAACAACATGCATACAACCATTAATTCCTTTCTTTATTTCCTAGATTTATTTCACATGCATAAAGGGGTAAAATAAATTTAGTTGCTTCCCACATTATTAACATGCTCAACAATAATTAAATTTAGAAAACAAAACTTTAGAAAACTGTTCCAGAATTATTCATTTCATCTTTTGCAATATAACAAATAACTATTACATTTCTAGGAATTACTTTAAAAGACATTATAGTCATTTTACAAATAGGTCACTCAACTTTTAAAATGAGGACATTTTAAAACAGAATAGTAACATATTTTCCAAATGGATTCTGCAACAATTAACTCCATCAAATTTTTCCACTTGTCCTAATCCCTTTCTTTCAACAACCTGCAAATAAGATCAAGGATATGACCATGGAGTGCTCACCTCTCAGCCTAGGCTAATTGGTAGCCACCCTCGAGCTCGGAGAACCAAGCCCTAGACGGGTAACAAACATGCAAACACAAAAGACAGAATACACACAAAATCAAACACACTCCCAACCTAGCTGCACTGCACCACACCTTGGTGATGACCTTTTTAAGGGTGGTAGTGGACCAAGTACCTTGAGGAGAACTACAAATATGGAAAAACATGTAGCCACCTCATGGCAAACCAAATACATCAAGTACAACAACCCCTCCCCCAAGGCATTCATGCCTTATTTCCCTCCTTATGACCCCCAATACATAAACAAGCCATGCAGCAAGGGTCACACAAAATCCCTTGTGATCGCTCTCATAACGAGAGTCTCTCACTCGAGGGCTGTCACTTCTACCACCCACAAGATCCTCCTCTCTCCCAAGAGTAGGAGTTCTTGATTACTCCCAAACACACATACAATGTATAAAAACAAAATACCAAATAAATTTCTAGGAGAACATGCACGGAAACAATCTTTTACACAAACATTACTTTCAAACACATGCAATAAGAAAACCATTATAAGAAGAATACAACCAACCTTAATCTGCCCAAAGGTAGGTTAGTTTTGTTGAGGATGAGCAACCCAATTCCACGGTTCTTCTCTTTCTACCCTTAGCAAAATTTTCTATTCAACAATCTAGCTTATTCTTTTCAAAATTCTTTTGTCTCCAAAAGTGGAGAGTGGGTGATTATCCACAAATTTTCTAATTCTTGCTTAAGAAGCCCATTGTGAGAGTTCTCACAAGTTTCTAAAAACTAAAAAGGAAGGTAAGGTAAAATGAGAAAGGGAACTCTCATTCGAAAATGAAGGTTTACAACTAGGTTCAAGTCTTCTAATTTCAATTTTCGTACAACTTAGAAAAGTCAATTTTTAGAGTGTCTAAAAGGTCACATGGGAGTAGAAACTTGCTTTAAATTACCCCTAACCCTTAGGTATACCTTATGGGCTTTAGGAAGCCCTATTAAACTACCCCTAGGTGTCCATTTAACCCTTTTTTAACCCCTCTGAAGTTTATTTTCGGGTCAAACCTATGTTGACCATCCCAAAGATTCTTTACCCAAGGCATTTATGACATCACGTTGCATTAATTGAAAAAGCTATAGTTACACCATTCCCACCAAGAGACAAATTTAAAAATTCAAACATAAATCCACACGTGTCAATTGACACAAAGAAAATACTTTTACAAATTTATACATGAAATCATGTCTTTTGTGGATTTTACATAAATCAGTTAAATAACACTTAACACACATGCATCATTTACTGTTACGAATAAAATACAACACAAATGGGGTGTTGTCTCTCCAAATAGACAAACCCTAGCTTTACGAACATACATAGGTCTAGGTTTGGTTCTCCGTAATATTTCCATGGTCACATGGATAACTTCCTGCACATCTCAATTTACACATTAGTAACTTTCAAATAACCACATATAATATAAATCACAAGAATAATAATACACATCACCACTTGCATACAATTTACATCTGAACAATTATAATACATCTTATATCCAAGCAATTTCACATAAGCAATTCATCCTAATTCTCATAATTTTGATCCACACTTATAACATACATCATATTTCTTTTATCATAGTAAAGTCCTGCAAATTCAATAATGACATTTATCACCGCAAATTCATCCTATTCAAAAATCATGTAGTGTTCTATATCATAAAGCATATAAATAAAACATCAACATATAGCAATGTTATCCAAATCATGAAATCATATTAGTTCTAAATCCATAATGCATAAAAATAAAGCATCCATAATAGTCTCATCATAAAAACCACTGAAATGTTAGACTGAGTCGAGGTGGGACCTCACATTTGATTTCTCTCTGAGAAAAGTAACCCAACACATTCTAGAATAATCATCAATAACTAGCATGAAATATCTATCACCTTGTAAGCTTCTAGTTCTAGTTGGACCACATAAATCAGTGTGAATTAAATCAAGAGCATTATTGTATTTTTCTGGAATACTTTTGAAACTAGCTCTAACTTGTTTTCCAAATTGACATTCCTTACAAATTGTATTCTGAGGTTTCACAATTTTAGGTAGATCTCTAACTTCCTTAGAAGTACTGATTTTTACCATGCAATCAAAGTTTACATGACATAGTCTCTTATGCCATAACCAATTTTCATCTATATGTGCAATTAAGCATGCCTTTTCATTGTTATTCAAATGAAAGATATTGCATCTAGTCTGATTACCGATTGCAATTTCCAAATCAGTTCTATTCATGATTTTGCATTTTCCATTTTTAAATTGTAACTGAAATCCTTTTTCAACTAATTGACCAACACTTAAAAGATTATGCTTTAATCCTTCAACATAGTAGACATTGTCAGTGTTATGCTTACCATCAAGAGATATTGAACCTTTACCTTTGATTGAACAGGCTTTGTCATCTCTAAATCTTTCTAAACCTCCATTGTATTCTTGAAAGTTCAAGAATTTACCTTTTGTAATGCCCCTACCCTAGTCGGACTTGTAAAACCCGTTTGACCTTGATTGACTTCCTATGTGGCATTCTTGAATGGTAGGTTAACCGTGATGCAATGTGTAGTTTAGATAATATAAATAATCGTGCATACCTATTATTGTGCTCTTGCATCGATTCTTGTGTAAATGTAATTGTTTCCTAACTCTTGTGATAAATCTCGAGCTAACACCTTCATTGAATATGTATATGTATATGTATGCTTGCATGAATTCATGGGTGCAGGAGATTGCAGGTACAACACCACCTAGGGCGAGGTTCATCTCCTTTGGGATTTGCAAGGTTGAGTATGCCTCCTTCATCCTTAGAATTCGGATTTGGTGGTCATATAACTCTCGTCTTGCCTTAGCCACGGTCAGGTGAGCGTCGTGCGTGGTTCGTGGGGCTTGCTTTTCATTGGGTTGCGTGTTGCAAGATTTGGTGGACTACCTCGGTTTGCATGCCTTGCGCGAGGTAAGTGGAGTTTGCTATCCTAAGTATTTTAATTCAAGTTAATGAGTAGATGTACGCATTAGTAATTTAAAAAAAATTAAAATAGGTAGATTCTTTTATATGATTAATTGTTAATTTAAAGAGATTGCTTTAATTATTATTGTAGCAAGCTTAAGGTATTTAACTAGGATTAATGTGCTCATTTACGCATTTGTAGTTGAGAAATTAGAATAAATAAGACTCTTGCATTAGATTAGTCATTCATTTAAAAAGGTTGCTTTATTATGTTATAGCGAGTCAATTTAATAGTTAAATTTAATAATAACAAATTTAATGAGCTATGCGTTTTAGAAAGGAAAGGTTTAAAGTCATTTGAGAAATAGAAATAAATTAATCATTTTCGCATGTTGGAAGAGAAAGGGTAAATTTTATTATTTAAAAAGAAATTATTTCTTTTTTACTTGTATAGTTGATATAGTATAAAAGATTGGTTGTTAGAGAATTAAATTAATCAAAACGCCTTACCCGGTCAATAGTTTCGAAATTTGAAGTAGGCCTAAAATTTATATTGAGAAATTAAAATTTAAAACTCAATAAGAAATAGAAGCCTTTTAATTTTAATAAGGAAAGCGAATAAGATGTAATAAATAATGGAAAGTAATGACTTCCATTTTCATTTTCATTCATTTTATTTTAAAAATAAATGCCTAAATTCGAAATTGAAAATTAGGGCAAAAATAGGGTTTCTCATTTAACCTAGTTTGAAAATGTTTTTTTTGGGGGGGGTTCTTTTTGGAGAGCTTGTTTTCGAAAAAAAAAAAAAATGGGAAATTTGCTTGGAGTTGCAGGTGGAGCTCTTCTTCAAATTCATGCCCGGAATGCTAATGGGAGGTAGGTCTCTTGTTTATCTTTTATTTCATTTTAAACCAAAAGGACTGTGTTTGATTCTCTCTTAAAAATCTAAGTTCTAGTTTGAAATAATGGTGGACATTGGATCAAGATTTTTTTTTACTGCCTTATGAGTTAGTAAATCTTACCTATCTAAGAGTTTTTTTGTATTTTTTTTGTGTTGGGGGAAAACCATGAGCTGTTATTTGGAAATCTTTCCCCATTCTGATATTTTGGTTATTCTGGAAAAAAAAAGAAAATAAAAAGGGGAAGAGATGGCTGTGACTGTGTATGCTCTTTTCTTTCAATATTCTCATTCAGAGACGTTTTAGTTTGAAACTGTGAAAGTATACAAAAAAAAGAATTGATTGAACAAAAAAAAAGAGATTAAAAAAAAATTTAAATTAGGGTTTTCGGGGGGGGGAGCCGAAGCTCAACCCGCCCCTCCCCCGCGGCGCTGTTGTGGCTCGCAGTCTACCTACGACCACAATGTGGGCCGCAGGGAACCCCGCGTCCACAACGTGGGCCGCAGGGAGACCTGCGACCACAGTGTGGCTCGGAGGGACCTGCGTCCATGCTGTGGGCCGCAGGGAACCTATGTCCACGCTGTGGGCCGCAGGGACCTACGTGCGGGTTCCACCCACTCTCGAGATGGGAGGTGGGGCCCATAGGCTAGGGTTTCCCCAATAAAATAAAGCTTGTTTCATTTTATTTTTTATATAAATTTAGATTTTAGTGCCAAATATATATATATATATATATCAAATAATGGAGATTGCATATTCTGTTTTTATTTGTAGATTAATTAAAATTTATTAATCTTGGATTTATTAAATTGGTATTAACAAACGTTTAAATTTGGAACTTCTTTTAATAGGAAGGGTAATCCTTGGAGAAGAGATCAAATATTGTCTGTAATTGAAGACCTTTGAAATAAAACACCAGTGCTAATGTTATGAAATATATTTTAATAAGACGTTGTTTTTTTTAAATAAGCATTGTCTTTCGATTTGAATGATTAAGATCTCCCGAGAATTTTAGAAATGAAAACTAGAGTATAGGAGAGTATGAAATTTGAATCTAAATTATCTTCGTATATTTTGTTATTACTTCATCGATATGCTAGTAAAATGAATGGAAGTTGGACAATGTATCGAGTTGGAAAGTTATAAGTTTAAGATTTGTATTTTCTTTGTTAAAGTGATGGCAAAACCTTGATGTAATTGTTTGGACCCTGTCGTGTTGTCATTGGGACACCTGTTAAGTCTGAGGTCTCTAAATAGGGTACTGTTGGGCAATGGACCTTGTACTTCCTTGTAGCATGCACTGTTGATTCTGCCTCTACGTGGAAGACAATTAGGATTTATGGACCAAGGTGGTTATTTTTATATTGATTGTATTTGCCTAAGTAGCAAGATGTAAAAGACTTATCAATTATGTATTCCTAACGATATAATACCAAAGGGGTCTTACAGTTGAGCAGACCCGGAGACGTAGCCCCTAGGGGTGAACTCCAAGATCATATCTGTGTTGTGCGATGATTTAGCTTCCTTTGTTTCATGCTTTAAGTTATCATGTTTGGTGGATATCTTGTATAAGTGTATGGTGGAAATTTAATGAATTTAAATCTAAGTGCATAAAATTATTCATCTAGACAAATGTAGTAATCAGGTTCATAAAACATGGTAAGTAAGATTACGGAAAAGTATTTGGTTTATGTAATTAAAGGAAATAATGGTGGAAAGAATCTCATTAGGATGCCTTCAATGTTTTAGCTTGATATAAGTTGGTAATTTGAACGAATGTGAAGGGGAAACAAAGTTAGAATTAATGTTATAATTCCTAGATTGAAATCTAATGAATGAACATCATATAGATATCTACCTTTTTATCTTAGTAAATGAGTAACACCATGTTAAATATGTTTGCTATATTGGATGATTTATATAGTTATTTACATTGTAATCATATCAAATATTCCTTGCCAGATTAATTTGATAATTGGGTGAACTCAGCTATATATATCCTTCATTATAACCCTAATAAAAGAATCCCTTATGATTGCTAAAAATGGACTAAAATGGGAAGTATTTGTATAGTTGATTATATCTAATCTTAGTAAATGTATATCTTCATATTAACTTCATTTAACTAAAAAGAGTGATATGCAATAAGACAATTGTATTTTAATCCTAATGGAAGAACGTCACTATGAACTTATAATTCTAATCTTGAAATGATGAATATCACCTTGCTAAATATATCTTAATTTAAAGGATGAACTCATGTGTTCCTTATACATTTTCATCTTAATGAATTTAGCCAACTATTAGCATTATTAAAACTTCAATGAATTCGATGGCTACTCACACTTTATCTTTCATAAAAGAACTACAACTCATTAGTTGGCTATGCATGAAATCAATGAAGGGATCACATTCTATTAATTGTAGTTTAATCCTTAATGAATGTATCTCGCCTTATTAGCCATACTTTTAATATTAAAGGATGATATCAATTGTGAATGGGTACCTCAAACCCAATGAATGAACTTCATTTTATTAAACGCTTGGAACCTATTTGGAGGCCTCTAAATGAAATTAAGAATATAAGTGCATTGATTAAATAACCTCTCAATGGCCTCCTAACCACCAAAATAAATGAACGCTTCCTAAAATTCTAAGATGACATATCATTGAACATATATATATAATCATGTCTTATGCTTTATCTCTCAATTAAGATATCCAGATTTAATAGATCAATTGACGCAAGTTGAGCTAGGTGTAAGGTTATGTAATCGCGTTGGGAAACTCCTTAGGATCGTTTAGCCATCCGCTGTGCTATCTAAGTTTCAGATAACTCCAAATTATCTTAATGTTGTAACAATCAGTAATACTCTTATTATTAACGTTCGTAATTATTATCATTATAAAAAAATATATATATTTACACTCTATTTGAGTGTTTTTAACTTAAACCCTTAGGGGTTTCCTGGCGGGGCTTTACACCTTTGTGTCCAGTCATATGATGTGAGCATCCTGAGTCAATAATCCATTCATCCTTTGCTTCAACTTTAGCTGCAAGGGCTTGTTCTACCGGTTGAGTAGTAGGTGCCGGTTGATCTTCTGTTATAGCAATAAAAACCCATCCATTGTCTACTGGATCCTCATCAGAATCACCAGTCACACCTTCATCAGCAATGTAACAAGATTTATCTTTGTTCTCTTAAATATGTATCTCCGATATTCAGGATTAGGCTTGTATGTTCTTCTAGCTTCTTCTCTTAGTCTAGCATGTCTATCAAGGCATCTTGAAGCCATTTGACCAATCTTATTATAGTTAAAACATTTAAAGGGTGCTTTACCTTCATACTTACTTCCAATTGGACCTTTTGGCATTTTCCTTGCAAATAGTGCTTCAAGTTCTTCATGCTCTTCATTCTCCTTTCTAGATTCTTCAAGTTCTCTTGCATAAAAGGCTCTCCAGTCTGAATTTGTCAAATGATGGAGCAGATGATGTTGATGCTTTAAAGGCCAAATTAGTCTTTATAGTAGCAACAAGACCAAATTCCTCAATTTCAAAGGCTAAAAGTTTTCCAATCAATGTATCCCTAGTTATTGATGTATTAGGCATTGTTATCAACTCATTTATAGCAGTAACCTTCATTTTATATGCTGGTGGCAAACCTCTTAATATTTTTGAAACAATTTCATCTTCACTCAAGGTTCGTCCACAACATTTAATACCCAAACCAATTTCATTTACTCTTTCCATAAAAGCAGAAATCCTTTCATCTTCTTCCATTTTCAGATGTTCATACCTGACTCGGAAGCTTTCAAGTTTTGCAATTTTGACTGTGGAATCTCCTTCATTCAATATTTCCAAGTGATCCCAAATAGCTTTAGTAGTAGACCTATCTAATAATCCCATGATTTGCTGATCTGATAATGCGCTCAAAAGTACTTCTCTTTCTTTGCAATCATTCTCTTCATCTTTGGCTAAAGTAGTTGGAGCAGTC
Organism: Cryptomeria japonica; assembly: GCF_030272615.1. Taxonomy (NCBI): domain Eukaryota; kingdom Viridiplantae; phylum Streptophyta; class Pinopsida; order Cupressales; family Cupressaceae; genus Cryptomeria; species Cryptomeria japonica. The sequence goes on from NC_081409.1 coordinate 58,805,542, forward strand.
TGACCAGCTACAACAACAGTATAACCATTCTTAGTAACTTCCTAGATGTCTTTACCAATGCAATTCAGATCTGTCTCCATTCTGATCTTCCATATCCCATAGTTGGTTCCATCAAGTTTAGGACTTTCCTTCCTAAAATAGTTAGTAGACATTGGGATCTCCTCAAGTTGTTAAACTTCTGCAAAAGAGGACTAGGCTCTGATACCAATTGTTAGGTCCCGGAGACAACTGAGAGGGGGGGGGTGAATCAGTTGATTGATAAATTCAAACCAAAAACTTATTAACCAACTTAATGCTTAATACCGGTAAACCAGTTAAGTATGTCGGTAGACAGTGTTAACAGTAAATTGCTATACTAGTAAGGATTAATGCATAAAACATAAACATAAAGTCATCTACAACACGACACCAATATTTGTACGTGGAAACCCTGTAAGAGGAAAAACCACAGTGGGAAACCTTACCCACAATTAGATGATACTACTGCAGATAGTAAGTGTACATAAATAGGGTCTGCACATGTAGAAAGGCCAACAACTTAGAGCTCACTGCTCAATCACAAAATGGGAGTCACACTGACTACAGTTGGATGGTTAAATCCAATAAGAATGTACTGCACAAAATAGCATCTTCATATGCTGGATTCAGTACTAGTGTAATCCTGATATGTTTCTACAAAAACCTAAACTTCACCTTCAAATGATGTCTTCGTGTATATCCCTACTTGATCTCGCATATACCTTCACTTAATTCTTTTTCGCATTCCACACTTGATCTTACAAATAAGATCTTACATTTATACCATACCCTAAGACCAATTTTAGTAGGTCGGCTCTACAAGATATTACAATAGAAACATTTTACAAACAATATAATATCCGATGCAATAACTGATTGAACATGTCAGCTTAATGCATTTACAACAATAATAAATCATCTCCATAGCATGCCATGCTGATTTGGAAAAGATAAACCTGCTGGTGTAACCCTAGATAACCTAGACCTATTTGCTAGTAAAAGTAAATATGCAAATATGAATATACCAATGATTAATTCTTCAAAAAAAAGTGTCCACATGATGTCTTCAACATTACCAAGTGTCTTTCATATCATTCCAGGTACCGGTGAACAATATATCCTGCCGGTGAACCATATACCAGTAATTGTTGCACTGTTTATTTGCTTGCCGATGAATGTGCTGGATCTTCCAAGTAGGTGTTGACATCAATGAAAAAACCATACCAAAATACCAACACTCTCTTTCCTCTCTCCCCAACACTCTTGGCGACACACTGGACCTCCTTCTTAGGCCCTTTGGACCACCTCCTATGGCCCCCTCTGGTAGACCTTCCTATCCACCCACTTGCAGCTGAGTGAACCTACACCAAACCTACAACTAAGAAACTTTAATCACAAAAATCAAATAAATAATTTCATGGGCTAGGTCCTGGTGTGGATTGCCTCCTTCAGTGCTCTACCCACACCCTCAAGCTCTTCTAGCTTTGATACCAATTTGATGCAGAGCACCATAGTTCCAAACACATTCACTTAAGAACCCTTCCAGGTTCATTCCAAACTATTCATTTAAGGCATAAAAACAAATTCTCCACCAATATCAATCTATCATCATACTTTCATGCATGCTACATGGGTTCATTAATGTTGTCTCAAACATATCCAATCATTTATACCTTTCCAAACCATTAAACTTCATTGTTCATTGAAAGAATCCAATTCACTATCATCAAAGTGATTGTCATTCACATTACAGTTTTCTATACCTGCACATAGACATTAATAACTTTAAAACCCGAGCATATTTGGAAGATCGATTTGGTGAGGCTATAGAAATCTAGGTTTCTAAATCCATATCAAAAATTGAGAAAAATCCCAACGGTTAATTTTTGAGTTATGCCCCCCGTACTGAGACCTATTTTTACTGTCATAGAAAAAACAAGAAATGTGCATGCCCAGTCTGCCTAGGGCATCAAATATCTCACAAAATACAAATCCATTTGATATGAAATAAAATCCATCTGAAAGCTCCTTTACTCTACTCTCAGAATAACTAAGATTTAGATTTTTACCATGGTTATAATTTGAGATATGAACAAACCCTCATACACACCTCCATTATTTATGGTTTTTAATCTGTTTTCACCAAATCTTACATAACTTTCTCAAAACTAAATGAAATCAACCCAAACCAAAAGAGAAGTAAATATTAATCACCCATATTTACAATGAATCCATTTAGAGGTCATAAATATTTAATATCCATCTATACCATACGTTGCAACATGACTATTTTTAGGAAATCTGGAAGTTGCAATCCATAAAACATCCATAACTTCTTTGTTTCTCAATGAAATCACTCCAAACCAAAACAAGAAGGAAGATAAATCAAAATTATATCTAACCATGATAATTATACATAGTTTCTAGGCTATACAGGTTTGTACAAGGCCTATAAACAACAAAGTAACAATGGAAACTATCAAAATGGCAAGCTTATGAATACACAAATTGTTCAAAATTGTTTACCTCCTTCTCATTCCCCTTGGTTCGACCAAATACAATATTTTTATAGCATATTGGTCAGTTTGGATCTTATAACTACCTCTAAGACCTTTCAACTTCCCATTTACAACTTTTCCAAATGTTGCATTTTGACAACTTTTAACAAATTTTACATTTTTTGTCAAAATGGACTCAAACTTTGCTTAAACACTCTTGACACCTTACAATGGACCTTAAATGACCTTTTATAACTTGTATACCCTTCCATGGGTATTTTGACTCATTTTGACCATCTTGGCCTATAATGGCCTATATGGACAACTAGGACATAATCAAGACTTGCTTACATTTTTAGGCTTCCAAGCCTTACAAATCATTCCAAATGGATTCAAATACATTATAAATGACCTTCAAATATAAATTATATTTCAAATGATGACTTTGACCATATATTTTCCTTACACCATGGGTGCTCCTGGGCCACCACCTCCCAAGAACATTAGTCAACTCAAATCTCTACAAGGACGGCTATAGTCAATCAGGCGATTCATAGCCCAACTAGCATATAAATTTTACCATTCAATTATCTACTACATAAGAACATACCATTCAAATGGGAAGCCAAGTGTGTGGAATCATTCTATCAAATCAAGTAATATCTAATAAATCCACTAGTTTTGGTACCACCAATGGCAGGGAAGCCGCTCATTCTCTACATATCAATAATGGAAGTATCATTGGGGGTACTATTAGCACAAGAAGATCAAGAAGGCAAGGAACAAGATATATATTACATCAGCTGAACATTAAACGGATGAGCTAAATTACACATTCATTGAGAAGTCTTGTTTAGCTGTGGTATTCACTTCTCAAAAGTTCCGCCATTACATGCTAGCTCACACAATCAAGCTAGTATAAAAAATTGTTCCTCTCAAGTATTTACTCAGCAAAGAAGCTCTCATAGGTCGACTGGCGAAATGGGTCATGATTCTCAGTGAGTTTGATATCCAATACACAGAGCATCGAGCTATCAAGGGACAAGTAATTGTAGATCAATTAGCTGAAGCACCACTACCAGATAAGCAACCAATGAAGGTGGAATTTCCAAACATGGATGTCCTTATTGTTACACTCAAACAATGGACCCTGTACTTTGATGATTCCTACACTCAACATGGCTTAGGTGCCAACATCTTGTTCATCACCCCCGAAGGACACACCATTCCAAGATTGTATAGACTCATGTTTCCATGCACCAATAAAATCGTTGAGTATGAAGCCCTGGTCACAGGAATAAAAATGGTCATGGAATGGAGAATCATGAAATTGAAAGTCTATGGAGATTCCCAACTAGTTATAAATCAGATCAACAATGAATATCAGACAAAGGATGACAAGTTGTTGCCATACAAAATAATGGTGGATGACTTCAAACAGTATTTTGTACACATCACCTTCGAGAAAATACCAAGGTTGGACAATAGATCGAGCGATGCAATGGCCACTATCACTTCACTACTACAAATTCCAGAGCAACAGAGTCATTATGAGTTCCTGTTAGAGCAATTGTTTTCCCTAGCCTATGACAATTATGCTTCCCATGTCATCTATGCCTTAACCGGTTCAGACTCTCCTCTATATGGGATAATCTATGAATATCTTAAAACCAATACCCTACCCATTGACCTATCTCGTAATAAAAAACACAACTTTATCTGGCAAGCTGCCCGTTATACCTTAACCGCTGACACACTTTACTGTCGAGGTCTAGATGGTACTCTTCTTCACTACCTTGATCATAATGAATCCAACTCTTCTTTACATGAGCTTCATTAGGGTATCTGTGGCATAGATTCAAGTGGTCCTAATCTTGCTAAAAACCTTCTGAGAATGGGATATTACTGGGTGACAATGGAAAAAGACACTTATCAATTTGCAAAGAAATATCCTAAGTGCCAAATTCATGACAATCTTATCCATGCACTAGCATAGGAGTTGCAACCATTTACAACATCTTGGCCTTTTTGTGAGTGGGGACTTGATTTAGTAGGGAAAATCCATCCTTCCTCTTCAAATGGACACAAGTTCATTATCACTGCAATAGAGTATTTCACAAAATGGATTGAAGCAGTCCCAATGACCACAGTAACTGGAAAGCTGATTGCCTCATTTATTCTCAATTATCTAATTTGCAGATATGGCATTCCCAGTTCCATCATCACAGACAACGGGCATCCCTTCAAAAATTAGGATGTATGAGAACTATGTGAGTGATTCAAAATCCAACATCATTTCTCTACACCTTACTACCCACAGGGGAATGGTCAAGCAAAGGCATCAAATAAAACAATATTGAAAATCCTAAATAAGATAGTAAATGATTTGGGTAAGGATTGGCATGTACAACTCAATCTGACACTCTGGGCATATGAGACTAACATCTGGACACCTATAGGGGCTACCCATATTCATTAGTGTACAGATCAGAAGCAATTTTACCTCTTGAGGTAGAAATTCCATCACTCAGAGTATCTTTAAAAGGCCTCATACTAGATGAGGAGTATCGGGTCAATAGATTGCAAGAACTAGAGCTTCTGGATGAAAAATGACAACATGCTTATGATCATCTCAAATCATACCACCAACATATGTGCAGAAGCTACAATGTAATGCCCTGCCAGGAAACCTTGAAGGGATTAAGCCAACATACAAGAATAGAGTGCAATAATTTTTTTTAAAAATTAAACACAACATTAAGATACAACGAGATATCAAAATTCAGATTACATAGCGGAAGACATCATCTAACACCTAAAGAGTTTCCCAACGTGATTACTTAATTACACATTTAACTTAACTCACACTAATAAATTCAATAAGCTAATTATCTTACAACGAGATAATTCTTAAACAAGGATAATTCTTTCAAAAGATGAAAATATAATTCACATGCTAATGTTTATCCATTATGATTCATTCATACCTTACAATCAAGCTTTTCATAAAAATATAAGCCATGCATCTAATATTCTAACACACAAGAATTTCATCATAAACTTATGAGATCTTTCCATGCATACTTAATTTCCTTAACAATAACTAATTGTATTCCATTATACTAAGCTACATTCATTCACGATCCAATTTACTGCATTTTAAAAGATGATTGCATACATGCATCTATGATAAATCTCATCTATACCACTTATGCGTTCGATCAAAATGGCATTCATACATGCTAACAAAAAACATGACATAACACCAAGATGATCTGGGAGTTCACCCCTAAAGGGCTACATCTCCGGGTCTGCTCAACTGCAAGACCCCTCTGATAATTAATAAAGTTGAGAATACATGAGGTTCTCATAATTTACAATCCTACCATCCAGCTAAACATAATCGAAACTAATCAAAGGTCCATTAGGACATCCACCAAACTGAGTCATCACCACCCAAGGTCTAACATGTAACCAGGTTCTCACAAGGGCACAAGCAACATGACAACTCCACAAAAGTGCTCCTATCAGGACAATACAACAACACACTAGTGAATGTAGGGACAAGTGTCATCACACAACCTGGTATCGTTACCATGGTAGGTCTTCATAGGTTCCGGCTCCATACACTGGGTTACCCTGGAAACCTAATCCAAACCTCCGGCCCATCCAAGCCTCATGTGGACCCACATATCCTTTCATGAAGACAAGAATGATGGTTTGCCATTTCAAGCCTTCTCATAGCCTGTCGAGTCTGTGTTAGCACTCCTCCCATGTGTGAGGCACAATTATCTTACTTAGAGATTAACATTCTAATCTACTGTTAGGTTATCACTTATTAGACTCACTTTCGATGGGTTACCCAGCAGCCACTTTGGGAGCGGCCCCCAATCGAAAGCCACTTTCCCATACGACACTAGACTAAACTTAGATGAACTCAAAAACCAAGGGACACACATGGTCAAGCAAACAGAGTTCAAAAAGGAGGTAACAACCATCTAGTCAAATATGACTCAAAGAGGTACACTTACTGACGGTACTCTAACTAGAGACCTGACCAACTATGGTCAACCATGAATCATCATTTGACACCCACATAAAGGATATGACCAACTACGACACCACCACAAAATAATAGTCAACTCGAGACCAAGGACATAAAAAAGTACCCAAATCAACCATATGACAGGGTCCAATCAAACAAAGCAAGGCTTGCCATTATTTAAGCAAAAGCAAATACATAAATTAAACTCGCATAGGCAATAACCAACAGTTACAATCTTTTTCGAATTGATTTAAACATTAAATGTTGATCAAGTTTTCTAAATGATCTAAGTTAGATTGCAGTTATCCACCTCATCTATGTAATGTCCTCTTACTGGTTTTTACATTAGATTTGATATTCCTTTTTATTTTTAATGCAATACAACAAAATTTCCACCAAATAAAGATTTCTTTGAAAACCGCCAAATCAGGTATACCCAAAACAATGCCAAAAGTAACACAACTTTAGATATTCTTCATAAATCTGAGAATAAAAATTTCCAGAAAAATTTCAGTAGCATAACAGCCTATAAAATGACACTTCTAGATCTGCAAAAGAGTTTTACAAAATATCTCCAAAAATGGAGTTCAATACAAAGCTCAACGGGCTCCAAAACAACACAAAAATAGCCCGGAAACACCAAAATCACTATCAAACTCACACAACAAAAGAATAATGACCCAACAAACTTATTCCACTCTATTTTAACTACAAAATAGCTGCAATACAGTACCAAACCAAACTGATACATAAAACTTAACTGAAAACACAAACCCTTGTTGAAACACACTTGTGAACACACCCAAAACACACACAAATCTGCACAATTTGGCACAAAGGTAAACTCTGCATGAGCTTTCACATGGAAGAGCCTCAAACTCCCATCCTTAGCCTTCTTGGAAACTGTAGCATCCTAAAATTGTGACACTTGCAATTTCAACTGCATTTGGGTCTTCACGATGGCGATGCAACACTGAACCTGAATGGAGACCCCGAAACTTGCTCACGACACCAAAAACTGCATTTTTCCAGCACCCTGGCCTGATCCTCCTTGCACCCTGCTGTCCCGGGAGGTGGGACCAGTGCGCCCAGCGCCCTGGTCCTTCAGGACTAGGGCGCCCAGCGCCCTGGTCCCCCAGGACCATGGTGCCTAGCGCCCTGGTCTCTGGCCCTATTTTGGGCCCGGTCTCCTATGGGACTTCGGGCCTTTATGTTTGTAATTTGGAAAATAACATTTCCTGGTTGGCCTAAGGTTGGGAAAATCAGTCTTTTAACCCTAATTGACAAGTATATAAATTACTTTTTCCTCTCTCATTTGGAGAAGAGAAAAAAGGCGCGAAAATGATATTCAAACATTCAAGCATTCAAGCATTCCTTCAAGCAATTGATCATTCTAAGTCTCCATTCAAGGCTAAGTGTTGCATTCAAGACAAGGATTCAACCATTGAAGAGGAGATCACATACTACAACATACAACATACAACATACAACATACAACAACATCTATACCTTCGCATATAAGGATACAAACATCCTTACAACAAGGTATTAGTACTTGTTTTACATTACATTTACAGCATTCTCATTTCTTGGTTAATTCCAAAACTGGGGTTTGACCTAAGGGCAAACCCCTAATCCCTAACCCCCCAATCATCTTCACTTTTTTGTGTGTAGGTTGCAGGTACGCGACTGAAATTGAAGATCTGGAATCCTTGTGCAGAGACGAACAGATCCCCCTTCGTTTCACGGATTTTTCGGAGGACAGTGTGCACGCCGGGCGCCATCGTCTCGTCAACTTTTGCTCAAATTTGCAGGACAGCGCCGTCTCGACATTTTACTACTAATTCCAGGTCCGCAGCTTCATATCATATCCCTATCTCTATTTATAAGTGAATCTTTCTTGCTTCTACATGCATTCCTAGTTCAATCTTTCTATCTACATTCTTTACAAAAGAGGGTATCCTTGATGTCACAACCCTTGAAACTCATATAGAATCCAATCTTGCATTGCTTGGGATTGGATCTTGTGGGTTTCAACCCCTCTTTTGAATGTAAAGTCCCTCCTACGTGAAAACCATCAACCCTAGTGACTCTCCCTTCTCTCTCCTCGGAGTTGGGGAGGGGAGAACGACTAGGGTTCGATTTTTCCACTTTACATTTTGGTGAACCCGACGTGAACATCCTTTCTGATTATTCATAGTTAGATCTAAAAATTGGATTCCTTGATTACATTTCCATGTTTGATCTTTTGCAAAATTTTAGAGGTTAATTGCACAAAAACCCTAAATTTTCTTTTTAAGTAATTAAACTTGTGAAATGTTTAATTGTTAATGCTTGTTTCAGATCTGCCCTTCTATTACAAATTATCAATTCATATTTGTGCTTTAATTTTGAAAATTAAGTGGTTAAGTGTCAAAACCCTAATTTTTGAAACCCTCTTGATTCAACCTTTGCCCGACAATTTCACTGATCAAAACATCTCCAAATCGGCTGTAACTTTGGATTCCGCAATAAAATCACAATATCTTTCATCCCTAAAAATTTGGAAAAAAGTTGCAAGGACCGTGTGCACCCCGAGCACCATCGTCCCCGACATTTTTTTCAAAATTTCGGGAGCTAGATCTTACTGTATTTTTTTGCTAAAATCCAGAATTTTGGCTGATTTTATCAATTTTAACACCTTCAAAATTACAGTCAAAGTTGGTCTAGCGATTGCTTGGATTGAGGCCTCTAATCATTCAAAAATTGTTGAAATTGAAATTTGTGTCAAAATTGTGTTTCTTACAGTCCTAAATCTGAAAAGTGTGTTATCATTCATTCGAAATTTCAGTGATATATTCAAATTTTTGCAATTTGTGACTTTTGAAATTAAGTGCTTAATTACAACAACTTTGATTTCCGCTTTCAAAATTGAATTTTGTGTGAAATTGAGTCAACTTTCAAATTTCAAAACTTCCATTGCTTTTGGTATTCCCTCTAAAATCATAAAATTCAAAATTTCAGTTTCCCTCTCTTTTTCAAAATTCAAATTTTGCATTTTTCGACAATCTTGGTAGGGTTCAATTTTGAGATTGCAACTTTAATTTGGCCTATCTACAGATCGTAAAATCACTCAATTTTTTCAGGTTAGCTGTAAAATCATCATAACTTTCATCCCTGCAAATTTTGAAAAAAGTTGCGAGGACCGTGTGCACCCCGAGCGCCACGGTCCCGGACATTTTTTTCGAAATTTCGGGAGATTGTCCTGATTGTATTTAACAGCTTAAATCTAGAAGATTGGCTAGTTTTACTGAAATTTGCTACCTCTAAAATTCAAAATCTTCTCTCTTTCTTTAGTGCATGAGTTTTACAACAATAAGCCCTACTTACACTATTCCCGTTAGACGAAGCCTTAGAATTAAGTCCTTCCAAGGTTTAATTACTGAGGAGATGGAACCTAATTTGAATGGTCTTTTTAACGAGGACATGGGTAATTCCTCTAATCCTCTTAATGATGAAAAATCTCTCCATGAGGTTTCTGTAGAACAACTTTCAAAATTGGATAACCAATTTGATGATTTTCGACAGTGGATGTCTCAAGAATACCCTGATAGTCAAGCTCTTCCTTTAATTGAGGGTCTAAAACGTATGCTTCAAAGTGATAAGAATGGAATTGATATTTTGTGTGGTATTGCACACATTGTGGATTGAAATGTGATGCCTATGAAAAGTTGTGCCGAAACCTTAGGTTATACACAACCTCCTACTCAAGTCAATCATTCTATTCCTTTGATGACTCCTATTGCTAGTATACCTACTTTTACATCGAACATAATGACTACTTAAATACAAGACATTCCTCCTATGATCACTAGTCATGGGGGCAATCCCTCTTCTTCAATCAACCCTCTTCCTTCATTCAATCTAACTTCTTCATTCATTCCTTCAATGAGTGTCCCTATTATATCTCCACAAATGAACATGACGCAAGGGGGCAATTCGTTTAATCATTCCATTCCTCCTTGTAGTGTTCCTCCTGTCCAATCATCTCCTATGACTAACTATCATAGTGTCCCACCACCTTACTCTCTACCTTCTTTCAATAACATAACACCTCCATCACAATCTAACACGTCTAATATGAACTCGTCGACTGAAGCGACCATTAACAATCTTGCACAAACTGTCTCTTCTTTATAGCAACAAATTGCCTCTATGAATCAATCTAAGTTTAGTTTGCCCACATTTGATGTTGCGAGTCCACTTTCTCTTGACATTGTTCGAGCTATCCCCCCTAAACATGTTGAAATTCCGCATTTGAAGCTTTATAATGGTAAGGGTGATCCTCTAACACATGTTAAGACCTTTCAAACAATATGTACTGATTTTGCTTATGACCAAAGGTTGCTTGCAAAACTGTTCACTAGGACATTAAGAGATAAAGCCCTACAATGGTATTGCTCGTTGCCTTCTTATTCTATTTCTTCTTTCGAACAACTTGCAAATGCTTTTATTCAACAATTTCAAAACAATATAAGTCCTAAAGTTACTTTGATTGATTTAATGCACTGTAAACAAGGTGTTAAAGAAAAAGTGACTGATTTCATTGGTAGATATAAGCATTTGTATGCTCGGATTTTTTTTCCAGTGCCTGACAATGATATTCAAAGAATCTTTATTTCTAATTTACAAAAAGACATTAGAGAAAAACTCCTGTTTTCTGAGTTTACTTCTTTCCAACAGTTGTGTGCAACTCTTCACAATTATCAACTGACTGTGAGTCAAATGGAACAATCACATCCTATGGCTCCAAGTGATAAGGGTGATAGTAGTCAACAACCATTTGGGAAGTTTAAACCGAACAGAGAGTCCATTAAATTCAATGAAAACATCATCAACAACAATGTGAATGCAGCATCAGGTGTGTCTCTTATTTCTAAGTTTTTCAAGAAAGAAAGAAAGTTTACTCCTTTGAATGAATCATTGCATAGTATTATGAATAAGTTATTGGAACAAAATGTGCTTACTCTTCCTCCTATAAGGAAAATTGATCCTGCAAAGATTACTTCACCTTATTTTGATAACAAATCTTTTTGTCAATTTCATCGTCAACCTGGGCATGATACTGAAAAATGTTTTGCTTTAAAGGGGAAAATTCAAGATTTGATTGATAATAATACTATTTCTATTTCTGGAGTGAATGATAAAGGCAATACATCTGTAGCTCCTCCTAACCAAAATCTTTAGATTTTTACTGATCCATTGCCTTCTCATACCTCTAATGCGATTGATACTACTAATTCCTCTGTCTCACCTGATGATCTTGTGTCCATGACTCCGAATGTGATTAACTTTGTGGAGCAATAGAAAATCCCTAAAGAACGTTCCATCACCTTTGATTCTAGTGAAACTATCAGGGCACCTGATGGTCCTTTATATATAGTTGCAAAAGTCAAGAACACACCTTGCCATGGAGTGCTTGTTGATCCTTCTTGTATGGTTAATGTCATTACTGAAGAATTTCTTTTTACTTTGCAATTGAATCAAGTGATCTATGATGAAACAAGTGTGGTTGTGAAACTATTTGATGCATTTTCTTCTCCTACAATTGGTTCTATTACATTACCTATTGAGGTCCATAACAAATCCCTTGATGTGGACTTTGCTATTATTCCATCATCCGAACAATTTCGTGTGAAGCTTGGCTATCCTTGGCTATCTTCCATGAAAGCTATTGCTTCTCCTATTCACAAGTGTTTGAAATTTCCCCATAATGGTGAAGTTGTTACTGTCAATCATAGTCTCTTTAAACCAACTGAAAGAACTTCTAGCATTCCTATTGATTACTTTTGGCCTAAACAATTCCAATCTCTTCCTCCGCGAAGTGATCATCTTTTCAAATCTTATCAAAAGTGGAAAAAAGACATGATCCTATCTCTAAGTGAACCTAGAACACCCAAACTTGACATTCCTATCATTCTTGAGAAGGAAGTTCTTCCTTTGAAAGATAAAACTAATGTCTTTCCTCAAGAAGATTCCCAACCCATTCCTATGGATGTGACTATGCCTATATCTAATAAACTTCCTAAAAGTAGACCTATACCTCCTCGTCATGATGGACTTGGTCTCCTTCCTAAACCAAATATTCCTCCCTTATATGGAGCAGTTCCTCCTCCTTCCTCTTATGGAGAGAAGAGACCTTCCTCTTCTCCTATTATTCAACCTAAGAGACCACAACCTAAACACCCAAGTGATAAGGATGAGAACAGTCCTCCTCCTCAATCTTCTCAACTTCCTACTAAGACTAGACGAAATCGTTCTGCACGTGAACGTCGATGAAAGTGTTGTCTTAGAGCTCAGGCAGCTGCCTCTCAAACTTTGCAATCCCCAAAAACACCTTCAACAAGCATTATTCCATTTTCTCCTCAGCCGACAATTGAGCCAAAATCTCCTAAACATAAGATGCATGATGGTCTTGACCCTGTGCGAGTTAAAGATCCTATTTTTATAAATCTTGATGATGATATAGATGAAAATGTTATTCATGATGAAAATGTTACTCCTGTTCATTCTGATAGTGAATATGAATATGTTGATGTTGATAACCATTTATCTAATGAATTTTCTAAAGCACTTATCCTAGCTCCTAGACAAGAACACCGTGGCTTGGGATATGAACATAGCCCTTGTTTGGATCTTGTGATAGCTCCATCTTCTGTGTTGGATGTTCCTCCTCTAGCGTGTTCCCTACCTTCCTGAAACATTGATCACCAAGATCGGGGGGTAGATGACGTGCTAGACTAGTTTCATTAGCATAGCAGATTCTCTCCTCCTCTATTTCTTTTGTTACTTCTTCTATATGTTATTCTCATTCTTCTATTTGTTGTCCTTAGTGTTTTCTACTTGAGGATGATGCAAAACATTGAGATCTCTTTTGGTCTCTCTCATGTTGACTCAAAAGACACATGTGTTCCCTTCTTCTAGGTGACCTTCCTTGATTAGGGAATGAAGAACAATTATGCATACATACATATGATATACATGAATTATCATATAGCATACTGACCCCGAGGAAAGCGAAGTCACCTTGTGCTTTGTGTTTTGTGTCTATTATCCTTGGGCTCATCTCACACTTGGGGGCTAAATCCTTGCGATAACGTGCTCCTTTCTCATTTCTTATATGTATCACTACCTTAAAGCAATCACCCCCAGTGAGGCATGTGCGATCGCTTTAACGTAGGGGGGCATACATCCCGTCCATATCTTTTCAAGATACTTGAAAATTTCTTGACAAATTTAGCTTTACCTTGAAAATTTTTGATATCTTTCTTGCATGACTCATAGTGAGGGAACCTTACTACTGACAGTCATGGTTCTCCCTCGTGATCTTCCCTTTTACTTTGTCAATCGAATTTGTAAGATCCTTGGTCCACTGGGGGCTTGGTGTATCTTATCTCCTTGACATGGTGAAAGTTTTTCAATGTTGTTTCCTTGTACTTTACCGGAAGTATGAGCGTACGCTTATACTCCCGCTAAAGTGGGGGCTAAATGTAGCATCCTAAAATTATGACACTTGCAATTTCGACTGCATTTGGGTCTTCACGATGGCGATGCAACACTGAACCTGAATGGAGACCCCAAAACTTGCTCACGACACCAAAAACTGCATTTTTCCAGCACCCTGGCCTGATCCTCCTTGCACCTTGTTGTCCCGGGAGGTGGGACCAGAGCGCCCAGCGCCCTGGTCCTTCAGGTCCCCCAGGACCATGGCGCCCAACGCCCTGGTCCCTAGCCCTATTTTGGGCCTGGTCTCCTATGGGACTTCGGGCCTTTATGTTTGCAATTCGGAAAATAACATTTCCTGGTCTGCCTAAGGTCGGGAAAATCAGTCTTTTAACCCTAATTGACAAGTATATAAATTACTTTTTCCTCTCTCATTTGGAGAAGAGAAAAAAGGCACGAAAATGATATTCAGACATTCAAGCATTCAAGCATTCAAGCATTCCTTCAAGCAATTGATCATTCTAAGTCTCCATTCAAGGCTAAGTGTTGCATTCAAGACAAGGATTCAACCATTGAAGAGGAGATCACATACTACAACATACAACATACAACATACAACATACAACAACATCTATACCTTCGCATATAAGGATACAAACATCCTTACAACAAGGTATTAGTACTTGTTTTACATTACATTTACAGCATTCTCATTTCTTGGTTAATTCCAAAATCGGGGTTTGACCTAAGGGCAAACCCCTAATCCCTAACCCCCCAATCGTCTTCACTTTTCTGTGTGTAGGTTGTAGGTACGCGGCTGAAATTGAAGATCTGGAATCCTTGTGCAGAGACGAACAGATCCCCCTTCATTTCGCAGATTTTTCGGAGGACAGTGTGCACGCCGGGCGCCATCGTCTTGTCAACTTTTGCTGAAATTTGCAGGACAGCGCCGTCTCGACATTTTACTGCTAATTCCAGGTCCGCAGCTTCATATCATATCCCTATCTCTATTTATAAGTGAATCTTTCTTGCTTCTACATGCATTCCTAGTTCAATCTTTCTATCTACATTCTTTACAAAAGAGGGTATCCTTGATGTCACAACCCTTGAAACTCATATAGAATCCAATCTTGCATTGCTTGGGATTGGATCTTGTGGGTTTCAACCCCTCTTTTGAATGTAAAGTCCCTCCTAAGTGAAAACCATCAACCCTAGTAACTCTCCCTTCTCTCTCCTCGGAGTTGGGGAGGGGAGAACGACTAGGGTTTGATTTTTCCGCTTTACAAAAACCTACAAACTCTCATCTTTGGGTCTCCTTCTCCACAGGTTTAGCAGCCTCTGCAGAACAACAAAGCAATGAGCAAAAATCAAGTCCAAGAAGGAGCCCAAAATGTTTCCAAACCCTCTAAAAAGAGTGCATAACCCTAACTCACGAACAAGAGGGTAGAATAATTATATTTTCAATGATATTTAATTCCTCTCATCCCATTGGTTGCCAAAAATTAGACACTTTTCCCAAAAATTTATTTAAAACACCTCACCGCCATAGGAAAAGTTAATGAATTTGAATTGTTTTGAAAAGGGGACATGACAAGTCCTCCCTCCCAAATATTGCTTGTCCTCAAGCAATGAAGGTTGGGATGTTCAAGAATCTCTAATCCTTCCCAAGTTGCATCCTCTAATGGCAATCCCTTCCATTTGACTAGATGCTCTGCAATGTTTCTATTTCTCAATCTTCTTTCCCTTCTATCCAACACCTCCTCTAGTATTAAAACTAATTTCCCTTCATCATCAAGAGGTGGTAACTTTGTAGATACCATGACCTATTGTCCAATAACCTTCTTTAAGCAAGAAACATGAAAAACATTATGTATTTTTCTATTAAGTGGAAGCTCCAATTCATAAGCTACCTCTCCTATCTTTCTGATGATCTTATAGGGCCCATAAAACCTTGGCTTGAGCTTCTCTACCCCACTCCTCTTCAAGGTACTTTGCTTATATGGCTGCAACCTAACAAATACCAATTCTCCTACCTCAAAAACTCTTTCTATTCTCTTTCTATCTGCATACAATTTTTGCTGATTTTGTGCATGTTGTAGATTATCCTTAAGAGACCTGAGTATGTTTTGGCTTTGCTCAATAAAATCATGTGCTATGGGTACTCTACTATCTGAAAGTAATAGATCAACAAAGGAAAGGGCATCATAACCATAGAGAGCATGGAAAGGAGGCATACCAATAGACATATGATGAGAGGTATTGTAACAATACTCCCCTAGATGCAACCATTTTACCCAAGCATGCTGCTGATTTGAAACATAGTTCCTCAAGTATCCCTCTATCCATTTATTAACTATTTCTGTTTGTCCATCTGTTTGAGGATGATAGTTGGTACTAGGAGTGAGTTCTTTCCCTGTCAAATGAAAGAGTTCCTTCCAAAAAGAGTTGAGAAATCTACTATCTCTATCACTGACAATGTTCTTAGGCAAGCCATGTAATCTGAAAATTTCTTTGAAGAACAATTCTGCCACTTGTGATGCCTTGAAATCAGATGCAATAGGAAAGAAATGTTCATACTTGGTTAGCCTATCTACTACCATGTATATGCAATCCTTACCTTGAGCCTTAGGTAAACCAGTAATGAAGTCCATGAAAATACTTTCCCATTTTTGTTCAGAAATGGGAAGTGGTTGCAATAACCTAGCTGGAAAAATATGCTCACTCTTATTTTGTTGGCATACCATGCATTCCTTAATGTGTTTAAGAACATCCTCCTTCATACCCTTCCACACAAAAAACTCTCAGATCTGCCTATATGTTTTGAAATATCCTTGATGACCAACCAATGGTGTGTCATGAAAGGCCCTCAATATCTTTTCCTTAATCTTTGATCCTGGCACCAAAAATATCCTATTCTTGTAATAGATCAGCTCATCAATAACTTTGTATCTATTATCATCCACTAACTCATGCAATATATTAGTGGCAAAGGAATCTTTATCATACTCTGAAATTATGGAAACCTTCCAATCATCAGAAATAGATGTTAAAGAACATAGAGTGGGCTTCCTTGAAAGAGCATCAACAACTACATTTTTCTTTCCTTTTACATACTCAATCTCAAAATCATAGGCTTGCAATTTACTCACCTATTTTTGTTGACGGTCATTCAAATCCCTTTGGTTTAAAAATAACTTGAGGCTATTATGATCTATCTTCACAACAAATCTCCCACATACCAAATATTGTCTGAATTTGTCAAGTGCATGCATGATAGCTAGCATTTCCTTGTCATAGATGGAATACCCTCTTTCTAGTTGATTCAATTTTCTTCTCTCAAATGCTATTGGATGTCCCTTTTGAGTTAGGACAGCTCCTATACCTTCTCCAAAAGCATCACATTCAACAACAAAAGGTAAGGAGAAATCTGGAATTGCAAGTACGGGGTATGAACTCATCACCTCCTTAAGTTTATCAAATGTTTTTTGTGCCATTTCTATCCATACAAAGGCTCCTTTCTTAGTCAAATCAGTCAAAGGGGCAGCAAGCTAAGAAAATCCTTTGACAAACCTTCTATAGTAGCTACACAACCCAAAGAACCCCCTCAACTATGTAAGACTGGTGGGTGGTGGCCAATCCAAAATTGCTTGAATCTTTTGTTGATAAACCTATACTCCCTTGCAGCTTATAGCATGTCCCAAGTATAGAATCTCAGTCAAACCAAACTCACATTTGGATAATTTAGCATAGAAGGATTGCTGCTCCAAGATGCCCAAAATAGTATCTATATGCTCTAAATGCTCTTTCCATGTTTTACTATAAATCAAAATATCATCAAAGAACACCAAAACAAATTTTCGAAGATGCTTGTTGAATAACTTATTCATACAAGATTGGAATGTTTCTGGTGCATTAGTAAGACCAAAGGGCATAACAATAAATTCAAAGTGTCCATAGTGACATCTAAAAGTAGTCTTTTCCACATCTTCCTTCCTCATGCGAATCTAATGGTAACCTGATCTCAAGTCAATTTTTGAAAAGTATAACGCACCATGTAACTCATCAATGAGCTCATCTATACGAGGTATGGGATACCTATTTTTTATGGTCTTCTTGTTTAGGGCCCTGTAATCTATGCACATTCTCATTGTACCATCCTTTTTTTCACAAGTACCACAGAAGATGCAAATGGGCTAGAGCTAGGCCTTATGAATCCCATGTCCAAGAGTTCCTTAATAGTCTTTTCTATTTCCTCTTTATAACCCCTTGGATGGAGGTATGGAGTAGTTATAACAGGTTTTGCACCTTGTTCTAATTCTATAACATGCTCAAATCCCCTATCTGGTGGTAATCCTGGGGGCAAATCATTGAAAACTAGACTATGCTTATCAAGAATTTTCTGAATTTCAAAATGGAAATTACCTTGTTCCTTGGAAGAGTTCGTGGGATGGATTATGATTCCTACTGCCCATGCTACTTGTCCTCTTCGAAAGGTCCTCTCCATCCTCTTTGCAATGACCACCCTAGGTGCTCCATTTGATAAGCCCCTTAATAGGACTTCTTTCCCATTGGACTGGAACTTGAACTCCATTGTTTGATGGTTCATGTAATAGCCCCCAATAGAGTGTAACCATTGAACACCCAATACAATATCTATTTCCCCAATTCTAACAACATAGAAGTCATCACAAAGCTCATAGTCTCCCAAAGTCATCTTGAGTTGCTTTACCACACGTGTGCAAGGCATAGTGAATCCATCAGCTACAGTGACATTGAACCCTTCAAAATCTTCTGCTTTAAGTCCTCTTTTTATGGCAAACCCCTCATCTATAAAATTGTGAGTTGCCCTGCTAATACCCCTCGAATGTAGAAAGGATGATATCTCGGGACTCCTGATAATGCTGCCAAAGTGCCATCCTTGCTGATTTCTTTGTCTTTCTCTTCTTCTTCTTCTTCCTTAGTGTCATGAAATTCCTCATGCTCATCTGAATCAGATTCTAAAGCAACCTCAATATAGTGCACTTGACCTTTTCCCAAACACCTATGTCCTAGAACCCATGGCTCCCTACAGGTGAAACGAAGTTTTTTCTTTCAAAGTTCACTCTTAGTCTCTTCATCTACCTTCTTGTTTGCTATATTTGTCACATTCTTTGATGGTGGTGGTGGAAAAGTCTTTTTCTAAAAATTTCCCTTATGTTGCCAAAGATTTGGAGGCTTTTGATTTGTCACTAGTTTCTTAGGCATGGAAGTTTCAAGCTGCAAACTTCTTTTGATAGCTTCCTGTAAAGTTGAGGGTGAGAAAGCCTTAACCAAGCCCTTAATTGGATCTTCAAGACCATCAAGGAAAAGATAAATGATTCTCTTTTCAGATATATTAGGTACCATAACAACCACCTTTTGAAATTCTTCTACATACTCATTAACTGATTTGGTTTGTCTCAACTTTGACAATTCTTTAAAATACTCTTCCTCATCTTTGAGATCAAATCTATCTATCACTCTTTGACTAAACTCACCAAGAGTAGTTACCTGACCATGGCCTTGAGTAGTCATTCCATGATACCACCAATCATAAGCTACATCTTCCAAGTGTAGTGTTGCAAATTGAACAACATCATGCTCCTTCATAGGATTAAGAGTGAAGAAGGTTTGTAACTTTTGTAACCATGCTCTAGCAGAAAGTTTGTTTGTTCCATCAAAGGTAGGGGCTGTGAATTTGCTTATTTTATTTTTGAGTTCTCTTCCACTTATGTCTTGCTCTCTCCTATACTCTTTCTTGGGCAGAAAAGTATTCATCATGTCCACATATTCTCTAAAAGGAACTGAACCCTTAAAGTCATCATCCAAGCCATTATAAGTGGCCCTCAATGCAACCAGATTTCTAGTAACCTCTTCCATAGGATTAATAGTTGCATTTGATACTGGTGTCTCATCTGCAGGTAAGAATATACTTTTTTCTGATTTAGAGGATGTAGGTTTCAAACCTTTTGGCCCCTCTGAAGTGCTTCCTCTCTCATTAGTAGACCCTACTTCTTGAAGTTTTTCTATCAATAACCGCAGGGCCTCTCTAGTCTCAGCCAAACTATCTGCAGTTTTCTTTTGGTTATTCTGGAGTTCTGAGAAAAATTGTTTATGCATCTCCTCTGGGTCAGCCATTATTACCTTTTCTTTAGATTTTATATTTTTATCCTCAACCAAAGATTTGTACAAAATCTCCTTGTTCTTCTGTCGTTGCAAATACCTTTTTTCTCGTTCACTTGGTTGCATGCAAAATGGTATAAACCCTTAGCCTGGCAAGATATTGGCTCTAATACCACTGTAATATCCTCTTACTAGTTTTTACATCAGATTTGATATTCCTTTTTATTTTTAATGCTATACAACAAAATTTCCACCAAATAAAGATTTATTTGAAAACCGCCAAATCGGGTATACTCGAAACAATGCCAAAAGTAACACAACTTTAGATATTCTTCATAAATCTGAGAATAAAAATTTTCAGAAAAATTTCAGCAGCATAACGGCCTATAAAATGACACTTCCATATCTGCAAAAGAGTTTTACAAAATATCTCCAAAAATGGAGTTCAATACAAAGCTCAACGGGCTCCAAAACAACACAAAAATAGCCCGGAAACACCAAAATCACTATCAAACTCACACTGCAAAAGAATCACGACCCAACACACTTATTTCACTCTATTTTAATAGCAAAATGGCTGCAATACAGCAACAAACCAAACTGATACATAAAACTTAATTGAAAACACAAACCCTTGCTGAAACACACTTGCGAACACACCCAAAACACACATAAATCTGCACTGTTTGGCACAAAGGCAAACTCTACATGAGCTTGCACATGGAAGAGCCTCAAACTCCCATCCTTATCCTTCCTAGAAACCTAGAAACTCCCATCTTTGGGTCTCCTTTTCTACAGGTTTAGCAGCCTCTGAAGAACAACACAGCAATGAGCAAAAATCAAGTCAAGAAGGAGCCCAAAATGTTTCCAAACCCTCTAAAAAGAGTGCATAACCCTAACTCACGACCAAGAGGGTAGAATAATTATATTTTCAATGATATTTAATTCCTCTCATCCCATTGGCTGCCAAAAATCAGACACTTTTCCCAAAAATTTATTTAAAACACCTCACCGCCATAGGAAAAGTTATTAATTTGAATTGTTTTGAAAAGGGGACATGACAATCTAGGTATAGGTTGTTCTTGGTTTTCTAACTCTCTGAGGTTCAGTTGCATTGAACATACATAAATATGCCATTATGAGTTCTTAAACCAATTTCACATAAATATAATTAAGCAACCATTAACCAACTAAATATGATATTTAATCTTCAATTAAAACATCATTGTCATATAGGTTCAAGAATAATTCCTCCAAATTCATCTTTTTAGAACCAAGTTAAACTATACGGATCAAGGAAACATAAACATATAAGGAATCCAATTAATGATGGTCCATTCCTAAATTAACATTTATTTCCTTATGCATATAGAAAAATACCAAAATTAACTATTAATTTAATGTATATATTTATTAATCCACGATTAATTAAATATAACAAATTAATAATTAATAACGAAATTAATAAATCAAGTATTTAATTAGAAAAATTGTATTAATAATAAAATGAGACTTGAATATTAATCAATGTATATTAAACTCTATACAATTAATTAATAACAATTTATTCATGAATTATTAATTAATGACAAATTAATCATAATTAAAAACTTCATTAAAAACTTAAAATTTATATAATTATTAAATTAATATATTTTTTTTTAAATAATAAAAAAATATAAAAAAAACATTTTTAAAACCTAATATTAAAAGAAGGGGTGTGGGGGCAGTCGGGTCCACCTCCCTTATGCGGGGGTTGGGCGGTCGTGCCCCAGCCGTGGCGGTGCCACCGCAGTGGACACAAGGCCTACGATGCCTACACGGCCACTGCGGGGGTCGCAGCACCCTGTGACCACCGCCGACTATGGCCTGCGCAGGGGGGAGGAGGCGGCAGGTAGAGCTCCGCTCCCCGCTCCTCCAAACCCTAACGAAAATAAATTTCATTTTTTTTTTTAACTTCGATTTTTAAAAAGAACATAAAATCGATAATGATAAAATCCCTTTTTTTTATTTAAATCTCCCCTTTTCTATTTTTTTAACAAACCCCCATTTTTTATTAAAACAATCTCATATAGAGACTAAAATAAAAATTTCCAGCATAATAGAGGTTTTCAAAATTGAAAGAATAAGTGGAAAAACCATCCAAATAAATAATCCTTTTGGGCATAAGAAAGCTCATTTTTCATGCAAGGATTCAAGCAATAAGGCAATATCAACTAATTTCCACAATGATTCATAACCTTGAGGCAATCAACGGAGAAATTAAAACCAAATAGCATGAAGAACATCCAAGCCCATTTTTTTTTATAAATTTAAACAATAACTAACCAGAATTCCTACCTTAATAAGCATTCCTAGAAAGAATCTGATGAAGAGCCCCAACCTGCAGCTCAAGAAATCCTTCTCCTTCCAAAATCCCCAAATCTTTCATCCAAAATATTTTCCAAAAATATATTTTTCTCCAAAAAAATTCAATCCCCAATATTTTCCAAAAGTCTAGGTTAAATAGGAAAAGTTTGACCAAAAATTTTATTTTTGGATTTAAAATTTCTATTTAAAATAATTCCTCAAAAATCATTATTTTCCAACCATATCAATAAAATGAATTTGCTTTTCAATTAAAAATTGATTTTCTCCAATAACTGAAATTAACCTTTCTATTTCCAAAATGCCAAGAAGATAAAATTAATTCTATTTCGATTAAATTTCGATCTTTCATTTCATAAGCATAAACATAATGCATTTAATATTTAAAATTAACTATTTAATTGAACTTGCTCCCAATTTAAATCAAGCAATTCAAATTAACAATTAATCACATAAAGAAATCCTGTTTAATTTAGTCCATAATCTTTAATGCACAACACATATTTAATCAAATTAAAGATTAAGGATTAAATACTCAATTTAACCACACACACCAAACACGCAAATGAAGAATGCCAAACAAACAGACGACCCGCAAACCCAACCAAAGGGAATACCGACGACGACTGACGATGCTCACTTGAGCGCAACTATGGTCAAATGAGAAACTTCCGACCACATAATCCAACTCTAAGGATTAAAGAGGTACACTCAAACCTACAAATTCAGGTCGAGAACCTCGCACCCATGCGGCACTGTACCTGAAATCTCTTGCAACCAAGAGTCATACATGCATACATATATAAACTTAATGAAAGCGTTAGCTCGAGATAATAACACGAAATAGGAGAATTAATTAACTTGCATACAAACTGGTGCGAAAACCATAATAACAGGTATGCACTAAAATCAAAGCATCCGACTATAATCATTATATTATGATAAACTAACCAAGGTTAAATCGAGATTAGAATTTGATTAGGGAAGGGGTATTGCATACAAACATAGAGTCTGTTGGAATTTTTGATGATGATGTTGTGATTGTCATTGATGGACACACACTTGCTTTGAGATCACTTTTTGTATGTATGAGTTATGCTCATCCGGTATTTGTTCCAACCGGTATTATGTATTATAGTCTTTAGACTATCGGTGTTTTATAGAAAGTGTTTTCCGATCTCAAGCGATATGAAGACCCAAGCAGTATGAAGAATCAAGAAGTTCAAGGATCCCAAAGCGGTACGAAGGAACAAAGCAGTTGTATCATTTTTCCCAGTCTTCATTTTGACAAACCGGTAATTGGTAAAATGTGTGAACCGGTAATCGGTAAATGTATGAATCGGTATTACTCTATGATGAGTTACCAACTGGTATTTTTGTGATGAGTTATCATCCACCGACACTTTGGCGGTGATTTTGTGTCGTGTTACCAAATGTGTCCAGATGCACTAAACCTAGGAACTTGCAATGTAATCCTATTGGACCGACATTAAATAAGATTCCTTTATAAGGACATCATGTCTAGGGTTTTAGTGGTTGTTAGGGTTTTAGGTGGTTGATGAGGTTTTTGTATGTGCGATCATAGAAGGAGATTAGGTCTATGTGAAGAAATAGAGTGTGGTAATATCAAAGACTAAAGTAATGCTGAAATGCATTAACAATGAGCTATCAAGGATCTAACCAAGCATACTGTGCTAGTATTAGATCACTCACTTGTTGATTACTCACATATTCGACAGGTCTGAAACCCTTAACCGGGTAGGCCTGGCAAAGCCTTTGTAAATCCTCTAACAAGGTAGTTCACAACTATGGATCTAAAATCCTCTCACAAGGTAGTCTTTAATCAGACTTATCTCCTAATAGAGATTGGGATTCCTAACAGGATCTGTTCTGGTGAAGAACATTGTATGACCTTAACCGGTCTGGTTACTATTCTGCAGATAGTTACTTGTGAGTTTCATCTCACTGTGGTTTTTCCCATTTGGGTTTCCACGTCAAAATCTCTTGTGTTATGGTGATTGTGCCCTTGTGGGTGAATGCCTTATTTGTTGTTTGGTTTGCATTTGTCTTAACCAATTTATTAGTAAAATTGTTATACCGGTTTACTGCTAAATTGTTTAAGTGTTTGAGTTCAGTATTTTTTGGTATACTAATTCACCCCCCCTCTTAGTATTCATCAATTGGTAAGGGAGCCAACCTTTCTATAAGTTTAACCACTTGGAAGGAGATATGGGGGAATACACTATGAGGGAGCTTACTCATCATCTCACTCAAACTGAGAAAGCCTTTGATGAACTCAAAGTCAAATATAAAGTCTCTCTAGCAAAGAGAAGAGAGCATGCTGAGAAACTGATGGAGCTTACTGAAAATAGTTCTTCTGATGAAGCAGACATGGAAGCCCTAGTTGAAGAAGTTGAAAAATTGAATGAATCTAATGGTAACCTAAGAAGGGAACTGGAAGGACTGATTATTAGAATGTGTCAAGAGCTTGAGAACCGGAGGAAAGCTGAAGATCTAGTAAAAGACAAAGATCATGAGATCTCCAAGCTGAAGCAAGAAATCAGTGCACTTACCGCTCATCTCCAAGAGAGTAAAGTGGAAAAAGAAGAAATGCAAGGTGAACTAAACATGGCTATTTCAGATAATACAACATTGAAGGAATCCAATGCTGCTATTTCCAAAGAACTCACTGAGTCAAAGGAAATACTTGCCAAATTCAATAAGAGTATTGTTAAGCTAGAACAAAAGCTTGAATCAGCAAAACCGGTAAGGAATACCACTAGACTTGGTTTCTCTGGTTATGAGGAAGGTGAGACCTCTGGAACAAAAGATGGAGCATCAAAGAAGTAATTGACACCAAAGGATAAAGGTAAGTAAAAGTTCAAACCTGTTTTCTTTAATTGTCTCAAGGAAGGACACACTGGCAATGTATGTAGAAGTAAGGCTTACAATAATTTTCCCTACTTTCTAAACAATAAGCCTAGATCCAATAGATTCAATGGTAACTGTTATGCATGCAACAAGTTTGGGCATAGAGCATTTGAATGTAGGTCTGTTATACACAACACTGGAAGATATCCTCAAAGGAGTCAAGGAGTTTTTCCTAAATCCTCTGTGAACCAAAATCCAAACTGGTATAATGCCTATGACCATCAGTCAGGTGGTGGTGGCTATCAAGCGGCAACTGGTTGGAGAGAAACCTATTTGATTTGCCATGGTAGCAGTCATACTACTGCAACATGCAGGAGGAAGAATGGTAGAATGAACAATGGACCATGGAGAACACCTAGAGTGGTATGCTATCATTACCACAAATTGGGACATCCTACCAGAACCTGTAGAATGAGAAAGAACATATCAGATGATATACCGTTCACTCCGGAAGGAAAGATTGATGTTGAAACTGTTCAAGCAGATATGAAGACAACATGGAAGAAGAAACTTGAAGAAGTGTCACAAGAAGAACCAGTTTCTGCACCTAGCGTGCAAGTCACTGAACCGACAAACTAAGCTTCAGAAAAGCTTAGGGGGAACAAATTGGTGAAATGTTTCGAACCCCCAATTTACACCGGTAAAAGACCTTAACCAATATGTGTTACCTGTTAATCAACAGAAGACTGGAAACGGTAAAAGGCAAAATTAGGGTTTATAACCTAATAATGGAGCATTTATTATGGTAGGTGAAGAATTTGTTTAAAAGGGATTTTCAAGTCATTTTCACTTATCAATTTGCGAGCGAAGAAATTCTCAAGTGTAGAGTGACCAAAGGCGATTTGTTTTGCGATTCTAAGAGATTTCAAAAGTTTGAAGTAGAATCTGGAGATAGTATCAATTAGTCTAGTGAAGAACACTAAGCGGTGTTCCAAGTGACCGAAGTGGTGTGTTGCAAGCTTCAGTGTCAAAGCCCTAAATCTTGATTCACGAAGCTATTTTTTGAGCTACTTTGTTTATCATGGCTTATGCATCACACTCTAGTTCAAGTGCACCTAGTGATTCAATGGATTTCATACAAAGGAAGATGAAATACAATGCCCTATCCGAGATACCTGCTGGTGTTATAGTTGAGGAAGGTATTTCAGATTATATTGATTGTAGAATAGAAGACCTAGGATCTCCAGTGATCCATTCTTAGTTAAGTTTATTCTATGGAAATGACAAGAAGATCAAACAAGAATACAACATCCTGGAAAGAAAGAAACTTCACAATGCGGTCTATTTTCTTGAAGAATTCACAGAAGATCACATCTGCATCATCCTAAGTAGAGTGCACGGTGACAAAATGTATCTTGAGCAGACACATGACATCACATCGGAAGCAATTCATGCCATCACTGGTTTCTGTAACGTTGGAGAAGTACCAGGCCTAAGGAAAGTCATTAAGATGGAAATGAACAAGCTCACCAGTTCTATGAGTGACCAACGGGGAATGACCGTTAACACCATCAAGGATGATTTGGTCAAATATGTTTGCATGGTGATCGAATACCGAACATTCTATGCTAGCAGAATAAACTTTGTCTCTGCAGCAATGGTGAATGCCACCTACAGAATGATCATGGAAGATGCATCATTTGATCTATGCACTTGTATGCAGAGGCAACTTCTGGTAAACCTAAAATCTATCAAACAGGACAATGCCTTAAGATTTAAATTTGGACAACCATTAGTAGGTTTGTTTTTCTATTTTCAAGGCTATTTTCTAGGAGTCGGTGATATACAATGGTCTGCTGACCAACCGGTTACCAAGCAAATCAGAGAAAGTCTTCAAGTGGTAGGAACCAGTTATCCTGAAGTCCTAAACAAATACTTTGATGAATTCAGATGCAAGATGAGCCAGAGGATGAGAATATCTGGCGATATTGTCAAGAAGTATGAAGAGGACATCTGCTTTATCATTAGAGTAGATAAGTGCATAATGGAGGTGGTTGAGCCCAGAAAGAAAGAAGTGGAGCCCATGGGATATGAGGTGATGTATGACATCCTTGATGGGTATGCCTCTACCCTACTTGCCTTGCCTCTTGATCCAAAGAAGAAGAGAATCGACACCTACTTGGAGAGGGTAACACCAATTGAAGAACCTTCAGTGAAGAAAGGAAAGGCAGTGCCATCGGTATCAGCACCAGTTACTTCAGCAAGTCCTAAAGTGACCAAGCAGTCATTGGCCAAGAAGAAACTAGAAGTTACACCTGCCAAGGTGTAATACCCACCCTAGCAACTTTTCTTGGCATGGACATTATTTGTTATATTTGGTGATGTTGGACTCTATATTTCCTTGTTAGAGTAGATGATGAGACATACTTAGTTATATTTGCACCTTTATGGTTTAGTATGTTATCTGATGCATTAGTGAGTTAGGGGTTTCATTGGTTTATGTACATGATTTCATTATAATAATCTTTTCATATGGCTGCTATATTTAATATTTATTATCTTGAGCTAACAATGCTAACCCAACCATGCTTGGAATAGATTACTATATGAGATATCTGTAGGATGAGGGGAGGTAGTCGTAATTATTCTACGGAGACCCACACGATGTCACACTCCTCCTCCTTGTTTATCATTTGTATATGGATATATATTTCGGTGATGCAGGATTGCAGGTACTGGGCATCGACTCCACCTGGCTACATAGGTCTGAGCATGCCTCTAAATCCTTGAATGTTGTTGTTGTGGAGATAACAGCAATGTTCCCACAAGTAAACCTATTGGACGTAGGTCTCCTGTTTAGGAAGATCACCCTATCTTGAGGGTTGGGCAATGTCATGTTTATGATGGGTATTGGGTTGAGTATTTTGATTGGTTCTGATTTATATTGTTCATAATGTTTTTTATATAATGTTTGATTATTTCTTTGATAGGATACCTACACATTAAATGATTTAAGTGGTCTATCTTATGTTGCATTAAAAAGATGATACAAAAGTAATATAGATTTATTATGTTATATATATATATATATATATATATATATATATATATATATATATATATATATATATATATTGTATGTATGTGTAATATAAGATTTGTTTTTATTAATTCTATATATATATAAAAAAAGAGGATAAAATTAAAAGATCGAGATTTAAAATAATGTTATATTAGTCAATGAGTTTTGAACCTATGACTTCTCTTGTATGAGTCTTGATAGTTACCGTTGAGCTATATGTGTTATTTGAGATTTTTATTAGCTATCTAGTATTTAGTATGCTTATTTACGTGGGGTATCTATTAAATTTTAAATAAACTATTATAGCTAGTGTTAATAAATAATACCAACCATAGAGGTTGGAACGGTTGCTTCCCGTAAAACAACTTCTCCAACTATACAAGTTGGTATTATTTATTGAAATTTGTATTTTTGGAGAAGGGGGTTTGTATTTTCCAAGAAGGTAATTAGAAGGAATTTGAAGTTTTAGGAGCAGGAAGAGAGATTTGCACATGAAGAGGTTGGATTTTTGCTTGTTCTTTCTCAAAGGATTTTCTCCGTAGGAACCAAGGTAGGCCTCATTCCAGGAAGAATCCATGTGGCTTGCTTGTGCTATGCTTGCATAATTTTAATAAATATTAGATGAAAATTTAAATTTAAAAATCTAAGTGTTATTCTGGAAATACTTTCTTCTGCTTCTTTCCTTGTTTGTGTAAGGGATATGCTTTGGCTGGGAAATTCAACCTGGAGAAAATGAGTGTCATGTTGGGAGTAATAACTCTTGTATTTGTTTTTAGTTTTATTTTTATTTTTTTTATATATAAAAATTATTTATGATCTGTAGTGATTCAAATATAAAAATACATCTATAATTAAATTTCATATTTCAACCAACAACTATTCTTCAAGTGTCAAGTATCAACCCAACAAATAGGATTTCCATTCTTGTGATTGTCCCAATTTTGTTAGTTCTGATTCTGTTATTCATAACTTTCACTACGGATATTATTTGTCAAATAGCTTTAGTGAAAATGTAGAAATCTAGGCGTACTAAAACATATCCAAATTTTTGGTGCATCCAACGACTAGTTTGAAAGTTAAGTTACCCATACCGAGACTAATTTTCTGTCAATCAAAACTCAAAAGAAATCATTGTTTGTGTCACTAGGGCATCAAATATATTCCTCAAACTAAAACCAAATGATTCTAAAATAAATAGATATGAAAGATAACTCCAAATATTATAATAATCCAAAATATTTCATCTTTTAATGGTTTAAAATGAATTTATGAACATACTCTTTTACACAACTCTATCAAATAGGGTTTTAAATAGTTTTAAGAAAATTTATTTAAACTTTTATTATAATCTTTGGTTGAGGCTAAAATTAAATATAAATCATTAGACTATTTTCTCAAATATATTTTAGTCTTCACTCAAACCATTATCAAGAGAAATATCTATGGAAACATGGTTCAATTTTATGGGTTTTCGAGTTGTTCTTTGGGTTGCTTTTCCTTCTTAGGGGTTTGGGTGTTTTATATAGTAGGTACCTGTATTTTTAAAGACCTCTAATTCATGTATGTGAGACGTTCATGATAAAAATAAAATAAAATGTTTTATATATGTTATGCATTGGCCACCTCCTTCTCATGCTTGATTGTGGCTTAGAGATTAGGGTCAGACTCATCCTTATGATTTGGAGGACATGGGAGAGTACTTGAACTTATATGCTTATTGTGTGAGATGAATTATTATTATTTTTATTTGATGAATTTTTGAGTAGGGTAACTAGATACCCTTGGTGGGTGGCTCACTATAGGTTTCTAGGACCCAAAGTGGTTGCTAGGAGATCCTATGAGTGGATTTAATTCAAGTGATAACCTTTTTAAAAATGAACTTGGGTTGGGTTGGGCTATAACACACTAATACAAGATAAATGATTATTTTAGTCCATATAGGCCTGTTGGAGTACCGCGACCATTGTTACAGGCTGGGTGGATCCTTTCGAGAGGGGACCGCGGTACATGGTAGGCAGGGTGGATCCTGACATTAAGGCTATATGATGACACCCACCTAGTAGGTGTTCTGGTTCTCTCTCTCTCTTGTGATGTTATTTGATATTGTTATGTGATATGTGGTTCTTGTTTATTGTTTTGGGGAAACATGTCTCATGGCCTTAGTATTGCCCTAGTACTTGCATGGACCTTGGTTTTATCTCCTAGCACGGGGGAGTGGACCTTTGTGGTTCCACGTGGTTGGGTGGTAAATATTTTTCGAGGTGCATTCGTGATCTCTTTTGATGATGTTTCTTGATCCTTGATTGAATATGGGGAAGACCTTTCTTTTGAGCTAGTACATTCAAATATTGTAAAGATTATTTGTAAGCCATGAATGGCCTCATAATAAACATGTAATTTTATGAAAAGCATTGTAAAATGGAGGGTAGTTTATAGGAACTATGATAAGGGATGACTACTTTGTATTTGAAACAATGTTTTTAAAAGTTATGTTACCCTTCCTAACCTATCCCTTTATGATCTTATTGTGTTGTTATGAAAATTGAGTAGAAGGCATTAATAGAAATTGCAATTGCATTATTATATATGTTGTTATCAAATGAAAAGTATTAATTGTATGGATGTTGTAAATAATAATCAAGGGGAAAATGATGCAAAGGATAGTTATTCATTCTATAGTTGGAATGTGATTGTTATGTACTTTTACTTTGGTCTCAAATGAAATGATAAAATCTTTGTAGCATATTCAATAGATAGTAAAGTTAATGTGTTGTGAAATATTATATCATGCTCATAATTAAGAAGATCATTGTATGTTTATTTTATGCACATTATGTTATGTGTTAAGTTGTTATATCTTTCAATTATGTTGATGAACATTAAAGGGAACCTATAAGGGCATTAAGTATGTTTACTTTCTAGAGGTGGTAGATGTATGTTATATTAAAAAATAAATAAATAATTGTAGCATATTTTGGAACTTTTGTTCTTGTCATACCGGGTTCCCTGGCAGGGCATGACAATTTGGTATCACAGCCCTAGGTTGCTACACTGGGAACTCTAGGGTCTATTATGCTTAGTTAGATTATATTTTGCATCTATATATATCCTTTCTTATGTTATGTTACTCTCCCAGATGGCCCTTCTTACCCATAGAGCAGCTAGGGATGGAAATCAAAACTCTACCTCTAGGTCTCAACAAGAGAGTTTCCAAGGGGAACATGAGGGAGAACAATCCCAAGATACCCATAGGGAAGAGAGAGATTAAAGTCAGAATAATGAATTTGAATGGGTTCAATTGAGGCACATGATGGGGGAGATCCTATAGAGGTTAGATACAATTGAAAATAAAGAAAACCACAAGGAAGGAAATAACTCTCAACATCATGATAGGGAAAGAGATAGGAGCCCTAGGAGAGAGACAAGAAGACCAGATAGTGATTATATTGCTCACATGAGGGATTTACTTAGGGCTAAGATGCCTCTTTTCTTTGGCAATGAGGGGGGATCTACGATAGAAACTTGGATATTTGATCTTGAAAGATGTTTCACCATGCACCCTTTTAGTAGCAATGTTAAAGCTAGATGTGCCATTATGCGCTTAAGAAAGTTTTCTTCAACATGGTGGTGAATGGAGGAAGAAAAACTTCAGGTTAGCATAGACACCATTTCTTGGGAATTATTTTTAGAAAGCTTTAAAGATAGATTCATGTTAGATCAATGGAGACAAGGTAGAGTAGAAGAATTCCTTCACCTAAAGCAAAACAACATGTCGGTTGAAGATTATGAGCGAAAGTTCTATGAACTTAAGCCCTTCTTAGGTTACAAGGAGGATGAACCTATGTTGGTGCAACATTTTATTAGGGGATTGAATGGCCATATTTCTGGGGATGTAGCGGTCTTTGAACCAAAGAGTCTTCGAGATGCAATAGCCAAAGCTTTTCTGGTGGAGAGGAATGTTAATTTGGGTTTAGGAGGCCATTCCGGCAATCGAGGTAATAGTGTTGGGGCCATCTCTAAGGGGAACCAATATCAAGGGATGTCAGGCTCTAAGAATCAACAATCAACTCTCAAAGGATGACATTTCTCACACAAGAAAAAGTCCCAGAATTACAATCAGAGTGGTAGAAAATTTCAATACCAACAAAATCGTGGTAATTCTCGCACCTAGCAGAAGTATACCCCTCAACCATCCCAAAATTATAAGAACATTAATAAAGGGAGTTACCAACAATCGAGTGCACCATCTACAAGAAATTTTATGAGAAACAAGGGTTGTTATTCTTGCGGGTAGCATGGGCATATTGTAGTACATTGTCCTCAATGCACCAAGTCCCTCGCAAACTAGAATCAGGCAACCTTTGAACCCATAGTAAGAAATGTAGGCCAGTCCCATAGAACATTTGCCGCAATAGAGAAATTGCAAACTGATCACCAAGGCATAGTTATTGAAACCACAGGTTTGTTAAAGGGTAAAAATATATCTATTTTATTTGATTCTGGAGCAACTGATTCCTTCATATCTCCATCCTTAGTAGAAAAGTGTGGGTTAGTGGCAAAAGGGCAAGGAGTTAAGTGGCAGGTAGAACTAGCCTCTGGGACCAAAATGACAATGGATTTATGTGTCCAAGAATGTGAATTGGGATTAGGACCCTTCACTACAAAGGTAGACCTTCATGTAATCCCTCTTGGCTCTTATGGGGTTGTTTTAGGTATGGATTGGCTAGAAGAGCATGAATCCAACATAGAGTGCAGAAAGAAAACTATATATTGTATTGATGATTCTGGTGAGCATAGAGTGATAGTAGGTATTCAGTGACCCATATCTCTCTGTATGATATCTGCAATGCAACTCAAGCGATGTATGTGAAAGGGATGTCAACTTTTTGCAGTCTTAGTTAATGATCTTGATGAAGAGGAAAGTAAGGAAATAACACTTGCTCACCCCTTGCTTCAAGAGTCTGTTGATGTATTTCCTAAGGAAATCCTAGGAATGCCTCCAAAAGGGGATATTGATTTTCTTATAGACTTGGTACTGGGAGCGGAACCCATCTCCAAAGCTCCATATCGCATGACTACTCAGAAACTAAGTGAATGAAAGTTACAATTAGAGGAACTATTGGAAAAGGGTTTTATCAGGCCGATTATATCATCGTGGGGTGCTCCAGTGATTTTTGTGAAGAAGAAGGATGGTTCTCTCAGGCTTTGTATTGACTATCGACAACTCAATAAAGTTACCATTAAGAATCGATACCCAGTACCCCGTATTAATGACTTGTTTGATCAGATGAAAGGGGCAAAGGTATTTTCCAAAATTGACCTTAATTCAAGATACCACCAGCTAAGGATCCTTGAGACCAACATCTATCGTACAACCTTTCATACTCGATATGGCCACTATGAATTCACTATGGTGCCTTTTGGTCTAACTAATGCTCCTTCAGTATTCATGAGCCTTATGAATGGAGTATTCAGAACTTACTTGGATAAGTTTGTGATAGTTTTCTTAGATGATATATTGGTGTACTAAAAAACAATGGAAGAGCATGAACAACATCTATGCCAAGTGTTACAATGCCTACAAGAAAATCAGTTATATGCTAATGTTGAGAAATGTGAGTTCTTTCAAACTGAAGTTAAGTATCTTGGTCACGTTATCTCAGGGGAAGGAATATCTATGGACCCAACAAAGATTCAAGCCATAGTAGAATGGTCAACACTCACTAATGTCTTAGAAATTCACAGTTTCATGGGCCTAGCTGGCTATTATCGATGTTTTGTTATGGGTTTTTCCAAGATAGCTCATCCTATCACTTCCTTGCAGAGGAAGGGGAAGAAGTTTATTTGGACTAAAAAATGTGAAGAAGCTTTTCAATGTTTAAAGGAGAAGCTAACCAGTGCTCCAATTTTGGCAATACCTAACCCCTCAGAAGATTTTATGGTCTGCACAGACGCTTCCTTGGAAGGCATAGGGGCAGTATTAATGCAGGAAGGTATTGTTATTGCTTATGAGTCTAGGAAGTTGAAAAACCATGAACTCAACTATCCTACTCATGATTTAGAGTTAGTGGCTGTAGTTCATGCCTTGAACTGATGGACACATTTCTTGTTAGGACATCGATTTGAACTCCATACAAATCACTGCAGCCTTTAATACATATTTACTTAGCCTAATCTCAATGCCAGGCAGTGCAGGTGGATGGAATTTTTGTGTGAAGATGATTTTGAAGTAAAATACATTCAAGGAAAAGAAAATATAGTAGCAGATGCCTTGAGCCATAGGAGGCATGAGATATAAACAGTAATAGTTGAAGTTGATTTGAAGAGTAAGATACTTAATGCACTCCCATCAGATGACTGGTATCAAGAGGTCCGATCAAAGATTGCTTCAAGAAGAACGCTAGAAGGTAGATATACTAGATATTCAATGGATATTGATGGTATTCTTAGGTGTAGGGGACGTATTTATGTTCCACCCTCCGATGGCTATTATCACTGTTTAAAAAATGGGTTTTCCTTTCCCATAAATTGGCTAAGTTTTGAAATTTTGAATTAGACATGCTATCAATTGCTTTATCTTTGTGTTAGGTCTTAGGGGTTTAGGGTTTTAATTTTAAATTGTTCAATGTTTTATCAAAAAAAACCCTTTGGTTTCTATTTCTTTGTTACTTTATCCACTTAAGTAATGGGTCTCAGGTTCATAGGAAGTGTCCCCCCTTGTCATTTGCCTAGGTAGTCATTTGAATTAATCGTAAAATTTTACGCCTTATATATTTTCCTCCTGATGTTGTTGGGCCCAGTAAGTTGTGCGCATCTCTTAGGAAGATCAATGGTTTTTGCTATTTCATTAGGCGAAGTTGCGCGTGGTTTAAGACCCGCGAAATGGCGAAAAGGAAATGCGTTCTAAATGGTGATTTTGGTATGGTTTAAAGAGGTCTCATCTTGTCCAAGATCCAACGGCTGGTGTTATTTCACAACCTGAACTTGCAAGTGAAATACCTTTCGTGAAATGGCGAAAGCGTTTGGTGGGACCCTGCATGCGAGGATTTTCTAAGTGACTAAAAGGTGATCAAGACCAATCTGATCCGACAGTTGGCGTTATTTCGTAGAATAAAAATGCTCGACGGTTATCTTTCGCAAAGTGGCGAAATGATGTGGCACTCCAAGAAGACAGTCCAGCTGGTCTAGAGAGCGAGTGAGATGGTTGCACGTGGCAGAATCCACAATAGTCAGCGAGGCGGGTCCAAGGGTTAAAAGAAGGTAGGTCCTAAAAGTGAGTCATGCCATGGGATAAGAGGTGACCTGGTAGATATAGGTGGCAAGGATGAGGTGGAACCTAGTGTTTTCTCTCAGCAAATGAAAGACTAACATGTCAGCTTTGAAAGTGACTAGATGCCAGGTGTTTAAGGTTGAGTTGGAGGGCCCATGTTTGCTAGAGTCAGTTCAGATGGTTAAGCATCGAGCAAGTAAAAAATAATCTAACGGCCCACGTGAATTCGCAAGGGTAAGATGCTCATGCTTTATGCCCTACGAAATGGCGAAAAGGTTTTCATCCCCAAAGGCAGATGAAACATGAGGATAAAAGAGGATCAACTTTGTTTTGATCCAACGGCTGGCGTTATTTCATGGTTGCGAGATGCTTGAAGGATATACTTCACAAAATAGTGAAAGTAAAAGGGGTTCGTCTAGTTGTCAAGCTAGATGGTGACGTGTCTGTTGACATGTGGTTTCAGAAGAACTTGAGGACCCACCAAGGTGTACCTGGTGGTAAAAGGGAGAGACACGTGGCTGACATTGAACTAGGCTTGAACGATTTTTTAAAACCAATGGTTGAGTGCCACGTGGTAGTCAGTAACCAATGAAAAAGTAGAGTAAGCAAAGTAGGCATAAAGGGTTTCCCTTAAAGGATGGTCATCTCCAATCTGATCCAACACCTCATGTTGTTTCGTGGCCCAAAGTTGAAAGATGTTTAAGCTTCGCAAAATAGCGAAAGATCGCTAGCAGTCAAGGTAAAGGCACGGTTAATGAAGATGTCGGCGATCCCGGTTGGAGTTAAATGCCAAGCAGTTAGAATTTCATCTAACATATGGCGTAGTTTCATGAAGGAGAAGTGCTCGAAAGATAAAGTCTGCGAAATGGCAAAAAGGAGGTGGGGCCCAGCGCGAAGGCAAGACTGTTAAGTCAGTTTAACAGTCGATCAAGTTTCTTTTGATCAGACGGTTGGTGTGATTTCGTTTAACAAAATTACCTGAAGGTTATGCTTCGCGAAACAGTGAAAGAGCGAAAGGAAAGAATTGCAGGAATGTTGTGACCCGTTGGAGCGAAAATTAGAATTCTCTCAGGAATTCAATTCTGAAGGGATAGTCGAAGCATGCAGAATCAATGTTGCAGTTAAGACCCTAGGTACCATATGTGATCTCTTGTTGATTGAGTAAAGGTATCATTCAAAAGAATTATTGCAGAGGAGCAGATACAGAGCTATTATCTTCAAATACAAAGTGATTCAATTCAGTTGCAGAGAAGATTCCTTCGAGCTAAAATAAGGTTTTCTTGTACTCTTGTATGGCAATTTCTTTGTGGTGTTTTAATTAAGGTCTTGATTTGTCGCTGAACCATTTGGGGGTAGTATTTTGATTGCTTGCATTTTCAAAATGGCACCTAAGAGAGAATTTTCTAGGAAAGTCAATTATCAGGAGGGGACCATTTGTGATGATTTTCTTGAGCAGTTGACGTTGTCAACTAATCAGGCATCAAAAGTAAAAGAATTAGTGCCTAGAGCTCCTCATTTGAAGATAGGAGAAGGGCTATATGATAAGGGCAATTGGTTGAGAGATCCACAGGTCGGGTTGTCTGGGTTGGGGTAATTTAAAGTTGGATTCGGAATGAGAAATTCTCCAGCCCCACAGAATAGCATTTGGGAGTTAGATGTAGGGAAGTTGGTAGTTCTAGGGGTATTCATGGACATGGATCTATTGACTCAAATTGCACATAATTATGATCCAGTCACAAGAAGCATTAGGGACATAAATGGGAAAGCCCTTATTGAAATCAATAATGAATAGTTTAGAAGTGCTTTCGGGCTCAATGAGTTTACAAATTTTTTGGAACCCATTAATTTTAAATCATTAGCACAAGTATACGGTGCACAGAGAAATCACCTTAGGAGTGGGCCTCTTAAGGAATTTTTTGTGAAGATAGGTGGGTTGATAGTTGTAGGACCCAACATAGAAGAGCCCTTCTCATTGAATTTGTTCACCCTCAGGGCTAAGGGGATGTATTGGTCACTCTGCCAGATTTTGGGAGAAGATGTTGTGGCAAATATGCCTAATCACTACTTGGTAATGATTGCTCAGATTCTGAATCCTTCCCTTGCAGTAACATTTGATTATGCTTCTTTCATTACTGATATTATCCATGGAGGATTAATAGGAATAAACAATGGGAAGGTGGATAGGCCTTTCGGATGGTATTCACTCCTCATGCATCTATTTATGTTCAAAGGTGGTGATTAGTTTACCAGTGGACTGGACCTCATAAAGGAGAAAGAGGGAGAAAAGATGCTAGTGCAACTATGGAGTACTATGTTGTCATGGGACAGAGAGGATGCCAGTTTCTTAAAATTTGATAAATATTTTGCATCAAAGATTAGGACTCTCCTTTGCTCAGAAAACCCAAGAATCCCCAAGGTTCTTTTGGAATTTGTTAGACCAAAAGATTTTGCAGAGAGTATAAAGATTGTTCATAATTGGGGTGATATTTACCTATACCCAGTCTCAATAGTTTTTAGAGTTTTTGGTTTCGGAGGCACTCCATCCTTGTTGCCCTATAAGGTCCCTTTCAAAGTAGGAATTGCAAAAGTCCTCAGACAGATTGGTAGTGTACAAGAGGCAGAGCTAACAAGCAGGGGTAAGGGGACAATTTTCCCTATGGTTACCATAGCCCGTCAATTTATAATAACCAAGGGAGGTTGGAATTGTTTTGAAGAATTTCTCAAACCTTATCATTTGTCAACTGCAGTATCCGGGTGTGCCGATCCAGAAGACTTCTTCAATGGCACGTTTAGAAAGAGAGTAGTGTGCAGAGGTAGACCCCATCAATTTCAGTTTCCTGAAAACCTCATTAGAAATTTGTTTGATTTGGATGAGCAGGAACCGAGGAAGGAAAAATGGGTGGCTTATAAGAAAGCCTTAGACTTTGTACATCAGTTTGTTGCCAGCCATGACCCATTGCCTATATTTTTCCCTTTTGAGGAGAAAATAAAGTTTTTAATTGTTTGCTTTGAGGATGTGATGCATACCCTCAAGGAAAAGAGGGAAGCTATGATTAAAAGCAACCCTGAAAAGGAAAGAATGATTCTAAGTAGGTCTGCCTCCACTAGAGTAATCCCTCTTGGTGACTATACACTTCACAAGAATTCTAGTTATAGTGTGTTGATTCCTACAATAGGGGAGCCCTCCACCTCCAAAGGAAAGAGGAAGATACAAGATGTCATTCACATACAAGAGAGCCCTAAGAAGAAGAGAGTAGGAAAAGAAGTACAATCTGATACACCTTTGTACTCTCCATCCCAATCCCCTATTCACATAGGAGATGAACAAGCAGCAGCTGATACAGTTAGGCAGTCTAGGAGAAATTGCCTATACATATGAGATGAAGTAGAGGAAGGTATGCCAAAAGAACCCCTTGCTACTGGAATGAACATTACTACCACCAAACTTAAAGGCCAGGAGTGGGATCCTGAGATAAAGCAGGCCAATGATGACTTCTTGGCTAACAAATTTTTTGTCACATCAGGAGCATTTATTCAGTTT
Organism: Cryptomeria japonica; assembly: GCF_030272615.1. NCBI lineage: Eukaryota > Viridiplantae > Streptophyta > Pinopsida > Cupressales > Cupressaceae > Cryptomeria > Cryptomeria japonica. The sequence goes on from NC_081409.1 coordinate 58,844,857, forward strand.
GTATGGAAACAAAATATAGATAAATACAATGCAAGATGTGAGAAGAGAAAAGGTGAGCAGCCTAACAAATATCTAGCTCTGGTGGAGGAGGAATTAAAAGAAGAAATGATGGAAGAATTTAAGACCATCACTACTAAGCAAGGAAGAGATATGGTGGCACAAGCTGGAGTGCTTATTCTTCCTGAGTGGGACATAGCAGATGCTCTGGTACTGGAGGCAGTGAGGAAAGAAACCAAGCCCATGGAGGGAATTAATTTCAACAAGGATAATGCTGAACTCATCATGTGGTCTCTCAAGAGAGACCAAAATAAGAGAATCAAAGATACCCCAGGGTCAAGTTACCTTGGTGGAATGATAGTGAAGAGAGTGCAGAACACAGGGGTGGTAGAAGCTACTAGCACTGTGCTAGAGATTGCAAAATTTAGTGTTGTTGTAGCAGAAAAGGAGGCCAAGGAAAAAGAAGACCTACAAGTCAAGTTGGAGACAATTTTTGAAGGCTTATAACAGTGCTAAGGAGGAGGTAAGAGGTAAGGATAGCATCATTGCTAAGTTGCAGAGCCAGTTGACAGGACAGTATCACCAAGGTGAGTCTTCAACACTGATGATTTCCTCCTCTCCTGCAAGACCTCCACCTAGCAGCCCCATCATTGAGTTCCCACCATCTCCAGCACCTTCTAGCTCCCAAATGATTGAGATTACTCCTCAAGAGCTAGAGAATTTGAAACAGGCTCAGGCCTTGTATGCAAAGAAATATGAGGAAAGAGTAAGGGCTAATGTTTCAAGTTTTGCAGATACAATGAATGCCTCGCTGATATATAATAATATAAGTAAGGTTTTGGATATGTGGAATGAGCTCAATGGAGATAAAGCCATTTTGACACCTATTTTTGACAAGTGGAGGCCTAGAGAGTAGGACTTGGAGCTTATTTGTGCATCTTATGATGAAGCAGGGGCCAATCCTATCATCAAATCCACTTGTGACACCACCAAAGACCTGGTAAAATTAGAAGAAGGGGTGGATAATGCTGATAGGAAAATTAACTTGTACAAAAAGGAGTATGCTGATCAGGTTTTTGAGTTGCTCCCAGGAGTTTTTGTTAGCCCAGATCAATTGAAGGAGAAACAAGTGTGGCTCAAGGAATTAGAGGCCAAACTGTCAGCCATAATTAAAGGAATTGTTGATTTAGATGATGCTTCGTTCTTTGTTGTTACAATTCAGGAGATAGAGAAAATCAAGTCTCATTATGGTTTTCTCAATTCAGAAGTCAACAAGATGAGAAATTCCTGGAAAAGGTTAACCAAGGCTAAGACAAAAGTGATTAATTTTGCATGGCCAAATGATGATGTGTACAATGACTGGACAAAAAAATATGCCATCCAGGATGTAGAGCAGTTAGAGGGTGCTTCTGAACAGTTAGAAGAAGTTGCAACCGGATAGCAAGCTAAAGAAGCTGGAGAGGTTGAAAAGGACTTGTAACTATTTTTTGTAAAAGGCTTTGTAACTTCTTTTGGAAAAGAAATGACTGTAACAAATTCTCCTAGGAAAGTCCGAAGCTATGTGCATCCATATTGTTATAAATGGATACCAGGACTAAGAGTAGAAGGATCGAACGAATTGTAAGAAAACGCTATAGAAATTTATATCTAAGCTTTTCTAAGTTTAATGGAGAATATTCAAAAGTTATTGTAATACTTTCTTGAAGAATATATCAATATACAGACCATCAGTTTTGAGTAAAACTTTATGTCATCTTCAAATGTGCTTACAATTGTTTACTGTTTCATTCTGAATAATCCAGGGTTATTTTGTTCGAATGGGGGTTGTAAGGCAATTTTCAGTAGATGTGTTCGCTAGCTTTTCTCTTTAGGAGGGAAATTAAATATGCAGGGATTGCTTCTACCAGTAAATTATTTGTAGGATATTTTGAATCTTGATGAGCATAGTTTGATTTGGTGTGCATAAATTCTCATGTATGTCAGAGATATATAAGGATTAACAGAAGCCGAGCCAATGGGATGTGTAAAGATATTTTGTTTGGGGAATATTGTTTGAATTTAGATGACTCTGTGACCTTGGATAAGGCACAGGTAAAGATCGAAGTTGTCTATTACATGTTTTGTAGGTCAAAATAATGAATATGAGTATAATTTTCATTCCTTTGTTTCAGTTAGTTTCACGGTGATTAGATCCACTGGTTTTCTGGACTGGTTTGCTGTGGATTTATCTTTTGAAAGTGTGAATTTAGTTCACAAAGGTATACCCACCTGGACTCTGAGTAAGTCCGGAGTGTAGAAGGTTAAATCAAACCTTATCATATGTTGTCCTAAGAGTTTCCTTCCCTTTGATATCTCTTCTACATAGAGTTCAATCATTTTATTATAAGGATATTAAAGTGAATCAGATTTTGAAGACAACAAAAGTGGCGACTCTGCTGGGGAGAGTCATATTAAGGATCCAAACGCAGATTTGTGCTTAAGTTGTAAATAAAATCATTGTGTTTGTGGAATTCCTGTGTTTTATTCTAAACCTTATTTTCATAATTCCCATATTTTTGTGGGTTGCGACTCTGTATATTGGAACCAGTCCTTGTGAATTATAGATCATTCTAAAAGGAAAACAAGCATAATGCAAGGAGGAAAAAACACTAGATCATTCATGAAGAAGCATCCTCATGAAACTTTGTAGGAAGTTTTACCATAGCAGTCATGAAGGGGCCAGAAGATCAGTGTTACATGAGCCATCAAATGCTGCTTGGGTACAAAAGAATAATAATACTAGTAAGATGCCTGATCGACCTGTTTATGCAAAGTCTAATTCTTCTTCCAGAGATTTTGAAAAAAGATATACTAGGTTTCCATTTTGGATTGTTTGGAAATATTGATAATGCACATGTTTTAAATCAAGATTTATCCCATGTTAGTGTCTCTGCAAGAGATAGGACCAGTTCAAATGCAATTAGACACTCTGTGCCTAGAACAATTGATGGGAACATTAGTTTGATTGACATAGATCAAGTCAATATATCAGATTCTGAGGAAAATTTCCCTGATGAAGATAAAGTATCCCAAAAAATTGAAGATCTAAATAAAAAAGTTCACCATCTAATTTCCCTAAGAGCCCAAAAGGAAGCAAATAGGGAGAAGGAAGTCAAAGCTAAATTAATGGACAGAGATAGGCTTCTTAGAAAAATAGCTGATCTTGAAGTGCTAGCTAAGGAGAAAGAAAAGAGTGATGAGGAAGGCCCTATAATCAGAGAAATTCTGATCCCCAAAACCAAGCAAGCATATAGGTCAGTGTTCCAACCAAACAGGGAAGTATTTAGTGATTCTCAGCTTCCTAGAACTAATGTGGATAAAGGAAAACAGAAATGGGTGGATTATTGAATGGAATCTAAGACTGCAAAAGAGATCTCTCATAGGCTATCAGCACATGAGAGAGAAATGGAAAGAATGAGGAAAGAAAAAGAGGATCTCCAAATGGAATTAGAAAAAGCTAAATTGGAAGCAGCAAATCAGGAAGTAAAAAGAAAATTCAGTTACTTAAAGGCTCCCCCTATCACATTTCCATCAGAAGACCATAGTAAGCCTAATCCTCAACAAGTTTCCCTTCCCCCAGTCAAGATTCAACCTGCAGTGCATACTAATATAGCCTTAGCAAGTCAAATCCCTGTGAATAGTTAGTACACCCAAGTATCTCAATCTCCAACCCTAAAAGTTAAAATGACCATGGGAAATAATAATGCTATTACCCCTTTTCAAAGGAGACCAATCAATTTAGAACAATATAGACAATTGTTCTTTGATGGGATCCCAGGTTATCCCAATCATGTTCCTACTGAGTTAAGAGACAGACTCCATAAATTTGTTGGGAATAATGTAATTAGTGTTGAGGAACATCTAAAATCTTTTGGGGACCTAATAAACGATTATGAGATAGTGGATGAATATGTTATTATGAAATTGTTTGTCCAATCCCTGGTTGATGATGCAAAAGATTGGTACAGAGGTCTTCCAGTTAATAGCATAGGGTCATGGGAGGATTTTAAAAATTGTTTCCAAGAGCAGTATGGTGACAAGACTAATGTGAGCTTCATGCTCAATGAATTCAATAACATCAGAAAGTTTGATAATGAAATGGTCACTGACTTCAATGCTAGATTCCAAAAGGCCATGCACAGATTATATCAAGTGATGAGATTAGATGATAACATGTGTTTAAATACCTACTACAATGCATTTGATTCTAAGATGGCCTATATCTTGAGAGATAAGAATCCACATAACTTGAGAGATGCTTTTAGAATTGCCATAAATGTAGAAAGTAATAGAAAAGCATCCGAGAAGTTAGGAAGAAGAACAGATGGTAGATTATGGCAGGAAATAAAACAACAACCTAATTAAGTTGCTAAGGAGGATGATAAGATAGAGAAATTGGTTATTACAATGAAGGATCTGACTGCCAATGTAAACAAAAATGACAAACCTCATTATAACTGGCAAGATAGACCCCCTAGATTGCATGACATGCCATATAATACCAATTGGAAAGATGGCAAACCCCAAAATGAGAAGCCCAAAATTGCCCAAAATCAGGACACTCCAAATCCCTTGAAAGGGAAAACCATCCATAATATAGAAAATGCTCCATGGTGTATTGCTTGTGATGGACCACATTCTCCTCATCAGTGTGTAGTGGCTCAGGCTCTTGAAGAATCTATGAGACAAGAAGTTGAGCTTGACATCAATATGTTTGAAACCATCATAGAAAGTGATGAGGAGTCCGTGCAAAGTAAATACAGTGATGTGCTAGATAATGAAAGGTTTGTTCAAGGACAACTAACCTTAGATTGGCATCCTACATTGAATGTGGTAACAATTGAGGATGAAGAGGTTCATCTTAGAAGGCCTAGTGAGGAAGAAGTTAAAAATCTCACTAAAGCTACCATTGCCAAAGCAAAACACAACTATAACTTGAGGAGCACTAAGAGAGACACTGATCAGGGTGAACCACGTTCCATGTTCATAAAAGAGGTCACTTAAAAGGGGGCAGCAAGTAGTGATACTATTGTTCCTAAGATTGGTCAAGAAAAAGGGGAACAAGTTAAAGATGTACCCAAGAATACAAATGATAAAAACACTGGTGATATACAGGGAGTTGCCATAGTGAAAAAGGCAAGTCAACTCAAGACAGAAAGAGTTAGAGCTAGTACTAAAACAAGCAATAGTTTTACATTTGACATGGCTCAAGCTCTTACTCAAATGAAGGTCATTGTCCCATTAGTAGAATTACTGAAGATTAAAGAACATAGGGATGCAACCTTGTCTTTATTTTCTGGTATATTTGATAGTGACATAGTCTTACCCACTAGTTCAACTAGAATTGGAAAGGATCAAAAGTTCCAAACCCCAGAGGTTTATGTTGGAACCACTATCACTCAAGAGCCTTCACAGGTAGATCCTTTCTATGTTACTTTGTTAGTAAACAACCGATTGATTAAAAACTGCATGATAGATTCAGGAGCTGCTGCTAATGTAATGCCCTATGATGTTATGAAAGAATTAGGACTATCAATAACTACTGTATATGGAAAATGCTATGCTATGGATAACAGGGAAGTACTTGTGATAGGTACAATGAAAGATGTTGAGGTAAAAATAGTAGCATTCCCTAAGGCAACCTATAAAATGGATGTTATTGTTACTGATATCAAGCCCCATTATGGTATGTTACTTTCCAGGCAATGGGCAGTAGCAGTAGGAGGAAATGTTCAACTGGACTTATCCTATGCCACCATCCCAATCAATGGAAATCAGGTAAAATTGTATAGAGAGCCATGTGCTCCTAGGGTAATTGAAAATGTAGACCCTAATATGCTCAATTGTATGATTGATGTAGATCTTGATAATTTTAGACTTCAACCAATTTTACCCCAATTGAAGAATACTGACCCCATTGTGGTCGAATTAGAAGCACAACAGTATGGATTATGGCAGATGTATTTTGATGGAGCTTGCTCCAAAGAAGGATCTGGAGCAGGGGTTCTTTTTGTGTCCCAATCAGGTATAACTTTTAAGTATTCATTTTTATTGGCCTTCCAGTGCACAAATAATACTGCAGAGTATGAAGCCTTATTGTTGGGGCTTGAGGTTGCAAAGAAGCATGGAATCCAGCTGTTGATAGTGTTAGGGGATTTAGAATTGGTTGTATCTCAGGTGAGATCCAAATATGCATCCAAGAATGATAGATTGAAGAGATATAAACATGCAGATTGGGATGTTATTGAGCATTTTAGTGCATTTTCTATTAATTGGATAGAGCGATCAAAAAACATTATGGCAGATTTCCTAGCTAATGTTGCCTTGAAAAATGATGATGCAACACTAACTGGTATTTCCACTATGGAAATAAAATCTAGGCCTACTATTCCTGATAATGTGTACAATTGGCAAGTTTTTGCTGATGATGAAGACATTCTTAGGTTCATCCAGTGTGTAGATGATTATGATGGACAGAAGATTGATTGCAATGCATTGGTGGAGGTGGTTGATAATAGAGAAACAGTGTTGGAAATGATTTGGTCAAGTTGGAAACCAATGAAATACCTAAAGGGCTGGTAGAGTTGGAAAGTATGTTCAGTTACAATGACAGTTACTTACATCAACAATCTACAACCAAGTTGGAAGAACTAGAGGAGGTAAACCTAGGGACTGAATCATCCCCTAAGTTAGTATACATTGGGAATAAATTACCCCCTCATGTCACGACTAACCTTATTAATTTATTAAGGAAGTATAAACATTTTTTTGCTTGGTCTTATGAAGACCTAAAGGCGTATAGACAAGATCTTTTTCAGCATGAAATTCCTTTACTTCCAGATGCTAAGCCTTTCAGATAGAAAGAGAGACCCATTAATTCCCTATTAGAAACTAAGATGCAGCAAGACTTGACTAAATTAAGAGAAGGGGGGATTATCAAACCTATAAGACATTCTTCATGGGTCTCCAATTTGGTCCCAATAAGAAAGAAGAATGGGGACATTAGATTGTGTGTGGATTTTAGGAATCTAAATGTTGCTTCTTTGAAAGATAACTAGTCTTCCCCAAATATGGAAGCCATGCTACAGAGAGTGACAGGTTGTGACCTTTTATCCATGATGGATGGTTTTTCAGGATACAATCAAGTGTTAGTGAAGGAATCTGAACAATTTAAAACTGCCTTCACTACTCCATGGGGAACATATGTTTATGTGAGAATGCCATTTAGATTGAAAAATGCTAGAGCTACATTTCAGAGAGCCATGGATGTAGCCTTCAAAGAATTCATTAATATCATCATGGTGGCTTATCAAGATGATCTAACTTGTTTCTCTAAGAAGGCTGATGATCATTGTGGACATTTGGAGGTGTTCAATAAAGCTTTGGAATTTGGTGTGTCACTAAATCCCAAGAAATGTCATTTTTGAGTCACTGAAGGAAAACTATTGGGACACATTGTTTCCAAGGAAGGGGTAAGGATAGACCCTGAAAGAATTGAAGCAATAAACAAGGTGTCTGAACCTAATAATGTAAAAGGTATTCAATCCTTTCTAGGCAAAGTAAATTTTGTTAGGAGATTCATTGCAAACTTTACAGAGATAGTGAAGCCCATTGTCAAGTTGCTCAAGAAGGATAACAAATTTTGTTGGGATCAAGAAGCCTCAAAGGCTTTTACTGAAATTAAGAAAGCCATTCAGGAAGCACCAATGTTAAAATCTCCTGATTACAGTAAGCCCTTTTCTCTATTTTCTTTTGCTTCATATCATACAGTAGCTGTAGTATTGTTACAAAAGGACAATGAGGGATATGAACATCCCATAGCCTTCTACAACAAGTCTTTGCAAGCAACAGAATTGAAATATGAGACCATGGGGAAACAAGGTTATTCTTTGGTCAAAGTTGTTAAGGCTTTTAGGCCATATCTGGTAAATGCAAATATCATTGCCTATGTCCCTCATGCTACAATTAAGGATATTTTGTCCCAGTCTGAGGTTACAGGGAAAAGATGTAGATGGATTAATAGAATTCAAGAATTTGACTTGGAGATAAAGATCACCAAATTGGTGAGAGGTTTGGGTTTGGCTAAGCTCATGACTGAGTCTAATCTTATGAATGTAGAGATACATAATGTTGAAGTTAGAGATGCTTCAGTCACTAGCATTGAAAGGCAACCTTGGTACTCAGAGATAGTCCGATTCCTAAGAGATGCTGCATTCTCAGAAGGAATGACACATAATCAAAAAAGAACTCTGAAACTCAAGTCCCAAAAATATGTGCTCATTCAGGGTGATCTGTTCTGGAGAAAAAAAGATGGAGAGTTACTAATGTGTTTGGATGAATTCCAAGCTAAACGGGTATTGACTGAAATGCATGATGGAGTATGTGGAGGTCATTACTTTGCTAAAACAACTACTGGCAAGATAATCTGGGTTGGATACTTTTGGCCTACCTTATTCAAATATGCTCATACATATGTTTGGAAATGTAACCCATGTCAGAAATTTTCATCCAAGCTGAAGTATGAAGGAGCCTTACCCCTAAATCCAGTCACAGTGGAAGCCCCTTTTGTCCAGTGGGGCATTGATTTTATTGGAGAGATTGTTGAGAGGTCAGGGAGAGGTCACAGATGGATCATAGTAGCGACTAACTATTTCACCAAATGGATAGAAGTTATTCCTACAAGAAGAGCTACAAGTAAGGTTGTCATTGATTTCTTGGTGGATAATGTAATAACTAGGTTTGGAACACCTGCTAAATTGGTAATGGACAATGCCATGAGTTTTAGATCGGAAGAGTTTGTAGGATTTTGTACCAGTCATAGAATACTCATGTCTTACTCTTCACCTTATCACCCTCAAGGGAATGGACAAGCAGAATCCAGCAATAAAAGCCTTTTGAACATCATTAAGAAAATCTTGGAAGAAAATAAAAGATCTTGGGATCAAAAATTGAAGTTATCTTTGTGGGCAGATAGAATAATAGTCAAAAAGGCCATTAGAATGTCACCTTTTGAACTGGTTTATGGTACCTAAGTCAAATTGCCAGTGAATAATCTTCTTCCAGTTTATAAATTCTTACAAAATGAGGATATGGAGTTATCTGAACCAATGGAAAATAGAATGATCCAACTTGTGGAGGTAGAAGAGCTTAGGACTTTGGCTCATAAGAGAAATCAGAAAATCCAATTGCAGTCCAAATACCTTTTTGATAAGAGGACATCATTAAGGAAGTTTCAAATTGATGACATTGTTCTTCAGTGGAATGCAAAAGGACAAGATAAGGGAAAGCATAGAAAATTTGAATCATTATGGATTGGCCCTTTTGTGGTCTGTTACTTAAATGGTAAGGATTCATATTTTCTGAAGAATATGAATGATGAAATACAGGAATTTCTAGTGCATGGACAATTCCTAAAACATTATTTCTCTTGATGTCCATGCACAGTAGGTCCTTTGTTCATACATATTTTGTTTCTTTCTTGTTTTTCTATTTGGGTCTGTGTTTTGGTCTGTTTCTCCAGAGTTTCTGAGTTTTCTTGTGTTGACCTTGCGATCACCATCCCTAGTCAGAGCCACTGATATCACTGTTTAAAAAATGGGTTTTCCTTTCCCATAAATCGGCTAAGTTTTGAAATTTTGAATTAGACATGCTATCAATTGCTTCACTCTGTGTTAGGTCTTAGGGGTTTAGGATTTTAATTTTAAATCGTTCAATGTTTTATAAAAAAAAACCCTCTAGTTTCTATTTCTTTGTTACTTTATCCACTTAAGTAATGGATCTCAGGTTCGTAGGAAGTGTCCCCCCTTGTCATTTGCCTAGGCGGTCATTTGAATTAATCATAAAATTTTACACCTTATATATTTTCCTCCTAATGTTGTCAGGCCCAGTAAGTTGTGCGCATCTCTTAGGAAGATCTATGGTTTTCGCTATTTCGTTAGGCGAAGTTGCACGTGGTTTAAGACCCACGAAATGGCAAAAAGGAAATGCATTCTAAATGGCGATTTTGGTTCGGTTTAAAGAGGTCTCATCTTGTCCAAGATCCAACAGCTGGCGTTATTTCGCAGCCTGAACTTGCAAGCGAAATACCTTTCATGAAATGGCGAAAGCGTTTGGTGGGACCTTGCATGCGAGGATTTTCTAAGTGACTAAAAGGTGATCAAGTCCAATCTAATCCAATGGTTGGCGTTATTTTTCAGAATAAAAATGCTCGACAGTTAGCTTTTGTGAAGTGGCAAAATGATGTGGCACTCCAAGTAGACAGTCCAGTTGGTCTAGAGAGTGAGTGAGATGGTTGCATGTGGTAGAATCCACAATAGTTAGCGAGGTGGGTCCAAGGGTTAAAAGAAGGTAGGTCCTAGAAGTGAGTAATGCCGCGGGATAAGAGGTGACCTAGTAGGTATAGGTGGCAAGGATGAGGTGGAACCCAGTGTTTTCTCTCAGCAAATGAAAGACTGACATGTCAGCTTTGAAAGTGACTAGATGCCAAGTGTTTAAGGTTGAGTTGGAGGACCCACATTTGCTAGAGTTAGTTCAGATGGTTAAGTATCGAGCAAGTAAAAAATAATCTAATGACCCACGTGAATTCGCAAGGGTAAGATGCTCATGCTTTATGCCCTACAAAATGGTGAAAAGGTTTTCATCCCCAAAGGCAGATGAAACATGAGGATAAAGGAGGATCAACTTCATTTTGATCCACCGGCTAGCATTATTTCGTGGTTGCGAGATGCTTGAAGGATATGCCTCACAAAATAGCAAAAGTAAAAGGGGTTCATCCAGGTGTCAAGCTAGATGGTGACGTGTCCATCAACATGTAGTTTCAGAAGAAGTTGAGGGCCCGCCAAGGTGTAACTGGCGGTAAAAGGGAGAGACACGTGGCTGACGTTGAACTAGGCTTGAACGGTTTTCTAAAACCAATGGTTGAGTGCCACGTGGTAGTCAGTAACCAATGAAAAAGCGGTGTAAGCAAAGCAAGCATAAAGGGTTTCCCTTAAAGGATGGTCATCTCCAATCTGATCCAATGCCTCATGTTGTTTTGTGGCCCAAAGTTGAAAGATGTTTAAGCTTTGCGAAATAGCGAAAGACCACTAGCAGTCAAGGTAAAGGCGCGGTTAATGAAGATGTCGGTGGTCCCGGTGAGAGTTAAATGCCGAGCAGTTAGAATTCCATCTAACGTCTAGCACGATTTCGTGAAGGAGAAATGCTCGAAAGATAAAGTCTGCGAAATGGTGAAAAGGAGGTGGGGCCCAGCGTGAAGGCGAGATTGTTAAGTCTGTTTAACAATCGACCAAGTTTCTTTTGATAAGACGGTCGGCGTGATTTCATTTAACAAAATTGCCTGAAGGTTATGCTTCGTGAAATAGCAAAAAAGTGAAAGTAAAGAATTGCAGGAATGTTGTGACCCGTTGGAGCGAAAATTCAAATTCTCTCAGGAATTCAATTCTGAAGGGACGAACGAAGCATGTGGAATCAATGTCGCAGTTAAGACCCTGGGTACCATATATGATCTCCTATCAATTGAGTAAAGGTATCATTCAAAAGAATTGTTGTAGAGGAGCAGATACAGAGCTATTGTCTTCAAATACAAAGCGAGTCAATTCAGTTGCAGAGAAGATTCCTTCAAGCTAAAATCAGGTTTTCTTGTACTCTTGTGTGGCAATTTCTTTGTGGTGTTTTAATTAAGGTCTTGATTTGTCGTTGAACCATTTGGGGGTAGTATTTTGATTGCTTGCATTTTCAAAATGGTACCTAAGAGAGAATTTTCCAGGAAAGGCAATTATCAGGAGAGGACCATTTGATATGATTTTCTTGAGCAGTTGACGTTATCAACTAATCAGGCATCAAAAGTAAAAGAATTAGTGCCTAGAGCTCCTCATTTGAAGATAGGAGAAGGGCTATATGATAAGGGCAATTGGTTGAGAGATCCACAGGTCGGGTTGTCTGGGTTGGGGTTATTTAAAGTTGGATTCGGAATGAGAAATTCTCCAGCCCCACAAAATAGCATTTGGGAGTTAGATGTAGGGAAGTTGGTAGTTCTAGGGGTATTCATGGACATGGATCTATTGACTCAAATTGCACATAATTATGATCTAGTCACAAGAAGCATTAGGGACATAAATGGGAAAGCCCTTATTGAAATCAATAATGAAGAGTTTAGAAGTGCTTTTGGGCTCAATGAGTTTACAAATTTTTTGGAACCCATTAATTTTAAATCATTAGCTAAAGTATACGGTGCACAGAGAAATCACCTTAGGAGTGGGCCTCTTAAGGAATTTTTTGTGAAGATAGGTGGGTTGACAGTTGTAGGACCCAACACAGAAGAGCCCTTCTCATTGAATCTATTCACCCTCAGGGCTAAGGGAATGTATTGGTCACTCTGCCAGATTTTGGGAGAAGATGCTGAGGCAAATATGCCTAATCACTACTTGGTAATGATTGCTTAGATTTTGAATCCTTCCCTTGCAGTAACATTTGATTATGCTTCTTTCATTACTGATGCTATCCATGGATGATTAATAGGAATAAAAAATGGGAAGGTGGATAGGCCTTTCAGATGGTATTCACTCCTCATGCATCTATTTATGTTCAAAGGTGGTGATTAGTTTACCAGTGGACTGGACCTCATAAAGGAGAAAGAGGGAGAAAAGATGTCAGTGCAACTATGGAGTACTTTGTTGTCATGGGACAGAGAGAATGCCAGTTTCTTAAAATTTGATAAATATTTTGCATCAAAGATTAGGACTCTCCTCTGCTCAGAAAACCCAAGAATCCCCAAGGTTCTTTTGGAATTTGTTAGACCAAAAGAATTTGCAAAGAGTAGAAAGATTGTTCATAATTGGGGTGATATTTACCTATACCCAGTCTCAATAGTTTTTAGAGTTTTTGGTTTCAGAGGCACTCCATTCTTGTTTCCCTATTAGGTCCCTCTCAAAGTGGGAATTACAGAAGTCCTCAGGTAGATTGGTAGTGTACAAGAGGCAGAGCTGACAGGTAGGGGTAAAGGGACTATTTTCCCTACGGTTACCATAGCCCATCAATTTATAATAGCCAAGGGAGGTTGATATTGTTTTGAAGACTTTCTCAAACCTTATCATTTGTCAAATGCAGTATCCAAGTGTGCCAATCCAGAAGACTTATTCAAAGGCATGTTTAGAAAGAGAGCAGTGTGCAGAGGTAGACCCCATCAATTTCAGTTTCCTGAAGACCTCATTAGAATGAGTTTGATTTGGATGAGCAGGAACTAAGGAAGGAAAAATGGGTGGCTGATAAGAAAGCCTTAGACTTTGTACATCAGTTTGATGCTAGCTATGACCCATTATCTAGCTTTGCCCCTTTTGAGGAGAAAATAATGTTTTTAATTGTTTGCTTTGAGGATGTGATGCATACCCTCAAGGAAAAGAGGGAAGCTATGATTAAAAGCAACCCTGAAAAGGCAAGAATGATTCTAAGTAGGTCTGCCTCCACCAGAGTAATCCCTCCTAGTGACTATACACTGCACAAGAAATCTAGTTATAGTGTGTTGATGCCTACAACAGGGGAGCCCTCCACCTCCAAAGGAAAGAGGAAGATACAAGATGTCATTGACATCCAAGAGATCCCTAAGAAGAAGAGAGTAGGAAAAGTAGTACAATCTGATACACCTTTGTACTCTCCATCCCAATCCCCTATTCACATAGGAGATGAGCAAGCAGCAGCTGAGCAGCTGATACAGTTAGGCAGTCTAGGAGAAATTGCCTATACATATGATGAAGTAGAGGAAGGTATGCTAGAAGAACCCCTTGCTACTGAAATGAGCATTACTACCACTGAACTTAAAGGCCAAGAGTGGGATCCTAAGATAAAGCAGGCCAGTGATGATTTATTGGCTGATAATAATTTTGTCACATCAAGAGCATTTATGCAGTTTGTATGGAAACAAAATGTAGATAAATACAATGCAAGATGTGAGAAGAGAAAAGTTGAGCAGCCTAACAAAGATCCAACTCTGGTGGAGGAGGAAATAAAATAAAAAATGATGGAAGAATTTAAGACCATCACTCCTGAGCAAGGAAGAGATATGGTGGCACAAGCTAGAGTGCTTATTCTCCCTGAGTGGGACATAGCAGATGCCCTGGTACTAGAGGGAGTGAGGAAAGAAACCAAGCCTGTGGAGGGAATTACTTTCAGCAAGGATAATGTTGCACTCATCATGTGGTCTCTTAAGAGAGATGAAAATAAGAGAAGTAAAGATACCCCAGGGTCAAGTTACCTTGGTGGAATGATAGTGAAGAGAGTGCAGAACACAGGGGTGGTAGAAGCTGCTAGCACTATGCTAGAGACTGTAAAATTTAGTGTTGCAGTAGAAAAAAAGGAGGCCAAGGAAAAAGCAGACCTCCAAGTCAAGTTGGAGACAATTTTGAAGGCTTATAATAGTGCTAAGGAGGAGGTAAGAGGTAAGGATAACATCATTGCTAAGTTGCAAAGCCAGTTGACAGGATAGTATCACCAAGGTGAGTCTTCAACATTGATGATTTCCTCCTCTCCTACAAGACCTCCACCTAGCAGCCCCATCATTGAGTTCCCACCATCTCTAGCACCTTCCAGCTCCCAAATGATTGAGATTACTCCTCAAGAACTAGAGAATTTGAAATAGGCTCAGGCCTTGTATGCAAAGAAATATGAGGAAAGAGTAAGGGCTACTGTTTCAAGTTTTGCAGATACAATGAATGCCTCACTACTATATAATAATATAAGTAAGGTTTTGGATATGTGGAATGAGCTCAATGGAGATAAAGCCATTTTGACACCTATTTTTGACAAGTGGAGGCCTAGAGAGCAGGACTTGGAGCTTATTTGTGCATCTTATGATGAAGTAGGGGCCAATCCTATCATCAAATCCACTTGTGACACCACCAAAGACCTAGTAAAATTAGTAGAAGGGGTGGATAATACTGGTAGGAAAATTAACTTGTACAAAAAGGAGTATGCTAATCAGGTTTTTGAGTTGCTCCTAGGAGTTTTTGTTAGCCCAGATCAACTGAAGGACAAACAAGTGTGGCTCAAGGAATTAGAGGCCAAACTGTCAGCCAGAATTAAAGGAATTGTTGATTTAGATGATGCTTCCTTCTTTGTTGTGACAATTCAGGAGATAGAGAAAATCAAGTCTCATTATGGTTTTCTCAATTCATAAGTCAACAAGATGAGAAATTCCTAAAAAAGGTTGACCAAGGCTAAGACAAAAGTGATTAATTTCATGTGGCCAACTGATGATGTGTACAATGAATGGACAAGAAAATATGCCATCCAGCCTAAACAGTTAGAAGAAGTTGCAACCGGATAGCAAGTTGAAGAAGCTGTAGAGGTTGAAAAGGACTTGTAACTATTTTTTGTAAAAGGCTTTGTAACTTCTTTTGGAAAAGAAATGACTGTAACAAATTCTCCTAGGAAAGTCCGAAGCTATGTGCATCCATATTGTTATAAATGGATACCAGGACTAAGAGTAGAAGGATCGAACGAATTGTAAGAAAACGATACAAAAATTCATATCTGAGCTTTTCTAAGTTTAATGGAGAATATTCAAAAGTTTTTGTAATACTTTCTTGAAGAATATATCAATATACAGACCATCAATTTTGAGTAAAACTTTGTGTCATCTTCAAATGTGCTTACAATTGTTTACTGTTTCATTTAGAATAATCCAGGGTTATTTTGTTTGAATGGGGGTTGTAAGACAATTTTCAATAGATGTGTTCGCTAGCTTTTCTCTTTAGGAGGAAAATTAAATATGCGGGGATCGCTTCTACCAGTAAATTATTTGTAGGATATTTTGAATCTTGATGAGCATAGTTTGATTTGGTGTGCATAAATTCTCATGTATGTCAGGCATATATAAGGATTAACAGAAGCCGAGCCAATGGGATGTGTAAAGATATTTTGTTTGGTTAATATTGTTTGAATTTAGATGACTCTGTGACCTTGGATAAGGCACTGGTATAGATTGAAGTTTTCTATTACATGTTTTGTAGGTCAAAATACTTAATATGAGTATAATTTTCATTCCTTTGTTTCAGTTAGTTTCAAGGTGATTAGATCCACTGGTTTTCTGGATTGGTTTGTTGTGGATTTATCTTTTGAAAGTGTGAATTTAGGTCACAAAAGTATACCTGCCTAGACTCTGAGTAAGTCTGAAGTGTAGAAGGTTAAATCAAACCTTGTCATATGTTGTCCTAAGAGTTTCCTTCCCTTAGATATCTCTTCTGCACAGAGTTCAGTAATTTTATTATAAGGATGTTAAAGTGAATCAGATTTTGAAGACAACATGGACTTCAAAGGTTAATTTTAGTGGAAGCCCATCGTGCACCTTACTCGGCACATCCTGGTGTCAAGAAGATGCATGCAGATTTGAGGAAACTCTACTATTGGGCAGGAATGAGGAGAGACATAGCAGACTTTATATCTTGTTGCCTTGAGTGTCAAAGGGTGAGGGTAGAGCACCAACATCCAGCAAGATATTTATAGTCACATGCAGTTCCAGAATGGAAATGGGACATCATTTCTATGGATTTCATAGTTGGCTTGCCTACATCTTCACGATGTCATGATGCCATTATGTTTACTGTTGATCAGTTGACTAAGGTCGCTCATTTTTCTCCTCTTAGATCTTCATATACAGCATCTTCAGTAGCACAAATTTTTGTCAGAGACATTGTTAGATTACATGGAATTCCACGTAAGATTATTTGAGATCAGGATCCAGTGTTCACTTCATCTTTTTGGACAACCTTGCAACATGATTTAGGGACTCAGCTAAACTATAGTACTGCTTACCATCCTGAGACCGATGGTCAGACAGAGCGAGTTAATCAGATTTTGGAGGACATGTTGAGGATGTATGTGATGGATCGACAGTCTGTTTGGGAGGATTACTTGTATCTAGTCAAGTTTGCATATAATAATGGGTATCACAGTTCCATCGGCATGTCACCATATCAGGCCTTGTATGGTAGACCTTGTCGCACACCCTTGAGTTGGGATAGATTGGATGATAGGATACTTCTTGGATCAAAAATGTTACAAGATATGGAAGTACAAGTTCAAGGTATTAGAGAACATTTGGCAACTACACAAGATAGACAGAAGAAGTATGCAGATGCTCATAGGGTTGATAGGCGATTCGTAGTTGGTGATAGGGTAGTTTTGAGGGTCCACCCTCGTAAGAGCCCAATTCATTATGGAAAAGGTTCTAAGATGGCACCTAGATTTGTAGGTCCATTTGAGATCCCGGAGAGGATAGGACCAGCTGCTTATCGAGTCGCCCTGTCGCCTAGCCTTGCATGTATTCATGACGTATTTCATGTTTTTGTTCTTAGAAAATATATTCCAGATTTGACACATGTATTGGATTGGAGTTCTTTAAAGGTCATGGACGGGCAACTGGCTTTGGAGCCAGTATGTATACTATAGCAGCGGACCCTAACCCTCAAGGGGCACACCATAGAGTAGGCAAGGGTCCAATGGGACCCAAATGATGAAACTTCAGCTACATGGGAGGATTTGGGCAGACTTAGAGCTACTTACCCCTATTTGTTTATAGGCTTCTAGGAGTAGGCCTAGTTCTAGGGGGGGAGGATGTAATACCCACCCTAGCGACTTTTCTTGGCATGGACATTATTTGTAATATTTGGTGATGTTGGACTCTATATTTCCTTGTTAGAGTAGATGATGAGACATATTTAGTTATATTTGCACCTTTATGGTTCAGTATGTTATCTGATGCATTAGTGAGTTAGGGGTTTCATTGGTTTATGTACATGATTTCATTATGATAATCTTTTCATATGGCTGCTATATTTAATATTTATTATCTTGAGCTAACAATGCTAACCCAACCATGCTTGGAATAGATTACTGTATGAGATATATGTAGGATGAGGGGAGGTAGTCATCGTTACTCTACGAAGACCCACACGATGTCGCACTCCCCCTTCTTTTTTATCATTTGTATATAGATATATCTTTGGTGACACAGGATTGCAGGTACTGGGCATCGACTCCACCTAGCTACACAGGTCTGAGCGCGCCTCTAAATCCTCAAATGTTTTTGTTGGGGAGATAACACCAAGGTTTCCACAAGTAAACCTATTGGATGTAGGTCTTCTATTTAGGAAGATCATCCTATCTTGAGGGTTGGGCAATGTCATGTTTATGATGCGTATTGGGTTGAGTATTTTGATTGGTTCTGATTTATATTGTTCGTAATGATTTTTATATAATGTTTGATTATTTCTTTGATAGGATACCTACACATTAAATGATTTAAGTGGTCTATGTTATGTTGCATTAAAAAGATGAAACAAAAGTAATATAGATTTATTATGTTTTATTTATGAACATATATATATATATATATATATATATATATATATATATATATATATATATATATATATATATATATATATATATATATATATATATATATATATATATATATATATATATATATATATATATATATATATATATATATATATATATATATATATATATATATATATATATTCGCATATATGGGTGCACACATATATACCTACATATGTATATTGTATGTATGTGTAATATAAGATTTGTTTTTATTAATTCTATATATATATTAAAAAATGAGGATAAAATTAAAAGATCGAGGTTTAAAATAATGTTATATTAGTCAATGAGTTTTTAACCTATGACTTCTCTTGTATGAGTCTTGATAGTTACCATTGAGCTATATGTGTTATTTGAGATTTTTATTAGCTGTCTAGTATTTAGTATGCTTATTTATGTGGGGTATCTATTAAATTTTAAATAAACTATTATAGTTAGTGTTAATAAATAATACCAACCATAGAGGTTGGAATGGTTGCTTCCCGTAAAACAACCTCTCCAACTATACAAGTTGGTATTTTTGGAGAAGGGGGTTGGTATTTTCCGGGAAGGTAATCAGAAGGAATTTGAAGGTTTAGGAGAGGAAGAGAGATTTGCACAGGAAGTTTTCGCTTGTTCTTTCTCAAAGGATTTTCTCCACAGGAACCAAGGTAGGCCTCATTCCAGGAAGAATCCATGTGGCTTGCTTGTGCTATGCTTACAGAATTTTAATAAATATTATATGACAATTTAAATTTAAAAATCTGAGTGTTATTCTAGAAATACTTTCTTCTGCTTCTTTCCTTGTTTGTGTAAGGGATATGCTTTGGCTGGGAAATTCAACCTAGAGAAAATGAGTGTCATGTTGGGAGTAATAACTCTTGTATTTGTTTTTATTTTTTATATATATATAAAAATTATTTATGATCTGTAGTGATTCAAATATAAAAATACATCTATAATTAAATTTCATATTTCAACCAACAACTATTCTTCAAGTGTCAAGTATCAACCCAACAAATAGGATTTCCATTCTTGTGATTGTCCCAGTTTTGTTAGTTCTGATTCTGTTATTCATAACTTTCACTACGGATATTATTTGTCAAATAGCTTTAGTGAAAATGTAGAAATCTAGGCGTACTAAAACATATCCAAATTTTAGGTGCATCCAACAACTATTTTGAAAGTTAAGTTACCCATACCGAGACTAATTTTCTGTCAATCAAAACTCAAAAGAAATCATTGTTTGTGTCACTAGGGCATCAAATATCTTCCTCAAACTAAAACCAAATGATTCTAAAATAAATAGATATGAAAGATAACTCCAAATATTATAATAATCCAAAATATTTCATCTTTTAATGGTTTAAAATGAATTTATGAACATACTCTTTTACACAACTCTATCAAATAGGGTTTTAAATAGTTTTAAGAAAATTTATTTAAACTTTTATTATAATCTTTGGTTGAGGCTAAAATTAAATATAAATCATTATACTATGTTCTCAAATATATTTTAGTCTTCACTCAAACCATTATCAAGAGAAATATCTATGGAAACATGGTTCAATTTTTATGGGTTTTTGAGTTGTTCTTTGGGTTGCTTTTCCTTCTTAGGGGTTTGGGTGTTTTCTATAGTAGGTACCTGTATTTTTAAAGACCTCTAATTTATGTATGTGAGACGTTCATGATAAAAATAAAATAAAATGTTTTATATATGTTATGCATTGGCCACCTCCTTCTCATGCTTGATTGTGGCTTAGAGATAAGGGTCAGACTCATCCTTATGATTTGGAGGACATGGGAGAGTACTTGAACTTATATGCTTATTGTGTGAGATGAAATATTATTATTTTTATTTGATGAATGTTTGAGTAGGGTAACTAGATACCCTTGGTGGGTGGCTCACTATAGGTTGCCAGGACCCAAAGTGGTTACTAGGAGATCCTATGGGTGGGTTTAATTCAAGTGATAACCTTTTTAAAAATGAACTTGGGTTGGGTTGGGATATAACACACTAATACAAGATAAATGATTATTTTAGTCCATATACGCTTGTTGGAGTACCGTGACCATTGTTACAGGCTGGGTGGATCCTTTTGAGAGGGGATTGCGGTACATGGTAGGCAGGGTGGATCCCGACATTAAGGCTATATGATGACACCCACCTAGTAGGTGTTCTGGTTCTCTCTCTCTCTTGTGATGTTATTTGATATTGTTATGTGATATGTGGTTCTTGTTTATTGTTTTGGGGAAACATGTCTCATGGCCTTAGTATTGCCCTAGTACTTGTGTGGACCTTGGTTTTATCTCCTAGCATGGGGGAGTGGACCTTTGTGGTTCCACGTGGTTGGGTGGTAAATATTTTTTGAGGTGTATTCGTGATCTCTTTTGATGATGTTTCTTGATCCTTGATTGAAGATGTGGAAGACCTTTCTTTTGAGCTAGTACATTCAAATATTGTAAAGATTATTTGTAAGCCATGAATGGCCTCATAATAAACATGTAATTTTATGAAAATCATTGTAAAAGGGAGGGTAGTTTATAGGAATTATGATAAGAGATGACTACTTTGTATTTGAAACAATGTTTTTAAAAGTTATGTTACCCTTCCTAACCTATCCCTTTATGATCTTATTATGTTGTTATGAAAATTGAGTAGAAGGCATTAATAGAAATTGCAATTTCATTATTATATATGTTGTTATCAAATGAAAAGTATTAATTGTATGGATGTTGTAAATAATAATCAAGGGGAAAATGATGCAAAGGATAGTTATTCATTCTATAGTGGGAATGGGATTGTTATGTACTTTTACTTTGGTCTCAAATGAAATGATAAAAGCTTTGTAGCATATTCAATAGATAGTAAAGTTAATGTGTTGTGAAATATTATATCATGCTCATAATTAAGAAGATCATTGTATGTTTATTTTATGCACATTATGTTATGTGTTAAGCTGTTATATCTTTCAATTAATTATGTTGATGAACATTAAAGGGAACTTGTAAGGGCATTAAGTATGTTTACTTTCTAGAGGTGGTAGATGTATGTTATATTAAAAAATAAATAAAAAATTGTAGCATATTTTGGAACTTTTGTTCTTGTCCTACCGGGTTCCCTGGCGGGGCATGACACAAGGTCTTTGAAAAAAAGAAGAAAACTAAGAACACCTCACCAGATTTTGAGGATACAAAACCTGAGGTACAACCTAAAAAGACTAGGAAAACAAGGAAGAAGACAAAGACAACCAACAATGAACCGACATCATCAGCACCGGTAAATATAGACATTTCCTCTTACAAACCTTTGACACATTGTCAAAGAACTATCAAGAATATTAGGAGAAAAGTGCTAAGTGATTTAATAGATCATTTTGATGATTTTAATGACAATGAAAAGGAGGAAGTTGAACAGGAAGTTATTCAATATTTATGTATTAATGACCGGTCGCCATCAGAAATTAGATTTGTGACACCAGATTCTTTATATAATTCTTTAGATAAGAAATGGCGCATTGCCATAGAAAAGGAACAGGAAATAAGAAGAAATTTTTGCACAATATTTTCCTGATGTGTCAAATTCAGAGCTATATGAAGTTATGGATAAATACAAAGGCCTCTTCTTCATGAGAAGAAGAAGACTCCTGTTATTGGAAGGGAAAGTTCCTAAAGTGGTAAAAGATACACACTCACATGCCAAAGCTGCTCTAAGGTTGCACCAAGTGTCTGAAGCCAACAAGAAGGCTAAGCAAGAACCGGAAACCAGAAAATCAGATGAGGTATATGATAGTGAAGGAGAACCGGTCATTGAACAAATGGACACATTTGACATTGATGCTTTGGATGGTGAAAATGTCACTCTAGATGCAGCAAAGGAAAAGGATGATAAAGAGAGAGTGGCCAAAGAAAAACAGGACAAAGAAAAGGCTAACAAAGTGCAAGCGAAGAAAGAGAAAAAAAATCAAGAGGAAGAGAAGAGGAAACAAGCAGAAGAGGAGAAAAAGAATCAAGAGGAAGAGAAGAGGAAACAAGAAAAAGAGGAGAAAATGAAACAGGGAGAGGAGAAGAAGAAAAAGGAAGAGGAGAAGTAGAAAAAGGAAGAGGAGAAAAAGAAACAGGAAGAGGAGGAGAAGAGAAAACAAGAAGAGGAGAAGAAGAAAAAGGAAGAGGAGAAGAGGAAATGGGAAGAGGAGAAGAAGAAAGAAGAAGAGAAGCAGAAGGAAGAAGAAAGGAAGAAGGATGAAGAGAAGAAAAAGAAAGAAGTAGACGAACAAAAGAAGGCAGAAGAGGAAAAGCAAAATGCTGAAGCGAAGAAGGAAGCGACAAAGAGCACACATGTGGAGACACCAAAGGCAACTGGTAGTCAAGCCAAACCGGCTGACATTACCAGTCCCATTGACCTCCAATCTGCAAATGAAATGGAGCTTCTCCAAAGCATTAAGCTTGCATAGGAGCGACTGGAAAATCTAAGGAGGAAAAAGGAGCAAGACGTTATTCAAACTGTGGTGGATACACTTACCAGTTTGATTCCCGATACCAACCTCCCCAGTACTGATTCCTCTTTGGCCCAACTAAAACTTCTATGCACAGTCATGGAGGACCAGGTACAAAGCCTGGAAGAGGTTTCTGAAGCTAACACACAAAAGAAGCATCAAAAGGCACTAAACACTGCCTTAGTGAAGAAATTGAATGAGCTCCGGTGTGAACTTCAGAAAGAGCAGAAAGACATAAGAGATGTTATGGATGAGGGGAAATTACTGCTCAGTAAGATAAGCCAACCCCATCTATTCTGTGATGATGTGCTTGCATAGAAAGACAAACTGCAATCTGATTTGTAGGCATTTATAAGCACCTTCAAGATGCCCTATGATTCCTTTAGTACATATGGGCAAACTGTTCACTAGTTTCAGCTCCAGTCCACCAGAATAGAGTTGGAGATCCCCAACTGGACCAGAGATTTGCAGGAACTTCAACTAGTTATACTACCAAGACTGCAAATACTTCAGAAATGCTATCTCAATCTGGATGCCTTAACAGTCACTCAAGAGATGAGCACCATTGATGCCATGAAAGAACAGGTATCCCAGATGCAAACAGAAAGTGAGGTGGCTACCTCATTACTTGAATCATGGTCCTTATCCATGAAGACCTTCATGCAGGATTTTAAATCGGTTTTGATAAGTTTCACTCATTATTATCATAAACATTTATTATATTAATGATAATGAGAAATAGGGGTTATTCTGCAATACTTTGTCATTGTTGGCAAAGGGGGAGTAGTAGTTTTGTATTTAAAATTTTGGTGAATGCTATGTATACTTTCATGTTATCTCTTTAAGGGAGTAGTATACATTATATTTTCTGCAAAAGGGATAGCGTATATGCTTAGGGGGAGTAATTTTGATTATGGCATATTTTTTGTTGTAAAACACTTAGATGTCAAAATTTGTCCTAAGTGTTGCCATCAATGCCAAAGGGGGAGATTGTTGGCATTTTTGATGATGATGTTGTGATTGTCATTGATGGATACACACTTGCTTTGAGATCACTTTTTGTATGTATGAGTTATGCTCAATCGGTATTTGTTCCAACTGGTATTATGCATTATAGTCTTTAGACTATCGGTGTTTTGCAGAAAGTGTTTTCCGATCTCAAGTAGTATGAAGACTCAAGCAGTTCGAGGATCCCAAAGCGGTACAAAGGAACAAAGCGGTTGTATCATTTTTCCCAGTCTTCATTTTGACAAACCAGTTATTGGTAAAATGTGTGAAGCGGTAATCGGTAAATATATGAACCGTTATTACTTTGTGATGAGTTACCAACCGGTATTTTTGTGATGAGTTATCATACACCGACACTTTGGTGGTGATTCTATGCCGTGTTACCAAATGTGTCCAGATGCACTGAACCTAGGAACTTGCAATGTAATCCTATTGGACCGACATGAAATCAGATTCCTTTATAAGGACATCATGTCTAGGGTTTTAGTGGTTGTTAGGGTTTTAGGTGGTTGATGAGGCTTTTGTATGTGCGATCATAGAAGGAGATTAGGTCTATGTGAAGAAATAGAGTGTGGAAATATCAAAGACTAAAGTAATGCTGAAATGCAATAACAATGAGCTATCAAGGATCTAACGAAGCATACTATGCTAGTATTTAGATCATTCACTTGTTGATTACTCACATCTTCGACAAGTCTGAAACCCTTAACCGGGTAGGCCTGGCAAAGCCTTTGTAAATCCTCTAACAAGGTGGTTCACAACTATGGATCTGAAATCCTCTCACAAGGTAGTCTTTAATCAGACTTATCTCCTAACAGAAATTGAGATTCCTAACAGGATCTATTCTGGTGAAGAACATTGTATGACCTTAACTAGTCTAACCTTAACCGGTCTGGTTACTATTCTATAGATAGTTACTTGTGAGTTTCATCTCACCTTGGTTTTTCCCATTTGGGTTTCCACGTCAAAATATCCTGTGTTATGGTGATTGTGCTCTTGTGGGTGAATGCCTTATTTGCTATTTGGTTTGCATTTGTCTTAATTGGTTTGTTAGTAAAACTATTATACCAGTTTACTGCTAAACTGTTTAAGTGTTTGAGTTCAGTATTTTTTGGTATACTAATTCACCCCCCCCTCTTAGTATTCATTAGAGTCATCCTTGGAATTTTTAAAGTCAGTGATCTTGTACTCAAAGAAAATCCCAGAAACCAACAGGATCAAGAAAAGAAGGGGAAGTTTGAACCTAATTGGTTAGGTCCCTATGTTATCATAGTAGCCTATGGATTAGGCACCTATCAGCTATCAACTTTAGAAGGATATGTACTTGATGAACCAACCAATAGAATCCATCTGAAGAAATTCTACACTTGAGTGGTCTAATGCACGGAAAAAGTAAAAAATACAAAAAAATAAAAAAATCATAAAAATACAAAAAAATCAGAAAACAACAAAAAGGTGCAATAAAAACAAGTGGTGAAAACCTTGCAACATGTGCTATTTGTGAGGGAACAACTCCTCTATCTATCATTACTCATATCTTTTGCATCCACAGTCAAAGATAATGGCCATCGCCCAACACTTTTTACGTAGTATTATCCCAGACATACTTAGCATAGTCACCATCCTTGCTTATCTGAAGATCAGTTCATCATATCCCACCATGGCTTGGTAATCATTGTGAATATCCACATCGATAGGTATCTATAGCTAGGGGAAACATTCCTCTGACTTCAAGCACTCCAACAATAAGAAAACAAGAATCACAACACGCTAAGGCAACCTTGTCAACAATAGCTCATTTGTAGAGAAAACAAGACACTGATCCGATGAACAACTTCAACACACACATGATGGATGATTTTCTGAATTATAATTTTTTTACATCTTGCATGAGGTTTTGACTATTTTGCACTTTAAATTTTTAAATCATTAGGATCTCCTGAATTTCTCAACGATGCATCAAGGTAGAGAAAGTAGCGGGAGAGTGATATTTTTTGGTTTTCTATCTATGACGCGATCACTTGTACGATGCAAATTTTGTCTTGAGACATGATTAGAAACATATAATTGAAGACATTATTCCACTTTGTACATACAAATGGTTAATTCTTATCTATTTTACACAAGCAACACTCAGGTTGTCTCGGTTTAATTATACCTCGATGCTTGTGTCATCTTGCAATATCAAAATCCATGTACGTTTTACTCAGGTCATTATGGTTCAATTATACCATTATGCTTGTATAAACTTCCAACATATCAAAAGCTCAATGATGACAACCAAAAATAGAGAAAAAATATGTGACTACATAGGAATGACAATGAGAAAATGAGGGTGATCATTTAGTTGCATATCATTTTTAAACTTGCATTTAGTTGCATATCATTTTAAACTTGCATTTAATTATATATCATTTTTCACTTGCATTTAGTTCCATATCATATTTTCATCTTGCATTAATTTCACATCATTATCATTATCATACATCTCTAATTCAAGATACATCTCACATCATTATCATGATCATACATCTCATTTTCAAGATACATCTCATATCATACATCAATGAGATCAAGATAAACAAAGCATCATCATAATTTTATCATTATAACTCATACATCATAATTAAAAACAAAAGCATTACTATCTAAGCATTACATCATCATCATAGAAACATCATATCAATGTATATCATAAATCATCATCCATAACACATCACATGAGAGTCAGAGAAATCAGTGCCATATATATATCTCTCAAAATGGTCGAAATGTACAAGAGGTATAATGTCTATCAAAATACAACAAAATGATCAAAATACAACAGAGACAAGTCTCTCAGGTATGACTATCTCCTGAGGCTGATGGTCTTGGAGCAGATGCCCCAGCTCTTGGATCTCCCCTAGGTGGATCATGTCAAGAAGGCCTTGTAACACCTCTTCTCTCTGTCCCCATCTAACTTTGAGCATATCGACTGGCTGCGTAGCTAGGAGCTCTCTGCTCTCTAGGGACTAGATCCTCATATAACCGCTTGTAGTACTCGACTACCATGGATGTGTACCATATCTCTCTCAGTGTGTCCCACATCGAGGCACCACCTATCGCTCTCTGCAATCTCTCTGCAAGCTCCTTTGCCTAGCCTTGGCACTCTCTCTTCATATCTTGCTCTGTCGTAATCTGTGTAATCTAGTACTACTGTGATAACACTTGTACCTATAGCTATTGCACTGTGACCTATAGGGATCTAATCTGTGAGTCCTGCCGATGGGTGGGTACTCTAATCTGAATGGGTACCTGTGTCGTGGTACCACCCATATCTTTCCCTGTCTGAGGTGCCGATGGAGGTATGACATCTAATCTCCTCCTTTGGGCGGGTTGCCTATCATCCTCTTTACCCCCCACCACCACTAACACAACACCTACCCTACCAGAACCACCAACACC
Organism: Cryptomeria japonica; assembly: GCF_030272615.1. NCBI lineage: Eukaryota > Viridiplantae > Streptophyta > Pinopsida > Cupressales > Cupressaceae > Cryptomeria > Cryptomeria japonica. Next base: position 58,872,219 of record NC_081409.1, read on the forward strand.
AAGGAGAAGTCCTCCTCCTCTCCCTCCATCCCCTCCTTGTCCTCTATCTCATCCTCTATCTCTCCCTCCATCACCCCCTCATCCTCTATCTCTCCCCAAACCTCCTCTATCACCTCCATATCTGACTCCTCCTCCTCCTCCTCCATCACCTCCTCCATCATCCCCACCTTCCTCTTCAACCTCCTCTCCCTCCTCATCTCTTTGTCTAACTCCCCCTTTCCTCTCTACCTGCTAATCCTCCTCATCTTCAAAACCAAGTAACATCTCTACTGGATCCGATATATGTTCCACTACATGTGCCACGAAGTAGGTCGAGAACTCCTCTGTCATCCCCGCATCAATGACCCCAACTTTGTAATCCCAAATCTGGCCTACCAACATCATGTACTCCTCTACTACCGCTAGACTATCCACTGTGGGCCCCCACTTGGGTACATCCTGTCTCTGACGAGCATATAAACATGCTCCCTATAGCATCCCCTATTGTCTCCCATACTGCCAATGCACACGACTATGCAAACATCGCTCAATGATAAAGGGTGTCCACCCAATAAAATATCTAGACATATAAACATAAGGCATCTCTATCCCTTCAGCCCACACCTCGCAATCCATATATGGTCTCCAGATGACCATATCAATAACATCTAATGCTCTTTGCCAGTGCTCTATTTTTCCTAGCTTACGCTGAACAACTATACTTGTATACCCATACGCATATGCCTACCTAACTAGCCTATCCCTATCTGCAAGTGGTCTCACCACAAGCATGTGCTCCTAGGCCTACACCTGTAATAAGGTCACGCCTACTGACAAATGCGTGTATCTCAGATACACTACCTGCTACAGCTCCTTGTAAAGGTGCGCTAACATACATGACCCTCATGCAAACCCGCATCCCTGTGTAACCATATCCTCCAACACCAATCCCCATCCCATAACTAGTCCCTTCAACCTACGATCAAGACATAAGAATCCACCAATGAAACCTACTAGAACAGGGGGTAAAGGAGCATAATCAAGATCCATAAACTCCTGCCATGTGATCTCATATCCACAAATCTGATCATCATGGAAGATGCGACGGAGAGCCTTTGTCCCACCCTCCTTAGTCTTCTCATATGGCAACAAGGCCCCCATGATCGGAATCCATAGAATGCGATAATAGTCCTCAGGTGTGCCTGTTATCTCGCCAGAAGTTAAATGGAAGGTGTTTGTATCGCTGTGCCACCTCTCTATCAAAGTTGTCAACAAATCCCAGTTAATGATATACTAAGGCATGTCTAATAATGAAGTCAAACCACATCTCTCAATCACATCTCTATCTGCCTGTGACAATTGTGGAATCAATGACCACGGTCGTGGAAATCTCTCTCTTAACTGAATTACACCAAGTTGTGCCTGCAAAACAACATATGTCCATCATTAGTTCCCACATCTATCCAATATATCCAATAAAAACAAAATCAACTTGAAACAATGACACATCAAATCAAAGACCCATATAAAAATCAAAGACCCATATCAAAAATCAAAGCACCATATCAAAAATCAAAGCACCATATCGAAAATCCAAAATTCATATCGAAAATCCAAAATCCATATCGAAAATCCAAAATCTATATCGACAATCAGAGATCCATAACACCAACATCCTATTGAGAAATCATATCAAAGACCCATAATGCAAGAAATTCAAAATCCATAACACAAGCATCACATTAGGAATCATATCAAAAATCATGAATCGGAACTTATATTGGACATCAAATTCATTTGCAAAGAAAAACTCAAAGATCCACATCAACAGAAAATCAAGATCCTCATTCAAATGATCAATTAGCTTGACAATTCAGAACAAAAGAAATTTCAATAGAATCTCATCAAGACTCAGACATCATCACAACAGGCAAAACATTGGCTCAAATACCCATCCCAAAATACTCAGCAGACACCTACCCACTCCTAAACCATCTACCTTATCTATTCCCCCCGCAACGCATTCTTCCAAGTCTTTTCTCCCCATTTTTCTTACCCACGTGCCATAACATCCCTCCCATGCACTAAGCTACTAGCTATGCACTATCTTTCCTCACCTACATGCTATAATCTTTATTCTACGTGCTAAACTAACCTATGTGCTAACTGGGGTTGCCATCGCGCTAACCTACTTACCCTATGCACTAGTTCACCCAATGCACTATCCTATACCTTCTCCATGCTAACTTGCTTACCCTATGCACTAAAAGACTAAACATGTTATCTTAAACCTGTGACACAATGAAAAATGCACCTAAGACACTGACCTAACTAGGTTACCCTACGCGCTATGATGCTTATCGTATGCACTATTCTAGACTCCCTACATGCTAAAATGATGAAATTGAAAGCAAAAAATTAAAAACGTGACCAAAATCGACAAAATTAATCCAAAACCTTGCAAAATTTAGATGACTTATAGGTGGACCATACGCGGCGGGCCTCTAGTATCGACGAACGCGCTCGAATAGGTGAGAAGCATAAGAAACTGATATTTTTGTTAGACATAAGGTGTCACAATCGCAAGAAGACAAATATGCAAATGATAAGAATAGAATCACTTTTTACCTTTTTATAGGGTAAAAGTCAAATAGGGTTAGTAGGTGGGGCGTGTATTTTTCTCATTTTCTCACTTTTAACCTTGTCAAACATCATTATTCGGTAGATGAATCAATTACACTACATTCAACACAGCCGAATTTTCAAAATGCAATTAATTCAAAAATGCTCATGAAATCAACAATATTTTCAAAATATTTGATTCATCTCCCGAAGGGGGCATCATCAACTACATTTCATCAAATCTGGGGCATCATATCAACATTTCGACACAAACATCATATCCGGCAAAATTTTCTTTGAATTAACATGTGCACACATGTCACTTCAAAGAGGGGGAAAATGTAGACGTATATAAATGACCACTTTCCTAATTGAATATTTAATATTCATTTTAACCTCATTCCTCTATTTAATTAAATTATTCACATTCCTCTATTTAATTAAATGAATTACTTAATTTATTTAATTAAGTTCACCTAAGCCTTTCATAACCTTTAATTAAATAAATCACTTTATTTAATTAATTCCCCTTTCCACCCTTTAATTAAATTTACATTTGATTAAATTGATCCTTGCAAGTAAATAAATCTAATTTATTTATTTAAATCCCCCACTTGTATTTATGCAAGTTGCATCTATTTTTGTTGAAATAAAGTAATTTATTTTAAATTAAAATTCCCCTCCATCCACTTGCATTTTCCTACATCTCCCACTTGCCTCTCTAAACCCCTTTCTAGATTCTTCTAATCACTTCTAAATTAGCCTAATCCATCTTCTAATTATTGTCACATCACTAAGAAAAGGGAAGTCACTTCTAAAACCCTCAAAGTCTTTGAAAACCATTAAAGGCTTTATTTCTTCAACAAGTTAACCTTTAAAGTCTTCCTAACCATTAATGGTTAACTCAATCTTCTTACATGATTAGAGACTTTCTCTCTAACTCAACCTTCATCTAACCCAAGGGTCTCATCAAGCATTCATTGCTTTGACCATGGTTATCTCTTTAAACCCTTGTACAAGAGTTTACCTCTTGGGTAAAAGCTTTATCCATTGGATAACCATAACCTAACCTTAACCCTTACCTCCTAAGGTGACCATCATGTCTTCTCAAGCATTTAATGCTTCTTACATCTCCTCTCAAGCAGTCTTTTGTTGACAATTGTCACCATTTCATTGGTGAGAATTGTTAACATGGATTGATTTTCAATCCTGGCCCTTGTTAAGATTATCCAATCTTGACGATCCATTGCCCTATTTTTTCTATAAATAAAGCTCTCATTCTCTCATTTTCATATATCCAAGTCTTTAGTATCAAACTTATAGACATTTTGTTGGCATTCTACACTCTTATGAGAATAGTTGATGTTGTCATTGATGGCAACCATCTCGCAACCAATTGGCATTCATCTGGTAAGCCACCGACAGCTACCGACACTGGAAATAGACTTCTACATACACCAACAGACACTTCACTGTTAGTGGCAACAATGCATACCAGCACTCCAGCCGACAAGGAATAAACTTTTGTTTATTGTATTTTAATGTAATTATCTTTTGTAAAGATGACATGGCATATTGTAAAAGACTCATATATATGCATGAGATCTTATAGGTCATTTTATGTATGGTATAAGAGAATGCAAGTAAGAGAAGATGATATTATGATATAGCTGATAGCGAAGGTTTTGGTAATAGACTGAGCTTAAACTGGTACTGAACTTGGCATAGTTGATGCTGATTTGAAGCAGTACATTGTATTGGATTTCATAATCCTCTTTTGTAAGTCAGTGAGACTTCTATTTTGTGATTGAGCAGTGAGCTCTAGGCAGTTGGCCTTCCTGCATGTACAGGCCCCTCATTGTATGTAATATTTATTCATTGGTCAGTGAGTGAATGTTGTGGGTCACAAATCCCATCGAGGTTTTTCCCACACCGGGTTTCCTCGTTAAATATCTTGTGTTATGGTGTGTTCTCTATGTTGTCTCTATTATTCTTATTTGTTGCATTAATTCTCATTTATCGGTACACTGTTTTGGGATGCAAATTTCTTAATAATTTTAAATATTCTGCTAACCGGTTAGATATTGATTCACCCCCCTCTCGGTATCTTTGGGAATGTCATTAATTCTAACAATTGGTATTAGAGCCCGGTCCTCTATTTTCAAAAGCCTAACAACTTGAGGAAGATTTTGACATCGGTACGAATGGAGAACTTAAGAAAACAATTGGAAGGAGCTCTTGTAGATTATGATGCAGAGAAAGTGAAGAATATCAAACTTGAAGATGATCTAAGGACTATATATGAATTCATTCAAGGACTTTGGGAGAATCTTACTATAGCTCAACATAAAAGAAAAGAACTTCATGAGAAGATGCAGAATGATAATGATGAAAAGGAAAATCTTAATGAACTTGTGAACAAGTTGAGATTAGAGAATTGTAACATGAAGAATGAAATGCAAGATATGACTATGAGGCTATGTAAAGACATTGAAGACAGAAAGAAGAATGAAGAAAACTTGATTAGGAGACTCAATGATGGTGGAAATGAAAATCTAAGACTTAGTCATGAAAATGATATGTTGAAGACAGATCAGATTCACATGCAACATTATAAAACTGAGCTTATGAGACAAAAGAGAATTCTGGAAAATGAGTTGGCTACTGCAAATCAACACAAAGAGAAATTCAAGAAAAGTTCAGAGGAACTTGATAACATGATGAATAGTCAGAAACCTAATGGAGATACAAATGGACTTGGATTTGAAGTTGGAGAAAGTTCTGGTACTACAAACAATCTAGATAAGAACAAACCGGTAAGACAACCTAATGCTTACAAGTTTAATGGAAAATGTTTCAATTAGAACAAATATGGTCATAAATCAAATCAATGTAGATTTAGAAACAATCAGAATATTAATGCACCCACCAGTCAATGTTCCAAATGCAACAAAGTTGGTCATAATTTAGAAAACTGCAGAATGAATGTGAAATGTTATGTTTGTGGAAGATATGGACACTTATCTAATCAATGCAAAACACAAACCAGCATAGGATATGGAAAGGCTATTTAGAGGAATAATGTGACTTGTTATGCTTGTAACAAAATTGGACATATTGCAAAATTTTGTAGAAGCAAGACTTCACCGGCAAATAATAAAGGATCCAATTTCAAAGGCAAAGAAAAGGTAGATGAGGTAAAGCAAGAATTTTCAAAACAATAGATTAGGAAGAGAGATCATAATGTTGATGAGACTATCTCTATACTAATAGAATAGAGTAACCCTCCACTGGTAGGAGAATCTTCATCCAATTGAGAAGTAACCCTTTGGGGGTATTGCAACAAATTGAAAATCATGCAGATTACCCACTGTCGATGGTGAGAAGATAGATTTCTTTTTTACCGACTGATGTGTTAAGTTTTCACTTAACCGACGAGCATTTAATGTGGTTGGTAAGAGAAAGGTCATTATAAATCATCAGATTTCCCTCATTTTTTATTCACTAAGCATTCAAATTAGTAGAGAGTGCGAAAAAGAGAAAAGACATTCAAGGCGAAGGTATGTAGTGATCTTTTCAAGCATTCAGAATAATTTAAGGTTGCTAAAGGTGTTTTTCAATGGCTTCTTCTTCTACTCCCGAGTTTATTGCGAACCCTACTATTGTGGAAAACATAAAACACCCTAGGCCCATGCTTAAAATAATTCCCGAAGTAGCTAAGCAAGATGATTCCATAGGAGCGTTTTCAAAAATTCCTAAAGGTGTAGCTTATGCTGAAGACCCTAGGATGTATATACATTGTAATATAGAAGAACTAGGTTCTGAAGATTTGATGAAAATGTTTACCAATGTAATTTGTGATGAGCATGGCGTGGTTAAACCCGAGCACAAGATTATAGAAACTCTAGGTTTTGTGGAAATACTGAACATTCCCCAATTTCTGGAAGAAGTAGTGAGAATTGTCCTAAGTAGAGCACATGGAGAATTTCTATGGTTGGATTCTATCTGCAAAATAACCCGAAAAGCAGTAAGGGCAGTAACTAGTTTACCCTCAACCGACATAGACCTGACAAAACAAAGAAAGTTCCCAACAACAAAGTAATGACCCTAACTGGAGAAACATCTGACAGTAGATCACTAAGAGTGAATGATATCAAAGACATCAATGTGAGATTCATAAGTATGGTGCTAGGTTACAAGACTACACATGCAAACATGCGTAATTCAGTTTCTAGTCTTTGGATTAACAGTGCTTATGAGATGGTTAACAATAATGCAATGATAGATTTGTGTGAATGGCTGAAAGATGAACTCATAGATAATTTGAAAAATATTAAAGGAGATAAGAAAGGGACATTTCGCTTTGGAAATCTTTTAGTATGCTTAATGTTGTATTTCACTAAGGAAATGCCTGGTATAGGACCAAAAGACTTTGGATATGACATACCGGTAGGAAAAAAATTACAGGTTGCTTTTACCAGCATGGGAACTACAAAGAACAACAACATAATTGAATACTTTAAAGCTTTTCAAGCTAAAATGAAAACTAGAGAAAGACTACTACAGAGTGTAGTGGACAAATATAACAAAGAAATTTGTTTTGTCATCAAGAAGGATGAGACATGGATGGAAGTTGTACTCCCTAGGACTGTATGGGTGACTGAAATGGGATATGAGGTAGATCTCAACATTATTGAGACATGCAAAATCTTTGTTAGATGTACCAAGAGAACCAATAGAACAAGTTTTTGGTAGTGCAAAAACTATTGAGAGTGATGTAAAAACAATGAAGCAAACGAAGAAAAGAGAAAAATATATGAGGGATGCATCAAAGAAGGTATAGGAAATCAAAGAAAGTGTAATGAAATTTACTAGGATATCGGCCAGTGAGATGGAAGGACTGCAACCGGAGGCACACATTTCACCGGTTGGTACATCTTCTGACAGTTAGAAACCATCAGAGTTCAAGAGAGTTGAGAGGAAGAGAAAACCTTCATCGGTACCCTCTCCTTCACCCAAAAGAACAAGGACTTTAAGGAAGAAACAACAGGCAATAAGGGAACCACCAAAGAAATTAACACCAAAGAAGAAACAACAACCTGTCACCCCTTCTTTAAATGATTTACTAAATGAAATAACTGATGATGGAAATTTGGCCAATGTACACCAACTATATAACACATTCAATGATTCAGAAAAGGAAAGCATTGAGAACAACATAATTTTACATCTAGATATATACAAAAAGGTTTTAATTGAAGTAGTGGATGACTTACCCAATTATCTATATAGGAGATTGGAGGCAAAAAGAATTGCAGTGATGGAATTGGATATGAAACTAAAAGTTGAAAAATTTCTAGCTGTACATCCAATAAACTCAAAAGAGGAAATTGATGAACTAATCTTAGAGGCTAACCGATCTGTTTTTGCCAGTGGTCACTGACAAGTAAGTTTAATGGCAGGTAGAGTAAAAGAGATTGCAGACTGCTGATAACTGGGATATATTATTTGTGGAGAAGGAAAAACAAGAGGAAATGAACCGGCCAAAGAAAACATTCAAAGTGTATTAGAAGGATAAGGATAAGGGCAAAGGAAAGATTGGTGGAATACCGAACATCAAGATTATTGACAATTTATTGCCACCTTTGGATACTGCACCCGTACATACTGATGATCCACTGGTTATTGACACCGAAGGTGTCACACATGATGACACTAATCCTGAATCTGAGACACTATTCACCATGAATGTGGACACTCAGGAAGTAAATATTGTTGTGGACAAGGATAGTGCAGAGGTTAAGGATGGCAATGTTGACTGTGGCAACATAGCTGAGAAACTGGTAGAGACTGTTGAGGTTGAGATCCCAACCCAAAGAGAGCAATCATTACAAACAAATCAATCATTACAAACAGAGAAATCATTACAAATAGAGAAATCATTAGAAACAGAGCAACCATTGGATACTAGGAAGAATACTGAAGGTATAGATGCTAGAACAAGGCCACCGAAGACTTAGATAGCGACAATTGAGCATACAGAGAAAACTATTGAGGCAGAGGTACATACCATGGCAGAGAAACTGGCAATCACTGTGACATCAAAGAAGTCTGAGAAACCCTTGCTAGTTGAGATGCATACACAGACTGATCCACCGAAGGTAAACACAAGCAAAATAGCTACAACTTATAAGAGCACAAAGGTAATAAAGGTAATTGGTCAGACATCCGACACTTCATCAAGTGAATTCAGACCTACTAATGTAACAGAGGTACTCCTGGATTCAATAAAAAGATAACAGATTGTAATGCTTTGGCCTACAAAGCAATTGATGACACCATACCAATTCTTAAATTGAATGCACCGAAATGTAACATAGATCATGTTAAGGATTCTTTAGGTAAACTAGACACATTGTCCAAATTTATTGTTGACAATGTAATAACGGTAGACAAGGTGAATGAGGACACCTTCCGGGAGAAATTTGAAAAGGAGAAGGATAAATTCTTTGAAGATACAATAAAGAAGTGCATAGAACACATGAATACACAATTGCCGACACTGAACTCTGCAATTCTGGAATATAAAGAGCTTTATAGGGAAACATACAAACCCCATCTTTTGACAGAGGACTTACAAAAGAAGATTAGAAAAGTATAGAAAGAAATAGATGACATAGCTGATAACATAATTGGTTCATCCGAACCTATATTAGTTATTGAGTAGGAAATAGCAGGTTTTGAGAAGAAATTGGAGAAACTTGAGAAAGAGAAGGAAAGGATTAAGTCTAATGCCAGAGAACTTAAATACAAACTTGGTCCTAAGTTGGACAATCTTATCTCTTTGAGAATGGAAATCTCTAAGGCATTACTTCAAGGAGAGCGATCACCAGAAGAGCACATGCATCATCTCACCAACACGATCCAATAGACTGAGGCAACCTTAAATAACAACAAAAGATTCATGCAAAGTCTAAATTTGGTTTTAGCAGATATCTTTCAGATTGTAACCAACCGGTTACAGACCTTGAGGTGAAATTTTTGCACTCATTTGACTATTTTTGACAACCTTTGTCATTGATGTCAAAGGGGGAGTAGTGGAGAGAAAACTACTTCTTCAGAGGAGATCACTTGCTCAAGGGGAGCACATCTTTTTGGAAACTTTTTGGACTTCAGTTTTTGGAATAGTTTTTGGATTTTTCTCATGTGTTACCATCAATGCCAAAGGGGGAGATTGTTGGCATTCTACTCTCTTATGAGAATAGTTGATGTTGCCATTGATGGAAACCATCTAGCAACCCACTAGCATTCATCTGGTAAGCCACCGACAGTTACCGACACCGGCAATAGACTTCTACGTACACTGGTAGGCACTTCACCGGCAGTGGCAACAATGCATACCGACACTCCAGCCGACAGGGAATAAACTTTTGTTTATTGTATTTTAATGTAATTATCTTTTGTAAAGCCACCATGGCATATTGTAAAAGACTCATATATATGCATGAGATCTTATAGGTCATTTTATGTATGGTATGAGAGAATGTAAGTAAGAGAAGATGATATTATGATATAGTTGATAGCGAAGGTTTTGGTAATAGATTGAGCTTAAACCGATACTAAACCTAGCATAGTTGATGCTGATTTGAAGCAGTACATTGTATTGGATTTCATAATCCACTTTTGTAAGTCAGTGAGACTTCTATTTTGTGATTGAGTAGTGAGCTCTAGGTAGTTTGGCCTTCCTGCATGTGTAGGCCCCTCATTGTAAGTAATATTTATTCATTGGTCAGTGAGTCAATATTGTGGGTCACAAATCCCATCGAGGTTTTTCCAACACCGGGTTTCCTCGTTAAATATATTGTGTTATGGTGTGTTCTCTATGCTGTCTTTGTTATTCTTATTTGCTGCATTAATTCTCATTTACCGGTACACTGTTTTGGGATGCAAAGCTCTTAATAAGTTTAAATATTCTGCTAACCAGTTAGATACTGATTCACCCCCTCCCCCTCTTAGTATATTTGGGACTGTCATTAATCCTAACACATTTTACTAAAGTATACAAGTTTCATGCATCCAATTCATAATCATTTTTAAAATCAAGCATTTAGCCTCTCTTTGAATAGAAATCATCTTAATAAGCATTTTAAGAAGCATTTCCATTATCATAGCACAATCATATTAGACTAGTATATCATGTTAGGATAGGTTTTACTAATCTTTTATCTTATCATCATATCCATGCTATTTTAAATCATATTAGATTTAATATCATGCATAACTAGGAATGCATTCATATTAAGTTGATCAAACATCCCTCATTCTTAAAGTTGTCATTCTTGAAGTCACTTTTCTTAGTGATCTGAGAGAAAAGGCATTGACATGAGGGATCCTGTGAGATAGAGAACAATGGAACGTTCCTTGGGGAGTTGAGCTATTCAATATAGCTCCATAACTTGCACCAAGAGTCCCATTGGTGTGTGGACCTTTTTGAAACCAAAATTTCTGTTTATTTGCACCACTTTTCCCGCACACAATTATTATAACCATTTTACTGCAATATGTATAATTTAATGTACATGACTATTAAATGAAAAAAATACTTGGAACAATCATTGCAGAGGTGACAGGGTTGTCCATGGAAGGGGCCAAATTCTTCAGGGATAGAAAATTTGCTGACAATGCGGTGAAGACCTTTCCCAAGAACGAAGACAAAAAGGAGACGCTTGTCAAGCACGACAGGGCTTACTTCGTTCCCAACCAAGTAAAAATATTCTGGCATAAAATGTTGAAAGTGATTATGGAATTTTCTATGGTTGATGGGAGGTTTACTAAAGTTTATAGCTACCATTTTGTGTTTCTGAATCATTTTAGATATGGGAACAAGTTTTTCATTCCCTTTTATCTGGTTTCTTCCCTTAATGACTATCTGGCTGACCACATTAAGAACCCTAAGTTGAGCCCTTTGGCTCATTAGGGGTTAATCCTTTTAATTTATGAGCATTTGGAAGCTAGGGTTAACGGGGTAAAGGCTAGTCTGGATGATAAAGATGAGGAGTATGTCCTTAGTGATGGTTCAAATGATTCTGAGTCTGATGACAAGGTTGCCGCCTCTAATCTCCTAAGAAGAGGGTTAGAATCCCCAAGATCAAAAATGATATTTTGTCAATGGAGGATACCTTTACTAGCAAGGTGAAGCCCACGGGGAAGGGTAAGAGGATTATTTTATCTAATTCTGATTCTGGGGTTAAGCAACATCCTAAAGTTTCTGAAAACTAGGAATCAGAACCAATGGACTTGGATTCCCAGGACACAGAACAAGCCAGAAATGATGTTCGATATCTTGGGAACTGCTAGAAGTGCCTTGGTTGATATGTATCAATTCCAATGTTGGGAGTTTCATGAAATTAAGACTATGCATCTTAAGAAGAGAACTTCCTCAGCTAAAATGGAAAGGATTGAAGGGGTTGTGGAGAAAGAGGGTCAAGCGAGAACAAAGGAACATGGAAAAGGAAGTGTTCCTAAAAGCAATGAGTGTTCCCTATGGAAAGAAGATGAAAAAAGATTGATGTTGGATTGCCTTTAGAAAAATGGTGAGGCTATAGAGATTTTTAAGTGCAGATATGATGAGAAGATTGGGGAGATTAGCCTAAAAATGTAGAAAATTGAGACTGCCCTTAAGAAGATCATGGAGAACAATGCGACTATGATGAGAGTGTCCACTACCAATATGTCTACTATGGTGGATAGATTGGAGAAAATGCACAATGACAGGAGCTTTGTGGATCTGGAGATGGATGTTGGGGTCTCTAGCTCCAAGGATATCCCTTGCACCACGAGGAGGACTAGACAAAGCACCAAGGCGATGGAGGTTCCTATGCCTCTAGATCTTCTTGACCTCAAGGAAGCTACAAAGACCATGTTAATGCTGGAGAAAGAGGATATTGATAGTCTCCATATTCTCATGTAGCTAAGTGGTTGTTTTTTGTTGCTCTTTTGCCAGTATCTCGCTAGTTTTTTGTTGTCTTTTCCTTTGGCTGTTGTGTTTATGTTGTCCTTCTCTCTTGCAGCCCATTTTGTTTTGTTGTTGTTAGTTCTGGTCTATATACTTTATTGATCTATCTTTGGATATGATGTATGGGATTTCGGGTCCCCTCAAAATATGTTTTTTCTTAATCAAAAATATTATGTGCTCCCTCTTTATTGACATCCATGGAGGAATGTTATTGTTGATAACAAAAATAGGCCACACTAAGTAAATAGATCTCAGCTCTCCAAATCGATTGACACCGTCTGCTACCAATGAAAGCCTGAGATTACAAGGTTCTTCTTTAAAGTGGCCATTTTTCCTCTATGTCTGTAAATGCAAAACCATCCATAGGCATTCGAAGAATGTCATCTTGACTTCTATTGTGTGCATGGTAATCTATAAATTGTGCCAATCTTTTGCACCTAAATAATCATTGCAAACGCAGAATAATGAGAATATAACGAAGAACCTTGCAAGGCACCTTTTTTGTTAGTTGATTTGTTCGATATCTATTGATATGACATTCAGGGAATTCTATTGCAAATTAATGTTGTTTATGATATATAATATGATCATTGGGACATGCTCTAGTGCTTGATACTTCATTCCAATATATTTAATAATGGTAGATGATTCTTGAAATGAGCAAGGTAGAATATTTGATGGTGGTAACAAAATATCACCTATAAATCTAGAACAAAAAAAATAATTTGTTAATATAAAGAATATTAATGGTACATATTTCACCTTTTATTTACTAGTGATGAAATAACAAAAAAAATAGATGAAAAAAGATGGCATATATGACTTACCTTTGTTGGCCATTTGGTGGAATTGATTATGTGTTGCATTGATGCCAACAGTAGTTGTTTGGATGCTTTACCGACACCCTTCTGGTCCCGGTAGGTTGAGTGGTTTCTGGTTAATTTGGATCCGACATGATCCAGTAGGCTCCAGTATAGTTTGGTGATGGAATTGTCTTATTCATGATACTCACGCTCATATTCAGTAAGTTGGTTTTGGTCTTATGATCAGATGCTATCCTATTTGCTTAGAAGCTTGGTTTCTGGTTTCGGCGAGGGTTTCACCAACAAAGATTTTGATGAAGATCTCTGATGAATTTCATAAGTGGTGTTGGTATAGCTTTTGGTGGAGTTTCAGGATGTTGATGGTGATCATGTTCAAGACTTGGCGGATAGAGATCATTGTTGTAGCGTGTGGACCTATACTGGGTCCCGGTTGATCTAGGTTATGGACCAACTTTAATGTAATGTGTGGATTGGACCTCTCGATGTTTTTCTCGGATGTCTTGTGTGTTGGATATTATTTGTTTAGTCTTAGTCCGACATGGTTTGTAATTATGTAATTGGTTTATTATTTGGTGGTCGACCTAATTGTTAATGGTAGAGGATTTGTATATATAGATATAAGATCTCATTGTAGATCATCATGATTATGTTAGAGGTCATGGTCAAGGAATGTAATGTGCGAATAATGTAATATCATTCAGACAAAGGATTTGGTTGATCATTGGAGATTGAATTGGGTTTATGTAAGAGGATTCGGTCCTTTGGTATTAAGCCTAACCAGAACTGTACTTAGGCATAGGAGATTCTATCTTTTGTAGTCCAACACTTCTTCGGATTGTAGTATGGATTTCTATGTAGTCAGTGAGGCTCATTTTGTGATGAGCAGTGCGCTCTAGGCTATTGGCCTTCGTGCAAGTGTAGGCCCCTCAATTGCAATTCACATACTTACTGTAGAAGTATTATCTAACTATGGGTAGGCTTCCCATCGTGTTTTTTCCCTTTACTGGGTTTTCCATGTATAAATCTTGGTGTCATGTGGATGGGTTTTATTTTGTGATTATTGTTTATGCTTAATTGGTTTAACTGCTATTCTAGTATTAATGTTTTGGGTTCCAGTATTAAAGTTTTCATTGCTAATAGTTCTAGTAATCTGTGACAATTGATTCACCCACCCCCTCTCAGTTGTCTTCTGGTTATTTGAACTTTCTAACAACCTTAACATACATGAGATTGTTATGTTGGATAAACTATTCATAACCTTCAAGTTCAACAACAACAATACAATAGAGAGAAGATTTGTTTGGGAGCCTTCGTAAAGGGGCTTGTATTCCTTCTCAAGTACAAGTAAATCATGAACAACATCAAAGTCATCTTGATCATCATTATCAACTACGCTAGTACTAAATGTGTCATGGATCAATGTATTTTTACCATAATCTTCAACTATGTTTTTTGGTGCATGATCATCTTCTTCCATAGGGTCATTATCTTCAACTTCGATATTCACACCTCCATGTTCCTCCACTTGGAAAACCACATTCTTCGAGTCATGGTAGTCCATATCATGTGCCCTAGGGTGCCCCACCTATATAAAAAAGATCAACATAAATAAACCATGATCATGATCTCATTAACAAGTGATTTTTTATGTATATAAATTTTTAAAACGATATAAACATTTAAAAATGCAATCAAAATAAACGCATATAATGAACAACTTACCAATGGATGATAATCATATTTCCCTTTGAATGTGGCCATGTTGCCTATAATGTTTCTCAGTTGCTGTGATTAAAAGTATTCTAGTCTTTAAGCCCTTACAATTTTTGCAGGGACAATAACATTTACCATCACCTTTTCTTTTCAAGCTAGACCACAATCTAGCAATTGTCTCCTTATTTTGTTCTTCATTGATATTATCTGACATGATTTTTCTTCACAGGCAAAAAAATTGGGTTATGAAAAATTCAGTCTATAACCTTCACAAACCAAGCAAAAACGATGTTGTAAGTATGGAAAACATTGTCTACGCGATTTTTTGTATTATTTACTTGAAAACTCTAAAGGTTTTTTTTTTTTTTTTTTTCAGTTTTCAGGTTTTTGTCGGAATTCCGACAAAAGTTGGTTTCATCGGAATTCTGATGAATGTTGAGTAACAGTTAAAAAGAAAAAATTGACACAAATTGCCTCCTAAGATCTAATAAAATGAAAGAAATCCCATAGTTCGTCGAAAACTGCACCCAAATGAGTTAGTGAAAGAGATGTCTCAGGGTGAAGGGTGGTCAACGATATGCCTTAGGATAGGATCAAGGTTTGGGATGGTAAGGATGAAGGATGGAGGATGTAGGGAAGGGAAGTTGGGAGGTATAAGGGATTAATGCCATGGATAGGAGGTATAGGGGATAAAGGATGTGTTGAGGGAAGGAAGGGGTTAAAGGATGTGGGTTAGGATATGATGCAATGAAGGGAAGGTGAGAGATGTTGTGAAGGCATATGCTAAGGATTAAGGGGAATGTTTTCAAGGATGTAGGATGGAAGGATGAAGGATGTTGGGAGATGAAATTGAGAGGGAAGCATAAGGGAGATGGAGGATGGATGGAGGAAGGATGGAAGGAAGTGGAAGAATGAAGACTTAAAGGGTGTAGGGGTGATGAAATGGAAGGTTCTTGAGGAAGGATGGAGGATGGAAAGGAGAATGGAGGATAAAGGATGGAGGGTGGAATCCCTCCTGTGAAGATTTTACCCTTGAATTTCTTTACGAAAATCTAAGGAAAGCAACTGCTATTCCAAGTTTCACTCTTTCATACATCCCTTACCTATCAATTATCATTTTCCATTGAGATACATATTTGCTTGAGGATTATTCAATTACCTCAAACCTTCATCATATAATTCCTGCCTAGACACGACCTGGACATTTCATTGCATCCTCTCTCAAGTAAGAGGTTAAAAGATCCAAAACTACTGCAAAGCTAGGCAACTAAACTAAGATAGCTACTCCAGAAAGCAAAAATTGGGGGTCCCCATTTGCAATGGGGTGATGTGTGAAAATTTCACAATAGTTTGTCAATCAAATAAAAATTTAATACAAAATTCTATTAAAATAGGTGATACATGCCCACACAACAAAATATCCTTCATCCCTCATAGAAATATGGGTTTTACAATCTTCACAACAACTCTCTCCCTTAGTAGCTTGATGAGAACTACTTGTCTTCTATGGTTCTTCTTCCCAAATTCCCCCAACCCCTTCACCTTCTTTTCATCCCCTTTAAATATTAGTCTTGGTGGTTCTCAAAAAAATAGTTGAAATGAGTTGTTATTCACCATTAATCAATTTGCATCCCTTGATTGAAAATTTTTAATTATCATCACGTCGTTCATGATGAGCATACAGTTATACTAAGAGAGGGTTGAATCAGTATAACAACAATCTTTACTTTTTCAAAATTAATACCATAAACATATCAATTGCACAACAATAATAATATAATATGCAACAATTAAACAATACAAATAGAACACGTGATTTACGTGGAAACCCTTGCAAAGAAAACCATAGCTTAATATTTCTTATATAAAAAATCTTCTTAAAACTTCATAGGCACCAACCCATAGGAGAGACCAATCCCCTCAATTCATAGGCACCAACCCCCAACTCCACAAATAGGACAAAAACATGTCAAACTTGCACTATAATGAACACAACTTTTGTAGGGAATGAAATGACACAAAGGTAACAACAACTAAAACAACCTCATTATTGCATATGCGATATAGCACCAGCGAAAACTTACAATCTTGGGATTAATCCACCCAGGAGAGACTACAAGAGAGATGATGACACCTCTATGACTAATAGTTACTAACCCACAACTACATTCTCTCATAGAACCATCAACCTTGAATCCACACTAAGAAACACTTCACAATACTCGCAACACACCTAGAAAATCAACACTAATGAAGAATTTCTAGGAGCCAATACTCCTTGCGTAGATAATGACATTGTTTATTTCTAAGACAAGGAGTAGAAAAAGGGCATCATCACCTCTAGTCCAGTCAATGGGACCCAAGATGATCCTAAAACACAAAGGCCAACCTACACAAGAGGCTTCCAAACAAGGGCTTAACCAATAGGGTGAATGCTTGAGGGTTAATGCCCAGCAACCTTAAAGAAAGATAATGCCACTAAGGACTCATCAATGATTGAGGTTGAACAATGAGCATTACCCCTTTCACAAAGTTAGCAAAGGCCTTAAGATGAAGGCCCAATGCACAAGGCCTGATATATTTAAAGATTATTTTACAATTAAACAACTCTATGAGATTCAAGGATAGGGTATAACTCCTAAAAAAAGTTCATTTTAAGCCCAAAATGAAATTTCCCACATTCATTTATACCCAAATTGAAATTTTCCTAAGTTAATTTTATCATTTACACCGGAAAAGCATAAAAGCATACCCAAAGTACAATTAAGCTCAACCCTAATGTGAAGACACATATAAACAAGAAACCACTGTCACTGTCATTTACATTAAACCAATTATAATCCATCTCACTATGAGAAGTGCAAGGCTCATTATTACAATTAAAACTTAGGACCCAAATGTCCTTCAAATTACAATTACATTGAATGATTAAAGAATAATACATAAATTAACTATTACTAAGGTAATACCATCTTCAATCTTCATCAATGATCCTCCAATCCCCAATCATCATTTCCAAGACACCCAAGATAATGGAATAAAAAATATCCACTCTCACCATACTAGAATATGGTCATACAAGCTATAAACACACTCACATGAAATACATAGAGAGAGCTTACACACACCATACACAAAGTATACACTCTCATACACATCATACAAAGTACATGCAAGTAACATCAAGATAGCACAAGATTCCTCAATAGGCATAGACACTAATGGCACAAAACCAAGCACTCTCATTGGACACATTCAAAAATGGAGGAATCCAACCATCACAATTGAGCATGATCACCAATGGACATGATAGAACACTCACATTGGACACATTCACTAATGAAGGAAAATTACAACATCATTGGGCATGATCACTAATGATACAAAATAGTAAAAGCAACTCAAGGATGTAGTGTTGTAAGGTGTGCACCCTTGGTCTCCTTGTGGTGTGCAGTGTAGTGCTTGGATTTGAAACATGGCTTAACTTCCTCTTGTGGATTCATTAAATCTTGTGGTTTTATCAGACATTAACGAGCTGATCTTTTGGTGCAGCAATAACCATGTTCCTACAAGTGATATTAGAGCCTAGGTCATGGGGTTCAAACCCCTCACTTGCATTTTGGGGGGGGGTGTGTTGTTGTAAGGTGTGTGCCCTTGGTCTCCTTGTGTTGTGTAGTGCAGTGCTTGAGTTTGTGACATGTCTTAACTACCTCTCATGGATTCATTAAATATTGTGATTCTATTAGGCATTAATGGGTTGATATTTTGGTGCAATGGCAACCATTTTTCTACATATAGGACTAATACTAGAGAGGGAGTATGGAGTGTAATGTATGCTCAAAGGGATGGCATCATACCTAGCCAAGTATTCCTCTCATATAGATGAAGAGACTTTATCTTACAAGTCCCACACTCCATGATTGAACATGTCTTCCACTAATCATCCTTAGTCTTTACGAGCACTAAAGGCATAAGGGTAGGCATTCCATTATCTTAGTTAATCAATTACCCATGTTTCATTAGTTTTCACTTGATTAGAAATCACTCACACTATGTGCTGCATATTTGGTGTAAGTATGTTGTCATTGATGTCAACCTATGGTATTCTACATGATTTTATATACTACCTTGATGAAGAGCTATGTTGAAGAGCTATAAAGATATCTTGATACACAACCTATGGTATTCTACATGCATTTGTATCTTGACCTTGAAGAAGAGATATGTTGAAGAACTATAATGATATCTTGGTAAATTTTCCTATGTTAACAGAGTAATAACAATCTATGTTCCTATGAATGGTTGCCTAAGAAAAGACAATATGCCTTCACACTCCTCCATATCATATCGTTTTTCCTTGTAGTTGTGGATTTATACTCATAAAGATAGCAATAATTTTATGTTCAAGTTTCCTTTGATCTAGTGCACTATTGGTGATTTTATTAATAACAATGTGTTGTCTACATCCTAGGAACTTGGAATGATTGACCAACATCATTGTTCTTATGTGTGTGCTTGCATGTAATAATTTGATATTGCAAAAGAAGTGTAAAGGGATATTTGGAAAGGGTGACAATGTACACTTCTTGATTTGCATTATGATACTTGCCTCTCTTTGATATCGCAAGATGACAAAAACTACTTTGCAGTTACTAAGCCAGCAGTGTATGTTTTTAGTATTTTCACCATGGACCTGGGTGTTTGCACTAGCTTTGGAGGTTCTGAAAAGACATCCTTGGGGAAAGTTAAACCCTAAAATAAATCGCAACATGTATTTCTCCCAACATATGTGTTTTTGTGGTCGACTAGTAAAGCACTACATGTTTCATTTGCAGTTGACCTAATTGATGTTTGGGAAACTTGTGGAGGGTATATCAAGTGGCTGACTAGTAAAACACTACATGTTTCATCTACATGCTACCTTGAGTTGGACCTAATTGATTTTTGTAAAGCATATAAATAGAAGATCAAGCTTGTTGAAAAATTTCATGAAGTATGGATGTTATATGAAAAGTGGAAAAGAGAAAATATTGAGGAATAGTACTGTAGTATGAGATAAATCATCAAATCTTCTAAATATGTTGTTCTAAGGTTGTGGCTTCTTTTGGAAAAATGTTGTAAGTTGTAGGGAGTACTCAACTTCTTTTGGTTGTAGATATAAACTAAGTTTCAGGGAGCTGCAACTTCCTTTGGGTTGTAGCCCATAAAAATTAATGCAATCTCATTTTTATTTGTGAGGATGGATTTGGACAGTAAATCCAAGTATCTTGCTCACCATGCTTTTCCTCTTGTAGTGTTTTCCACGTAAATTTATTGTCCTCATGTGCAGTTATGTATTATTCTTTCTTCTTTCATTTGTTGTGAAGATGCAACAAGAACAAAAGTTGAAGTACTCTAAATCTACTTTCTAAACTACTAATTTGTTTTGAAAATGGTGGAGATTAATGGTTTCAAAAAGGGGCATCACATTTATTACTCCTGTTTTTATCAGAAAAACATAACATAGCATGAAATGTGGTGCCCCTGAAATATTAAATTTTGTTAGAATTTTGCAAATCGCTATGGTGAGAAAGTAGCTAACACATTGAAGTTTATGTTGATTTTTTTGGCTAATTTTTTTATGAAAATATGAATTTTTACAAATTTTTGAAGAGGAAACATCTAGAAAAATAGAAATTTGAGCATGCTCCCCAAAAACAATTGTGAAAACTAATCAAAAATAAATTTTTCTTTTTCTTTTTTTAAATTGTGTAGAATGGAGTCTAGTTTCTAAAAAGGTAATTTGTTTCAAATTCAATAAACGAGTAAAAGTCTATGCCCAAAATACGACATGTTGGTTTTTGACAAAAAACAGACACACTAACAAAATAAATTAGAGATGAAGACCTAAACATAATCAAAATTTGAAAAGAATTATTTGGATATATAGCTAAAAGAGAGCTTAATGATTGTATGGTGTTTATTTTTTTTTGCATTGAAACACATGGAAACCTAATGGAGAGCATGAACAAAAAAGTTAGAAAATTTTTAATGTTTGCTGAAAAACATGTCTCGGGCTTGAGAAGGACGTTCAAGAATTTGGATTGGATGCCCAAGGAAAATCCAAGCCTAAGGCTTAGTGTTTTCCAAGGCAAACAGTTCGGCGCATGCCAAATATAAAAAATGTGAATAATGCATTTAATGTGTGCCTTATTTGGTGTGCGCCAAATATGACGCACACCAAATGCTTTGTGTAGAAAATTTTTCACAATCCCTCTTCTCTATCTCTCTCTCTTTCTCTGTCACACACACACATCATCATCATGTCCTTCCCTCACACCCCTTCTCTCTCTCTCTCTCTCTACACACACACACACACACACGTACAAACAAACATACATACATACATATATACATATACATATACATATATATATATACGTACGTATATATATGTGTGTGTCTATATATATATGTATGTATGTATATGCATTATACATACATACATACATACATACATACATACTTACATACATACATATATATATATACATATACATATACATATACATATACATATACATATATATACATATATACATATACACACACATATATATACACACACACACACATATATCTACACATATATATATATATTTATGTACACACACACACATATATTTATGTATGTATATATATTTGTATGTAAACATACATACATACATACATACATACCTCTCAGACATAGATATCATCTCCCTCTCTCTCTCTCTCTCTCTCTATTTTTCTACTATCCCTCTCTCTTCTTTGACATTTATTTTAATGTTAAAAAAATTAATATAGACAATTTGGTGTGCACCAAATTTGGCGCTTTCCAAATTGAATGCACGTGAAAAATGGTAGAAAGGAACATTTGGCCCATGATTCAAGCCCACATTCCCTAGTTTTGTCTACTATTTGCTTTGATCACAAAAAATTAATGCCTTTTCATGTTGTTGACTTATCAAAGAAGCATATTTAGCATATTTTATCACCAATTCACCACCTTTTTGTTGGTTGGACAATGTAAAAGACAAAAATTTGAAGTTCTTGGAGTGATTTTTATTATATATGAGGTAATTTTCTCATGTTTTTATAATTGAAATGTTCATTATGAATTTTTTTGTTGTTATTTCACAATATACAATAACTGCATCAATAAGAGAATAATCTAATTAGTGAATATGTCAATAAGACCACCTTCATCACATATTTCTAGTTATGTCATAACTTCAACAATCTAAGCGTTCATAACTTAATTCCATATGTTGCTATTGGTTTGTCAGTTGTCTATAAGCTTGTTTCCATCGACATGATGATAAATCCAACTTTTGACTTCCATAATCAAAAGCAACAACCAAAATGTGGTCTGCAATATAATGTAAAATTCAAAACAAAAAAATAGCTTACATAAAGAAATGTATGCACCAACCATCAACTCAAAATTGGAATGATGACAAATACATGATAATAAGTACTCAGCATTGAAATTAATATTAAATGATAAATGCATGGCAATAAGTACTTAAAAATGGACTTAATATTATATGCAACATCTTTTTCTATTCAATATTATCTTATTTTTTCATCGTTAGAGTTTAGTATCTTTATTGTTAGGACTTTCCCAATGAAGTTATGAGTGTCCTAAATTTATTACGAGTGTCCTACATTCATCACAACAACCCTAACTTTATTGGGACTGTCCTAGAACTTCATTAGGATTTTCATAACTTTATTATGGCAGTCCTAATGAAAGTAGGAGAGTCATACATTAATTCAAATTGTCATAACTTCATTATGGAAGTCATAATGAATGTAGAACAATCATAAATTCATTGGGAATGCCCTTCCTACTCTCTCTCTCTCTCTGAACAAACTTCATTGTCTTATTTGTACATGTACATTTAGAAATCACCATAATGTCAAGGAAAAGATGACAAAAGATAACACAGGAAGAGCGTGAAGGTAAGAATGTAAAGACAAGAGACAATATGAGGCAACTTCATGAATCAATGAAACTGAACACCATAGAAGAAGACATGCCAATTCAAGAGGAACATGAAACCTTTCCCCAATATAAGAGAGATATGAAATTGGAAAAAAAAAGAGAACAAATGCAAAACCTCTATACAAAGAGACAATTGATGCTTGAGGTTGAGAGCACATCATTTAGCACATCTCATGTTCAAGGAACACCATCTCTCACATCTCAAGTTGAAGGCACACCATCTCTCACATCTCAAGTTGAAGTCACACCATATATTACATATCAAGTTGAAGGTACACCATCTCTCACATTTCAAATTGAAGGCACACCTTCTACAACATGTCACATCTCAATTTCAAGGTACACCATCATTTTCATCTTTGGTTGAAGGTATGTCATCTATCCCTAATGTTTTTCACATTCCTAATATTAAGGCAACTCAAATTTTGAGAACACCTCCTAAAATATTGCATAGAAAGCCTAAGTATTTGATTTATATTGATTCTAATATTTTGCAACCAATGGTTGATAAGATTCCAAAGCGCACTTGTTAAAGATATGCTAAACAAATTTGGAGATTGTATCTTGAGAAGTTAAATGAGACTAGAAGATGTCAAATATTTGTTGAAATAATGAGAAAGATGAAATTTACACCCATCATGAAGATTCTTGGGCTAAGAGCATTAGATGGTTCAAGTGAGAAATCAATTGTGAAGAATCTGATGAGTGCATATGAGAGTGTGGATTCTACATCACGCAATAAAGATAGCAATGTCACATGACATGTACATTAACAATAGTAAGCACTCAAAACAACAAAATCTTGGCTCATTAGAAAGACAAGTAAAGAAATGAAAATAAGTATAAAATCTCTAATGAGAGTTGTGGGAAAGCATGAATGAGTTGAGGATCCAAATGACAAAGAATTATGGGCATTCTTTGGTAGACTGCCATGAAAAGATAAAGGATTTGTTGAAGCATTGAGATCCCTAATTGAATAATTTTGGAAGAGTAACACAGGCCTCTCTCCCAATCAAAGAGATGTTGTAAGGAGGAGAATTGGTAGTCAAATCTGTGATTCGCATTCGAAGCATTTTTTGGATATGACTCAAACGTAATTTTTTGTCAAGTTTCTAGAGATGTATCCTCAAATTAAAATTAATCGATTTTTTGAAATGGTAAAGGCTTTTTATGTCAAAATAAATCACACACACACAACTTGTTGTTGTTGAGTACATATTGAATTTTCTAATCATTATGATGTTTATCAACATATATGTGTAGATTTGCATACTAACAATATTTTGTAGGAATGTAACATAAAGGCTCCACCTAGATCTTCAAGGGGTTTCATATCTACCATTTTATGTGAAAGAGTTGATGGTCAACAATTTTATAATAAAGTATTCTTGGATTGCACATGTGTTCATTATGGTGACTAGAAAATTTTTCCAATGTGTGAACATATGGAGAGTACACATGTTATTGGGAACGAACTAGTGGAATTTGGAAAATATAAGATAGTGGCCTATAGTTTAAAAGATGGAAAAGAATTAAAAAGCTGTGAATTTGTCACTAAAAAGATTCCAGTGTATCAATTTATGGGAATTTTTCGTGAGAATATATTGTATGAGTATGTAAGGTATACCCATATTGCTTGATGGTTGGACACGCAATTTAAGCTATGCAAGGACATGTTTCCACTTGATATCATCATTTCAATTCTTGACTTTGAAAAGATCTACATACTAAAGCCACAAGATGAGGTGCAATCCAAGTATTACAACCCCACATAAGTTGTTATATTTGTTCATATAGCCTTCATTCATGCTGGTGATAGTATAGATGGCAAAAGGAAGATATTGAGGTAGTATCATTTATATATCAGTAATTATTACACACATTCTATAGATTTTGTGCAAGGTTGGATTCAGATGTTCTACTGTAATTTGTCTATTAGGGGTATTTCATTTTGTTTGCATATCATATGGTGATGTAAGAGTTTGTCAAAAATAACCAAGATCTAGAGAACAATGAATAGCACAAACAAGAGATATAATAGATTGATAAGAACAAATTATATTATCATTAAGATGCAAAATATGATCAACTAGATAAAACATACAATGAACATGAGCCTACTTATAAAGGCAAGGCCATATGGATATGTGAGTACACGATCATGACATGTGGCCTAATGAGAAAAAAGGGTAGGTAGGGGTAGGTAGGAGAAATAATAAAATATTCCACAAGAGGTGGATCACCCACTGAAGGTGGAACATAATAACAAGAATGTAATGTTGGTGAAAGAGGGTGATGAATAAATCAAGAGGAAATATGTTCTCTCCTCAAGAGAAGGAGTGAAAGTTTCACAAAAGATTCTCCTTAACCTTTTCATGCACATTACATTTAAAAGGGGGGAGGGGATTTAATAGATCCAATCTCAATAGGAAGAGATTGAATGCTAAGTGAATTGACAATGGATTTGGAAAGTAAAAGTAACCCCTCTTTTAGAATGTAAAAGGTTGAATTATGCGATTTAAGACTAAGTGTAAAAGAGACAAAGAAATGACTATAACTTGAGATAGGAATGCAAGATGAAGTTGTGCACTTGGAATTGGTAGTAAAATGTCGAGACGAAGCTTCCCTGCAAATTTGAGCAAAATTTGTCAGGACCGTGTTGAAAGTGCACATGGTCCTCGGAAAAATTCGCACGTCAAAAAGGATTTTTCCACCTCTGAGAATGGAATCCAAATCTGCAAATGGTTTAATCCCTTGTGATGTGGAAGAAAAGAGAGGAAATGTTGTTGGGATTGGGGGTTTGCCTTCAGGCCAAACCTCAGTTTTGAAATGACTATAACTTAAGATAGGAATGTAGGATGAAGTTGTGCACTTGGAATTGGCAATAAAATATCGAGACGAAACTCCTGTGCAAATTTGAGCAAAAGTAGTCAGTACTATGTTGAAAGTGCACACAGTCTTCCAAAAAATCCGTGCGCTGAAAGGGTTTTTCCACCTCTGAGAATGGAATCCAAATCTGCAAATACAGTTGCGCACCTACAACCTACACACATGAAAGAGAGCAAATATTGTTGGGATTTGGGATTTGACTTCAGTTCAAACCCCGGTTTTGGAATTAACCAAATGATGAAAAGTACTTGCAAGTAATGAAAGTAAATGACTAAAATGGAATTCACCTCAAGATAGGATGCAATTGAAATGTTGAAAGAGTTATTTGAAAGGATATGTAGAATTGTATGTCACAAGGGATCTCCTCTTCAATGGTTTAATCCTTGACTTGAATGCAACACCTAGCCTTGAAAGGAGACTTGAGAATGCTCAATGCTTGAAAGGAATGCTTGAATGCTTGAATGATGATAATTCTTGTTCACCTTACTTTCACTTATCAAACTTATGAAAATAGGAAGTGAAAATGTGTCTTATATACTCATCAATTAGGGTTAATTGACTGATTTTTCATCATAGGCCGACGTAGGAAAACTTTTCCTGCTTTCCAAATGCAAAGTCCAATGAAGGACAAATGTAGAGGGGACCCAAAATAGGGCAAGGATAAGGGTGCCATGCCCCTGTCTTTCCCTAATTTAGGACATGAAGCGGCATAGGAGAGTGTAGTGTGAAAGGAGATGCAAGCTTCAGATAGTGTGAGCATGTTTCAGGTCTCCAGTTAGGCTTAGGGATTCGATTCGCCAATGTGAAGACCCAAATGTTGTTGAAAATTGCAAGGTCGCAATTTTATGATGCTACATTTAGCCCCCACTTTAGCGGGAGTATAAGTGTATGCCAATACTACCGGCAAAGTACAAGGAAACAAGATTAAAAGATCAAGAGAGAGAAGATCAAGTAAAAGGGAAGATCAAGAGAGAGAACCATGATTGCAAGTAGAAAGGCTCCCCTCACCATGATTCATGAAAGATAGGGATACCAAAAATTACAAAGCAAAGACAAGTTCACTAAGTAACTTTGAGTATCAAGAAAAAAATATGAACAGAGTGTATGCCCCCACATTAAAGGATCACACAGGCCTTATCGGGAGCGATTTATTTAAGGTAGGATACACCTAGGGGAGAGAGAGAGAGAGAGAGAGAGAGAGAGAGAGAGAGAGAATTATCGCAAGGATTTAACCCCCCAATCAAGGAATAAGCCCAAGGATAATGAACACAAAACATAAAAGATGAGGTAGTTTTGCTTTCCTCGAGGTCAGTATGTTGTATGATAACTCATGTATATCATATGTATATATGTGCATAGAATAATCATCATTCCCCAAAGGAAGGAAACTACCTTGGAAGAAAGGGAATAGAAGATGAATTTTTGAGTCAACATGAAAGAGACCAAAAGAGATCTCAATGCTTTGGATCATCCTCAAGTAGATATTACTAAGGAACATAGAAGAACATGGATACACATAGAAGAATAATCACAAAAGAGCAAGAAAATAGAGAGGTAGAGGATCTACGGTGCTAATGTAGCTAGGCTATCACATCATCCACCTCTCAATCTTGTTGATCACTATTTCAGGAAGGCAGGAAACATGCCAGAGGAGCAAGATCAAGCACAACAGATAGAGCTATCACAATATCCAAACAAGGACTATGCTCATGTGCTAAGTCACTTTGTTCATTTCTAGGAGCTAGGATTAAAGCTTTTGAAAATTTTGCAGATAAATGTTTGTCCACATCAACATATTCATAGTTGCTATCAGAAGCATTAGGAGTTGTCTTGCCATCATGAATAACATTTTCACCTATTTCTTCATCAAGATTTATAGAAAGAGGAGCGCAAACATGAATAGGAGTAAAACCATCACACATTTTTTGCAACTTATGGTTTAGAGATGTATGTTCAACATCTTGCTTAGGAGAAAAGGGAATCATGTCAACTGTTGGAGTTTTGGGAGATTGGACGTTTTGAGGAACAACTTCACGAGCTCGAGAACGACGCTTTCGTTAGTGTTCTCTGGCACAATGATTCCATCGAGTCCTAGTGGAAGATTGAGAAGGAGGAGGAATATTTGTTGAAGGAGGAATATTCTCATCTCTAATAGTTGAAGGTTTAGGTTGAGGTCTTTTAGGTTGAACAAGAGGAGAGGCAAGCCTCTTCTCTCTATAAGATTAAGGAGGTGAAATTGGACCATATAAAGGAGGAATGTTTGGTGTAAGAAGGAGACTAGGTCCATCATGAGGAGGAAGTACAGGTCTAACCTTAGGAGGAATATTTTTATTCTTTTTAGGAGAAGGCATAGTTTCATCCATTGGAATAGGTTGGGAGTCTTCCTTAGGTGGAAGATTAGTTCTATCCATCAAGGGAAGAACATAATCTTCAAAAAGGATGGAAATGTCAATTGTTGGAGTTCTATGTTGGCTCAAGGATAGTATCATATCTTTCTTCCACTTTTTATAATATTGAAAGAGAGCATCGCTTCTCGGTGGAAGAGATTGGAATTGTTTAGGCCAAAAGAAATCAATAGGAACACCTGGGCTTCTTTCGACTGGTTGAAATAAGTTATGGTTAACAGTTATGATTTCTCCATTGTGGGTAAATTTCAAACACTTATGGATTGGAGAAGCAATGTCCTTCATGGAAAATATCCAAGGATATCCCAACTTCACATGGAATTCTTAGAGGAAGGAATAATAACAAAGTTGACATCCATAGATTTAGTGTGAACCTCAATAGGAAGTGTGATAGAACCAATGATAGGACAACAAAATCCATCAAATAGCTTAAAAACCACATTAGTGTCATCATAGATTAGTTTATACAAACGTAAATTGAAAAGATACTCCTCAGTGATGACATTAACTATGCAAGATGGATCTATAAGCACACCACAAGGCATGTCTTTAATATTTGTAACTATGTATAGAGGTCCATCAGGTGCTCTAATGGTCTCACTAGGGTCAAATGTGATACATAAATTCTTAGGTTTTCTTTGTTTCTCTATCATATTCACCAAATTTTGAACCGTGGTAGGCACATCAGAAGGAGAGAAAGAGGTATGTTCAGTCACAATCATGTTAGAGGTATGAGAAGGTAAAGGATTAGTAACAATCTTAAGATTTTGATGAGGAGGGGGTACTGATTTGTTTCCCTTATCATTCACACCTACCATAGATATAGTATTATTATTAATCAAATCTTGAATCTTACTTTTCAATGCAAAACATTTCTTAGTGTCATGACCTAGTTGACGATGAAATTGACAAAAAGAATTATTATCAAAGTAGGGTGAGGCTTCCTTAGAAGGGTCAACTGGTTTTACTGGAGAAAGTTTAATAACATTTCTTTGTAACAATTGCGACATAATGCTATGTAAAGATTCATTCAAAGGAGTAAATTGTCTTTCTACTTTAAAATTTTTAGAAATAGGAGGCACACCTTTTGTAGAATTTACATTGTTGTTGTTGATGTTTTCATTGAATTTAATGGATCCTTTGCTTGGTTTGAACTTCACAAACTATTGTTGAGCACTATCAGCCTTATCACTCAGAGCCACAGGAGTGGATTGCTCTAGTTGACTCACAGTTAGTTGATAATTGTGAAGTGTTGCGCACAACTGCAGAAAGGAAGTAAACTCAGAAAGGAGAAGTTTGTCTCTAATATCTTTTTGCAAATTAGAAATGAAAATTATTTTAATATCATTATCAGGAACTTGAAAAGAAATTCGAGAACACAAATGCTTATATTTACCAATGAAATCAGTCACTTTTTCTTTAAAACCTTTTTTACAATGCATTAAATCAGTCAAAGTGATTTTAGGACCTATGTTGTTTTGAAATTGTTGAATAAAAGTATTTGCTAATTGTTGAAAAGAAGTAATAGAATAGGAAGGAAAAGAGAAATACCATTGTAAAGCCTTATCTCTCAATGTTCTAGTAAACAATTTTGCAAGCAATCTAAATGATCATAAGCAAAGTCAGTACACAAAGTTTGGAATATCTTGACATGTGGAAAAGGATAATTTTTCCATTATAGAGTTCCAATTGAGGGACTTCAACATGTTTAGGAGGGATGACTCTAACAATATTAAGAGAAAGTGGGCTGGCAACATCGAACGTGGGCACAATAAACTTGAATTGACTCATAGAAGAGATTTGTTGTTGCAATGATGACACAGTTTGAGAAAGATTATTATTGGTTGTTTCGATTAAATAATTTATATTAGACATGTTTGATTGAGAATGTGGTGTGATGTTGTTGAAAGAAGGCATTGATTGAGAATAAGGTGGAGGAAAACTATGGTAAGTAGCATAGGAGATGATTGAGTAGGGAATGGGACACTAAAAGGGGGAATAGAATGATTGGATGAATTTCCCCCTTGCGTCACATTGATTGGGTGAGAGACAAGGGGAATAGTTATTGAAGGAATGGGTAAGGATGAAGGGCTTATTGAAGAACAGGGATTGCCCCCATGACTAATGGTTGTAGGTATGACATGTTGAGTTGATGTAGCCATGATGTGTGAAGTGAAAGTAGGAATGCTAGCCATCGGAGTGGTCAAAGGAATAGAATGGTTGATTTGTGTAGAAGGTTGTGAATAACCCAAGTTCTCAGCCCAACTCTTTATATTCATGACATTAGAATCAACAATATGACCAATGCCACACAATATATCAATTCCATTCTTATCACTTTGAATCATACGCTTTAGGCCTTCAATTAATGGATGAGCCTCACTATTAGGGTATTCTTGGGACATCCATTGTTGAAAGTTGTCAAATTGATTATCCAATTTTGAAAGTTGATCAATAGATACTCTAGTCAAAGCTTCTTCTTCATCATTGGAATCATCAATTGGATAAATAGAGATGTTATTAGGATGGGAGTAATTAGCATTATCCCCATTGAAGAAGTCACCCAAATTAGGCCCCATCTCCTCGGTAATTAAATCTTGGGAAGACTTAATTCTAATGCTTCATCTAACAGGGATAGTGTAGGTAGGACTAATAATGGTAAAACTCATGCACTAGAGGGAAAATTTGGATTTTGAATTTTGAATTTTAAGAACAAAGTTTGTAAAATTGAATAATACAAAATTTAAGGAAATTATGATTACAGAATTTGAACTTTGTTGAAAGGAGAATTGACACAATTTCCAAAAGAATCTAAGAAGTTGAGATTTAAAATTAGGGCCAATTGAAAACCACTTAATTTCAAAATTAAATTTGTCAAAATTTGAATTTTTAAATTCTGGGCAAATTAGAATTAACCACTTAATTTTAATTTTTTCCTTGAAAGTTATGATATTGAAATTGGGAAATATTTTTGATTCTAGAGAGAGCAAAATTTGAGAAAATCAGCCAATTTTTTGGATTTAAGCAATTAAATAGAGTCATAATAGTCTCCCGAAATTTTGGGAAAAAAGCTAGGGATCGTGTTGAAAGTGCACACAGTCCTCCCAACTTTTTCGGAATTTTTCAAGGATGAAAGTTATGATGATTTTAAAGATGACCCCAAAAAATCATTGATTCTACAAAGTTTAGATAGGCAGAATTAAGGTTTGAATGTGAAAATAGGACCCTATTAGGGTTTTGAAAAAGACAATAAATTGAATTGAAAATTTGAAAAAGGTCAAACCTAATGGATAGGGCCACCTTGAAGAATGTTTAGAAAACTGAAATTGATTGAACTTTGCACAAAATCCAATTAATTTTGAAAATTAGGGTTTTAGGACCTAACCACTGAATTTTAAAATTTTGAATTTTGGAAAAAGGGAGGGAAATTGAAAATTTGAATTTTAAACAAGAAGATAAATCTAAAAAATAGTCCTAAATCTGAAAATTAAATGAGAGTTCAATTTTTACACAAGTTCAAGTTGATTTTTGAAAATTAGGGTTTTGACAACTATCCACTTAAATTTGTAAATTTGAATTTGCAAATTGAACAAGACAATGATGAAATTGAATTTTTCAAGAAAATAAATTTTCAGATCTAAAACAATATATACCAATTTTTTACAAGACACAAGCTCAATTCCATTTTTTTGAAAACTAGGGTTTTGATTGAATTAACCACTAAGTTTTACAAATTTGCAGGAGAATTAAACTTGTAAATGAAAATTATGCAATGATTTGTAATGTCAAGCATGTAAGACGTCGAGTTCATCAAAATTTAATGGTTGTGAAAGAGGGTGATGAAGAAATCAAGAGGAAATCTTTTCTCTCCTCAAGAGGAGTGAAAGTTTCAAAAAAGATTCTCCTTAACCTTTTCACGCACATTACATTTAAAAGAGGGGGGAGAATTCACTAGATCCAATATCAATAGGAAGAGATTGAATTCTAAGTGAATTGACAATGGATTTGGAAACTAAAAGTAACCCCTCTTTTAGAATGTAAAAGGTTGAACTATGTGATTTAATACTAAGTGTAAAAGAGACAAAGAAATGACTATAACTTGAGATAGGAATGCAGGATGAAGTTGTGCACTTGGAATTGGAAATAAAATATTGAGATGAAACTCCTGTGCAAATTTGAGCAAAAGTAGTCAGTACTGTGTTGAAAGTGCACACAGTCTTCCAAAAAATCCGTGCACTGAAAGGGTTTTTCCACCTCTGAGAATGGAATCCAAATCTGCAAATACAGTTGCACACCTACAACCTATTTGGGATTTGACTTCAGTTCAAACCCCGATTTTGGAATTAATCAAATGATGAAAAGTACTTGCAAGTAATGAAAGTAAATGACTGAAATGGAATTAAGCTCAAGATAGGATGCAATTGAAATGTTGAAAGATTTGTTTGAAAGGATATGTAGAATTGTATGTCACAAGAGATCTCCTCTTCAATGGTTGAATCCTTGACTTGAATGCAAAACCTAGCCTTGAAAGGAGACTTGAGAATGCTCAATTCTTGAAAGGAATGCTTGAATGCTTGAATGTTGAAATGCTCAAATGATTCAATGATGATAATGCTTGTTCACCTTAATTTCTCTTATAAAACTTATACAAATAGGAAGGGAAAATTTATCTTATATACTCATCAATTAGGGTTAATTGACGGATTTTTTGTCATAGGCCAACATAGGGAAACTTTTCCCGCTTTCCAAATTCAAATCCCAATGAATGATAAATGGAGAGGGGGACCAAAATAGGGCAAGGATAGGACCACCATGCCCCTATCCTAGGGGATAGGGGCACCACACCCCTGTCTTTCCCTAATTAAGGATAGGAAGCTGCATAGGAGAGCGTGGGGTGAGAGGAGATGCAAGCTTCAGGAAACGCGAGCATGTCTTGGGTCTCTAGTCAAGCTTAGGGATTTGATTCGCCAATGTGCAAGGTCAGAAATTTATGACACTACAAAGATAAGACCAAAAAAGGTAGAATTTATCCTACAAGCAACTTCCCTATGTGCACACTTCCCTAAGTGTCTCATAGCCAAACTACTATGAAATACATTATCATAAGTCAACTTAAGTAAAGTGTAATTATGATATATAATTTACACCATTAGGTCAAATAATTGTGCATCATAATTCAAGAACTCTCAGATGTTTTATTGGTTGAGCAAAATGCATAAGATCAGTGGTGTTCAACATATATGGAATTTTTATGAGGTTGGGCATGGAAAGGGGGAGCATGATGGTGCAGGAGCATGTATCAAAAGATCCTTATCATGAGAAGAGTTAAAGTACAAAGATAAAGAAAAGTTGACAGATTCAAAAACTATTGTTGAGTACCGTGTAATGCTACAATTGGTCCAGGTAATCAAGGTGAGTCTACATTGTGTAGATTTTTCTGGTTGATAGATGATACTAACATTGCAAAATACAAGGATTGTTGTACATTGACAAGATCGAGTGAGCTACACTATTTTAGAAGCTCTAATGCAAGTTCATGGAGTATACATACATGACATATGGTGTTCTTTTGTTTGTCAAGTCCAGATTAATCATGAAATGAGCGTGAGTCAAAGGAGTGGGTCGATGAATGGTGTACAAGAAATATGAGCCCACTTGAGACATATTGACTCCTAATAGAATTACAACTCACATAGATGGAGAAAACATTGAATACCCTACAGGATCAATGGTTGTTACTAGTACATGGCTTAGGAGGTACAAAGTAAAGAAATTTAACTTGTGGTTGTTTGAGGACTTTGAGACACATAGAAAGACTCTTTATTATTTGAACTTGTAGTGTCATTAAATTGTGACCCTTGCCATTTGTGACCACATTAGGGTCTTCACGTTTGTGATTCAAATCCCTAATCCTGATCGAAGACCCAAGAATTTCTCCACCCTCGAAAACTGCCTTGTTATGCCCTCTGCACTGCCTGAACCTACTTCATGTCCTAAGACAAGGGTAGGATAGGGGTGTGGTTCCCTTGTCCTTTCCATATTTTGGGCCCCCCTTGGTCCTATCTCTTTATTGGACTTTGCATTGAGCAGGAAAAACCTTCCCTATGTCGGCCTGTCATGAAAAATCAGTTAATTAACCCTAATTGATGAGTATATATGTTGCATTTACCCTTCCAATTTTCATAAGTCAGAAGTTGGAAGTTTTCATCGATCGCGCATTCAAGCATTCAAGCATTCCTTTACAACATTGAGCATTCTCAAGTCTCCCTTCAAGGCTAGGTGTTTCATTCAAGTCAAGGATTCAACCATTGAAGAGGAGATCCCTTTCAACATTCAATTCAATACAAGAAAATCTATCTACGTTTTATCTACAACCTCCCTTGAGGTGACTTGCATTTCATTCTTTCATTTACATGTACTTGCAAGTACTTTCTTTCATCATTTGGTTAATTCCAAAATTGGGGTTTGACCTGAAGGAAAACCCCCAATCCCAACCCATTTTCCTCTCTTTTCTATGTGTAGGTTGTAGGTGCACAACTATGTTTGTAGATTCAGACTCCATTTGCAGAGACAAAAAAACCCTTTTCATTTCACAAATTTTTTAGAGGACCATGGACACTTCCAGCATGGTCCTGACAACTTTTCCTCAAATTTGTGGGGCAGCTTCGTCTCAACATATTATAGCCAGATCTAGGTGCACAACTTCATCTCACACTTCTATCTTGAGTTATAATGAGTTCTTTGCTACTTTTACACTTAACATAATTCAATCATTTTTCATTTCTAAAATAGGGGTTAGCTTATCATTTCTATCCCATTATCAATTCATTTGGTATTCAATCTCTTCACTAAGAGATTGGATCTAGTGAGTTCCCCCTCTTTTAAATGTAACGTGAATAAGGTGTTTGAAGGGAAATCCATAGTGAAACTTTCATCTCTCCTTGGAGGGAAGAAAAACTTTCCTCTCGATCTCTCCATCATTCAGCCTTTTTCACCATTACATTTTGGTGAACTCGACATCTTACATGCTTTATTCTAAAAATCATTGCATATTTTTCATTTAGAAGTTTAATTTTTCTGCAAACTTAGTGGTTAATTCATTCTAAACCCTAGTTTTTAAAATTGAAATTGAACTTGTTTGTTGTAAAAATTGCTTGTTATTGTCTTAGATCTGAAAATTATTTTGTTTGTCAACTTCAATTTCTTCATTGTCTTGTTCAATTTCCAAATCAAATTCACAAACTTAAGAGCTTAATTATCCAAAGCCTAATTTTTAAAAATCGTCTTGAAATTGTGCAAAAATTGAATTCCATTTCATTTCTCAGATTTGTGACTGTTTTCAGACTTATCTTCTGTTCTAAAATTCAAATTTTCAATTTCCCTCCTTTTTCAAAATTCAAAATTTTAAAAATGAAGTGGTTAGGTCCACAAACCCTAATTTTCAAATTTAATTGGATTTTGTGCAAATTTCAATCAGTTTTAGTTTTCTAAACATTTTTCAATGTGTCCCTATCCATTAGGTTTGACCCTTTTCAAAATTTCAATTCAATTCCTCAGTTTTTTTCAAAACCCTAATAGGGTCCTATTTTCCCATTCAAACCTTCATTTCTCCTATCTAGAGACCGTAAAATTCACCAATTTTTGGGGGTTTGCTTTAAAATCATCGTAACTTTCATCCTTGAAAATTCCAAAAAATGTTGATCAGACCATGTGCACTTTCAACACGATCCCTAGCTCTTTTCCTAAAATTTTGGGAGACTGTTATGACCATATTTAATAGCTTAAATCCATAAAGTTGGCTGATTTTGTCAATTTTTATCCCTCTAAAATAAAAAAATACCTTGAAATTTCAAGAAATTTTTAAAAATTAAGTGGTTAATTTTACCCTGCCCTGATTTTAAAAATTCTGATTTTATCAATTTTAAAATTAAGTGGTATCCCCTTGGCCCTAAATTTAAAATTCCAATTTCCTTTCATTTATCATCACAATTATTTTTGGAAATTGTGTCATTTTCTTCTTCCAGCAAAGTCAAATTGTTTAATCATTATTTTCTCAAATTTTGCATTATTCAATTTTTGGACACTTTATTCCTATTATTCAAAATTCAAATTTTCCCTCTAGTGAACGAGTTTTGCCACCCTTAGTCCTACCAAAACTATCCCCATTAGACGAAGCATTATAATTAAGGCTTCCCAAGGTTTAATTACTGAGGAGATGGAACATAATTTGGGTGACTTCTTTAATGAGGATAATGCTAATTCTTCACATCCTACTCATGTCCCTATCTATCCAATTGATGAATCTCATGATGAACAAGAAGAAGCTTTGACTAGAGTTTTCATAGATCAACTTTCAAAATTGGACAATCAATTTGATAACTTTCAATAATGGATGTCCCAAGACTACCCTAATAGTAAATCTCTTCCATTAATTGAAGGCCTTAAACTCATGATTCAAAGTGATAAGAACGGTATTGATATATTATGTGGCATTGCTTATATTGTCGATTTTAATGTCATGCCTATAAAGAGTTATGCTGAGAACTTAGGTTATTCACAACCTTCAAATCAAATCAATCATTTTATTCCTTTGTGTACCCCAATGGTTAGTATTCCTACCTTCACTTCAAAAATAAAGGCCACATCAACTCAAACTGTCATTCCTACAACAATTAGTCATGGGGGAAATCCCTCTTCTTAATCCTCCATCTTTACCTTTGTCTTCAATAAGTATTCCTAATATCCCTCAACCAATCAGTGTGACACAAGGGACAATTCATTCAACAATTATATTCCTCCTTTGAGTGTCCCATTTCCTACTCAATCATCACTTATGCCTACTTATCATAATGTCTCACCACCTTATTCTCAATCCATGCCTTCCTTCAATAACATCACAGCACCTTTTCAATCAATCATGTCTAACATCAATTCTTCTACCGAAGCAACCATTAACAATCTTGCTCAAACTATGTCTTCTTTACAACAATAAATTGCTTCCATGAGTCAATCCAAGTTTAGTGTGCCCACATTTGATGTTGTGAGCCCAATTTCTCTTGATATTGTTAAAGTTGTCCAACCTAAGCATGTTGATATCCCTCAATTGGAACTCTATAATGTAAAAGGTGATCCTCTCACATATGTTGAAATAATTCAAACCTTATGTTCTGATTTCTCTTATGATCAAAGATTGCTTGCAAAATTGTATACAAGAACATTAAGAGATAAGGCTTTACAATGGTAATTGTCTTTGCCTTCTAATTCTATCACTTCTTTTCAACAATTAGCAAATGCTTTCATTCAATAATTTCAAAATAACATTGGTCCTACAATCACTTTGACTAATTTAATGCATTGTAAACAAGGTGTTAAAGAAAAAGTGACCAATTTTATTGGTAGATATAAGCATTTGTGTGCTCAAATTTCT
Organism: Cryptomeria japonica; assembly: GCF_030272615.1. NCBI lineage: Eukaryota > Viridiplantae > Streptophyta > Pinopsida > Cupressales > Cupressaceae > Cryptomeria > Cryptomeria japonica. The sequence continues at coordinate 58,910,122 of NC_081409.1, forward strand.
TTTCCTATAACTGATAATGATATTCAAATAATTTTCATTTGTAATTTGCAAAAAGATATCAGGGAAAATCTTCTTTTGTCTGAGTTTACTTCCTTTTCATAGTTGTGTGCAACACTCCACAATTATCAACTGGTTGTGAGTCAAATGGAGCAATCTACTCCTATGGTTCTGAGTGACAAGGGGGAGAGTGTTCAACAACCATTTGTGAATTTCAAACCAACAAAATGTTTCTTAAAGTTCAATGACACAATCAACAACAACAATGTGAATGCTACAACTAGTGTGAATGCTACAACAAGTGTGCCTCCTATTTCTAAATTCTTTAAAAGAGAAAGATAATTTACTCCTTTGAATGAATCTTTACATAGTATTATGTCTCAGTTGGTACAAAGAAATGTTATCAAACTTCCTCCTATCAAACTAGTTGACCCATCTAAGCTTGCATCCCCTTATTTTGATAGCAATTCCTTTTGTCAATTTCATCATCAGCCTGGTCATGATACTGAGAAATGTTTTGCATTGAAAAGTAAGATTCAATATTTGATTGATAATAATACTATATCTATGGCATGTGTGAATGATAAGGGAAACAAATCAGTAACTCCTCCTAATCAAAATCTTAAGATTTTCACTGATCCTTTGCCTTATCATATCTCTAACATGATTGAGACTGAACATACCTCTTTCTCTCCTTTTGATCTTACTACCACATCTCTGAATTTGGTGAACATGGTAGAGAAACAAAAGACACCTAAGGATACTTATGTTACTTTTGACCTCAGTGAGACCATTAGGGCACCTGATGGGCCTTTATACATAGTTGTTAAGGTTAAAAACATACCTTGCCATGGTGCTCTTGTTGATCATGTTAGTCCTATGAGGATCTGGTTAATACTGAGAGGGGGGGTGAATCAGTATTAAGACCAACTGAAATGAAAATCCCAAAAACAAACTTATCTTAGATCTGAAACCATTTAACAAATATTCCAACTTCTTTATTCAGATCTAATAACCTCTTTATCAGATTAATAAAATCATTTATCACAACTATCAATACTTCCACCACTTAAGAAATCATATCAATTTGATCATATATCAACTTATCAACCTTATTAATCAGATCAAATACTTTCCTTAACAACTCCTTATTAGTACTGGTAACCTTTGATAAACTTCTGATAAAACATCATAATCGGTGTCTTAGAAATAATGTATGAAATGAAACATAAACAAGAACATCACATGAAAAACATTCCACACATGAATACCATAAGTTTTTGATGTGGAGATCCAAATAGGGAAAAACCACAGTGGGAGTTGGTACCCACAACTATTTGTATTCTTTTGAAGTATGCCCTATTAGGAGCTTACAATACGCCTTTTTAGGAGCAAACCCTGTTAGAAGTCACCCGGTTAAGGGATTTTCCTTGTAGCCCAGTTAGGAGCTTGATGATCTGTTAGGATCAACCTCATGAGAGGATTTAACACTCTTTTGAGAGCTACCCTATCAGGGGACTTAAATGTTTAAGGCCTGTTAGGACCTACCCGGTTAAGGGATTTAACCTGCTGCAACTATCAAGGAACAACAATAAGAAAATGATTTGTTACTTGTACTTCTCTACTTTCTTAATCAGATCCCATTATGACCAACACTCTGCAACTCTCAGGAAGATCTCACACTTCACTTGGATGGCTCAACACATTCTCTAAGACAACCGACACAATAAACATCAACTGCATCATCCTAAATAGCCATCTCAACTAGGTCAGCCACAAAACCCTAATTACATCATGAATTTACAATTCAAATTATAAGAGATCATCACAAATTGTTATACAGATCATTACAACAAATTACAATGCAATATCAACCACTAGTTGATCGTAACCCATCACGGAAATCTGATCTGTACCAAAGACAAACCCTCAAAACACTCTACTAAGTGTTTCACTGATTCCCAAGAAATTCTTCCTTGAATCATGCCAAAACAACAATTAAATATTTCACATGGGTTGTGTCATGTTACCAACTTCATGTAGACTTGTAGTTTATCATCGTCATAACAGAAATCATTACCAGTTTGATGATTTATTCACCAGTCTTAAACCCTACTAAAACCTTAGAAAACTTCATCAGAAATTTGAAACATGCCTTCTGGTAATCTCCACAAGTTTTGGTTTTGGTCATATACACATTTCCATAATACAAGCTCACCATCCAAACCACAAATCACTAATCATCATTGATTGACCGATCCAATAAAAACAACTCTTCTTTATCGATTAAAGTCCTCTTTCACAGACTTTAGTTCACTGACAGTAAACCTTGTCTTCTAATAAACCAAATCACTTAGATGATAAAACAAGACATCAGGAACATTAGGAACATCAATTGACATCAGTTTCTATCAATGACAACACAAATAACTGATCATGTCATCTATTCATAGAATCTCAATATCTTCATCACAAATAGATATCTATCCTTTATCAGTGCAGTCATCCATCTTCAACTTCATCACCTCATATGCATCAGTTATGCCAAATGCCAACAATCTCCCCCTTTGGAATTGATGGCAACACTAGTCAGATATAGAATCAGAGTAACATCATCATCTGCAACTTACTTGTTGATATCACATCATTTTTTAGTTCTCCTCCTTTTGTCATCTCCCCCTTAACCAATGCTTCTCTCAATCTGATCTTCTGATCTTCAACTTCTCCCATATCTTCCATATCTGATTTCTATTCTTCCCCCCCTTTGACAACAATGCCAAAGATGTAAATACATCACTTGTCTTTAATTTTGTTGTTGCCTCTTCCATCATCTCTGTTATTCGAATAAGAAAAATTATAATAGAGCATTAAATCAAAACTTTTCATCAAACTTACTCCCCCAAAGGAGTAGCTTGCACCTTCACCAATCCTTAGTGAAAAATAAACATGAAATCCATAGGATTCATGGATCTCCTATTGACCATTTGGTGGAATTGATTATGTGTTGCATTGATGTTTTGTCATTGATGCCAACACTAGTTGTTTGGATGCTTTACCGACACCCTTCTTGTCTCGGTAGGTTGAGTGGTTTCTAGTTAACTTGGAGCCGAGATGATCTGGTAGGCTCTGGTATAATTTGGTGATGGAATTGGCTTGTTCATGATACTCATGCTCATATTTGGTCAGTTGGTTTCGATATGATGATCAGATGTGTTGTTCTCAAATTCTGATTTCCCAAATCCCCTATGTAAGAAAATTCAAAGCCTCTGTTGCATATGGAGAGGAGAACAAGAAAATAGAGCTCCAGAATAACATATAACAAGGTTTCTACAAAACCTTCTACACTTTAAGATGATCCTAAGCTTAGGTGGGTATACCTCTTATGAATACTTTCACAATTTCAATATAAGATCCACAGTAAATCAGTGCTAGAAACCTGTGAACATCATCACCTCAATAATACTGAAAACTAAAGAGAAAGCATGTATTCATTTTCAGTCTTAACCCCAAGGAAGATAGAAGAACTCCATAAATGATATCAGTGCCTATTCCGGGCTACAGAGTCACCCAAACTAAATAAGAATTCCAAATCTGAGCATTCACATACATTTCATTGCTTCAGCTTTATCAACCTAATATACGCCTGACATATATATAAGTCTTTTCTCTATTCTAAACCCAATCATCAAATTCAAGCGGAAAACAATTGATTTACTGACAGAAAGGTCTCATGTATATTTAATTCCCCTCCTTGAGAGAAAAACCTAAAACATGTTTGTAAGATTGCCTTGCAAACCCTATTCAATCAAATAACCCTAGATTATTTAAAAGAAACCAGTAAATCAATGAATGCACACAAGAAGACAACAAAGATTTAGGCTCATAAAGCTTTGATTTGTATATTAATATTCATTTATTGAAAATCTTACATAACTCAAGGTGATTTCTGAAAGAACCAGAAAACCTTAGATATATTTCAATAGAGTTTCTTTACAAATTCTTGTGATGTCCTTTTTTCAAGTCCCGGTATCCATTTATAATGATATGGATGCAAACAAGCTTCAAACTTCCCTCAGAAAAGTTTGTTACAACCATTTTCATTCCTAATGGCTTTGAAGTTTGTTATACCACTGCAACATCAACTAACTGTTCTTGAACCTCCTCTTCTTGCACCACATACTTGTTTTTCCACTCTTGGAGCACATCATCACCAGGCCAGGAGAAGTTAACAATTTTCTTCTTTAAATTATTCAATCTTTTCCATGTGTCTCTTAATTGCTTAACCTCTGTCTCCAGAAAACCATAATGTGACTTCATCTTCTCAATTTCTTCAATTGTCTAAATAAATAAAGATGTGTTATCTGAATTGATGACTTCATTTATCCATTGAGACAATTTATGTCCTAGCTCATCTATCTATACTTTTTCATCTTTTAACTCACATGTGCTGACAAAACCTCCAGGAAATATTTCAAATTTCTGGTTAGCATATTCTTTTCTGCACAAGTTGGCCTTTATCTCTAAACCAGCTCTTCCTTCTGCTAACCTAGACATACCTTTAACCAACTCACATGTGGATTTAATATTGGCATCAGCCTCTGCCTCTTCATAAGATGAACACATAGGTTCCAAATCTGCTTCCCTTGCCATCCACTTATTCAAAATTGGCTCCAGAGTAGCCTTGTCTTCCTTCAGATCATTGAGCATGCTTAAAAATCTTTTCATATATATGTACACAATAGAGGCCCCTATTGTGTCAGCAAACTTCAAAATTGTGCCTCTGACCTTTTCCTCATACCTACTTGCAAACAAGGCCTGGGCCTGCTTCAATTTTTCCCTTTCATCTTGTATGGTCTCAGTTGATTGAAAACCAGAAGTCATAGGAGAAGGGGGAAATTCAATGATTGGACTGGTGGATGGAGGTTTCGCTGGAGAAGAGGAAATCATTAAAGTAGAAGATTCACCTCTCTGGTATTGCCCTGCTAATTGATTCTTCAATTTGGCAATGGTAGTATCCTTGTGGGCTATTTCCCCTTTGGCCTCATTATAAGTCTTTAGAAACATCTCCAATTTTACCTAGAGATCAACTTTTTCTTTGGCTTCCTTCTCGGCTACTGCCACACTGAATTTTATTGATTCCAAAACTGTACTAGCACCCTCTACTACCCCTGTGTCATGCACTCTCTTCATAATCATACCTCCAAGATAGCTAGACTCTGAGGTGTCCTTCCTCTTTCTACTCTCATCCCTCCTTAGAGACCACATAACCAAAGCAACATGGTCCTTGCTAAATGTCACTCCTTCCAAAGGTTTTGTTTCTTTCCTTACTGCTTCAAGCACTAAAGCATCTACTATATCCCACTTAGGAAGAATTAATACACCAGCTTTTGCTACCATTTCTCTCCCCTACTCAGGAGTATTAGATTTAAATTCTATCATCATTTTTTGTTTTACTTCTTCCTCCACTACAGATGTATCTTTGTGGGGATGTTCACTTTTCTTCTTCTCACATTTTGCTTTAAATTGTTCTATATTTTGCCTCCAAACAAATTGCATGAAAGATCTTGTTGTAACAAAATTATTATCAGCTAGAAATTCCTCACTGGCCTGTTTGATGACAGGGTCTAGCTCTTTGCCTTTAAACTCCTCAACAGTCAAGTCCATTTCAGCATTTGGTGGTTCCTCAGGCATTCCTTCTTGTACTTCTTCATAAGTACAAACAATCTCCCCAAGACTTCCTAGCTGCAACAATTGCTCAGCCACTGCATGTTCATCTCCCACATGGATTGGGGATTGGGATGGAGAATATAAAGGCTTACCTATTTGTACCTCTATTCCCACCCTTTGCCTTTTAGGGGAATCTTGGATTTCCACTACACCTTCTATTTCTCTTTTCCCTTTTGAGGTAGAAGGCTCACCCCTGACTAGCACCAACACACTGTATTTTGGCCTCTTGTGCATCACATATTCACCTAGAGGGATGGCCTTAGCAAAGGTAGGATTGGCTAGAACCAACTTAACCTTTTCAGGGTCATTTTTCAATATAGCTTCCCTCTTCTCCTTTAAGGTTTTCATTAAATATTCAAAATAAAGTATCAATAATTTAGCCTTTTCCTCAAAGGGAGTAAAACTAGACAAATGATCATAACCACTATCAAATTGGTGGATAAAGTCCAGAGCCCTTTTATATGCTATCCATTTTTCCTTTCTCAATTCCTGTTCATCTAGATTGAATTCATTTATGATCAAATCCTCAGGAAAATGGAACTGGTGTACTCTACCTTTACATACAGCTCTCTTCTTGAACATGCCATTAAAGAAATCCTCTGGATCAACAAATCTGGCCACTGTAGTAGACAATCTGTAGGGTTGAAATAAATCATCAAAATGTGTCCAACCACCCTTGGTGATTAAAAATTGATGTGCAATGGTGATGGTTAGGAAAATTGTTCCCTTCCCTCTATTTGTCAATTTTGCTTCTTGCAAACCTCCAATTTGCCTGAGGACCTCTGCAATTCCTATCTTCAATGGAATTTGATAGGGGAGAAAATATGGAGTTCCTCTAAAACCATAAACTCTGAACACAATAGAGACAAGGTACAAATACATGTCACCCCAATTATGCACAATCTTAATATCTTGAGAAAATTCCTTAGGCCTAAGGAACTCTAAGAGAGCTTTAGGGATCCTATGGTTCTGTGGGCATAAGAGGATTTGAAGCCTAGATGCAAAACATCTATCAAAATTCAAGTAACTCATATCTTCTCTATCCCAAGAAAAAATTGTGGTCCACAATTGAACGAGCATCTCCTCACCATCCTTTTCCTTAATCAGGTCCATTTCATTAGCAAAGTAGTCAACACCTTTGAATAAAAACATGTGCATAAGAAGAGAATACCATCCAAAAGGTCTATCCACCTTAGCATTTTTTATCCCCATCAATCCCTCATGAATGATATCGGTGAGATAAGGTGCAAAATCAAAAGTTACTGCCAGAGATGGATTCAAAATTTGTGCTATCATGAGCATATAGTGGGTTGGCATAATTATTTCAGCATCTTCCCCAAGAATTTGACATAAGGACCAATACATCCCTTTAGCCCTCAAAGTAAATAGATTTAGAGAGAAGGGTTCCATGGTGCTGGGGCCTACAACAGTCAGTCCTCCTATTTTGACAAAAAATTCTTTCAGAGGGCCACTTCTAAGGTGATCTCTCTGAGCCTCATACACCTTTGCTAATGTTTCAAAATTGATGGGCTCTAAGTAATTTGATAATTCACGAAGCCCAAAAACTCTCCTAAACTCATCATCATTTATTTCAATTAATGACCCCCATTTACATTTCTCACACATCTGAGAATAGGGTCATAGTCATTTGCAATCTAGGTTAATAGGTCCACATCCATGAAAACCCCAGGGACTATGAGGTTTACAACATCTAACTCCCATATACTATTCATTAGAGCAGGGGAATTTCTCTGGCCAAATCCTACTTTGAAAAGTCCCAAACCTGATATTCCTATCTGGGAATCCCTTAACCAATTCCCTTTGTCATACAAACCATCGCCAATTCTCAGGCGGGGAGTTTTGGGCACCAATTATTTCATCTTAGCTATGGCATTAGTAGACATAGTTAACTGCTCTAAAAAGTCATCACAAATGGCTCTCCTGATAATTTACCTTCCCTATGAAATCTCTTCGTGGTGCCATCTTGGAATTATAGCTATTTCAATTAAAACTTAGGCAGAATTTTTAGAATTCAAGCACCCAGTGATACCAATTCAAACTGTAACTATCAAGAAATATGCAGAAACTTACTCGTTTGCCTGAAGAAATTCGCTCTATGCACCGGTTCCTCTGCAAGACTCTTTGAAATGACACCAAAGTTTTCAGCTGATGTGAAGCTTATTACGGCAACTGAGCATTGAATAGAAACATTAAGCCACATGCTTCGGCAATCAATTCACAATTGAATTCGAAAAATGGCTCCAATAGACCACAAAGAATTTCTAAGTGTCTTGCCTTTTTGCTGCTTCACAAAAGATAAAAACCTCGCACCTTTTCATTGTGAAACAATGCCATCCGTTGGATTCTAAAAGATGTGCACATTCTTTACCTTACCGGAGTTATCCTACTTAGAAATGGGCCCCGCCTTCCTTTTGATGCTTTGTGAAGGATAAAAATCTTGCATCCTTTCCATGCAAAACAATGCTAACCATTGGATCATCCACTATCCACTCGACCATTACTCTTCATGGTGACCGCTTGTCTATTCAACTAACCATGACCGCCACCGCTAGTGGTTCTTCACTTTTTCGCAAAGGTTAATCACTGTGTTACTTTGGACTGCGAAACAACACGTGTCATTGGATCAATTTTGAGATGCGTGGATTTTAACTCCTTTAACCTTCAAAGTGGGCCCTCTAAGCAGAAACCACTTGTCCTACAGATTTCTAGCAAATATCCCCCATGTGTTGACCATTCATTCGCTCAAGAACTCTGTCAGACTCCACATCTGAACTGCCACGTGTCTTGTTTAGCCATGAATTTCATCAATATTGCTGCTTAATCAAACTGGCCACTCATGATCCATTCAAAGCCATGTGTTCTACTAACAAAGCACCTTTTGCCTCAGCCAGACATCTAGCTGTATTGCCACCTCATTCGCCATGTAACCGCCAGCTCCTTTTTGCTGCTTTGCGAAGAGTAAATTTTGTGTTACTTTGGGTTGCGAAATAACATGCACCATTGGATCTATTTGGAGATGTCTTTTCTTTAACTTGCAAGCCACCTTTTCATTGGGCCCATTGCCTTTTCGCTACTTCACGAAAGGTAAACTTTGTGCATCTTTACCATGCAAAATAGTGCCGACCGCTAGATCTTGTCAGAAATGTTTGATCTTTAACCAAGGGATCCGCTTACCTTTCACTACTTCATGAAGGATAAAAATCACTCATCTTTTCATCATGAAGCAATACAGACCATTGGATCAACTGGAAGATGCTCGACCTTTAGCCTTCCCCGTGATTGCTTTTCTCGGGCCGACCAATCTTTCACTGCTTCGCAAAAAGTAAACATCGGGTTACTTTCCTTTGCGAGATCGTGCACATCATTGGATCAACTAGAACCTGTACGATCTTTATAAAGCCTGACAAAGAAATGAAAACTTAGGAGAAGGCAAAAAATTAAAAACATTATTAACGACCTGCCTAAGGAAAAACTTAAAGGGGGGACCTCTTCTCACGACAGACTGACCCTTCCACTTAAGTGGAAAAAGTAACATGAAATTAGAAAGTAGATATTTCAAGATGGAAAAGGTGAATTGAAAAAACCCTAAACCCTTAGACCGATAACCCTCAGAGGCAGAATAAAGAAACACAGCACAATTTTGCAAATTTTAGTAGATCAAAGAACAAAAATCACCCAATAATCAAAATAGTGATAACAGGATGCTATCCTGCTTACTTAGAAGCTTGGTTTCTGGTTCTGATGAGGGTTTCACCGGCAAAGATTTTGTTGAAGATCTTTGATGAATTGCATAAGTGGTGTTGGTGCAACTTCTGGTGGAGTTTCAAGATGCTGTTGGTGATCATTTTTGAGACTTGGTGGATGGAGATCATTGTTGAAGCGTGTGGACCTATATTGGGTCCTGGTTGATCTAGGTTATGGATCGTCTTTAATGTAACATGTGGATTGGACCTATTGATGTATTTCCAGGATGTCTTATGTGTTAGATATTATTTGTTTGGTCTAAGGTCGACATGGTTTGTAATTATGTAATTGGTTTATTATCTGGTGGCCGGCCTGATTGTTTATGGTTGAGGGTTTCTATATATAGATGTAAGATCTCATTGTAGATCATCATGGTTATTGTTAGAGGTCATGGTCAAAGAATGTAATGTGTGAATAATGTAATATCATTTAAACAGAGGAGTTGGTCGATCATTAGAGATCAAATTGGGTTTATCTAATAGAATTTAGTCCTCTGGTATTGAGCTTAACCGGAACTGTACTTAGGCATAGGAGATGTTATCTTTTGTAGTTCAACACTTCTCTAGATTGTAGTCTAGATTTATATGTAATCAGTGAGGCTCCTTTTGTGATGAGTTGTACACTCTAGGTTGTTGGCCTTCTTGAAAGTGCAAGCCCCTCAATTATAATTCACATACTTACTATAGAAGTATTATCTGACTGTGGGTAGACTTCGCACCATGGTTTTTCCCTTTACCGGGTTTTCCATGTATAAATCTTGGTGTTATGTGGATGGCTTTTATTTTGTAATGATTGTTTATGCTCAATTAGATTAACTGCTATTTTGGTATTAATGTTTTGGGTTCTAGTATTAGAGTTTAAATTGCTAATGGTTCCGGTAAACTATGACAACTGATTCACCCCCCCCTCTCTCAATTGTCTTTCGGTTATTTGAATTGTCTAACAATTTATATCAGAGCTTTGGTCCTCTTTGCAGAAAGCTTAACCGCTTTAGGAAGATCCTATGGCAACTAATAGTTCAATTTCATCTAGTTCTTTTAGAGCTATCTTTCAAAGGGATATTCCGAGGCTTGATGGAACAAATTATATATTATGGAAGATTCAGATGGAAACTCATTTGAGATGTCTTGGCAAGGAGATTTGGGAGATCACACAGAATGGTGTCACACCCTATAATTTGGGATCTGGCAATCATCCTCTGGAAAACCTGGATAAGGAGCTTGAGAATGATTGTAGAGAAAGAGAAGCCCTCTTGTATGCACTTTCTGATCAACAAATAATGGGATTAACCGACAAATCATCTGGAAAGGCTATATGGGATAAGTTGGAGACTCTTAATGAAGGTGACCCTATAGTGAAGATTGCTAAACTTGATGGTTACTGGGTGAGATATGAAAACTTGAAGATGGAAGATGATGAAAGGATTACCGCATTCATGGAAAGGGTAAATGAGATTGTTATGGGAATTCAATGTTGTGGTGGAACTCTAAGCGAAGATGAAATTGTTTCTAAAGTCCTGAGAGCCTTACCACCGGCTTACAAAAATGAAGGCTATTTCGATTAATGAGTTGAGAATAATGGCTAATACATCTTTCAACAGAGATACTTTGGTTGGGAAACTATCTGCTTTTGAGCTTGAAGAATTTGGACTTTATGGAGTTGTGAAGTCTGAACCTACTTTTCATGAATCTACATCTGCAACCAGTAAGAAAGACTGGAAAGCTTTATATGCAAAGGAATTAGAAGATATGAAGAGAGAAGATGATGAGCTTGATCAATTTGAAGCACTATTTTCTAGAAGAGTACCTAAAGGACCGGTAGGAAGTAAGTATGAAGGAAAATCACCTTTTAAATGTTTTGCATGTAATAAGATTGGTCATTTTGTATCTAGATGTCCTGAAAGGAATTCAAGATTTGAAGAAAGAGTTAGAAGAAAATTTAAGCCTAACCTTGGATATCAGAACAAGTATAAGTACAAGAAAAACAGAGACAAATCATGCTACATAGCAGATGAGGAAGGCATTATTGATTCAGATGATGAATCAACAGAAGACTCTGCTAGTGGTTTCAGCAATGAGAAGGAATGGGTGTTCCTAGCTATCAAAGAAGATGATCTGATACTGAAAGAGAATGTACCTGAAGAGAAAGCACTTGCTACTAAAATTGAAGACAAAGATGAATGGGTAATTGACAACGGTTGTTCACATCATATGACTGGAGATAAAGGGAAGTTTTCATCTTTGTAAGAATTTGATGGTGGTCTAGTTAGATTTGGAGATGACAAACTATGTATGATCAAAGGAAAAGGAACTATATAATTCGATGGTAAAAACAATACTGACAATGTTTATTATGTTGAAGGTTTGAGGCATAATCTTTTGAGTGTAGGACAATTTATAGATAAGGGATTTCAATTACAGTTCAAAGATGGAAAATGCAAAATCATTAACAGATCTGGATTGGAGATTGCAACTGGTACATAGACAAAAGGTAATATATTTAATTTGAACTCTAGTGAAAAAACTTGTTTGATTACACAGATTGATGAGAGTTGGTTATGGCATAAAAGGCTATGTCATGTGAATTTTGATTGCATTGTGAAGATCAGTTCAACTAAGATAGTTAGAAATATACCTAAGATTATGAATCCCTATAATCTAGTATGTAAACAATATCAAATGGGTAAACATGTCAAAACCTCTTTTAGAAGTATAAAAGATAAATCAAATGATGTTCTTGATCTTATTCATACTGGTTTGTGTGGTCGTGCTAGAGTTAAAAGTTTTCAAGGTGATATATATTTCATGGTAATCATTAATGATTATTCTAGAATGAAGTGGGTTACTTTTCTTAGGGAAAAATCTGAAGCATTTGAGAAGTTTAATATCTTTAAGGCTAAAGTGGAAACTGAGACAAGATTGAAGATTAAATGTTTGAGGTAAGATCATGGTGGAGAATTCACATCCGGTGAGTTTAATAACTTTTGTGACAAGCATGGTATAAGAAGAAAATTTTCTGCTCCCTGGACACCTCAGCAGAACGGAGTTGTGGAAAAGAAGAACAAAACTATCTTGGTGTTGCTAGAACAATGATGATGGAAGCTAGTCTACCTCATATCTACTGGAGAGAAGCAATGAGCACAGTGGTTTATAAATTCAACAAAGTACATATCAAAGGAGAAGCCGGTAAGACACCTTATGAATTATGGTTTGGCAATACACCTACAGTTAGGTATTTCAGAATTTTTGGTAGTAAATATTATATCAGGAGAGATGATATCAATGGGAAATTTGATCCTAGATGTGATGAAGGCATATTTCTTGGTTATTCTAATGAAATAAAAGCATTTAGATGTTATAACAAGAGATTGCAAATAATTGTGGAGAGTGCTAATGTCAAAGTAGATGAGCTGAACTGAAGTCAAATTAGAGTTTATGAGAAGGAACTGGCAGTGGAAATGATTATATCTAAACCGGTAGCACATTTACTGGAACAGGGTGTTGAACCTGTTACTCTGGCAACATCAGAGAATTTTACAGTAACTTAAGAATAGGGAAGAGGAATAGAAATTAAGAAGACTCCTAGGTATGTGAGATTAAATCATTTAGAAGATCATATCATTGGGGATAATAGCAATGGAGTGATGACAAGAAGAAGACTGGCAACTAATGAGGTATGTTTAATTTTACAAGTTGAACCAATATCAGTAATTGAGGCATGTAAAGATGAATATTGGTTGAAAGCTATGGAAGAAGAATTAGATCAAATTGAGAAAAATAACACATGGACCTTGGTTCCCTAGCCTAAAAATAAAAATGTTATTGGAATTAAATGGGTTTTTAGGAATAAATTGAATGAGGATGGTAAAGTTATAAGGAATAAGGCTAGATTGGTTTTTAAAGGATATTCTTAGAAGGAAGGAATTGATTATGGAGAGACTTTTTCACCTGTAGCTAGGATTGAAGCTGTAAGATTATTTCTTGCCTATGTTGCTTATAAAAACTACAAGTTTTATTAGATGGATGCTAAATGTGCATTTTTGAATGGGGATCTTGATGAGGAAGTTTATATTGAGCAACCTGATGGCTTTTCAGTATCTGATGATACAAATGTAATGCCCCACCAGGAAACCCCGAAGGGTTAAAGCTAAAACACTCAAATGGAGTGTAAATATTTTTTTTTTATAATAATAATAAGGGTGTTAATATTAAGTCACAACATTAAGATACATTGGAGTTATCTAATGCTTAGATAACAAAGCAGAAGACTAAACAAACCTAAGGAGTTTCCCAACATGATTACGTAACTTAACACCTAACTCAACTCATGACAATAGATCCAATTAAACTGGATAACTTAGTTACATGTTATTACTTGGAACATGGATATAATTTGTTCAGTGAATTAACATTATAGAGATTATGAAGCGTTCATCTATTATGGTCACAGAAGTGGCTATCAAGAGGGATTTTACCCAATGAAGTTAAAACATAGTTAACTTAAGAATTCACCCATTAAGGTTTAAGTATGGTTAACTTGACGAGTCCATCCATTTAGATACAATGTAACTAATATATCGAGGTTCATTTATTTAGGTTTAAAAATAACCAACCAAATGAGATCATCCTTTATAGTTAAAATATAGCTAATAAGGTGAAATTCATTCATCAAGGATTACGATGTAAACCAACAAAATGAAGTTCATTCATTAGGGTTTAAACATAACCAACTATTAAATCGTAGTTCATTTATAGAGGATAAAATGTAAATAGCCAAATGAAGATCCTCCATCAGGGTTAAGATATAGGTAACTTAATGAGTACACTCATTTTAGTTAAAATAAAGTTAATATGAAGAAATACATTTGCTAAGATTAAGATATACACAACTAAATGAGTTCTCCCATTTTAGTTCAATTATAGCTATTATGATGAAGTTCATTTATAAAGGTTAAAATGTGGGTAACCAATTGAGTTCATCCAATTATAAAACTAATTTGGTGAGGATTATTTGTTTAGAATAAAACGTAAACAACTAAATAAATTCATCCACTTTAATGAAATATAGCTAACATGACGATGTTCATTTATTAAGATAATATGGTAAGTAGCCAAATGAGGTTCATCCATTAGATTTCAATTTAGATATTATGATAGTTAATCCAATATTTGTTACCCATTCAATACGTTCAAATTACAAGCTTTATAACAAGTTAATCCAATAATTGTAACCTAGCGAGTTTCTTTCCATACTTACTTCTTTTCATTAACATTAACAAAATGCTTTCCATAATCATATTTACAATATTTTATGACCCTAATTACTACATTTAACAAGATGACTATATTCATGCGTTCAAGAATTAACTTCATTAAATCTCCATTATACACTTACAAAATGCAACCATACATGCTAGCTCTAAGTAAGAAACATGAGAGACAAAAGCATCTCATAACACATAAATGATCTTAGAGTTCACCCCTAGAGGGCTACATCTCCGGGTCTGCTCAACTGCAAGACCCCTCTGGCAATTAATATAGTTAAGATTACATAAGTTTCATGTCATTTACATCTTTGCCTTATAGGCAAACACAACCACTATACAACGACCATTCGGACAATAAATACATAAATGATCCCTTCATAGAAGCGGATCCAATTGATCACATCTAAAGCAATTTCAAAGGTCTCTTGTCTGATGGTACCCTAACTAGGGACTTGACCCCCTATGGCCAACCACAGACCCACCAGACGATAGGGTCCTAACAAGCATATCAAGTCTTACCATTACAGAACCAAAATTGAATATAGAAATTTAAATCTGCATAGGCATTAACTGGTAGTGGCATTTGTTTACCATATTGATTTAACTATTAAAGTCGATCAAGTTTATGGATTTTTTAAAATAACTTTTATTTAAAATCCACATTAATCCATAATTAATACTTAATCTATGTTAATAATATATATTATCCAGAGTTGGGCATGATCAATATTTATTTAATAACATGAAATCAAGTATGGATTACCTAAATATCAATTATCTAAAATCCAAGTATTATTTAATAATCTAAAATTAAATAATATATAAAATTAAAAAAACTTGACTTTAATTAATTAAACTTCATCCAAATTTGCTTATTAATTTAATATTAAATTATTATTATTATTATTATTATTATTTTAAAAGAATTGAACACCAAGATTTATGAAATCTCTTAAAATAAAATAGAGATTATTAAAAATCTCATCTCCAGCACTCTCCATCATTATTATTTTTTTAAAATAGAAATGAACACAGAGATTTATGAAATCTCATAAAATAAAATAGAGATTATTAAAAATCTCATCTCCAGCACTCTGCATTATTTAAAAAAAATAAAAAAAATAGAAATGAACACAGAGATTTATGAAATCTCTTAAAATAAAATAGAGATTATTAAAAATCTCATCTCCAGCACTCTACATTATATTTATATATAAAAAAAAAAAAAGAAATGAACACAAAGATTTATGAAATCTCTTAAAATAGAATAGAGATTATTAAAAATCTCATCTCCAGCACTCTGCATTATTTTAGTTTTTAAAAAATAGAAATGAATACAGAGATTTATGAAATCTCTTAAAATAAGCATTATTTTATTTTTAAAAAAAAAAAAAATGAACACAAAGATTTATGAAATCTCTTAAAATAAAATAAAGATTATTAAAAATCTCATCTCCAGCACTCTGCATTATTTTATTTAAAAAAAAAAAGAAATGAACACAGAGATTTATGAAATCTCTTAAAATAAAATAGAGATTATTAAAAATCTCATCTTCAGCACTCTGCATTATTTTATTTAAAAAAAAAATAGAAATGAACACAGAGATTTATAAAATCTCTTAAAATAAAATAGAGATTATTAAAAATCTCATCTCCATGGATTACTAAATTAACAAATCTATTGTAAATAACCATTCAAATAATCAATATTTTTTTTCAAGCAAAGTGCATAGTTTTTAAATCCCCAAATCCAACATAAATCTAAAATTAATTTGTAAGATTTTTCATTAACCAGCACTGTTCTTTCAAAACCAAATAGTAAGATTCTTTGGCAAGCAAGGAAATAATCAAAACCCTACCTCCATTCGCATTTTCTAGAAGAGTTTTGTTGCAGAGCCCAATGTCCAAGCTCCAGATCCTTATTTCCCCAACATGCATAAAAATTTCTTCTTCCCACAGACTGTCGGCTCCTTCTTGTGAACTTCGCCTTAAAATAATTTTGAAAAAATATATATATATATGAAACCTAAACTCTTTTTAGGTTTTCCCCCAAAAAATATTTTGCAATAATTAAAATATTTCAAAAGAGCATTTTGTTTTATTTGTTTTAACTAAATCAAAAAAATGCTTTTCTCTCCCTCATGTAATTTCTAGTTTGTTTTTTTTAATAACACAACTTAGCATTTTTTTTTTAAGATTATATGAGGGTAAAATATATTGCTTTATTTATTTATTATTATTATTTTTAATTCTTTTATTTTAAAACAATATCATATATTTTAATCTTGCTTTTCTAATTAAATTGATTTTCTTAATTAACTAAAAGAAAACAACCTTTCTATTTTTTTTATAAAAGGGCAAGAGATTAAATTAATTTAATTTAAAATTAATTTAAATCTTTCCTTTCCACAATCATAACTAAATAAATTAATCAATTAAAATTAATCATTTAATTAAACTAGCTACAAATTTAAATTGAGCAATTCTAAATAACGACTAATCGCATAAAGGGAGTCTATTTAATCTAGTCCCTTAATTTACTTATTTTTATGCATAAACACACATTTAACAAATTAAATAAAAAGGATAATTACTCAATTTACCAAATCACAAAACACACAATCCATGAAGGCCAAGCAAACAAACGACTGACCATGCTCACACGAGCACGACTAGGGTTAAATGAGGGTCTCCCGACCTCCTAATCCAATTTTTAAGGGTTAATGAGGAGCACTCAAATCTGTGAATTCAAATGGTAGTCAATTCTCACGCCCATGCGGAATTGTACCTGCAATCTCCTGCAACCATGAGTCACGCAAGCATACATATATATACATTTTCAATTAAGGCGTTAGCTCGAGATTTTTAATAAGAATTAGGGAAACCATTAAACTTACACAAGAATTGATGCGAAAGCACAATAATCAGGTATGCACAATATTCATATTATCTAATCTACAACATTACATAACGGAAATTTAACCATTCAAGAATGCCACATAAGAAGTCAACCAAGGTCAAACTGGTTTTACAAGGCTGACTAGGGTAGGGGCATTACATTCTCCCCCCCTAGGCTCTGACTTACTCCTGGAAGTCGCAAGGCTAAGCGGAAGTCATACAACACGTATTAGCCCTTTAAACTCAATTAATAATTATCAACTTGCACAGATAAATATTTGTCAATAGTTAAAACATGATTTATAAATCCTCTACGAATGTCATTATCCATAAACAAAATGCATCTAAAATCATACACTTTTAAAAATATTCTAGAATTTACACACAATCATAGTAGAGAAACGAGAATTTTTCTTTCCTTTCATTACACCAAACCATAGCAATTAAAAGATATAGACACAGTTATCATACTCATCTATCAAACATGACAAGAAAATATGTCATCAAGATCAAATTCTTTCACCCATACCTCTTTTAGCAAAACTTTATCCCATAGAACTAGCCTCAAATATAAATTTCTACAACCAAGTTAACTTCCATTAAATAAGAGCAACGTATATAACTCAATTGTTTACACTTTCCAGGCATATAAGAAATTTTCCAATGACTATGCCCCATAACATAGTGACAAGTTAACACCATTTAATCCATGATTACACATAATAACCATCCACATAATTGGAATTTGCACAACACAAAAGGCCACATGTGAGTATGTCTAATGCTCGGTCAAAGATAACATGCACGATCTGCATCTCTATGCCTGCTCTCAGAATAAATAACATGATCATCAGTATCCAACAACTCACTCAAGGGCTTGATGGTGCCAGGGTAAACCATAGCGGTGCTACCTTCCATACAAGACCCTCGTGAATATCCCTTGTTGTGTAAGGTATTTAGCCTCCAAGAGATAGTCACCACTCATAAGTAGGTAGTGGATCCTAGCTGTCTCATAGCCTCACATACCTCCATCCTCAAGGTTCCCTACATCTGCTTCCTCGTATACACTCATCCAAGACCATCTCCTACATTCTTGGTGAGGAATTCACATTGCAACACAAGACCAGCATACGAAAACAACAAGGATAAACCAGTTTAGCCACCAAAGTATAGAAATATAAAGATAATAATCATCAATTCCAACAGTAAGGCAAGAAAATAATTTTGGAATTGCAACATCAAATCAAGTAAGAACAATATTGCAAGATCATGGCTAAACCTTCAAGGTCAAAATAAAATAAATTGCTGTCCCACAAGGAAATAAATAAATAAATAATAAAAGAAAATCATAAGTGCACGTTACATCACTATGTGACTAGCAGCTAGCCACCAATGAAGAAGGAAGGAACAATCGTCTAGCTATCGTAGTAGCTCATCATGTGGTGTGGCCTAATCACACATCTGCATGGCATGGTAGTGTGCACCTCGACATCACCCCTCATCATGTTGTCATGCGGCATGACTCTACCCTATACCTATCGGTAGGCCACATGGCAATGTCTACTACATCCTGCATCGTGTCTCAGCATGGCATGGCAATACTCCAAGCAGACAGGTCACGCAATGGATGTATCCCACATGGCAGTGTACCTCACGGATAAGGCATGCATAGATCACACCCCGCATAACGATGTTCCTCTCAGGATACCCACCATAAGCCAAAGGTATACATGGCTAAGGTCTACCCAAAAGTCTACCAACACTAGTCAGTTGGCAACTCATGTAAGAAAAATAACATGCCTCTCATGAAGACAAGGCAAAAGATGCTCCAATAAAATCCATCATTATGCTCAAGAACTATCATCTATATGCTCAAAATAAAGGATAGGAATAGGCTGGCACACATGAACCTTATACATCAGTTCATCACAAGGGGAAGTATTGAGTACACCTATGTTACAGTTTCATTACAAAACTATATTTTTCCTTGAAATAGGGAAGCTACAATCGCTTCGCGTCGGCATTACTCGTACGCTGTTCATACTATTCAAGGAATGGTGACTTCTACTACTACCCCTTCACATACTAACTTATCAACAACCCATGGGTTGGCACTCAGTAAGGGAACAAATATGCAACATCACATAAATAGTATGGTTTCCCATACTCATAAGCAAACATATCCTCCATGGTTGATTACTTCACCATACCATGGGCACACATAGCAAGTACGGGTTTCTTGTAACACACAAAGAATAGCACCATTACTGGTTTAGTCACATTTACGGGGAATACTTTTCAATATACTATCATCTACTTAAGGGAAGTTTTAATTATGCTCTTCACATGAATCACTAAATAGAGTTTTCTCTAGATACACGTACTGAAATTCTTAACAATTCAAATTTACACAAGGAAATAACGTCATTCCGATATCTTTGTCAAATTCCACTAAGCATTTTCATTCACATTACTAACTATGCAATTTTCTTTTCCAAGGCGAAAAAACTTTCCTCGTTCAATTAGAAGCCAAGCAAACATACAATTTCATATGCGTTATAAAAATTCTTCTTAAATCACTACATTCTTAATAGCATTTCAAAAACAACAAACCCTATAATTTAGGCAAGAGGAGGAAGAGAGTTGGAAAATCAACTATTTCCTATGATTACACAAGATCTACAAGATCACACTATATGCTCAGATATAAGTCTATCATTTTAGTTGCACGGTTTTCTTTTCACTATCTTTTAGGAGGGTGCCAAACAACCTAACATGACATTTCCAATTATTGTTGTTGCAATATAATGTTCTAGTTTTCCGAACAAGAATTCAAGACAAACAATTTTTTTTGGTAATATAAGACCTTGAGAACACTCACTATTCTTAATTCAATACAACAATACATCAAAATCTGCAACCTAACATTGAAAATCGAAATACGACAAGAAGGTAAATGAGGAGCTATCTACTAAATATTACACATTAATGCATACAAATTAACAAGTCTTTCATTTGCTCTTTCTAAACATAATAAGACAATTATCTATATCCAAAGGCAAGTTAAATGGAGCGTTGCTAAAATAGGTCCTAAATCAAACTGGTTTGAATACGCACATAAAACAATCATTAGTGGAACACATTAATTACACTCTTGAAGCTACTATAACATGTTCTCTTTTGGTAATTCTTTCAAAACAAAGCAATTTTCACAAAATCAACTATGTGCATATTAATGCACCTTACCTAAGATGGAATTTAATTATATTTTTCCTACAAAGCACATGGAGAATCCTTAATGTAAACATACAATTTGCTCTCAATAACCAATATTAATTTTCAAACCCATAATTATTTTATTATCTAAAACACATAAGTGCCATAAGTCTCAGACAAGGGTTCAAGGAGTCACAACCTTTCTCTTGCAAAAAGATAACTCACATTTAAGGGATAGTTACACATATAACAAGCATTTTAAATTTATAGAGAGAGAGAGAGGAGGAAGGGTGATAATAATTCATTTTACTACATAGTAAGCATTTAATTTTTTTTCCCATACTAGTCCTTCAAGTGGACAACACTAAGATAGATCATAACCATAACAAGCACATTTTGTACTTTTAGATTCAAGACAATACCAACCAACCCAGATGGATTAGTCAAAAGAAAAAAAAACAAATCAAGAACGAAGGTACATATAATTCTCTTTCAGAATAAGATAAGTCATAGACCAAGACATTAATAAGTAAAAAAACACATACAATCACTTCAAAGCACCCACATCAAGAAGGTGAGAACAGGGTGTGAACACACATGATACACCCAAGTTAAGGTTTGCTCAATCACACACACACAACAAGGAGGACAAGCCTACAACATAAGGTAGATACACCTCATACCAACTAAGGGCACAAGCAAAACCAGAGATCCCAGTGTTGCAACATGGGCTCTGATACCAAATGTAATGCCCCGCCAGGAAACCCCGAAGGGTTAAAGCTAAAACACTCAAATGGAGTGTAAATATTTTTTTTTTATAATAATAATAAGAGTGTTAATATTAAGTCACAACATTAATATACATTGGAGTTATCTAACGCTTAGATAACACAATGGAAGACTAAACGAACCTAAGGAGTTTCACAACATGATTACGTAACTTAACACCTAACTCAACTCACGACAATAGATCCAATTAAACTGGATAACTTAGTTACATGTTATTGCTTGGAACATGGATATAATTTGTTCAGTGAATTAACATTATAGAGATTATGAAGTGTTCATCTATTATGGTCACAGAAGCGGCTATCAAGAGGGATTTTACCCAATGAAGTTAAAACATAGTTAACTTAAGAATTCACCCATTAAGGTTTAAGTATGGTTAACTTGATGAGTCCATCCATTTAGATACAATGTAACTAATATATCGAGGTTCATTTATTTAGGTTTAAAAATAACCAACCAAATGAGATCATCCTTTATAGTTAAAATATAGCTAATAAGGTGAAATTCATTCATCAAGGATTACGATGTAAACCAACAAAATGAAGTTCATTCATTAGGGTTTAAACATAACCAACTATTAAATCGTAGTTCATTTATAGAGGATAAAATGTAAATAGCCAAATGAAGATCCTCCATCAGGGTTAAGATATCGGTAACTTAATGAGTACACTCATTTTAGTTAAAATAAAGTTAATATGAAGAAATACATTTGCTAAGATTAAGATATACACAACTAAATGAATTCTCCCATTTTAGTTCAATTATAGCTATTATGATGAAGTTCATTTATAAAGGTTAAAATGTGGGTAACCAATTGAGTTCATCCAATTATAAAACTAATTTGGTGAGGATTATTTGTTTAGAATAAAACGTAAACAACTAAATAAATTCATCCAATTTAGTGAAATATAGCTAATATGACGATGTTCATTTATTAAGATAATACGATAAGTAGCCAAATGAGGTTCATCCATTAAATTTCAATTTAGATATTATGACAGTTAATCCAATATTTGTTACCCATTCAATACGTTCAAATTACAAGCTTTATAACAAGTTAATCTAATAATTGCAACCTAGCGAGTTTCTTTCCATGCTTACTTCTTTTCATTAACATTAACAAAATACTTTCCATAATCATATTTACAATATTTTATGACCCTAATTACTACATTTAACAAGATGACTATATTCATGCATTCAAGAATTAACTTCATTAAATCCCTATTATACACTTACAAAATGCAACCATACATGTTAGCTCTAAGTAAGAAACATGAGAGACAAAAGCATCACATAACACAGAAATGATCTCGGAGTTCACCCCTAGAGGGCTACATCTCCGGGTCTGCTCAACTACAAGACCCCTCTAGCAATTAATATAGTTAAGATTACATAAGTTTCATGTCATTTACATCTTTGCCTTATAGGTGAACACAACCACTATACAACGACCACTCAAACAATAAATACATAAATGATCCCTTCATAGAAACAGATCGAACTGATCACATCTAAAGCAATTTCAAAGGTCTCTTGTCTGATGACACCCTAACTAGGGACTTGACCCCCTATGGCCAACCATGGACCCACCAAACAATAGGGTCCTAACAAGCATATCAAGTCTTACCATTACATAACCAAAATCGAATATAGAAATTTAAATCTGCATAGGCATTAACTGGTAGTGGCATTCATTTACCATATTGATTTAACTATTAAAGTCGATCAAGTTTGTGGATTTTCTAAATTAACTTTTATTTAAAATCCACATTAATCCACAATTAATACTTAATCTATGTTAATAATATATATTATCCACAATTGGGCACGATCAATATCTATTTAATAACATGAAATCAAGTATGGATTACCTAAATATCAATTATCTAAAATCCAAGTATTATTTAATAATCTAAAATTAAATAATATATAAAATAAAAAAAACTTGAATTTAATTAATTAAACTTCATCCAAATTTGCTTATTAATTTAATATTAAATTATTATTATTATTATTATTATTATTATTATTTAAAAAGAAATGAACACCAAGATTTATGAAATCTCTTAAAATAAAATAGAGATTATTAAAAATCTCATCTCCAGCACTCTGCTTTATTTTATTTATTTATTTTTTAATATAAATGAACACTTATTAAAAATCTCATCTCCAGCACTCTGCATTATTTTATTTTATTTTTTTAAAATATAAATGAACACTTATTAAAAATCTCATCTCCAGCACTCTGCATTATTTTAGTTTTTTAAAAATAGAAATGAACACAGAGATTTATGAAATCTCTTAAAATAAAATAGAGATTATTAAAAATCTCATCTTCAGCACTCTGCATTATTTTATTTAAAAAAAAAAATAGAAATGAACACAAAGATTTATGAAATCTCTTAAAATAAAATAGAGATTATTAAAAATCTCATCTCCAGCACTCTGCATTATTTTATTTAAAAGAAAATAAAAATGAACACAGAGATTTATGAAATCTCTTAAAATAAAATAGAGATTATTAAAAATCTCATCTTCAGCACTTTGCATTATTTTATTTTAAAAAAAAAATAGAAATGAACACAGAGATTTATGAAATCTCTTAAAATAAAATAGATTTATTAAAAATCTCATCTCCATGGATTACTAAATTAACAAAACTATTGTAAATAACCATTCAAATAATCAATTTTTTTTTTTCAAGCAAAGTGCATAGTTTCTAAATCCCCAAATCCAACATAAATCTAAAATTAATTTGCAAGATTTTTAATTAACCAGCACCGTTCTTTCAAAGCCAAACAGTAAGATTCTTTGGCAAGCAAGGAAATAATCAAAACCCTACCTCCATTCGCATTTCCTGGAAGAGTTTTGTTGCAGAGCCCAACCTCCAAGCTCCAGATCCTTATTTCCCCAACATGCATAAAAAATTCTTCTTCCCACAGAATGTCGGCTCCTTTTTGTGAACTTCCCCCTAAAATAACTTTGAAAAAAAATATATATATGAAACCTAAACTCTTTTTAGGTTTTCCCCCAAAAAATATTTTCCAATAATTAAAATATTTCAAAAGAGCATTTTGTTTTATTTGTTTTAACTAAATCAAAAAAATGGTTTTCTCTCCCTCATGTGATTTCTAATTTATTTATTTTTAATAACACAACTTAGCATTTTTTTTTAAAGATTATATGAGGGTAAAATATATTGCTTTATTTATTTATTATTATTATTTTTTAATTCTTTTATTTTAAAACAATATCACATATTTTAATCTTGCTTTTCTAATTAAATTGATTTTCTTAATTAACTAAAAGAAAACAACCTTTCTATTTTTTTTATAAAAGGGCAAGAGATTAAATTAATTTTATTTAAAATTAATTTAAATCTTTCCTTTCCACAATCATAACTAAATAAATTAATCAATTAAAATTAATCATTTAATTAAACTAGCTACAAATTTAAATTGAGCAATTCTAAATAACGACTAATCGCATAAAGGGAGTCTATTTAATCTAGTCCCTTAATTTACTTATTTTTATGCATAAACACACATTTAACAAATTAAATAAAAAAGATAATTACTCAATTTACCAAATCACAAAACACGCAATCCATGAAGGCCAAGCAAACAGACGACTGACCACGCTCACACGAGCACGACTAGGGTCAAATGAGGGTCTCCCGACATCCTAATCCAATTTCTAAGGGTTAATGAGGAGCACTCAAACTTGTGAATTCAGATGGTAGTCGAACCTCGCACCCATGCACAATTGTACCTGCAATCTCCTGCAACCATGAGTGACACAAGCATACATATATATACATTTTCAATGAAGGCATTAGCTCGAGATTTATAATAAGAATTAGGTAAACCATTAAACTTACACAAGAATCGATGCGAAAGCACAATAATCACGTATGCACAATATTCATATTATCTAATCTACAACATTACATAACAGAAATTTAACCATTCAAGAATGCCACATAGGAAGTCAACCAAGGTCAAATCGATTTTACAAGGCCGACTAAGGTAAGGGCATTACAACAAATATGGTTTAAAGGTTTAAGAAAGCTTTATATGGATTGAAACAAGCACCTAGAGCTTGGTATGCAAGGTTGGATAAATATCTTTTGAAGATTGGTTTTACTAAGGGCAATGCTGACAATAATTTATATTATAAGATCACTGATGATGATATACTGATTATTGAAGTATTTGTTGATGATATTATTTTTGGAGGTGAAGATAAGTTATGCATAGAATTTTCTAAGAATATGGAGAGAGAATTTGAGATGTCTATAATTGGTGAGATGAAATTTTTCTTAGGTTTGCAGATTACTTAGAATGACAAAGGTATTTCATCTGTCAAACTAAATATGCTAAGGAATTGTTGAAGAAATTTGGTATGGGAGATTCTAAACTGGTAAGTACTCCTATGGTTACAAGTGAGAAATTGACAATAAAAGATGTTTTTGCATCGGTAAATCCTACAAGATACAAATCTATGATTGGTGGTCTACTTTATTTGACTCAGACTAGGCCTGACATTATGAATGGTGTTTGTATTATTTCAAGATTTCAGAGTGATCTTAGAGAAAATCATGAGATGGCGGCGAAAAGGATTTTTAGATACTTGCAAGGTACATCAAAATATAGCCTGTGGTACTCTAAGGATGATAACTTTACTTTATGTGCATATACAAATGTTGATTGGGATGGAGATGTTGATGTCCGAAAAAGTACTTGTGGTGGAGCTTTCTTTCTTGGAAAGAAGTTGGTTTCATGGATCAGCAAGAAACGGTCATGTACTTCTTTATCTACTAATGAAGCTGAGTATGTTGTTGCTTCTACTAACTGTACACAAGTTTTATGGATGAATTAAATGTTGAAGGATATAAAGGTTGATTGTGATGCACCGGTAGTTATTCACTGTGATAACTCTGCTACTATTGATATATCAAAGAATCTGGTATTTCATTCTAAAACAAAGCATATATCTATAAAGTATAACTTTTTAAAGGAAAAGGTAGAAGCAAATGAAGTTAGACTAGTTTATGTGAACATTAAAGAGTAGATTGCAGATATTTTCACTAAACCTTTTCCCAAGGAATCATTTGAGTACTTGAGAGACAAATTGGGAGTCTCTATCCCTCCGGTAGAGACTTGATTGATGCGGTTTGACATCAATACGACATGCATTATCAGGGATACTATTCATTCTGACACTGATGTGGGATGCTATTGCTCAAGGGGATTAGTCAGCTTTCTGATTCAGTGGTTTATGTTTTTGCTTTGACATTTTTATTAGATTCCTAGCATTGATGTCAAAGGGGGAGTGATATTGATGTAAAAAAGAAAAAGAAAAAGAAAGGGGGAGAAATTCAGAGCTTTACAGAGATATTGTTTACAGGGGGAGTTTGGTCTTTATTCTAGAGCTGTATGTGGGAGATTGTTGGTTGTCTTCCATTGGGGGAGACTTGTTTCACATCTTTTGGTACTTAGATGTTTTGCACATCTAGTGTTGCCATCAATGCCAAAGGGGGAGATTGTTGGCCATTTGGTGGAATTGATTATGTATTGTATTGATGTTTTGTCATTGATGCCAACACTAGTTGTTTGGATTCTTTACCAACACCCTTCTGGTCCTGGTAGGTTGAGTGGTTTCTTGTTAACTTAGATTCGGCATGATCCGGTAGGATTCGGTATAGTTTGGTGATGGCATTGGCTTGTTCATGATACTCATGCTCATATTTGGTCAGTTAGTTTTGGTCTGATGATCGGATGCTATCTTGCTTTCTTAGAAGCTTGGTCTCTAGTTCTGGTGAGGGTTTCACCGACAGATATTTTGGTGAAAACCTTTGATGAATTGCATAAGTGGTGTTGGTGCAACTTCTGGTGGAGTTTTGGGATGTTATTGGTGATCATGTTCGAGACTTGGTAGATGGAGATCATTGCTGAAGCGTGTAGACCTATATTGGGTCCTAGTTGATCTAGGTTATGGATCGGCTTTTTTGTAACATGTGGATTGGACCTATCAATGTATTTAAAGGATGTCTTATGTGTTAGATATTATTTATTTGGTCTAAGGCCGACATGGTTTGTAATTATGTAATTGGTTTATTAGCTGGTGGCCGACCTGATTGTTTATGGTCGAGGGTTTGTATATATAGATGTAAGATCTCATTGTAGATCATCATGGTTATTGTTAGAGGTCATGGTCAAGAAATGTGTTGGTATTTTGGATATGTTGATATGGTTTTTTCATTGATGTCAACACCTGTCATCACTTGTCAACACTTATCAGCACTTGGAGATTTTTGTTATGTTCACCGGCAAGTCAGAGACATATGCACAGTCACCGGTATTTGGTTCGTCGGCAAATTATATTGTTCACTAGCACTTGGAATGACTTGGAGACTACTTGGTTATGTCAAAGACATTATTCGATCACTTGGTTTTGGCGATTTGGTTATTTGCTTATTCAGGTTTGCATATTTGTTGTTATCGGCAAATAGGTCCAGGATACGCACCATTAGGCATATCTATTCCAGATCAGCACAACATGATATGGAGATGATTTATTATTATTGTAAATGCATTTGATTCAACATCATACATTGGATATTGATTTATCTATTTCATGCATTAATCTTTACCGGTACTGCAATTAACTGATAAAACTGTCTACCGACAATAAAGTTTGGTTTACCGGTATTAAGCATTAAGTTTTGGTTAAGTTAATTTTGGTTGAATTTATTGGACAACTGATTCACCCACCCCCCCCCCCCCTCTTAGTTGTCTCCAAGACCTAACAATTGGTATAAGAGCCTAGTCCTCTTTTTGCAGAAGTTTAATAGCTTGAGGAGATCCAAAGTCTTCTAACTATTTTAGGAAGGACAGTCTGAAACTTGATGGAACTAACTATGGCATATGGAAGATTAGGATGGAGACACATTTAAATTGCATTGGAAAGGACATATGGGATGTTACAAAGAATGGCTATACTGCTCCTACTCAAGGTCAACCTATTCCACCTAACTTGGCTAAAGATGAGGAAAATGATTGCAAAGCAAGAGAAGCACTTTTGAGCTCATTATCAAATCAGCAAGTCATGGGATTGTCAGATAGATCTACTGCTAAAGCTATTTGGGACAAACTAGAAACATGGAATGAAGGAGATTCCACAATCAAAATTGAAAAAATTGAATGCTTCTGGGTCAAGTATGAAAGTCTAAAAATGGAAGAAGAAGAAGAAAGAATTTATGCTTTTATGAAAAGAGTAAATGAAATTGTTTTGTGTATACAATGTTATGGAGGAACCTTAAGTGAAGATGAGATTGTTTCTAAAGTTTTAAGAGCTTTTCCACCGACATATAAAATGAAATTTACTACTATAAATGAATTGAGAACAATGCCTAATGCATCAGTAGCTAGAGACACTTTGGTTGGAAAACTTTCAGCTTTTGAGCTTGAGGAATTTGGTCCTGTTACTACTATTAAGACAGATCTAGCTTTCAAGGCATCATCATCAATTGTAGCATCATCATCATCATCTAAAAAATCTAATTGGAAAGCCTTCTATGCAAGAGAACTTGAAGAAAGAAGGAGAGAAAATGAAGAACTTGAAGCACCCTTTAGATGTTTTAACTGTAATAAGATTGGTCATATGGCTTCTAGATGTCCTAATAGACATGCAAGATTAAGAGAAGAAGCTAACAAAACATATAAGCCTAACCCTGACTATCAAAAATACAAGTTTAAGAAGAATAGAGACAAATCTTGTTATTATGTTGATGGAGTTATTGATGATTCTGATGAGGATTTGACAGACAATGGATGTTAAATGTGCATTTCTGAATGGATATCTTGAAGAAGAAGTTTATATTGAACAAACTGATGGAAAATAAGAGGATTTCCGCCTCTCTGGTTAAGAGAAAGATGGAAGGAAGAGACTCCAGCAAGGAGAAGGCGTCCTCTAGCAAAAAAAGGAAAAGTGCCCCTGGGTTGGAAACAGAGGAAATTGAAAAGGAAAGCAGCGGAATGGAGATGGATGACTCCAACGGTGAAGACAGCTGCAATGATGAGGAGCTGGGTAATGAGGAAGAAAGTGGTGATAATGAGCCTGGTCATGAAAGCCCTATCCTCAGTGATTGCCCTAGTAAGGACAACAACCATCCGATGGAGGAAGTGGATTTCAAGGATAATGAGGAAACTGATGTGAATTCCGAGAGGGAAATGAACAAAGATTCTGAGAAGGACCTGACTAAGGACAGGGTTAGTGAGGATAAGGAAAGTGCGAGTAAAAGGTTAATCTTGGATAACCTCAAGAAACTCTCTGAGGCGAGAATGGATTATGATAGATGGACCTATGAGCTCCTGAAGAACCTGGAAAAAAGGGGAAAAATGCGGATGAGAAGGATGAAAATACAGAGTAGATAAACTGGAAGCAGAATATGGAGGATAAGGTTAAATCGTTGGAAGATGGGAGATATGCGATGAAAAATCTGATGGGTGTTATCCCGAAGACTATCCAGACTGGTAGCGGTGATGCTACTTCGGTGGGTGGCACTGCGAAGAGGACCAGGGCTAGTGTCAAGAAAGTTGTGGCTGCTTTTGCAAAGGATCTCCCTAATCTCAGGGATAACATAAAAGAGCTGCATGAAATTAGCAACACCCTGGCAAATGCCCTGGAAAAAATCAACTAGTATCTCTTCTAGATTCTGGATGGCCTACTGGGTTTGTGGGGATTTTTCTGGTTTTCTTTAGTTTTCTGTTGGATTCTCGTTGGACTGTTCCTTTTTGTATCTCATCGCTTTTGTTGTTTAAGTTCTGCTTGTAAAGGGTTTCGGGGCCCCTTCAAAACTTGCTTTTACCTTAATAAAAAATAGCTGAATCAGAATATGTTGCAGCAATAACTAACTGTACATAGGTATTATGGATCAAACAAATGTTGAAGGACATAAAGGTAAAATGCAAGGAACCTATAACTATTTACTGTGATAATATGGCAGCAATTGATATATCAAAGAACCTGGTATTTCACTCTAAAACTAAACATGTCTCTATCAAATTCAATTTTCTAAAGGAGAATGTTGAAGCAAAAGAAGTGAAATTGGTTTATGTGAATACTAAAGAGCAGATTGCA
Source organism: Cryptomeria japonica (assembly GCF_030272615.1). Classification (NCBI taxonomy): domain Eukaryota; kingdom Viridiplantae; phylum Streptophyta; class Pinopsida; order Cupressales; family Cupressaceae; genus Cryptomeria; species Cryptomeria japonica. Next base: position 58,940,927 of record NC_081409.1, read on the forward strand.
GATATTTTTACAAAGCCTTTACCTAGGGAAACTTTTGAATATCTCAGAGAGCAACTTGGAGTCCTACCCCCATCGGTAGAGACTTAGATAGTTGATGTTTGTCATCAACCAGTAGAATTAATAGTGAAATATTTTATTTTAGCTTTGATGAGGAGAGCTAATTCTCAGGGGGAGTAATTGGTATATTGAACGAGTTGGTATTTTGTATTTAATCTGGTCTTTGTAATGCTTTGGCATTTGATGTCAAAGGAGGAGAGATTGATATGGAAAAACACATTATCCTTTGGGGAGAGATTGTTGGAGAGATTGATTACTCTCTGTATTTGTATTTTCATTTCTAGTTAATGATCTCTTTGGGAGAATTGTTAGTTTTTGGTTTTTGGCATTTCTATTTTGGCACTTTGATGGTTTTTCCATCTTATGTTGCCATCAATGCCAAAGGGGGAGATTGTTGGTATTTTGAATACATTGATATGGTTTTGTCATTGATGTCAATACCTGTCATCACTTGTCAACACTTATCAGCACTTGGAGATTTTTGTTATGTTCACCGGCAAGTCAAAGACTTATGCACAGTCACCGGTATTTGGTTCAGCGGCAGATTGTATTGTTCACTGGCACTTGGAATGACTTGGAGACTACTTGGTTATGTCAAAGACATTATTCGATCACTTGGTTTTAGCGATTTGGTTATTTTCTTATTCAGGTTTGCATATTTGCTGTTACCGGCAAATAGGTCCAGGATACGCACTGACAGGCATATCTATTCCAGATCAACACGACATGATATGGAGATGATTTATTATTATTGTAAATGCATTTGAGCCAACATCATACATCAAATATTGATTTTATTGTAATATCTTTTAGTGAGCCAACCTATTCAATTGGTCTTAGGTTATGGTATAAATGTAAGATCTCATTTGTGAGATTGATATGAGATTGAAAAAGGAATTATAATAAGGTATATGCAAAAATAAGTAGAGCTATACACATAGAAATCATTTGAAGGTTGAAGGAAGGTTTTTGTGAAAGAAATCAGAACTAAAATGGTACTGAATCCAGCATATGAAGATGCTATTTTATGCAGTACATTATCATTGGATTTAACCATCCAATTGTAGTCAGTGTGACTCTCATTTTGTGATTGAGCAGTCAGCTCTAGGCAGCTGGCCTTTCTGCATGTGCAAAATCTATATTATTCACACATACTATCTTCAGTAGTATCATTTGATTATGGGTAAGGCTTCCCACCATGGTTTTTCCCCTTACAGGGTTTCCATGTACAAATATTTGTGTTATGTGTTGTGGATGTTGTTGTCTTTCTGTTTCATGCATTAATCTTTACCAATACTGTAATTAACTGATAAAACTATCTACCGACAATAAAGTTTGGTTTACCGGTATTAAGCATTAAGTTTTGGTTAAGTTAATTTTGGTTGAATTTATTGGACAGCTGATTCACCCCCCCCTCTTAGTTGTCTCTGGGACCTAACAGAATGTAATGTGCGAATAATGTAATATCATTTAGGCAGAGGAGTTGGTCGATCATTGGAGATCAAATTGGGTTTATCTAATAGGATTTAGTCCTCTGGTATTGAGCTTAACCAAAACTGTACTCAGGCATAGGAGATGTTATCTTTTGTAGTTCAACACTTCTCCGGATTGTAGTCTAGATTTATATGTAATCAGTGAGGCTCCTTTTGTGATGAGCTGTGCACTCTAGGTTGTTGGCCTTTCTACAAGTGTAGGCCCCTCAATTGTAATTCACATACATACTGCAGAAGTATTATCTGACTGTGGGTAGGCTTCCCACCGTGGTTTTTCCCTTTATCAGGTTTTCCACGTATAAATATTAGTGTTATATGGATGGCTTTTATTCTATGACGATTGTTTATGCTCAATTGGATTAACTATTATTTGGTATTAATGTTTTGGGTTTCAGTATTAAATTTTAAATTGCTAATGGTTCTGGTAGTCTGTGACAACGAATTTATTGGGACTCATCAAAATTGAGTCAAATTTAGAGGCCCATTTCAAAGTTTTGCTCTGCATGTCAGAAAAGTATCTAAATAAGTCAGTTTGAATGGCCTAGTTAGAGAGGGGGTAAAATGGAGCCAGTTGATTTTCAAAAGGTAAGGCTCGGGATTCATGTCCCACACCTTTCATTTGGCCTATGCAGTGATGTGCAACTTTCAGAATTCAGTTCGGATAAGTTTTTGAGGTACCCATTTCAAGGGGTGAGCTGAAAGTGCATTTTAGGCACAAATGCAGATTTTATTGAGTAGCCTACTTTGAGTGATTATATCTTTTTCCCTGTTGATCATCATGGATAATTTCAAAATAGATTCATTTTTATGAAAAAATGTGAGTTATCCTGCAAAGTTTCAAGTCTTAACGAATCCATTTGCTCATTTTTTGAAGATCAATCCATTTGCAATTTGTGTGTTTTGGCAAGTCCCTGTTTCGACAGCTAGTCGGAGCCCTATTTCACACAAGTGTAAAAGTTTCATCAGTAAGCGTCATGTCAGAATGTTTACTCCTGGGTTAATTTTGGTATAAATGATGAGCTACGTTTCAAATTTCAAGCCTCTGTCAATCCGTTTGATCGGTTTTAAAAAGGGTTCATTGAGTCATTGTTTTCAGTGATCCGTACTTTCAGTGCTATGTCAGTTAAAGTAGCTGTTTTTTATGAGCGCGCCATTTGCATCCTATCAATCTTGTGATCAAACTGAGAATTCTAAGTTTTAATATGTACTTCAAGGTACCTATGTTTCAAATTTGAGGGCCTGCGGAGGTCGTTTGATATTTTTGAGAAAGGCATCATGTGTTGCCAGAACATTGACTTTGTCAGGTCCGCAGTGTCGACAAATCCAGTTGAGCATTTTTAAAAATTAATATCTCTTTGCTCAGGACTCATCTTGAGAAACCATTTGGTAGAGTTCATCCTTGTATATCAGAGTACACGCCTATTAGATGGCGAGTTCCAGAAAGGTGTTTTGACCACTTTGAAAATTACGTCTTCGTGATTAAATGCGAAAATGTGGCGTAATAGCCTGAAAGTCGCGAAACTTAGTTTAATAATCCAAAAACAATGTCGATCATTTCTAGAGGTGTGTTTGAGGTTCCTGAAGCATTTCAGAGGTCAGTTGCATGAAAACGAAATTTTTTTTAGTCGGACCCACTTTGGGGCCCGACCTGACTCATGCTCACGGATTGATTTTGTTGGCGACTTTGTTTATTGGGGGAATTTCAGAATATATTTAAATGTGGATTGTAATCATGAGACATTTCATAAGAGTTGAAAATACTATAGACCTCTAGGGAATTTCAGATTGGCAGTTTTGAGAGGTTTTAATAATGTTCAAGTAATTGAAATTGGCAGGCTCCCAGCCAAACTCCCTCCCACGTGAGAATAGCCCAATGGAAATATTTGAAACTCTAGGCAAATGAAGATTAGCAGGTGTATATGCCAAATTCTCCTGCTAGAGTGTGGCATTGAAGTTTGGGGAGTGCATTTTAAAGCTCAAGCAAATGCCAATTTTGCTTAAAACCAAATCTCACGTGGCATATTAAGCATATAAGTTGCAGCAAATGCCATTAGCAGTGAGAAGGGCAAAGAAATCTTTAGGTAGATGCATCAACAAGAGTAAAGCCCCTTCCACATGTCAGTCAAAGGGCATCAAATAAACTTTCAAAAAATCACAATTTGCAAGTGTAAGACAAAATCTAGCAACCAAGTCCTCCTGCGTGGTGTTTGAAGGAACCTGCAGAAGCCATTGCTAGACGTGGAGAGTGGGAGAGTAAAAGAAAACTAGCAGCAAGTGCCATTTAGTTTTCCCTATAGTGTGTGTGGCATTGGAAGTACCAATTGCATTGAAACCCCAAATGATAGCAGCAGGAGTGACCCCTTTCTCCATGTGGAAAACAATGGTAAAATGAATTAAAATAAAACCCAAGCCAAAGCAGCCAACAGGCTTAAGGCCTAGCCAGCACCCTTCTCCTCCCACGTGAAGTTTGGTGGGTGTTTAAAACAACAACAATTAATGAATCCCCTCTCACATGGTTGAGCAAAGTGCAGCAATAGAGATCTCCAACAAATTGTGTTTGGTGTAGTTCCCCCTCACTCCACGTGATGTTTAACTAGCAGTCTCTTTGAAATGAAAACTCAGAAATTTCCAAGCAAATGCAATGGGCATAAAAAGACCAATCTTCCCTACAGCGTAAAATTTGGAGAAGGAGTTAAATAAGATCTCTGGCAGATGCAATAGGTAGGCTAAATTCAATGTGACTTTGCCAACATCCTCTACGTGGATGGTGGAGGAGAGGCTTTTGCTGAGTTATTAACCAAATGACATTGGTAGCTTAAAGCAAAATGAAATGTTAATGGCAACTCCTCTGCATGGGAAATGTTGGGTTGGAGTTCAATAAATAACAGTCAAATGCAATCAGCACCCCCCTCTTTCAAATGGAACATGAAGCATAGGCTCACATGATAGCTGAAGAAGGTAGACGAACTTGCAATTCAAATTCCAGTGGAAATTTTGCCAGGCTTAATGCATTTTTCCTGCATGTGGTAAATAAAATTAACAGCAATTAAATCATGGAGGTAATGAAAGGGGCTTTAGAAATCTTTCAAACAAATACCTTGCCAGCATTTTCCCTCTCCTATGTGGTGTTTGGGCATCAAAATTTCAATCAAATGCAAAGAAAACACCATTAAAGCTCTCAGGAAAGCTAAAAATGCACAGTCCTAGGCTTAATAAATTATCCCACATTGGCTGCGGAATGAACTTTTTTAATGTTTATAACCAAAAGCACACACTAGTAATATGTCAAAGCTTCAAGGCTTTTGATGCAAGGTGCTAAGGGCGCCCGAGGTGGACCCCACGCACGAGCATGAATCCCAAGGTGACAGAGGAGGTGACTAAGCAGCTATCGAGTGGACCCCACACAGGCATGCTTCCCAAGACAAACAAGCAAAATTTTGTAGAGAAAGGCCAACTTAACCAGTGAGCAAGTTCGGGTTGGTTTGACGGTCTGCGCGATTTCAGAGCTTGAAGATGCACGCGAGTTAAGCCCTGCGAAATGGCGAAGTGGTTTGGCAAAAATGTAGCAGTGTTAAAGAGTGAGCAAGTTCAGAGGATCCGATGGCCTGCGCGATTTCGTGACCCGAAGATGCTCCCCCGTTAGAGGGTGCGAAATGGCGAAATGAGAAATGCAAAATGGTGAAGTCCAGGTGGCAATGATGTGGCAGGTACAGTCAAATGTCCAGTAGGTAGGTCCCGTCTCGGTGGCGATGATGTGGCACAAAGGTGGCATCTATGTGGCCGACAAGCAAGCGGACAAGTGGCAGTGACAAAGCGGATGACATGGCACTGATGAGGTGTCATCCTAGGTGGCATCCAGTCAACCCCATCGACCAATCAGAGGCCACCACGTGTCAAGGTGTCAGGCCCAAAAGGAGGCAAAAATCAAAATTAAAATCATGTTAATGATATAGTTTCAACTATATTGAATAATTAAAAAATTTAAAAGATGTGCACACATAAAGGATTAATTTGCCTAGGGCTGTATTTTTGGCCAAAATATGAAGTATTATATGTTTCTGGAAAGCCCTCAGCATGAAGAATCCAATTATGTAGTCAATTTTGACAAAGATCAGATATTTTGGGAGCAGTTTTGACAGGAATGAAATTCAGTTAGAGAGAAGACACTTGGCAATTTCAGTTGCAGATTTGATTTTCTTCCCTTTCCTTCTTATTCCCAATTCTTCTCATTTGTAAGGGTTCCAAAAATTTGGAGAATGGCTCCATATTTTCATGGCTTCCAATTCTGAGTATTCTTCAAGATTGTACAGGGCAGGGTTTTTCCTTCAGTAATGGAGTTCAATTCTTGCTATAGGTGTTCTTAGTTGTAGGTTCTTGTGTATGTAAGGCATACATAAATTCACACAGGATTGTCTCTAGATTTGTATTTCCATTTTATCAAATCAGATCCTCAAGGAGGATGAAATTTGTTATCTCAAGGAGATAGTTATGATTGTTTGCAGGGATTCTTCAAGGAAGGATTTAAATTCTGTAATAAATCATGAAAAATGGAATATAGTTTCAAGATCTAATGATTTTGTGAATGATCTTAGTAATGCATTTATGCAAGGCATTAATGCATGAATATTTAATAATGAAGATGGATTTGCAATCAAAGCTTTCATTTATAGTTTGATGTATGACTCTGTTGCCCTTGGATAAGGCACTAATCTTGCAATTAAGGGGGTTCTCAAACCAATTTAAAATCCAATCAAAATATCATTAGTTTATTTTATGTTTTGAAATGTTTCATCTATCTCATGTTCAAGCATAGTTGAGTTTTATGTGTAGATCTAGCCCATCTGCAATAAACTACTTGTTTTAGAGCCCTAGTGAGATCTATCTATTTATGTTGATGTTGTCATAGGTGTGTAATAGGTTTAATTCTATGAATCAAAGGTATACCCGCCTAGGTTTTGCAGAGCCTGAAGAGTAGAAGGATTCATATCCTTGTCATGTTGTCCAAGCCCTGAGAATCTTCATAGATTGAATTGGCTACTTCATAGATCAATTGCAGGTGTTCTTGGGTTATCACTTTTGGTGAACAACAAAAGTGGCGACTCTGCTGGAGAAGCTGAATAGAAATTGCCTAATTTCATCCAGTTAGTCAGTCTATTGTGTATGCACAGAGTGTAAATTGATTTTATGGTGAAGAGAATAGTTCTTGTTCTGGATCTGTAACATGATATGTTTTACATGTCATGTATTGTATGAAGGAGTAACAATAAAAGTTATATTGCTTAGTTGTGAGCAAGTCCTTGCAGCTATATGCAAATTTTTCCCCAATTCCTTATTGGGTGGCGACTCTAGTCTTTGTACCGGTGCTTGAAGGAAGTTTGTATTCCAAGACTTTCACAAGATTAATAGATAATCTTATGAATCATATTAAGGTGTAGATGGTTTAATTAGCAGATTCACAGATAAGTGCTTTCATCATAAAAGCTTGAGAAGAAGAGTGCAGTAATAGCCTGCAAGAGTGAATTGGCTACAGCGAGATTGAAGGAGACAATAAAGAATTTGAATGTGTGTTGAATGGTGTTCTGCTATTCAAAATATTCTCTGTGCAAGAGGTGGCGACTTTGTGATAAAAGACCGTGTTGAAAGTGGAAGTTAATCTCCAAATCTACAAGTTTTATACAGCTGCAAAATCTCCAGGTATTTTTAGAGGTTTCAAATGCAAAACAATTTCTTCTGAAAATTTGAAAGTAAAATAGTTTTCCCATTTAGTGAACAACACTAGTAAAGAGGGAAAGAGGGGATTTCAAAGTCCATTTGCATATTTATTCTACTGAAATGTCTAGAGTATATGTTCTTCTGTTATAGTATGCAAATTTGGAAAAGCTCTGTGTCAAGCAATGTTATGAATAGTTTCAGTCTGAGGATACTTGCTTGAAGTTTTTATCCAAAGTTATATAATCATTTGTGGAAATAAAGAATAAAATGAATAGTGAAGTTTTTCAACCTTGTGTATTTTCACATAGAGCCATGCCTGGTGAAGTGTCACAACCGTATAATAGGAAAAGTTTCAGTATGAAATACTATGCTGCTCTAAACTTTGAAGGTATTCCGGGTTACCCAAATCCCATACCCACAGAAATTAGAAAGTATTTGCCAATTTTTAGTGGGAAGAAATCAGAATCAGCATGTCAACATGTTAAAAGACTTTCAGATTTGATAGGAGAGTTTGAAATTTGCCAAGAAGATGTATGCATGAAATTGTTTGTTTAGTCATTGAAAGAGGATGCAAGGGATTGGTTCTTTTTTTTGCCAGTGAATTCTATTACCTCATGGGAAGAATTAGTTTCAGATTTCATGGATCAATTCGATGAGAAGGTGAGTGATTATGACTTGTTAAAAGAATTCACTTATATACAAATCAGGGAAGATGAATTGGTACTAACATTTAATATCAGATTTTCACAAGCTTTGTCTAAAATTTCCAAAAAGTATAAACTTGATAATAAAGTATGTCTGGATGTTTATATGAGTGCATTTGATAAAAAGATGAGCTTCTTATTGAGAAACAAAGAACCCAAAACTTTGCATGAAGATTTTAACACAGCTAGGGACATGGAAAATAATTTAAAATTTGGGATAGCCAAGAGATTCGTGTCTGTTGTTGTTTCATGCCAAAGTACTTTCAATGGTGAAATACCATGTGAAGCTGAGAAAATCATTCCATGCCTAGGTGCATCAAGCTTTGCAGTTCCAAATGGTTTTGTTGATGCATGTGTTTCAGATTTAAATGAGAGTCAAGAACATTTGTTGTTAATGCAGGTTGTCTCTCACAGTAAGGATGGAATGATCAGTGGGAAGTGTTATGAAAATGTTGATACAAAGATAGATATATACAAAGGATATGTACCATTTGATTTGTATGTCGGTTATATTGATTATGTGGCTACCAACTACCGAGTGAATCATGCATCTCTCTAGGATAATACTAATGAAAATAATGATGGTGATGACCATCAATCTTTACATTCTGCTGATGTATTTGATGTTGAAATACCAAATACAGAGGGATTACTAAGTGTTGCTATTTGTTCAAGTGAAAAATGTGCAATATGATGAAAATCAGAATTGTTTGGTGCAAACAATAGTTAATCCTCACCTAAATATTGATAATCTCAATTGTGTTGAGGATGAAGTAAAACTATTTTCAGATTTCACTTCTTTTAATCATGTTGATAATCTTTCTATTTTGAAAATTATGCACAATGTTAATTCAAAAAATTTCAAGGGTGCACATGATTGCAATGAAAATATAGCACGCATGGATGAAATTTTTACAGAATCTCAAATGGAACAGCAAAGTGCAATGCAAGTCCAGAAGGCTGTAGAACTTAAGAAAGCTCTTGAGGTTGTGGATAGGAAGGTTCAGATATTGGAGAGCCTTCGAGCTGTTGATGAAGACCTTTTGAAATATAGTGAAGAGGATTCTTCGGAAAAGGACTGTGAATTGAATGCTTGTACACTTGATGAACAACATGCTGATTTAACATATGGTTTTATAACAGAAAATTTTAGTGAACATGCTGAAAACTTATCAGATGAAGTAAATGGTAGTGATATTCATTTTCATTCTTTGGCTGATAACGAGTGTTCTATTGGTGAAGAAGATCAGTTGTGGCAAGATAAGTATGATTATCTTAATTTTCAGAATGATGGTCATAGGATAAAATCTTATGAATGTGAAACATGGAACACTAAGGATTGTTCCAGCCAAGTGTCAATTTCTTCTTTGCCTGATGAAGATGATTATGATGATCGGATGGATGGTGTCTTTAGCAATTTTACTAATGCTTTATTCAATGCTGATATAGATATGGACCAATCACTTCAATGTCATAATGTTCATAAGGGGATTCTTCATTTTGTTTCTAACCCTTTGTATGAAGAAATAATTGATCAGCCAAATGTTGTAAATGATGAACCAATCCATAATATTGACGAAATTCCGAACAACAATAGCATGGGTTGTAAAAAATTATTTCATGATGAAGGTAAGAGGCATGGGTTATGTGATGATCATTTAAAACCACAAATGAAAGTGTTTCAGGTGGATGTAAGCCTGAAAGAGAAAGAGTTAGCTGAGGATTTGCTTCAGCCAGAGGTATGCATTCTTTTCCATGAATGGGATGTTGAGAATGCGGAGGTTTTTAGTTTGATAAGCAAGGATAGTATGAGGTGTGATCAGCATAGTGAAATGTCACATCCAGATTGTAACATGTATGTTCCTTGTTTGCATTAGTTGATTAGTAATGCCCCTCATTCTATAAATTTAAATGGTAATAAGGCATGTACTGATAGGAATTGCAATGTTGAAAATGAGTGTTTTATTTTTCAAGTTTAGCATGATGATGTCCTTGCAAATGATAGAGTTGAGTGGGATAGTGAAGTGTATGGTAGCTTGTGGGAAAGCCTTTACGGTGAATTGTCTCATGTTTTTACTTGTGTTGAAGTAGTGTGTGATTACAAAGTTCAAAATCTGACCAAAGGTAAGCACACTAGTTGTTACAGTGATGAGACAAAAAAGGTGGATTGTAAAAGTTATGCTCAGTTGTTATTGAAAGGTGCCTTTGTTTGGATCATAACATCAGGTGATGAGAATCAGATTTTTGACAGAGGTAAATGCTAAGATTGTTTGAGCAACTTATGATTCAGTTGTGAGTATGTTTGTATATCTTGTATAGTTGCTTTGCTTCAGTTGTGTGGTTTTTAATAAAGTGCCCTGTTGTTTGGGTAGAATAAGGATGCCCTATTTTCCAAAATGAGATGAGAAGAGAAAAATGATCCGTTTTTGAGTGGTCTACTTAACCAAAGATAACTGGATTCTTGTGTTGATCTTGCAATCAACCATCCCCAATCAGAGCCACTATTGGGACTCATCAAAATTGAGTCAAATTTAGAGGCCCATTTCAAAGTTTTTCTCTGCATATCAGAAAAGTATCTAAATAAGTCAGTTTAAATGGCCTAGTTAGAGAGGGGGTAAAATGGAGCCAGTTGATTTTCAGAGGGTAAGGCTCGGGATTCATGTCCCACACCTTTAATTTGGCCTATGCAGTGATGTGCAACTTTCATAATTCAGTTCAGATAAGTTTGTGAGGTACCCATTTCAAGGGGTGAGCTGAAAGTGCATTTTAGGCACAAATGCAGATTTTATTGAGTAGCCTACTTTGAGCGATTATATCTTTTGCCTTGTTGATCGTCATGGAGAATTTAAAATAGATTCAATTATATGCATAAATGTGAGTTAGCCTACAAAGTTTCAAGTCTTAACGAATCCATTTGCTCAGTTTTTGAAGATCAATCCGTTTGCAATTTGTGTGTTTTGGCAAGTCCCTGTTTCGACAACTAGTCGAAGCCCTGTTTCACACAGGTGTAAAAGTTTCCTCAATAAGCGTCATGTCAAAATTTTTACTCCAGGTTAATTTTGGTATAAATGATGACCTACGTTTCAAATTTCAAGCCTCTGTCAATCCGTTTGATCAGTTTTCAAAAGGGTTCATTTAATCATTGTTTTCAGTGATCTGTACTTTCAGTGCTATGTCAGTTAAAGTAGCTATTTTTATGAGCGCGCCATTTGCATCTTGTCAATCTTGTGATCCAACTAAGAATTCTAAGTTTTAATATCTACTTCAAGGTACCTATGTTTCAAATTTGAGGGCCTACGGAGGTCGTTTGATATTTTTGAGAAAGGCATCATGTGTTGCCAAAACATTGACTTCGTCAGGTCCGCAGTGTCGACAAAGCCAGTTGGGCATTTTTGAAAATTAATATCTCTTTGCTCGGGACTCGTCTTGAGAAACTATTTGGTAGAGTTCATCCTTGTATATCAGAGTACATGCCTGTCAGATGGCGAGTTCCAAAAAGGTGTTTTGACCACTTTGAAAATTACGTCTTCGCGATTAAATGCGAAAATGTGGCGTAATTGCCTGAAAGTCTCGAAACTCGGTTTAATAATCCAAAAACGATTCCGATCATTTCTAGAGGTGTGTTTGAGGTTTCTGAAGCATTTCAGAGGTCAGTTGCATGAAAACAAAATTTTTTTAGTCGGACCCACTTTGGGGCCTGACCTGGCTCATGCTCGCGGATTGATTTTGTTGGCGACTTTGTTTATTGGAGGAATTTCAGAATATATTTAAATGTGGATTGTAATCATGAGACATGTCATAAGAGTTGAAAAGATAGTAGACCTCCAGGGAATTTTAGATTGGCGGTTTTGAGAGGTTTTAATAATGTTCAAGTAATTGAAATTGGTAGGCTCCGAGCCAAACTCCCTCCTACGTGAGAATAGCCCAACGAAAATATTTGAAACTCTAGGCAAATGAAGATTAGCAAGTGTATATGCCAAATTCTCCTGCTGGAGTGTGGCATTGAAGTTTGGGGAGTGCATTTTAAAGCTCAAGCAAATGCCAATTTTGCTTAAAACCAAATCTCACGTGGCATATTAAGCATATAAGTTGCAGCAAATGCCATTAGCAGTGAGAAGGGCAAAGAAATCTTTAGGTAGATGCATCAACAAGAGTAAAGCCCCTTCCACATGTCAGTCAAAGGGCATCAAATAAACTTTCAAAAAATCACAATTTGCAAGTGTAAGACAAAATCTAGCAACCAAGTCCTCCTGCGTGGTGTTTGAAGGAACCTGCAGAAGCCATTGCTAGATGTGGAGAGTGGGAGAGTAAAAGAAAACTAGCAGCAAGTGCCATTTAGTTTTCCCTATAGTGTGTGTGGCATTGGAAGTACCAATTGCATTGAAACCCCAAATGATAGCAGCAGGAGTGACCCCTTTCTCCATGTGGAAAACAATGGTAAAATGAATTAAAATAAAACCCAAGCCAAAGCAGCCAACAGGCTTAAGGCCTAGCCAGCACCCTTCTCCTCCCACGTGAAGTTTGGTGGGTGTTTAAAACAACAACAATTAATGAATCCCCTCTCACATGGTTGAGCAAAGTGCAGCATTAGAGATTTCCAGCAAATTGTGTTTGGTGCAGTTCCCCCTCACTAACCAGCAGTCTCTTTGAAATGAAAACTCATAAATTTCCAAGCGAATGCAATGGGCATAAAAAGACCAATCTTCCCTGCAGTGTAAAGTTTGGAGAAGGAGTTAAATAAGATCTCTGGTAGATGCAATAAGTAGGCCAAATTCCATGTGACTTTGCCAACATCCTCTGCGTGGATGGTGGAGGAGAGGCTTTTGCTGAGTTATTAACCAAATGACATTGGCAGCTTAAAGCAAAATGAAATGTTAATGGCAACTCCTCTGCGTGGAAAATGCTGGGTTGGAGTTCAATAAATAACAGTCAAATGCAATCAGCACCTCCTCTTTCACATGGAACATGAAGCACAGGTGCACATGATAGCTGAAGAAGGTAGATGAACTTGCAATTCAAATTCCAGTGGAAATTTTGCCAGGCTTAATGCATTTTTCCTGCGCATGGTAAATAAAATTAGCAGTAATTAAATCATGGAGGTAATGAAAGGGGCTTTAGAAATCTTTCAAACAAATACCTTGCCAGAATTTTCCCTCTCCTATGTGGTGTTTGGGCATCAAAATTTCAATCAAATGCACAGAAAACACCATTAAAGCTCTCAGGAAAGCTTAAAATGCACAGTCCCAGGCTTAATAAATTATCCCACATTGGCTGCGGAATGAACTTTTTTAATGTTTATAACCAAAAGCACACACTAGTAATATGTCAAAGCTTCAAGGCTTTTGACGCAAGGTTCTAAGGGCGCCCAAGGTGGACCCCACGCGCGGGCACGAATCCTAAGGTGACAGAGAAGGTGACTAAGCAATGACCGGGTGGACCGCAGACACGCTTCTCGAGGCAAACAGGCAAAATTTTGTAGAGAAAGGCCGACTTAACCAGTGAGCAAGTTCGGGTTGATCCAACAGTCTGTGCGATTTCAGAGCTTGAAGATGCACGCGAGTTAATCCCTACGAAATGGCGAAATGGTTTGGCGAAAATGCAGCAGTGTTAAAGAGTGAGCAAGTTCGGAGGATCCGACGGCCTGCGCGATTTCGTGACCCGAAGATGCTCACCCGTTAGAGGCCGCAAAATGGTGAAACGAGAAATGCAAAATGGCGAAGTCCAGGTGGCAATGACATGGCAGGTACAGGCAAATGTCCAGTAGGTAGGTCCCGTCCCGGTGGTGATGATGTGGCGCAGAGGTGGAGCCTAGGTGGTCGACAAGCATGCAGACAAGTGGTAGTGACAAAGCGGATGACATGGTGGTGATGAGGTGTCATCCTAGGTGGCATCCAGTCAACCCCATCGACCAATCAGAGGCCACCACGTGGCAAGGCATCAGGCCCAAAAGGAGGCAAAAATCAAAATTAAAATCATGTTAATGATATAGTTTCAACTATATTGAGTAATTAAAAAATTTAAAAGATGTGCACACATAAAGGATTAATTCCCCCAGGGCTGTGTTTTTTGCCAAAATATGAAGTATTATATGTTTCTGGAAAGCTCTCAGCATAAAGAATCCAATTATGTAGTAAATTTTGACAAAGATCAGTTTTGATGGGAATGAAATTCAGTTAGAGAGGAGACACTTGGCAATTTCAGTTGCAGATTTGATTTTCTTCCCTCTCCTTCTTACTCCCAATTCTTCTCATTTGTAAGGGTTCCAGAAATTTGGAGAATGAATCCATATTTTCATGGCTTCCAATTCTAAGTATTCTTCAAGATTGTACAGGGCAGGGCTTTTCCTTCAGTAATGGATTTCAATTCTTGCTATAGGTGTTCTTAGTTGCAGGTTCTTGTGTATGTAAGGCATACATAAATTCACACAAGATTGTCTCTAGATTTGAATTTCCATTTTATCAAATCAGATCTTCAAGGAGGATGAAATTTGTTATCTCAAGGAGATAGTTATGATTGTTTGCAGGGATTCTTCAAGGAAGGATTTAAATTCTATAATAAATCATGAAAAATGGAATATAGTTTCAAGATTTGATGATTTTGTGAATGATCTTAGTAATGCATTTATGCAAGACATTAATGCATGAATATTTAATAATGAAGATGGATTTGCAATCAAAGCTTTCATTTATAGTTTGATGTATGACTCTGTTGCCCTTGGATAAGGCACTGATCTTGCAATTAAGGGGGTTCTCAAACCAATTTGAAATCCAATCAAAATATCATTAGTTTATGTTATGTTTTGAAATGTTTCATCTATCTCATGCTCAAGCATAGTTGAATTTTATGTGTAGATCTAGCCCATCTGCAATAAACTACTTGTTTTAGAGCCTTGATGAGATCTATCTGTTTATGTTGATGCTGTCATAGGTGTGTAATAGGTTTAATTCTAAGCATCAAAGGTATACCCGCCTAGGTTTTGTAGAGCCTGAAGAGTAGAAGGATTCATATCCTTGTCATGTTGTCCAAGCCCTGAGATTCTTATTGATTGAATTGGCTACTTCATAGATCAATTGTAGGTGTTCTTGGGTTATCACTTTTGGTGAACAACAGGATTCATCCCCCACTTCTCAGTTGTCTTCTAGTTATTTGAACTGTCTAATATCTCCATCATTCTAGTTCTTCTGGTGTAGGGGTATAACCCCTAATTTACCTCTAAGAAACTCAAAGGTAGCCTTTGGTAAGGGCTTAGTAAACATATCAACTAACTGATCTTTACCCTTCACATATTCCATCTTCACCTCTTTTTCTTGAACTCTTTCCCTTAGGAAGTGATACTTCAATTCAATGTGCTTGGTTCTAGAATGAAGTACAAGATTCTTATAAATGTTTATTACACTTGTATTATCACAATAGATAGTCACCAGCTCTAACATATCTATCTTGAATCCTTCTAGCACATGTCTCATCCATATTGCATGTGTGCAATTCATGGATGTAGCTACATACTCTGCTTCTGCTATAGATTGAGAAACACAAGTTTTTTTCTTTCTCATCCATGCCACTAATATTCCTCCAAGTAGAAATGCTCCACCGGTTGTTCTTTTCCGATCATCCACATTACCTACCTAATCAGCATCAATGAAGACATCCAAAGTAAAATCTCCTTTATAGGGATACCATAAACCATAGTCTACTATGCCTTTGAGATACCAAAAAATTCTCTTTATAGCCACCATGTGACTCTCTTTAGGCTTTTTTGAAATCTAGCCACTAATCCAACAACATGAGCAATGCCCGATCTACTATGAACAACATAGTGTAGCTTTCCAATCATAGACATGTATGCCTTTTCACTAACATCAGGGGAATCATCTTGCTTTGACAACTTGCAATCTATAACCATCGGTGTTCCTACCGGTTTGCAGTCTTCCATACTGAAAGTCTTCAACACTTCTTTGATATACTTTGTCTGACAAATAAAGATACCACCATCTAGTTGTTGAACCTGTAAGTCAATAGAGAACTTAATTTCACCGATTAGAGACATTTCAAATTCCTTTTTCTTTATATCAGCAAAGTCCATACACATGTCATCATTTCCACCAAAAATTATGTCATCAACAAACACTACTGCTATCAGCATCTTGTCTCCATCAGTCTTCAAATAAATGTTGTTGTCCTCACTAGTATGTTGGAATCCAATTTTGATCAAATGTGCATGTAATCTCTTATACCATGCCCTTGGTGCCTATTAGTCTCAAATTTGATTTCCCTTCTATCCTTCCTGTAAGAAATAAATCAACTCTGTCTGCATATGAAAAGATCAGAGAAATGGAACTCAAGAGTAACATATAACAAGGTTTAGAGACCTTCTACACTTTGAACTTGTCCAAGGTTCAGGTGGCTATACCTTCTGTGAATACTTTCACACTTTAAAATTGAGATCGACAGTAAACCAGTGCTTAAAAAATCTGTGGATTTCATCACCTCAATGAAACTGAAACACTAAAAGAAAAACTTGTATTCATTTTCAGTTTTGATCTTCAAGATAAGATAGAAAGAAATCCTACAATCTGACACCAATGCCTTATCTGGGCTACAGAGTCACCTAAATCAAACAATAATTCTCAAAACTGAACATTCATATACATCTCATTATTTTGGCTTTTATGAACTCCATACATACCTAACATATATATATATCCTCTCCCATTCAACTAAAACAATTCATCAGATTCATAGCAATAAACAATAGACTTGCTGACAGAAGTATTTAATGCACATTTAATCCCTCTCCTGAAGAGAAAAGCTAGAAATAACATCTATAAGATTGCCTTACAATTCATGCTCATTCGAACAATCCTAGATTATCCAAATGAAACTAGCAAACTAAAGAATGCACACCAGAAGACAAAGGAATTTTAGGCCTAAAAATTTGATTTATATATTCATATTCATTCCTGAAAAATATTACATAACTCAGAGCAATCTCTTTAAAACAAGAAAAAAGGTCCTAAATATATTTTGCCAGAGGTTCTTTACAAAATTCTTGTGATGTCTTTTTCTATTAGTCCTGGTATTCATTTATAATATCATGGATGCATACAAGCTTCGGACAAACCTAATAAAAGTTTGTTACAAACCGCAATGTTCTCCAAGAAACAGTTACAAGTCCTTTTCGGTGTCAACGACCTCTTCAAATTGTTGTTCCGCTACAACATCTTCTAACTGTTTGGGAACTTCTTCTCCTTGTCCGGCATATTTGTCCTTCCATTCTTGGAACATGTCATCATTCGGCCAGGAAAAGCTAACAATCTTTTTCTTCATTCCTTCCAGCCTTTTCCAATTAACCCTTAATTGCCCAATTTCTGTTTCTATGAAACTATAATGTGATTTCACCTTTTCAATCTCTTCAATTGTCTTGACAAATAAGGATGTGTCATCAATGTTAATGATTTCATTAACCCTTTGGGACAATTTGTGGTCTAGCTCTTCTAACCATGCCTTCTCATCTTTTAACTGGGTAGGACCAGCAAAACCCCCTAAAAACATCTCATACTTGTGATCAAAATATCCCTTTCTATATAGTTGGGCCTTTCTTTTTACACCTGCCCTTTCTTCTGAGAGTATATTCATTTCTTTTATGAACTCATTAGTGGACCTGAGATTGTCATTTGCCTTTGCATCTGCATGGGATGAACACATGAGCTCTAACTCCTTACCTCTAGGAATCCACTTATTAAAAATTGGTTCCAAGGTGGTTTCATCTTCTCTTGATTCTGTCAAAATATTCAGAATCCTCTTCATAGAAATGTGAACGACAGAGGGCCTAACTAAATCAGCAAACTTCAAAATTGTATCTTTTACCTTTTCCTCATATTTGCTTGTAAACATGGCTTGAGCCTGTTTCAACTTTTCCAACTCATGTTGGATAGTTTCAGCTGACTAGAAACCAGAAGGCATAGGAGAAGGGGGATATTCTATAATAGGACTTGTAGGTGGAGGGCTTGTTGGAGAAGAGGTTATCATAAGAGTGGAGGATTCACCTTGATGGTGCTGACCTGCCAACTAACCCTAAAGTCTAGCAATAATACTATCTCTGTTGGCTACTCCTTCTTTGGCCTCATTGTAAGCCTTGAAGATTGTTTCCAATTTTAATTGGAGATTGGCCTTTTCTTTTGCCTCTTTTTCTGCCACTGCTACATTGAACTCTATAGTTTCCAAGACTGTGCTTGCAGCTTCCACCACTCCTGTATCTTGGACTCTTTTTACAATCATGCCTCCTAGGAGACTAGAATCTGATACATCTTTTCTTCTTTTATTTTCATCCTTCTTTAGTGACCACATGACTAAAGCAACATTATCTCTATTGGAGGTCACTCCTTCCATGGGTTTGGTTTCCTTCCTAACTACTTCAAGTACCAGAGCATCAGCTATATCCCACTCAGGGAGGATTAAAACACTAGCCTTTGATACCATCTCTCTTCCCTTTTCAGGGGTAATGGTATTGAACTCTTCAATCATCTTTTGTTTCACCTCTTCCTCTACCTGAGTTACATCTTTGTGAGGCTGCTCACTCTTCCTTTGTTCACATTTGGCTTTGAATTGTTCCATGTTTTGCTTCCATACAAACTGCATGAAGGCTCCTGTTGTAAAAAAGTTACTGTCAGCCAGGAACTCCTCATTGGCTTGCTTGACAGTAAGGTCTAACTCTTTACCCTTGAGCTCACCATTAGTCAAGTTCATTTCAGCACTAGGTGGCTCTTTTGGTATCCCCTCTTGTGTCTCCTCATATGTGTAGGCAATCTCCCCGAGACTCCCTAACTATAACAACTGTTCAGCCACCGCCTGCTTATCTCCTATGTAGATAGGGGACTGAGATGGAGAATACTAAGGCTCATTTGTCTGCACTTCCTTCCCTACCCTTTGCCTTTTAGGGGAGTCTTGGATGTCAATGACATCCTCAATTTCTCTTTTCCCTCTTTACGTGGAAGGATCACCTGTCACTGGCATCATCACACTGTATCTTGATTTCTTGTGCATTACATAATCACCAGGTGGGATAGCCTTAGCAAAGGCAGGATTAGCTAGGATCAATTTAACCCTGTCAGGATCATTTCTCATTAAAGCCTCCCTCTTTTCTTTCAAAGTTTACATGAGGTCTTCAAAATAAAGAATCAATAATTTGATTTTCTCCTCAAAGGGATTAAAACTAGAAAGAGGGTAATAACTACTATCAAATTGATGAATGAAGTCAAGAGCCCTTTTATATGCAACCCACTTTTCTTTCCTCAGTTCTTGCTCATCCAAACTAAATTCATTCCTAATTAGACCTTCAGGGAACTGAAATTGGTGAGGCCTACCTTTACAAACTGCTCTCTTCCTAAACATGCTGTTGAAAAAGTCTTCAGGGTCTGCACATCTTGAAACGACAGTTGACAATCTATATGGTTTAAGGAATTCTTCAAAATACTTCCAGCCACCTTTAGTGATCACAAAATGATGTGCCATGGTAATAGTTGGGAAACAATCCCTTTACGCCTATTTGTCAACTCTGCCTCTTGTACACCTCCAATTTGCCTTAAGACTTCAGCAATTCCTATCTTGAGTGGGACTTGATAAGGCAACAAATATGGAGTGCCTCTGGAACCATATACTTTGAAAACTGAAGAAACAGGGTACAAATACATATCTCCCCAATTATGAACAATCTTAACACCTTATGCAAACTCCTTGGGCCTGAGGAATTCCAAGAGAGCCTTAGGAATCCTAGGGTTTTCTGTGCACAAAAGAATCCCGATCTTAGATGCAAAGCATCTATCAAACTTTAGATAGCTAGCATCCTCCCTATCCCAGAATAAAATAGTGCTCCAAAGTTGAACGGGCATCTCTTCCTTATCTTTCATTAACCAAATCCATTTCTTTTGCAAAATAATCAGCACCCTTGAACAAAAACATGTGCATTAGAAGAGAATACCATCCAAACGGTCTATCCACCTTACCATTTTTTATCCCTACTAGCCCTGCATGAAATGCATCAGTGAGGTATGGTGCATAATCAAATGATATTGCCAAGGAGGGGTTTAGAATCTGTGCAATCATCAACATGTAATGGGTTGGCATGTTCTTCTCAGCATCTTCTCTAAAAATCTGACAAAGTGCCCAATACATACCCTTAGCTCTTAGAGTAAATAGATTCAAGGAGAAGGTTTCCATTGTACTGGGGCCTACAACTGTTAACCCTCCTATTTTAACAAAGAACTCTTTCAATGGGCCACTTCTAAGGTGATCCCTTTGTGCATCATAAACCTAGGCCAGTGATTCAAAATCAATAGGCTCTAACAAATTTGAAGCTTCACTGAGCTTGAACACACTTCTGAATTCATCATCTTTAATTTCAATCAGGGTTGATCCTTTCATATTCCTAATACATCTAGCTATAGGGTCATAATTTTGTGCAATCAAAGTCAACAAATCTACATCCATGAATACACCAAGGACTATAAGTTTCCCCACATCCAATTCCCATATACTATTTAAAGGGGTAAGGGAATGTCTTTGACCAAAACCAACCTTGAATAATCCTAAACCTGACATCCCTATTTGTGGATCCCTTAACCAATTGCCTTTGTCATATAGGCCATCCCTGATTCTTAAACGAGGGTTCTTTGGCACCAATTCTTTAGCCTTGGCCCTGACATTGGTAGACATAGTTAACTGTTCCAAAAAATCATCACAAATATTTCTATCCTGGTAATTTACTTTTCCTGTTAATTCCCTTCTTGGTGCCATCCTGTTAAAACAACAATATCAATTGAGATTTGCACAAAAACTCTAATGAAACAATTCACACAACAACACCAATTCTCAGACTGCAATTAGCAAGAAAAAGCACAAAAAACCTGGTTATTCACCTAAAGAAACTCGCTCTGCACCAGCTCCTCTGCAAGAAACTTGTCTAAATGGTACCAATATTCAATTTATGCAGAACCTAATACGGCAAGTTGGCATTGAAATGAGAAATTACTCCCACATGCTTCGGCCATCACCTCAGAATTGAATTCATAAAAATTGAATCCAAAATAGGCTCCAATGGACCACAAGTTCTCTGAGTCTTTCTTTGTTTTAGTCATTTCACCATTTCATAGAGTTTAAAACCCCCGCACTTTTCTTTTGCAAAGCAACGACGATCGTTGGATCTCGGGAACTTGCACTGATTTTACTCCTTCGGGTCTTTTTATGTTAGTGATGAGCCCTACCTTCTTTTCACCATTTCGTGAACACTAAACCATGCACACTTTTACCTCACGAAACAACGACGACCACTAGATCATCATTTACTTTCTTGATCTTTACCTCCTGCAGTGACCGCCAGTCTTCTTAACTAACTGCGCTTAACCATGACGGCTAACGGTTTTCACCATTTCGCAAAGACTAAACTGCAGGCATCTTCAGGCTATGAAACAATGACAACCATTGGATTGACCATGAGATGAACACCATTTAACACGCTTTGGACCTTCCAAGTGGGCCCTTTAACTCGAAGACCACTTGCTTTATTGCATCACTAGTTAACAAATGCCACGCGGCAATCGACTATTTTCTCAAGAAATTCCACCGGGTTCCATTCTGAAACCGCTACGTGTTTTACTTCACCATTCTCAACATAGCTACTAGTTGAACCAAGGAAGGCCCTCAACTACCCTTCAGAGCCACATATATCTGACAAATCACTAATTCTTTGCACAGAACAACCCATCTGTCCTACCATGTCATCTGTCATGTGATTGCCACATCATTTCACTATTTTGCAAACGTTAATCTCCACTTGACTTGAGGCTACAAATTCATGACAACCATCTGATTAAATCCTACTTAATCAGCCTTTAAAACTTATGACCTGCCTGTCCTTTGGACCCATCAACCCTTTCGCTATTTTCCAGAGCTTAAACCTCAAGCCACTTAGCTTCGCGAAGTAGTGACAGTCGTTGGATCTTGGCAACTTTCTCATCTGTTACCTTTGTTGTGACCACCTCTGTCGGGCCCTCCACTTTTTTGC
The DNA here is from genome assembly GCF_030272615.1 of Cryptomeria japonica. NCBI lineage: Eukaryota > Viridiplantae > Streptophyta > Pinopsida > Cupressales > Cupressaceae > Cryptomeria > Cryptomeria japonica. The sequence continues at coordinate 58,962,952 of NC_081409.1, forward strand.
AACTTTGTGAAAGGTAAATAACGGGTATCTTTAGGTCGTGAATCAATGCAAGCCGTTGATCTTTTCTGAGTTGATCGTCTTTTAACCAATTACCTTGTTCGCCTCTGGGACCTACCAAGTCTTTCGCTACTTCGCAAAAACTAAATCACATGCACTTTGGGCTAGCGAAGCAACGCAAGCCATTGGATTCAAAACAAGATGTAGTCTTTTAATCAGATGGTCAACCATCTAGTCTGGCCCGCCTAGCCTTTTTGCTATTTCGCAAACATTAACCTGCTAGTCTTTTTTAAACAGTGATACCAGTGGCTGCTTTAGACCATATATTGCTTTATGCAATTTACACCATGGCTTTTATCATCGGTCAAGGAAAATTCATCTGGTTGTTCAATGTATACTTCTTCTTCTAGAATCCCATTTAGAAAGGATGACTTGACATCCATTTCGTAGACTTTGAATCCCTTATATGCAGGAAATACCAACAACATGTGCAAATGTTTCACCATAATCCTCTCCTTCCTCTTGAGCATACCCTTTGCAAACTAACATTTCCTTGTTTCTTACAATTCTTCCTTCTTCATCCAATTTATTCCTAAAGACCCATTTTTTTCCAATTACATTCTTATCCTCTGGTCTAGGAACAAGTGACCATGTCTAGTTCTCCTCAATTTGATCTAATTCCTCATTCATTGCATTCACCCAATCATCATCCCTTAGTGCTTCCTTAACTGTCTTGGGTTCAATTATAGATATCAAACATGATTTCTCTCAGATCTTTCTCCTAGTTTACACACTTGCATTCTTATCACCAATTATCTGCTCTTGTGAATGATTCAATCTAACATATCTAGTTATTGCATGTGTTGGTTGTGTATCTTCTTCATCTTCTTCCTTATTGTCATCACTTACCATTTGAGCATCCAATTCTACATTTTCTAGTTCTTCATTATTCTTTGCTTCCATTTCAATGATCACAAACTTTTCCTCATTATTATCCTTTCCAGGTTATGATCTGCTTGTACCTTCAGACTTATCAGATAGATCATCAACTTTTACATTAGCACTTTCAACAATTTTCTTAGTTCTCTTATTGTAACATTTATATGTCTTACTCTTAGAAGAGTAACCAAGAAAAATTCCCTCATTAGATTTTGCATCAAATTTCTTAGTGTAGTTATCTCTCTTAATAAAACATTGACTTCCAAATTTTTTGAAATAACTTATACAAGGGGTTTTTCCATACCATAGCTCATAGGGTATCTTATTGTTACCTCTTTTTACCAGTACCCAGTTTAAAGTGTATACAATAGTACTAACCGCTTCTCTCCAAAATATTTTGGATACATTACCCTGCAATAACATGGTTCTTGCAGCTTCAACTATTGTTCTATTCATCCTTTCTGCTATGCCATTCTGTTGTGGTGTCCTCAGAGAAGACATATGTCTCTTTATACCATGTTCATCACAATACATAACAAATTCATCAGATGTGAATTCACCTCCTCGGTCTGATCTTAAACACTTCAAGTTCTTACCAGTTTCCTTCTCAACTAGAGATTTAAATGATTTAAATTTATTAAATGATTTTGATTTCTCCCTCAAAAATGTTACGCACGTCATTTTAGAATACTCATTAGTGAAGATCATGAAATACCTATCATCATAATAACTCTTTGTTCCCATAGGGCCACAGAGTTCAGTATGTACTAAATCTAAAACATTCTTAGAAATACAATTCTTTCTCTTGAAATAAATAAAGGTCATCTTACCGATTTGACAATCTTTGTATATCACACTATCCAGTTTGACAAGTTGGGGTAATCCTCTTACAACACTTGACTTGATTATCTTAACCAAATTATCAAAATTAACATGACAAAATCTTTTATGCCATAACCAATTGTCTTCCATTCTTGTAACCAGACAATTATTAATATTACTATTTAGATGGAATAAGTTACCACTAGTTTGCTTCTCGGTAGCAATCAGTTCACCATTAACTCCAGAAATTTTGCAGACTCCACTCTTAAATTTGAGCAAATAACCTTTATCATTGAGCTAACTAACACTTAAAAGATTGTACTTAAGACCATCAACCCAGAATACATCATTAACATTACTCTTCCCATTTAGAGATATATAACCTTTACCTTTCATCATGAAAGGAGAGTTATTTCCAAATCTAACAACACCTCCATCAAATTCATTAAGGCTTATGAACTTACTTTTATCTCTGGTCATGTGGTGTGAGCAGCCACTGTCTATAATCCATTCATCACTACTCTCCATATGAGATACTAGTGCATTTTCATCTGACAGTTCCTCCTTCACGGTGACAAACACAATTTCTTCATTGTCATCTTCTTCTTCTGACTCCTCATTGGTCACACCTTCATCTACTGCAACATAACAATATTTCTTTCCCTTTACTTTGAATCTTCTAACTTTTCTTTCTTATCAGTGTTAGGGCAGTTAGCAGCAATATGACCAATTTTACTACAAGAGAAACACTTCAAAGGTATCTTTCCTTTACACTTACTAGTGCCTCTTGGAAATATCTTTGCTAATAGTGCCTCAAGTTCCATCACTTTATCTTCATTGTCTTCATTTCCCTGGTTACTTCCATGACTTGTCCTGCACTCATGATTTTGACATATATCTTTTCCTTTTCTAGCAGATGAACCAGTAATAGAAGCTTTAAAGGTAGATTCAATAGATTTTGTCACACTATTGTCAAAACTATTTAACTCAAAAGTTGTAATCTTACCAATCAATGAATCAAAATTTACCTTATCCTTTGAAACAGATCTAAGTTATTGGATTTTTGATACTCTTATAGCATATTGAGCTTGAGGAGTTCTGAGCATTTTACTATTGCATCATCTTCTATTTTACCTCCCACACTCTTTATGCTGCCAACAAGTTCTTTGATTTTTTGACCATACTGTGCAATATTCTCTCCTTCAAGCGTTCTCATGTCATCGAACTTTCTTCTCAATCTTTCCTCTTTGGCTCTTTGAACATGATCATCTCCTCCATAGATTATCTCTAACTTTACCCAAACCTCACCTATAGTTTCCAATCCTTGAACATTAATATATTTTGAATTAGATAAAGTACTTACTATACCTTCTAGGGCTTGCATTTTATCTTGTTTCTCTCTGAGTTCATCCCATGTCAAGGGAGTAGTAGTAGGAGTAACATATGTTGTTTCAACTTGCTTCCAATATTGTGCACCAAGACCTTTGATGTAGATATTAATTCTATCTTTCTAGATCTTGTAGTTATCCTTGTTGAACTTGGCACCCTCTTTCTTCATCATAATCTTTTCCTCAAGTGATTAGGCTTTCTACACTCTGAGGACCAAAGCTCTGATACCAATTATTAATCCTATAAGGATCTTCTTAATACTAAGAGGGGGGTGAATCAGTATTAAGACCAACTGAAACTGAAATCCCAAAAAAAACCTTCTCAGATCTGAAACCATTTAAGAAATATTCCAACTTCTTTAATTAGATCTAATAACCTAATTATCAGATTAATCAAATCATTTATCACAACTATCAATACTTTCACCACTTAAACAATCATATCAATTTGATCATATATCAACTTATCAACCTTATCAATTAGATCAAATACTTTCCTTAACAACTCCTTATCAGTACCGGTAACCTCTGATAAACTTCTGATAAAACATCATAACCGATGTCTCAATAATAATGCATGAAATGAAACATAAACAAGAGCATCATATGAAAAACATTCCACACATGAACACCATAATTTTTTGATGTGGAAACCCAAATAGGGAAAAACCATGGTGGGAGTTGGCACCCACAAGTATTTGTACTCTTTTAAAATACATCTTGTTAAGAGCAGACCCTATTAGGAGTCACCTAGTTAGGGAATTTGCCTTGCAGCCCAGTTAGGAGCTTGATGATCTATTAGGATGAAACTCATGAGAGGATTACTCTTTTGAGAGCTGCCCTATTAGGGGACTTAAATGTTTAAGGCCTGTTAGGACCTACCCAGCTAAGGGATTTAACCTGCTACAACTATTAGGGAACAAAAGTAAGAAAATGATTTGTTACTTGCACTTCTTTGCTTGTTTAACCAAATCTAGTTATGCACAACACTCTGCAACTCTCGGGAATATCTCACACTTCACTTGGATGGCTCAACAAATTCTCTAAGACAACCAACACAATAAACATCAACTTTGTCATCCTAAATAGCCATCTCAACTAGGTCGGCCACAAAACCCTAATTACATCATGAATTTACAATTCAAATTATAAGAGATCATCACAAATTGTTATATAAATCATTACAAAAAATTACAATGCAATATCAACCGCTAGTTGATCATAACCCATCACGGAAATCCAATCTGTACCAAAGTCAAATGCTCAAAGCACTCTACTAAGCGTTTCGCTGATTTCCAAGAAATTCTTCCTTGAATCGTGCCAAAACAACAATTAAATCTTTCACGCGGGTTTTGTCATGTTACCAACTTCATTTAGACTCGCCGTCAATCACTGTCATAACAGAAATCATTACCAGTATGATAATTTCTTCACTAATATTAAACCCTACTAAAACCTTAGCAAAACATCATCAGAAATTTGAAACATGCCTTCCGGTAATCTCCACAAGTTCTGGTTCCGGTCATATACCTTTCCTGTTAGACAGTTTAAATAATCGAAAGACAACTAAGAGGGGGGGTGAATCAGTTGTCACAGATTACCATAACAATTAGCAATTAAAACTTTAATACCGGAATGCTTAAACCAAATACCAGAATAGCAATTAAACCAATTAAGCATAAACAATAATCATAAAATAAATACCATCCATATGACACCAAGATTTATACGTGAAAAACTCAGTAAAGGAAAAACCATGGTAGGAAGCCTACCTATAGTCAGATAATACTTTTGCAGTAAGTATGTGATTACAATTGAGGGGCCTGCACTTGCAGGAAGGCCAATAGCCTAGAGCACATTGCTCATCACAAAAGGAGTCTCACTGACTACATAGAAATCTAGACTACAATCTGAAAGAAGTGTTTGAGCTACAAAGATAGCATCTCCTATGCCTGAGTACAGTTCCAGTTAAGTTCAGTACCAGAGGACTAAATCCTCTTACATAAACCCAATTTGATCTCCAATGATCGACCAAATCCTCTACCTAAATGATATTACATTATTTGCTCATTACATATCCATATCCATTTCCTTGACCTTATACCTATATGATCTACAATGAGATCCTACATCATATATATACAAACCCTCAACCATAAACAATCAGGTCAGCCACCAAAAAATAAACCAAATATATAATTACAAAACATGTCGGCCTTAGACCAAACAAATAATATCCAACACATAAGACATCCTAAAAACACATCGAGAGGTTCAATCCACATGTTACATTAAGCCAGTCCATAACCTAGATCAATCAGGACCCAATATAGGTCCACACACTAAAAAAATGATCTCCATCCACCAAGTCTCGAACATGATCACCAACAACATCTTGAATCTCCACCAGAAGCTGCACCAACACCACTTATGCATATCATCAAAGATCTTCATCAAAAGCTCTGTCGGTGAAACCCTCGCCAGAACCACAAGCCAAGCTTCCAAGCAAGCAGGATAGCATCTGATCACCAAACCAAAACCATCTTACTGAATATGAACATGAGTATCATGAATAAGCCAATTCTATAACCAAACCATACTGGAGCCCATCGGATTATGCCAGTTCCAAACAACCAAAAACCACTCAACCTACTGGGACCAGAAGGGTGCCGGTAAAACATCCAAACAACTAGTGTTGACATCAATGACAAAACATCAATGCAACACATAATCAATTCCTCCAAATGGCCAACAATATCCCCCTTTGGCATTGATGGCAACACTAGATGTGAAAAAACATCTAAGTACCAAGAAATTCCAAACAAGTCTCCCCCAATGGAAGACAACCAATGATCTCCTAGTTAAATATATAGCAATGAAGTTCTGAAACAAAGACAAACTCCCCCTGTGAATAATATCTTTGTAAATCTCTGAATTACACATATATCTCTCCCCCTAATGTATACAACTCCTTAAGTTTTTCTTTTTCACATCAATATCTCTCCCCCTTTCACATCAATGCCATAAATCTGATAAAAATATCAAAGAAAAAATATAAACCATTGAATCACAAAGCTGACTAATCCCCCTGAGCAGTAGCATCCCCACATCTATGTCAGAATGAAAAATATGTCTGATAATGCATACCAGACTGATGCCAAATTTCATCAATCAAGTCTCTACCAGAGGGGAAGAAACTCCCAATCTATCTCTGAAGTACTGAAATGATTCCTTAGGAAAAGGTTTAGTGAAGATATCTACAATCTGCTCTATAGTGTTCACATAAACCAATCTACCTTCATTTGTTTCCACCTTTTCCTTCAAAAAGTTGTACTTGATAGATATGTGCTTTGTCTTAGAATGAAATACCATATTATTTGATATATCAATAACAACAGAGTTATCACAGTGAATAACTACTGGTTCATTACAATCCACCTTTATATCCTTCAACATTTCCTTCATCCATAGAAATTGTGTACAGTTAGTGGCAGCAACTGTTGGCAATTGACACTCATCAGATTCATTTTGTTGTCATTGATGGAAACAAGATTAGATGGAATTCATATACCAGCATTAGGAGGCATATACCGACAAACACCGGCTTTGGAACATTGAGGGCTACACCGGCATCGACATCGGCATCAGTACTTGAAGGAAGCCGACATCAAGGGAGATTTATTTAGTAAATTATTTTGTAATTATTGTCAAGGTCGAAATTGAATAAATTTTGTAAAAGCATTGTAAGCCGACATAAGGCATATTGTTTGTAATGGGTATATAGGTCAGTCTGCTAGGTCATTTTGGTAATGATAGAAGAGATGACATAGGATGCGACATAGGAGAATATAGTAGAACTATATAATGTGAAGTATATGTATGTATATCATCTATATACAAATGTTATGTCATGCAATGATTTGTAGATAGCTTGGAAATCATTCTTGGAGGAGAAGAGATACCGGTAGTAATGTTCAGGGTTTATGAACAGGTACTGAGTAGAGCTAGAACTGAAACTCTATTTGGCATAGAAGATGCATTTTTTAGTTCAATTTTATTGTTTTAATTTAGCATAAGCTTGTAGTCAGTGAGACTCTTTAGTGATGAGTAGTATTCTCTAGGCATTATGCCTTCCTACTTGTGCAAGCCCCCATTATATGTAATATCCTTTCATATGGCCAGTGAACTGATATTGTGGGTCACAAATCCCACCATGGTTTTTCCTCTTTGAGGTTTTCCACGTATAAATTTTGTGTGATATGGTGTTCATTTATGTGGATGATTTATTTTCTACATGTTATATGTTTATATGTTTACCGGTTTATATGTGTATGGTATAAAATGATAAAATCTTGTTACTGGTAGAACACTAATTCCACCCCCCCCCTCTCAGTGTTCTTGGATCCCAACAATTGGTATCAGAGCTTGGTACCTCTGAAGAAGTTTAATAGCTTGAGGAAGATCTTGAAACCAAAATCTTTGAGCATGGCTATGGAGAAGCAACTTGAGATGGCTCTTCAGGATTATGATACGGAAAAGATGAAGAACTTGAAATTGCAAGAAGAATTAAATTTTGCAAATGAGTTCATTCTTATCCTGCAAGAAAGGTTATCATTAGCTCAAGCAAAGAGAATGCTTTTTTGCAAAACTTGAATGATGAGGAGAAGAATGCACTTAAGGAACAATGTCAGAAACTAAGTCAAGCAAACATGCTCATGAAGAATGAAATGCAAGATTTGACTATGAGGTTATCAAAAGATATTGAGGACAAAAATAAGAATGAAGATAATTTTGTTATATCTTTGAAGAACAAATTTGATGAATGTGGTAGATTGACTCATGAGAATAATTTATTGAGAATTGATTTGGCACATTCCTAGAACAATGAACAAGAACTTGAAAGACAAATAACTACTCTGAGAGATGATCTAACTACGCAAGTGAGTATAAAGAAAAATTCAAGATTACTGTTGCACAGTTGGATGACTTATTGAAAAGACAAAGGCATATTGATGATTATAGAGGACTTAGATTTGTACAAGGTGAAAGCTCCGATACTGCAAATGAAGATTAGACAACTGGTATGCAGAACTCATCATAACAGAGGAAATTGGTAAGGCAATCTAATGCTTATAAATTAAATGGCAGATGTTTTGTTTGCAACAAATTTGGGCATATGGCTAAACAATGTAGAAATAAAGAAAATAAAAATTATAATTATGTTCCCGATCAATGCACAAATTGCAAGAAATATGGTCATAGATCAGAACATTGCAGAATGAATGTTAAATGTCATGCATGTGGAAAGTTTCAAAATTTTGCTAATCATTGTAGGTCAAGGAATGACACCAGATTTGTCAAAGCAATTCAGAAGAACAATGTTACATGTTATGTATGCAATAAAATAGGTCATATTGTTAAATACTGTAGAAGGAAGACTCAACCAGTTAGCAATGATAAAGATAATGAGAAAGGAAAGTAGAAGGTAGATGAAATACAACAAGATCACACCAAGAGATGGGTTATAAAATCTAAAGAACCAAGTGGAGATGGATCTACATCGGTAACTCCACTAATAGAATAGGGTAATCCTCCACCAGGAGGAAATTCCACTGGTAACTAAGGCATAAGCCTTAGGGGTTGGCAAAGTCATTGCAAAATCCTACATATTATCTCGCAGGAGATCTAAGGAGATCTGGAGAGTTGTGTTCATCATTGATGAAGGTTCACCCGACACAAGACTTTGAAAATGACATCCATAGGGTTGTTCGTGAAGCATTTATTATAGAGAAATATTAGGGTTTTATTCACTAATAAAAAGAGGTAAGTGAATTCATTTTCACTCACCGAGCATTCAAGCATTTAGAGTGAAGAAAAAGGTGAATTAAGAGCAAGCAAAGGCATTCTGAAAGGACTTTGAGCATAAACACTCAATCTTCCACCAACATTCACTTTCAGGTATTCTTTGAAATGGCATTTGGATCTTCAGATCCTACTTTCATTTCAAATCCCACCATTTTCGAAGTCAAGGATAGGTTAAGGCCTGTATTCAAGGAGGTTCCCAAAATTGCTAAGAAATAAGACTTTGCGGAAGCATTTTCTAGGGTTCCTGATGGCGTGATGTATGTTGAAGATGTGAGGGCATACATTCATTGAACCCTGGAGGATCTAGGCATAGAGGAAATCAAAATCATGTATCAATCCATGATACTAGGAGACTTTAGAACCATCGAATCAGAATACAAAGAAATTGGGGATTTAGGGTTAACCGGTATTCTGTACATACCGAAATTCAAGGATGAATTTGTCAGATAAGTTCTGAGCGAGGTTCACAATGAGTTTATCTAGTTGGATAGGCCTTACATGATCATGAAGGAGGCTATTCAAGAATTCACTGGCTTACCCAAAGTCAGACAAGAACCTAGCAAGAAGATTTCCAACACTGAGGTCGAGAAACTCACCGGTGCGACTCCTTATAGCAGAGCAATGAGGATCAACACAATCACTGGAACTGATGTGAAATTTGCAAGCATAATAATAGGTTATAAGATAACTCAATCCAACTGATTGAATTTTGTTGCTAGTTCATGCATTCATGCTGCATATCAGATGCTAAAGAATAATGCAAAGTATGATTTATGTGAATGTATGAGGAGTGAATTGATGTTGAACCTTGGGAAGATCAAGGGAGTTAAGAAAGAAACTTTCAGATATGGAAATTTGATTATTTGTTTAATGCTTTACTTCCTGAATGAGCTACCTAGTCTTGGAAAGAAGCATTGGGCTCATGAAATACCGGTAGGTATGCAGATCAAGGAAGCAATCACTGGTCTTGGTACCGGTAGAGATGAGAAACTTTGGGGGTATTTCAAAAAATTCCAAGAAAACATGATGCAGAGGGAGAGAATATCAAAGTAAATTGTGGAGAAGTACTCCACTGATATTTGTTTTATGGTGAAAATCGATGAAACCCTTATGGAGGCAGTTGAACCTAGGACAATCTGGATTACTAAGCTTGGATATGAAGTGGATGATAGCATTTTTGAACTCTATACAAAAATGCTGCTAGATGCCCCATTGGATGACAAAATAAAGCATTTTGGTACAGTAGAAGGAAAGGCCCTTGAAGTCAAAACTAGTTTTAATAGGAAGAGAAGAGAGAAGAAAATAGAAAAGATGTTTGCATATGTACAGGATGTAATTTATAAGATAGACCCTCAACAAGGTTCTAGATCCAAACCGGCAGTAGAACTAGCAGTGGCTAGTACTACAAAGGTGAAGAAGCTTGAAACTTACATTTCTACCATCACTTTTGATTCTGACCCTGAGGACAACGAACCTCTAGCATTCAGAAGGGTACAAAGAAAGAAAGTGGATCAACCACTAGTAGAGCAAAAGAAGGAAGAGCCTAGGAGGAGACTTGTTAGAAAGGCAACTAAACCTACTGCACCACCACCTCAGGCAAGGAAGCCTCTGTAGAAGAGGAAACCAGTCACATCTACATCGGCAACCACAAGCAAAAAGAAGAAAGGTGATGACACTGAGTCTGGTAAGACTAAAATGACTTATGCTAAGCTAATTGATGAAATAACAAAAGATGGAATTTTGAAAAATGTATCTATGTATTATGAAGATTTAGAGGATGACGAGGAAAATGAAATAGAAGAGGCTATTTTGTTACATATAGACATTTCTAAGAAAGCCTTAATAGAATTTTGAAGGAGATACCTCTATCTTTGTATAATAAACTTGATGCTAGAAGACTTGACGCTGTCAAGAGGGATAGGGAGATTAAGGAAGTAGCACTTTTGGAAATGTGTGGTTCTATAAACAATGAGGAAATGAAAAGATGCATAGATGTTGCAAATAGGACAATTTTTCAGTAGTAAACCCCAATAGATAAGTCTTATGATGGGCAGAGTAAATGAGGTGATAAATGAGACCAGTAAGGGTTGGACCAAATTATTCTAGAAGAATCCAGACCTTCTTACATCTCAAGAAGAATTTGAAAAAGCTACATCTTCCACCATTCCTGACAAATCAAAAGGGAAAGGTATTTTGGGTAGTTCAACTCCAATTTTGACTACACCGGTAATAACTACAGCCATACAAACACAACTGGCAGTAAAGGAGAGTGTACAGTCCATACTGACTTAAACTATTTTTGAGCATGGAAATATACAAGATACTATAAATACTGTGGATAATATTCCACCAACAGTAATTGACACTGTACCAAGTGGCAAAGCCACCGATGCAAAAGAGGTTGTAAAGGATAAGCTAAAGGAAACTAAATCTATACCGACAGTTAAAACTGATTCCCCAACAAAGGTTTTGGTGATTGACACTTCTCAAGTTGAGAAGAAATCCGTCACTGAGATGAGTCCCACTGAGTTGATGATGATGGCAACTCAAAAACTATTAAAGGAGGGTATTATAGACAAGGGAATAATTGATCAATCAATTATAGTATTACACATATTGTTACCTGATTGTAAGATTGAAGATGGAGCAAGCCCTTTCGACAAGCTCAAGACTGTAATAGAACATATTTCTAACAAATTCCAATCTCTGAGACAAATTGCAAACTGACGGGCTCTAGAAAGATTTACTATAGCTAAAAGAGTAGCATTTGACTAGATAATAGAAATAGAGAAAAAGAAAATTGAGGCCAAACTCATTCTTATTGAGAATTGTTTGAAACAAGGTACAAATATCTACAGGGTCTATTGTAACATAGGAATTCTTACAGTTAATGTACATAGCAGATTAAAGGAGTTACATGATAAAGTAGCTAGCATTGCAAACACTTTTGATGGATTAACCGCACTGACCATATCTGTTGATGGACAAATTTAGTCTTTGAAGAACCAAATTTATGCTTTTGAGAAGGAGAAAGATAAAGTCATTAGGAGAGAAAGAAGTTTTAGAAGATTGGTGAGTCCCACATTGGATTCACTGGGTGTTCATAAGAGAGAGTGCATGGACATGATTGCTAAACCCACACCGATAGATGTCAAGGAGAAGGAAACACTTTCCCACTTACTAAGTGGACTAGCATCTATATCTGACACCTTGAAAACCGGCTAGGATACATATCTTCAGTTGTTGTATAAGGCTTACCCATAAATTTGAAGTTGGTTAAACTCCAGTGAAATTAATAGTATTCATTTATTATTTTTTTTTTGAATTCTTTCAATTTTTTCATCGGTCTTTGGTATTGATGCCAAAGGGGGAGTATGTATATATGTGAAAAATATAAGAAAAATCAGACAAGATCACATGGGAAGGATATCAGAATATCAGAAGGATTGTATTGCTCAGGGGGAGCATAATTTAGTTAAACCGACAGGGAATCCATTTTTCACATGAGTGTTGCCATCAATGCCAAAGGGGGAGATTGTTAGCAATTAACACTCATCAGATTCATTTTGTTGTCATTGATGGTAACAAGAGTAGATGGAAGTCATATACCGGCATTAGGAGGCATATATCTATAGACACCGACTTTGGAGCATTCAGGGCTACATCGGCACCGACACTGACATCAGTACTTGAAGGAAGTTGACATCTAGGGAGATTTATATAGTAAATCATTTTGTACTTATTGTCAAGGCCAACATTGAATAACTTTTGTAAAAGCATTGTAAGCCGACATAAGGCATATTGTTTGTAATGGGTATATAGGTCAGTCTACTAGGTCATTTTTGGTAATGATAGAAGAGATGACATAGGAGAATATAGAAGAAATATATAATGCAAAGTATATGTATTTAGATCATCTGTATGTGAATGTTATATCATTTAATGATCTGTAGATAGCTTGGAAAGCATTCTTGGAGGAGAAAAGATACTAGTACTAGTGTTCAGGGTTTATGAACTGGTACTGAGCAGAGCTAGAACCAGAACTCTATTTGGCATAGCACATGCATTTTTGAGTTCAAATTTATTGTTTTAATTCAGCAGAAGCTTGTAGTCAGTGAGACTCTTTAGTGATGAGCAGTATGCTCTAGGCAAGGTTCCTTCCTGCATGTGCAGGCCCCCATCATATGTAATATCCTTTCATATGGCCAGTGAACTAATATTGTGGGTCACAAATCCCACCGTGGTTTTTCCTCTTTGAGGTTTTCCACGTATAAATTTTGTGTGTTATGATGTTCATTTATGTGGATGATTGTTTTGCTTCATGTTATATGTTTATATTTTTACTGGTTTATATGTGTATGGTATAAAAGGATAAAATCTTGCGTTACCAATAGAACACTGATTCAGCCCCCCCTCTCAATGTTCTTGGATCCCAACAACAACAACATACTCAGCTTCAACAGTAGATAAATAGGTACATGATTGCTTCTTGTTGATCCATGAAACAAGTTTCTTTCCAAGAAAGAAACCTCCACCGGATGTGCTCTTCCAGTCATCAACATCTCTAGCCCAATCTACATCTGTATATGCACATAATGTAAAGTTATCATTTTTAGGGTACCATAAACTATATTCAAATGTACCTTGCAAATACCTAAAAATCCTCTTCATCACACTCACATGATTTTCTCTAGGATCACTCTAAAATCTTGATATAATACAAACAACATTCATTATGTCAAGCCTAGTCTGAGTCAAATAAAACAGATTTCCAATCATAGATTTATATCTTGTAGGATTTACCGGTGCAAAAACATCTTTTCTTATCAGTTTCTCACTTATAACCATAAGAGTACCAACCGGTTTAGAGTTTTCCAAACCAAATTTATTCAATAACTCTCTAGCATGCTTAGTTTCACAGATGAAAATATCGCTATCAGTTTGAGTAATCTGTAAACCTAAGAAAAAATTCATTCCCCCAATCAAAGACATATCAAATTCTTTCTCCATATTCTTAGAAAATTCCATGCATAACTTATCTTCACCTCCAAAAATGATGTCATCAACAAAGACCTCAATAATTAGTGTATCATCATCAGTGATCTTATAATATAAATTACCGTCAGCATTACCTTTAGTAAAACCAAGCTTCAAAAGATATTTATCCAACCTTGCATACCAAGTTTTAGGTGCTTGTTTCAATCTATATAAAGCTTTCCTTAACCTATAAACCATTTTTGTATCATCTAATAGTGAAAAACCATCGGGTTGCTCAATATAAACGTCCTCATCAAGATCCTCATTCAAAAATGTACACTTAACATCCATTTGATAAACCTTGTAGTTTTTGTGGGAAGCATAGGTAGGAAATAATCTTACAACTTCAATCCTAGCTACAGGTGCAAAAGTCTCTCCATAATCAATTCCTTCCTTCTGAGAATATCCTTTACACACCAATTGTTAGACAGTTCAAATAACCAGAAGACAACTACAAAGGGGGGTGAATCAGTTGTCACAAATTACCAGAACATTTAGAAATTAAAACTTTAATACCGAAACCCAAAACATTAATACCGGAATTCTTAAACCAAATACTAGAATAGCAATTAAACCAATTAATCATAATAAATAATCACAGAATAAATACCATCCATATGACACCAAGATTTATACATGGAAAACTTGGTAAAAGGAAAAACCATGGTGGGAAGCCTACCCATAGTTAGATAATACTTCTGCAGTAAGTATGTGATTACAATTGAGGGGCCTGCACTTGCAGGAAGGCCAATAGCCTAGAGCACACTGCTCATCACAAAAGGAGTCTCACTGACTACATAGAAATCTAGAGTACAATCTGAAAGAAGTGTTTGAATTGCAAAGATAGCATCTCCTATGCCTGAGTACAATTCTCGTTAAGCTCAATACTGGAGGACTAAATCCTCTTACATAAACCTAATTCGATCTCCAATGATAGACCAAATCCTCTTCCTGAATGATATTACATTATTCACCCATTACATATCCATATCCATTCCCCTGACCTTATACCTATATGATCTACAACAAGATCTTACATCATATATATACAAACTCTCGACCATAAACAATCAGTTCGGCCACCAAACAATAAACCAAATACATAATTACAAAACATGTCAGCCTTAGACCAAACAAATAATATCCAACACATAAGACATCCCAGAAACACATCGAGAGGTCCAATCCACATGTTACATTAAGTCAGTCCATAACCTAGATCAACCGGGGCCCAATATAGGTCCACACGCTAAAGCAATGATCTCCATCCACCAATTCTTGAACATGATCACCAAAACCATCCTGAATCTCCACTAGAAGCTGCACCAACACCACTTATGCATATCATCAAAGGTCATCAAAAGTTTTGTCAATGAAACCCTCACCAGAACCACAAACTAAGATTCTATGCAAGCAGGATAGCATCTGATCACCAGACCAAAACCAGCTTACTAATATATGAACATGAGTATCATGAATAAGACAATTCTATAACCAAACCATGTCAGAGACTACCAGATTATGCCAGATCCAAACCAACCAAAAGCCACTCAACCTACCAGGACCAGAAGGGTGTCGATAAAGCATCCAAACATCTAGTGTTAACATGAATGACAAAACATAAGTGCAACACATAATCAATTCCTCCAAATGGCCAACATTTCCATGATACAAGTTCACCATCCAAACCGCAAATCACCAATCATCGTCGATCGACCGATATAATCAAAACAACTATTCTTTACCAGTTAAAGTCCTATTTCAAAGACTTTAGTTCACTACTAGTAAACCCCATCTTCCTATAAGCCAAATCACTTAGATGACAAAACAAGACATCAGGAACATCATTTGACATCAGTTGCCATTAATGGCAACACAAATAACTGATCATGTCATCTATTAATATAATCTCAATCTCTTCATCACAAATAGACTTATATCCTTTACTAGTGCAGTCATCCATCTTCAACTGCATCACCTCATCTGCATTAGTTATGCCAAATGCTAACAAATCCTTCTTGCATGGTTAATGTTATCACCGAGGAATATCTCCTCACTTTACGATTGCATAATCCTATCTATGATGACTCTAATGTGGTTGTGAAGTTATTTGGTGGATTCTCTTGTCCTACTATTGGTTCTATCACCCTTCCTATTGAAGTTCACACTAAATCTATGGATGTCAACTTTTCTATCATTCCTTCTTCTAAGAAATTCTATGTGAATTTGGGCTACCCTTGGCTATCTTCCATGAAGCTATCGCTTCTCCAATTCATAAGTGTTTTAAATTCCCCCACAATGGAGAAATCATAACTGTGAACCCTAGCTTATTTTGTCCATCTGAAAGAAGCCCTAGTGTTCCTATTGATCTCTTTTGGTCTAGGCAATTTCAATCTCTTCCACAAAGGAGCGATGCTCTTTTTTAATCTTATCAAAAATGGAAGAATGATATGATATTACCTTGGGTCAACCTAGATCCCCAACAATTGGCATTCCCATCCTTCTTGAAGATGAAATCCTTACCCTAACAGATAGGACTAATCTTCCTCCTAAGGAAAAACCTCAACCTATTCCTATGGATGTGACTATATCTTCTCCTAAGAAGAACAACAATATTCCTCCTAAGGTTACACCTATACCACCTCCTCATGATGGGCTCGATCTCCTTCCTACACCTAATATTCCTCCTTTATATGGTGTCTTTCTACGTCCTTGATCTTATAGAGAGAAGAGGCCCACCTCTCCTCTTTTCCAATGTAAAATACCTCAACCTACAACTTCAACTATCAAAGAGGATATTGTTCCTCCTTTCATAAATATTATTCCTCCTTCTTAGTCTTCTGCTAAGACTCGATGAAATCATTGTGCGAGAGACTACCGACGAAGGCGGCATGCTCAAGCTCATGAAGTTATTTGTCAAAACATTCAATCTCCCAAGACTCCAATAGTTGATATAATTTCATTTTCTCCTAAGAAAGATGTTGAACCTACATCTCCAAATCATAAGTTGCACAAAACATGTGATGGTTTTACTCCTATTCATGTTCGTATTCCTCTTTCTATAAATCTTGATGAAGAAATGAGTGAAAATGTTATTCATGATGGCAATACAACTTCTAATGCTTGTAATAGTGACTTTGAATATGTTTATCTTGACAAGCATTTATCAACAAAATTTTTACAAACCCTAATTCTAGCTCCTACAATATGATGTAGGAGCATCTCTGGTTCACAACAATCTTGCATCAACCAAAAACATTGTATTTTATGTTTTGTTTTTTGTTTGCATTTCAGTTTTCCTTTTTGTGTGTCCCAATTTTGGCTCACCAGATCTTGTGGATTTGGATTCTACTTGAAGACTTAATCATCTTTCTTTCTTTCAAACTGCATCTCATTTGGATCACTTACTGGCAAGATATCGCTACCAGTTTCCATGACAGTTTCTTGTTACCGGTTACCTGAGACCTATTCTAGTGATCTACCAGAACCCATTCTGAAGCTTACGAAACCTTGAGTGTTGATCTCAATTGTTCTTGGTTTGTGGCCGACCTTATTCATTTCATCCTTTGGATTTTTTGGAGGAATCTCTTAGCGGAGGCTGACCTTATTCATTTTTGTACGTTATGTCTTGTTCTTCGGGTTTTGATCCTTTTGGGCCGATTGGATCCTTTGGATCGATATATATATATATATATATATATATATATATATATATATATATATATATATATATATATAATCATGATTTATAATTCAATAAATTAGAATTAATTAGAGTATCAGATAGATATGTTAGACAGTTCAAATAACCGGAAGACAACTAAGAGGGGGGGTGAATCAGTTGTCACAGATTACTGGAAGCATTAGCGATTTAAACTTTAATACTGGAACTCAAAACAATAATACTGGAATAACAGTTAATCCAATTAAGCATAAACAATAATCATAGAATAAAATCCATCCACACAACACCAAGATTTATATATGGAAAACCCGGTAAAGGGAAAAACCATGGTGGGAAGCCTACCCACATTCAGATAATACTTATGTAGTAAGTATGTGAATTATAATGAAGGGGCCTGCACTTGCAAGAAGGCCAACAACCTAGAGCACACTACTCATCACAAAAGGAGCCTCACTGACGATGTATAAATCCAAACTACAATCTGAAGAAGTGTTGAACTACAAAAGATAACATCTCATATGCCTGAGTATAGTTCTGGTTAAGCTCAATACCAGAGGACTAAATCCTCTTACATAAACCCAATTCGATCTCCAATGATCGACCAAATCCTCTCCCTGAATGATATTACATTATTTGCACATTACATTCCTTGACCATGACCTCTTACAATAACCATGATGATCTACAATGAGATCTTACATCTTATTTATACAAAACCTCAACCATAAACAATCAAGTCGGCCACCATACAATAAACCATGTCGCCCTTAGACCAAAAAAATAATATCCACACATAAGAAATCCCGTAAATACAATAATAGGTCCTATCCACACATTACATTAATGTCAGTCCATAACCTAGATAAACCGGGACCAAGTATAAGTCCACACACTTTAGCAATGATATCCAAATGCCAAGTCTCGAACATGACCACCAACAACATCTTGAAACTCCATCAGAAGTTGCAGCAACACCAATTATGAAATGCATCAAAGATCTCCACCAAAAGCTCTGTCGGTGAAACCCTCACCAGAACCAGAAACCAATATTCTAAGCAAGCAGAATATCATCCAATCATCAGACCAAAACCAACTGGCCAAATATGAGTATGAGTATCATGAACAAGCCAATTCCATCACCAGATTAAACCAGAGCCTACCGGATCATGTCGGATCCAAGTTAATCGAAAAATACTCAATCTACCAAGACCAGAAGGGTGTTGATAAAGCATCCCAACAACTAGTGTTGACATCAATGAGAAAACATCAATGCAACACATAATCAATTCCACCAAATGGCCAATAATCTCCCCCTTTGGCATTGATGGCAACACTAGATGTGAAAAACATCTAAGTACCAAGAAATGCCAAACAAGTCTCCCCATGTGGAAGAAAACCAACAATCTCCTACATATAGCTCTGAATATCAATATTAATCCCCCTTTGAATAATATCTCCGTGAAGTTTTGAATTTCTTTTTCACATCACTATCTCTCCCCCTTTCACATCAATGCCAAAAATCTGACAGAAATATCAAAGCAAAAACATAAGCCTCTGAATCTCAAAGCTGACTACTCCCCCTAAGCAGTAGCATCCCACATCAGTTTTGGAATAATAGTATCTTTGATAATGCATGCCAGACTAATCCCAAACCACATCAATCAAGTCTTTGCTGGAGGGGCAGAAACCCCCAATTTGTCTCTCGAGTACTCAAATGATTCCTTGGATAAAGGTTTAGTGAAAATATCTGTAATCTATTCTTTAGTGTTCACATAAAATAGTTTAACTTCATTTGCTTCCACCTTCTCCTTCAAAAAGTTATACTTGATAGATATGTGCTTTGTCTTAGAATGAAATATCGGATTCTTTGATATATCAATAGCAGAAAAGTTATCATAGTGAATAACTATTGGTGCATCACAATCCACCTTTATATCCTTAAACATTTGCTTCATCCATAAAACTTGTGTACAGTTAGTAGCAATAGCTACACACTCAGCTTCAATAGTAGATAAAGAAGTACAAGATTGTTTCTTGTTGATCCATGAAACCAACTTCTTTCTGAGAAAGAAAGCTCCACTAGAAGTACTTTTCTAGTCATCAACATCTCCACCCTAGTCAGCATTTGTATATGCACATAAAGTAAAGTTATCATCCTTAGGGTACCATAAGCCATATTCTGATGTACCTTGCAAGTATCTAAAAATCCTTTTCATCGCCATCTCATGATTTTCTCTAGGATCACTGTGAAATCTTGAAACAATATAGACAACATTCATAATGTTAGGCCTAGTTTGAATCAACTAAAGTAGACCTCCAATCATAGATTTGTATCTTGTAGGATTTATCAGTGCAGAAACATCTTTCCTTGTCAATTTCTCACTTGTAACCATAGGTGTACTTACCCGTTTAGAATCTCCCATACCAAATTTCTTCAACAATTCCTTATCATATTTACTTTGATAGATAAAAATACCTTGGTTAGTCTAAGTAATCTGCAAACCTAAGAAATTTTTTATCTCACCAATCATAGACATCTCAAATTCTTTCTCCATATTCTTAGAAAATTCTATGCATAATTTATCTTCACCTCCAAAAATAATGTCATCAACAAATACTTCAACAATCAGTATATCATCATCAGTGATTTTATAATATAAGTTACTGTCAGCACTGCCTTTAGTAAAACCAAGCTTCAAAAGATATTTATCCAACCTTGCATACCAAGCTCTAGGTGCTTGTTTCAATCTATATAAAGCTTTCCATAACATACAAACCATATCAGTATCATCTGATAGTGAAAAACCATCAAGTTTCTCAATATAAACTTCCTCATCAAGATCCCCATTAAAAAATGCTTATTTAACATCCATCTGATAAACCTTGTAGTTTTTATAAGTAGCATAGGCAAGAAATAATCTTACAGCTTCAATCCTAGCTACCAGTACTGTGTAGGAGAAAAATGACACTAAGCAAACAGGTCCTAATCTCACTTTCAACCACACACTTGTGGAATACGAAAGAGCCTAGAGGTATCACACAATTGGCTACTTCTTTTTGTGGAAGAGAGAGCCATGGGCTACCTATTAGGATTTCTATTCCTTTGTTGTAAATGATAGATAGAATGATGCAAGTTCAATCCTTAACCCCAAAGTGCAAGTATGAACTAATAACAAGATTGCAGAATTGAACTTAAACTATGGAAAGCTGTAAACACAAGGACAAGAAAAGAATGTAAATGCATACCTGGTGTCAAAATCTGAGTGAAAATGTTCGGGACGGGGGCGTGGGCGCCACTGTCCTGATTCTGCTCCTGAAACTGTTGTTTTGCAACCTGAAAAGTTGTCAGAAAGTTGCTGAAAGTTGTTGTCTGACAGAGGACCAGGGCGCCCAGCGCCCCTATCCCAGGGACCAGGGTGCCCGGCGCCCCTGTCCTGGCAGGACCAGGGTGCCCCACGCCCCTGTCCTGGTCTTTTGCTCTGCAATTTGGTGTGAAGTGCTGTCTTGGCCTGCTTTTCCCAGATCTGCAACTTGCGGCGTCGTCTGAATCCTGAAACCTGCACTTATATCTGAAAAGGGTATGGTGGGCGGCTATATAGGGTTTTGCCTTAGTCAAACCCCTGCTTTGGTGATTTCCACCTCCATGAATAGCCAAGTTGTATTGTAAAATGTATTGTGTGTGCAGACCTAGTGTGTGTGCAAGGTCCTTAAATGCAAGAAAGCAAACTAGAGCAACCTAGAAAGTAAACCCTAATTGCTTGTAAATGATAATGTAAATTCTCTAAATCAAGATGCAAAGTGATCTAAAGCATGAATAAAGGATATATTGAAGCTTATGCAAAGACATGAAAACAACATGAAATCATACCCAACCCTTAAGGGAGGAGTACAAGCCAATCTTTAGTCAGTAATCTCCTATTGTTCTTCAATGTCTCCCAAGCCCTAAATGAATGAAATTGATGAATGCTTGATGGATGGATGTTGAATGTTATTGAAGTCTTCAAAGATCTGCTCTTTCACTGCATAGAAGGTCCTCCCAAGCCAAAATTCGGATCCTTTCAAATGAAGAAAGAGAGCTCTTATATATGAAACCCTAGGTCTTAATTTTGACTTTTGGCCGACCTAGAGATTGAATATCCCGCCAATTTCTTGGGGTTAAGCTTTATTTTATGATTGGATCATGCTCCTAAAATTTCGGGAAAAATGTCCGGGACCATGTTGCACTCCGGGCGCCATGGTCCCAACAACTTTTCACCAAATTTTCAGGGCTGTCGGATATGATGATTTTAGAGAGAATCCCGAAGTTACAGCTGATTTCGAGATGTTTTGACCCCCGAAATCAAGCCCCCAAGTTCAAAATAGGACCTAATTAGGGTTTTTGATTAAATGATGTATAGGAGGAATAAAATGAAAAGGGCACACTTTAATGAAAGGGCCCAACTTTATGATGTAGGAAATGATAAAATAGGACCTTAGACCTAATTAATTTAATTAATTAAGTGCTAAAGGGGAAATGCAATGCAAAACACAAAATGCGCCAAGGCGGGTGCTAAACTAGGTGTGAAATTGTACCACCCTAGCAAGTGCGTACAATTTACGACGCTACATTTAGCCCCCACTTTAGCGGTCATATGAACACTACGTGCATATGCAAGCTAAAGTACAGAAAAGTAAACATTATTTGAAAAAGGATATATCCATAAGTCTATCGAACAAAGCCCCCAGCGGTATCTGCAGTACACAGTTAGGAACCACACCCTACAAAACACATGTTAGATCACAAAATCACCTAATTCTTACTAAGGAAGGTGATGAAAATTCAAGGGTAGCTATATGCCCCCCCCTGTTTCGGCTTGCTAATTTTAGTGAGTTGAAACAGGGTATCATGTTTACCACTTCGAATTATTAAAGAATATTGATGACAAATGCTCACAACAAGATTTGATATGAGATCAAAAACTAATGGAGAATCATTTGGTAAGAAAGAGGACTAAATCTCAATTCCAACACAACAAAGAGTGTGAGGATTTGAGAGTTCTCTAACACAAGATGAAGGATGTAAATGGAAACAAAATGCAAAGAGAAGAAAAGAAAGGAAAAAGCAAGCATGAATACACACATTGGTGATCCATGAGAAGAATAGTGAGAGAGAAAACATGGACTTCTCGCCCCTAGATCTTGTCTAGGTGATCCATGGGAAAAGGACTTTGAAAACTAGCCCCTAGAGTCTGTCTAGGTGATCCATGTAAGGGAGGAGAGTGAGAAAGTCTAGCCTTATGCCGCTAGTTCCACTCAACCTCGTGCATGTGTGTGTAAGTGAGGTTAGAAGCATCTCATAGGAGTCTATGCCCAAGTATGATACAACCTGTATATGTATAGTAAAAAAAAGCGTGACATCTCGCTCTAAGAGTCAGTGCTCTAGTTCCGAGAATGACCCATTGCTCAAAAAGTGTAATGTTTATGTCATAAGCAAAGTAGAACAAGGATACCTACCTTCATCACAAAAGAAGATACCCCAAAAATGCAACAATGTCATAGATCCAAGCAAGAGAGTTTCGCACTCTTTAAGCAAGGATAAGATAGTTGGAAAGGGATATCTTGTAGTATGTGTAAAGGAGATCCTTAGAGGAGAAGAGATCTTTGTACAAAAGCCACCTATCCCCGAGAGGAATTGTTTTAGACAAATATAACATCTTCTAGAATAAGACAAAGAAGAGAATAAGAATGCAATACTTCCTTTTTTTTGCGAGGTGAAAGTGATTCTTAATGAAGGATGACGCTCCTTTTAACCCAATTGGGAGAGTGAATTCATTATGGATGTATTTTACCAAGTGCAAAAGAGGTTGTAGTCAAGTACTTACACCTCTTGTAAGAGAGAATCCTTGAACAAACAACAACAAATGCATACAAGGAATAACATCAAGTAATAAAGTTCACACCATCCACGAAATAGGAAAAAGTGGATCCTTAGATAAAATAAGGAAAGATCATTGCCTCAATGAGAAGGACTTACACAATCTTCTAGGGAGAGATTTGGACATAAGCAAAAGAAGAGATGTATGAAATCACTCTTGTCCCCATAGGAACAAGAAAATTAGGCTATTATGTTGCTTCAAATAAAATATATGATTGCACTTGAAATTGTACCATCATGAATGACAATGAGCCCCCAGTAAATGAGCTACCAATGTCACATAATGATGAGCAGCATAATAGCCATTAATGTTATTTAAAGACATGATAGATTGAATGAGGTATTTGAATATGACATGCTAAATGCTCAACTATAAGTGAGATCAAAAACATGTATAAAATGATAAAAATTGAAGAAGAAAAGTCACAAGAAATCTTAGAAGAGGGATGAGTGTAATTTATTAGAGCCTTATCCTTGGGGAAAAGGACTTTATGATGAATAGGAGATAAAGATTCATAAGTAGATTTAGAAATTTGAGGGGATTCATAAAGAGATTTGTTCATCGCCAAGATTTTCTTATGAGGGGAATGAGAGTTGATAGAAGTAGAAGATGATTTAGTTGAAGTGAGATCATCATCACTACTAAATATAGCATTCACATTGAGAGATGGTCTTTTAGATGCTTTGGTACGTTTGCAGGGATTATAGCCGAGTCCAAAGGCATAATTGTGAAAATTAGTCTCTAGAGGAACTTTTATCCCATGTTCATGAACACCACAACCATTTCCATGATACCCATGCTTAGCAAAAATGCGAAAACCACAACCATAACGATCAGCCATTTCAGGAAGCGAGGGTGGTTTTTCATAAGACAAAGAATCAAACTCTTCATAATTAGAGGTGTGAGGAGAAGAAGTTTGAGAGGCGGCCACAAAATTATTGCTCATAGGTTCAAGTAAGACTGACTGATCTCTAGTTTCTTCCTTCTCTTTAACTTTAAGCACTCTAGGAGGAACCCTATACTCACCTACAAAGGTGGGATTAAAGTCAAGAGATCCCCAATCATCTTCTGCGAGAACCTTCTCAGGATCAAAAGCCTTTTCATGTGTAGATTCAAGTTGAGAAGAATCTTCATTCAAAGAATTTTGATTATCAAAGGATGATGATTTGTCCATAGGTAAAGAGTCATCACTAGAAGAGGAAGATTTAGAAGAACTCCCTTTGGAAGTAGATGTTTGCAAACAAGCTTGAAAATTAGTATCACCTATCAAGGTATATGTCTTATTGTTATAAATGAATTTAACTTGTCTATGCAATGTAGAGGGGACAACTTGCATACCGTGAATCCAAGGTCTCCCTAATAACAAGTTGTATGTTAGATTTCCCGACATAACATGGATAGGAGTAGGCAAAGTAACAGGTCCCACTGTGATGGGTAAGGTGATAATACCTAATGAAGACTTAGCCACATTATCAAAGCCTCGAATGGGATGAGAGTCAGGCTCAATAAGGGATGTATCCACATTCATCTTATGCAATAGATTAATGCTACACACATTAAGGCCAGAGCCATTATCTACTAGTGTTCGTCTTATAGCAGTGTCATTTATGATAACCACAATCATCAAGGGATCATATTGATGTTGAATTTCACTAGTAGGCAACTCATCTTGGGTAAACACAATTTGAGCTTTAGGATTCATCACAGAGTTAACCAAAGACACTATATTACTAGATGTATTAGGTGGAGGAACATTCAAATCTTTCAAGGCATCTTGTAACATTCCATGATGAGCAGAAGAAGTTTGGATCAAATCCCAAAGGGATATCTTAGCAGGGGTAGCTTTAAGTTGTTCTATGAGATCATATTCCTTACCAAGAACTTGTGAAATACGTGGAGCTTGGGGAAGAATAGGTTGGGAAGGAGGAAGTGAAGTTGGGATAACTGGAGGAGGATTAGGTTGCCTATTGTTTCTTGTGTTATAGGTATGAGCAACCGCATGATAACTCTCTCGAGTCAGTTGCTTAGCATACTCATAAGGGCTCTTAGAAGAATAACCTCCTTGCACAGTAATAATAGGTTTCTTGGGAGTGCAAAAAGAATCATTAGCATAACCACCTTGAACCACTAAGATAGGCTTATTTAAAGGTTGAGAATTTTGAGAAGGACAAGCACCTTGGACAATGAAGAGAGGTTTGTTAGGTGTCTCATTCACATGTATCAAATTGATTGAGGATGGTTTAGAGGAATGAACAAAAGTGTTGGAAGAATTGTTGATAGTCTTCTCTTGCACTAAAATCTCATCATGAATTAAATCAATTTTAGGAGAGAGACAAGGGGTAGGCATTGATGTCCTAGTAGGAAGAGGAAAGGTCATATCATCCTCTATCATCAAATTATCTACATGGGGAATAAACTCTCTAGGAGAAGAGTCAACATTATTCTCTAAAGTCTCACTTTTGAGAGGGAGATCTTTGAAAGAGATGTTAACCATCTTGCTTTGAACTAGGGTATCCTTATGAGTAGAACCAAGTTGAGGAGAGGGAGATGCTTTTTTAGAAGGAGAATAATTGAGATTCAAGGAAGGTGAGGAATTATCAAGGGAGAGAGAATAATCTACACCTTCTTCTAATGGTTCATCCCAAATAGTGAAGTGGTTGAAAGGAATGTTTCAAGTATTGTCAATTTCGGGAGAGGAGATAACATTGTTTATTAATTCCTCATCCTTAGGAGGGAGAGCATCAATAGATGTGTTAAACTCATCCTCTTTCCTCAAAATATGTTCAATATGATCTTTAGGGGAGAGAGAATTAAGGAAATTGCTTATTATTTCATCTTCTTTCTCTAAGGGATGCTTATGAGTAAAACAAACTTTAGGAGAAGGGTAAGCATTCATCATTAATTCATCATCTCTAGTGGGAATTCTGTTGGAAAAGGAAATGCCATCACTAGGAAATGTAGGGATAATGTCATCTTCTTGCACAAAAGGATCCTCATGAAGGGAGTGTTTTTTAGGAGGAACATGAACATATTTCTCCAAAGATTCATGCTTAGGAAGGAGATCTTTGAAAGAAGTGTTCATAACCTCTTGTTGAACTAACATGCCCCCATTGGAAGGACCAACTTTAGGAGAAAATAAGTCAATGTCCATCAATACCTTTTCACTTAGAGAGGCATCATGTAGGGAAGGTAAAGTAACATTAAGAAAGGTGTTTATGATATTATTCTCTTCCTCTAGGATAGCTAAATAGGAAGGGTACATTTTAGGAGAGTTGTCAAGATCACTCTTAAAGTCTTCATCCTTAGAGTATGGGAGAGTCTCAAAGGGATTGATAGAAACTCTTTTAGGCACTAAAATGTTGTTATAGATAGGGAGAGGTTCTTTAGGAGAAGGAAAAATTGAAACAAGAGAAGCTAACCCATTATCACATCTATGAAATGAATGCATCATGACAACAATTTTCCTCTTTCAAATGATAACACATACAAAATAGAAGGAAATGTTCAATGCAAGCACTTAGAATGTAGATTTAGAAAATGAAATTTATGATTCAAATGAGTTCCTAAATCAGATTTGAAATTATTGATCCCAATTAAGCTATCCACAAGTTCAACTTTGAATTGAAAAAAATTAGGGTTTTAGCAAAAATTTCCTCTAAATTTTTTGAATTTTGCAAGAAATTAAAACTTGTAAATAGCATAAACACTCAAATTTGAAAAATAAATCAGAATTAGAGAAGATTGGAGTTCACGTCGGGTTCACCAAAATGTGTAGGAGAAAAAGTGACACTAAGCAAACAGGCCCTAATCTCACTTTCAACCACACACTTGTGGAATACGAAAGAGCCTAGAGGTATCACACAATTGGCTACTTCTTTTTGTGGAAGAGAGAGCCACGGGCTACCTATTAGGATTTCTATTCCTTTGTTGTAAATGATAGATAGAATGATGCAAGTTCAATCCCTAACCCCAAAGTGCAAGTATGAACTAATAACAAGATTGCAGAATTGAACTTAAACTATGGAAAGTTGTAAACACAAGGACAAGACAAGAATGTAAATGCATACCAGGTGTCAAAATCTGAGTGAAAATGTTCAGGACGGGGGCGCGGGCGCCACTGTCCTGATTCTGCTCCTGAAACTGCTGTTTTGCAACCTGAAAAGCTGTCAGAAAGTTGCTGAAAGTTGTTGTCTGACAGAGGACCAGGGCGCCCAGTACCCCTGTCCTGGTAGGACTAGGGCACCCCATGCCCCTGTCCTGGTCTTTTGCTCTGCAATTTGGTGTGAAGTGCTGTCTCGGCCTGCTTTTCCCGAATCTGCAACTTGCGGCGTCGTCCGAATCTTGAAACCTGCACTTATATCTGAAAAGGGTATGGTGGGCGGCTATATAGGGTTTTGCCTTAGTCAAACCCCCGCTTTGGTGATTTCCACCTCCACGAATAGACAAGTTGTATTGTAAAATGTATTGTGTGTGTAGACCTAGTGTGTGTGCAAGGTCCTTAAATGCAAGAAAGCAAACTAGAGCAACCTAGAAAGTAAACCCTAATTGCTTGTAAATGATAATGTAAATGCTCTAAATCAAGATGCAAAGTGATCTAAAGCATGAATAAAGGATATATTGAAGCTTATGCAAAGACATGAAAACAACATGAAATCATACCCAACCCTTAAGGGAGGAGTACAAGCCAATCTTCAGTCGGTAATCTCCTATTGTTCTTCAATGTCTCCCAAGCCCTAAATGAATGAAATTGATGAATGCTTGATGGATGGATGTTGAATGTTATTGAAGTCTTCAAAGATCTGCTCTTTCGCTGCATAGAAGGTCCTCCCAAGCCAAAATTCGGATCCTTTCAAATGAAGAAAGAGAGCTCTTATATATGAAACCCTAGGTCTTAATTTCGACTTTTGGCCAACCTAGAGATTGAATATCCCGCCAATTTCTTGGGGTTAAGCTTTATTTTATGATTAGATCGTGCTCCTAAAATTTAGGGAAAAATGTCCGGGACCATGTTGCACTCCGGGCGCCATGGTCCCGACAACTTTTCACCAAATTTTCAGGGCTGTCGGATATGATGATTTTAGAGAGAATCCCGAAGTTACAGCTGATTTCAAGATGTTTTGACCCCCGAAATCAAGCCCCCAAGTTCAAAATAGGACCTAATTAGGGTTTTTGATTAAATGATGTATAGGAGGAATAAAATGAAAAGGGCACACTTTAATGAAAGGGCCCAACTTTATGATGTAGGAAATAATAAAATAGGACCTTAGACCTAATTAATTTAATTAATTAAGTGCTAAAGGGGAAATGCAATGCAAAATACAAAATGCGCCAAGGCGGGTGCTAAACTAGGTGTGAAATTGTACCACCCTAGCAAGTGCGTACAATTTACGAGGCTACAAGTACAAAAGTTTCTCCATAATCAATTCCTTCCTCCTGAGAATATCCTTTACAAACCAATCTAGCCTTATTCCTTATAACTTGACCATCCTCATTCAATTTATTCCTAAAACCCCATTTAGTTCCAATAACATTTTTATTTTTAGGCCGGGGAACCAAAGTCCATTTGTATTTTTTCTCAATCTGATCTAATTCTTCTTCCATAGCTTTTAACCAAAATTCATCTTTACATACCTCAAAAATTGATACCGGTTCAATTTGTGAAATTAAACATACCTCATTAGTTTCCAGTCTCTTTCTTGTCATCGCTTCATTTCTCTTATCCCTAATGATTTGATCTTCAAAATGATTCAATCTCACATACCTAGGAGTCTTCTGACTCTCTGTTCCTCTTGCCCATTCTTCAGTTACTGTACAATTCTCTAATGTTGGCAGAGTAACTAGTTCAACTCTCTGGTCCCATAAAGGTGCTACCCATTCAGATATAATAATTTCCACTGCCGGTTCCTTCTCATAAACTCTGATGTGACTTTTTCTCAGCTCATCTACTTTGACATTAGCACTCTCCACAATCCTCTGCAATCTCTTGTTATAACATCTTTATGCTTTGCTTTCATTAGAATAACCAAGAAATATGCCTTCATCACATCTAGGATCAAATTTTCCAATAGTATCATCTCTCCTGATATAACATTTGCTACCAAAAATTCTAAAATACTTAACTATAGGTGTATTGCCAAACCGTAATTCGTAAGGTGTCTTACTGGTTTCTCCTTTGATATGTACTCTATTGAATGTGTAAACCGCTGTACTCACTACTTCTCTTTGTGTGTGTGAAAAGTGGATTGTATATGTATCTGGAATACACAACACTTCAACTAAGTCATTAGATGCATGGTTAGTAAATCAATCAACAATATATAATAAACCATCACAAAGCGACCTATTTCCTTCTAGTAGAAGCGAGTTTAGTCTTGCTCTTAGATTTCATATGCAATACCAGTGACTAGACAACATCTAAACGAAGCATTTAATCTATATGAGTATGAATTTGAGCTAAATAGATGCAAGATTTAGCTAGATAAATGCAAGATATGAAAGATCAATGAATATTAAGCTAACATGATTAAGCTATCATGAATATTAAGCTAAATGATTTAACAAATATGTAATAACTAATATGCAAATACTCTCAATATGAAATCTTTATGAACCTAGAGCAAAAACAACATAATAACAATATATTCTCCAAGATCCTTGATTAGGAGATGAGAGCCTGAATTTATAGACAATTCAGAAAGAAGCCAACGACTGAGATCAAATGAGGATGAGCGGTCAAGATTTTCCAAGAGAAGCACAATCCAGCCGAATTGATGTGATTGACTGCTTTTTTTAGTTTTGAAGGAAATTGAACTAAAATTAAGATAAAATTAGAAAAACCTGATTTATTCTCTATTTCATTCAATTTTGTGATTTAATTATTTTAATTGCTTTTCTGAGATTTTTCAATTTTTAATTTGATTTTCAAGATTATCTCCATTTGATTTCTTTTCTCAAATTTTAATTATTTTTTCCAATTAATTCCTTTTTTTATGATTTAATGGAAAATTGATTTATTTAATTAAATATACTAGGATATTTAATAAAATAAATAGGATAATTGTTTAAAAATGATTTACTTGAAATGATCAATTAATTAAATATTTATTTAATTAATTTAGAGTGATTAATTTGCCATGTGACATTTAATGATTTTAGAAATTAATTGTGTGCTCAAGATTAATTTTAATTGCCTTTGGTTAGGACCTTGGTGATGTTGTCGAGATTAGGGGGCCCATGGTTTAGACGACCATTTTTAGGGTATTGCATTTGTCCCTATTTGAATTGATGTGCGAGTAACGCATTGATTCAAAGAATAATTGATGTCTAGGAGATACTAGTTTTGAACTTAATTGATCACGAATGAGATGAAGAGGGAGGTATTCAGTTTGTTTTGAAATGATGAAACTGAACAGACTGATTGAAAGTGATATCGATCTCAAACTTGATTGAACTAGGACTGATGAAGAGAAAAGATACCAAACTTGAACTTGATGGATCAAGAAGCGGATCTTACTGATCTAGAACTTGATTGAACTAGACACAGTGAGCAGAGATAAAACCGATCTTGAACTTGATGGATCAAGACACGATGAGCAAAGATAAACTGTTCAGCTTGATTTGATGCGATGAAATTGAACACCTTCTTAGATTGAATGTGTGATCAAAGATACTATTTAAACCCTTGATTGAGTTTAAACGAATAATTAGCTTGATGAAAAGCGATGAAACTGATTAGCGTTAAGAGATTGTTTCAGATGAAGAAATATTAGCTTGATTTGATGCGACAAAATTGATAATGCCCCTAGAGATTGATTTGATTCAGATGATCGAGAACTCTCAACTTGATATGAAGCGATGAAGCTGAGATGCCCCTAGTGATAAGCTCTTGTTTGATGTTCGGTAAAGATTAGCTGCTCGACTTGTAATGAAGATTTTGAAAGAAATTCTCATCTTTGAGGGTATGATCACTGATGATGATGTCATGAGTATGCCCCCTCGGGAGTGAAATTGAAAGACTGACAGGCTGTGCAGTGATTTTAAGAAATTTGATAAAAAGATGAAGCAATTAATGATTTGAGCACAAAGAATGATTTAGAGGGCCATTTGAAGATTCAGTGTTGATTGATGAGAGATTCAATGCAAATTGAAGAAAAGAATGAGCAGTTGATGAAAGCGCTAAGTGGTCACAGGTGTGAAAATGACTAGGAAGATGATCTCGGATTTCGATTTTGATCCCAAAAATGGAATCAGGACAAGAAAATTAGCTTAGGGTACAATTTTCACGTCCATCAAAGAAAGTTTGAAAATTAGGGATTAGGCTATATAAGGGGTTCATGTGTTATTTTCAATTCATTTTCACCTCCCAAAGTTTGAAATTTGAAAAGCTCTCTACAAAGAAAAATGGCCATTCCGATCCAGAAGCATCGATTCGAGTGCTAGAGATGACATAATCGACCACAGAACTACGACCCAGTGGCAAGTGATACATCTTAGGCCTATGCATTTCTTGAATTTTGACTTTTGGTTGAATTTTTTGTATTTTATTTGGATTTAAAGTTGTTTTGCCTCAGTTTGTTGTGCAGGATAATACCATTTCTCGTACGACAAACTATGTATCTTTTGTTTTGTCATATGGTCTTATAGGGTTTATCGTCTGGTATCATCCCATGTCTCATACGAGATTGTTCTTGGGTGCCCATTATACCATGCTATATGTTATGTTTTATCATATGGGGATAATTTATCATACGGAGTGTAATCCTTATTCATACAAGTTTCTGCTGCTCTATGAAAACTCGTATGAAAAACAACAAGCATTTTTGAGAGTCTAGACAATAATTTTGAATTTTGTATATGTGGATTCGCGAGCATGCTTATCATTTTTTTAGCACAATTTGGATCAAGTGCTGATAGTTTTTATGTTTGATTTTGCAGATTCGATTGTCGGATATTCTATTTCTGTGTGTATATCCGCCAACGATGGGGCTAGTCTGTGGATTATAAGATGTAGATAGAGCATATATTGATTTGAGTGGGTTTGGATACCTTCTACAGATTCCTAATATATGTGTGAATCACAGGATGCTACTACATTAGTAGAGCATTTTCATTCTAAGCATAACACCTTTCATCTACTAGTTGGAGAGATGACGATTACATCAGAGGATGTATACACGATTCTCAGGATTCTGTTTGCTAGAGACAAGGTTGATTATGATTCAACTTAGTGGTCAGGTTTTTTAGCATTGAAATGGATATTCCACAATGAGACTATTATTGAGCATGCTATCACATGGGATGTTTTGATGAACAGATATAGTGAGCAGTATCTGCTGGCATGCGTTTTAGTAGGTATTATCAAATGTTTTTTAATGCCTGATAGAGGAAAACAAGGCTTTCTTTATGGTTGGACTAGGATGCTGGAGAGGCTATTGACTCATCTGGAGAGATTGGGGTGAGGATCGTGTTTGCTTGCCCATATGTATCATGAGATGCACGAGATTGTGTATCGGGAGGGTAAGAGCATCGTAGCAGGGGTTTAGTGTTACAGATATGGGCATGGGAGCACATCCCAGTATGTAGGCCTATAGTAGATGATTCTAGAGAGGCACACTAGCCTATTGTGTATTGTTATTTAGGGTATGTTACTCAGCCTCATCTAGGCAAGATGGACTATTAGAGGAAGTAGCTAGATGATTTGATTATCGTAGTATGGAGACCGTATAGGGGTCTGGAGTTGTGGAATGATTGGAGAGCATGGTGGAAGGACATTTTCATGACTTGGCCTCTCATTGGCCGATTAGTGTCTATAATTGAGTGGTTTGTAGTATCTAGGGCGATGAGACAATATGGGAGACTGCAAGGTATATCCCAGGAGTTCACAGCCTATGCCCAGTATGGAGAAGAGGAGAGACGATGATGGGCCCCGAGACTATCATATGTGTTGAGCATGTAGGAGCTAGTCGGTTTACAATGATAAAGATGTAATTACTTAGAGGATGTTTTAGATGCAGGGGTATTGCCCCAGTACAAAGACTGGTTTCAGAGACATCCTTTTCCTTGGTTTACAGATCCTGAAGAGCATGCACCTCTTATAGAGGAGGTTGAGGATGAGGCACCAACATAAGCATAGGTACCAGGTCAGGTACAGGATGCGGATAGGTATAGGGATAGATAGTGGAGGTACCTAAGCGGGAAGGAGGGGATCACGGGGCTAGTAGCAACAAAGTACCAGCTGGAGCTAGATAGTGACAAAGAGAGGAGGGTGGATCTCTAAGGATTGTTGGGGTTGAGGCTAGTGGTGCTAGGGCAGCAGAGGGTGGCGGTGAGGAGGAGAGAGAAGCTCCTAGGTAGGTGAGGCAGCGGAGAGAGGAGTAGGGAGGCAGAGGGGCTAGGAGAGAGCAGAGGGTACCGGATGTAGTACGGTCTTTGAGGACTAGATTGGCAGGTTTGTAGCCATAGTTGACAGTGGCGCAGACGTAGCTGGCAAAGTGAGATCAATAGCTTGTTGAGATCAGAGCTAAGCATGATGGACATCTTGTAGAGGCAAGAGCAGATTGAGATCAACAGCTTGTTGAGGTGAGAGAAGAGCGAGATCGACAACTTGTTGAGGTGAGAGTAGAGCGAGATGCTCTTCAGCAAGAGGTTTTGCATCAGACGAGTCGTGCAGCCTATTATGTTGCAACTTATAGTGTAGCAGTCCTAGTAGCACAATAGGTTGTTCCATATTCCCAGTATATGGCTCGATCTGAGGGAGCTAGGGCACCCAGACAAGATGTTGGTTACCAGGCACCACCTCGTCCACCTGGTGATGAGGGAGAGGAAGAGAGCTAGCTTATTATATCTCTTAGATTTTGTTATATACCCTATTTTTTGTAGCCTATACGATTCTATCTCTGATGAGTCATTGTATTTGATAGTTGATATCATTTGTACTCTAAGACATTGAGATTATGATGATATATACGAGCTCTTAATTTGATTTCATCATACTTGTGTTGATTGATTATGAGATGTTTTTTCTATATGCCTTATTCTATATGTATGCATATCTTTTCAATATGGATGTATGGAATGCAGATGAATATGGATGTTTATTTTGTTTGTTTCTTTTTCATATGCAAATGGATGATGAAAATGAGTAACTAGTAATCTAAATGTTTATTATTACTATTTTTTTTAATCAATGGTATGAATGCAAACAAGTATGTAATGAAATGTATGGATTTATATAAGATGCTTATGTATACAGCTAACATCTCAATACACAAGTACTCGATCGGAGAAATGATGATGAAAAAGAGACCACTTAGTTGAGAAATGATGATGCTTCAAACTCTCAAAAAGATAAACAGATTATTGTTATCATGCCAAAATCATTCTAAATGCATAAAATTTAGAATGAATGCAACCTAAACCTAGTCACTGGATTTGAAATGCTTAATTTTCATCACTGAGTGTTTTAGAAACATAGCAGGCATAATAGAGTTCCTTTTCTCATTCATATGCAATATTAATTATCTTGTCCGCAATGACCCCCTTTTTCCTTCATATTCTTGGACAAATTGTGCATGCATCTAGATTGCACATTAAAGAAATTCCTTCAAACAGACAAAGAAATGACTCCAATTTCCCTATAGCATGCAAATAAGCGAAGTTGAGGTATGTGTGGTGATTTCACCTTGATGTGAAGGCACTTATCACAGACACCCAGCTAATTAGATGTTTCCAGATCATCGAATTCATTCCTACAAGAAGAAAACATAGAAAAGTATTATGCCCCCAATCCTTGCTCATCTTAGTTAAAATAGACTTCCTTGAGTTACTCAGAGGGAATAATAATTGAAAACTAATTTAAAAGACAACACCCAAAAAAAATTCATGCATATCTCAAACAGTGTAGTGATTATTTTCAGTAGTCTTGTTTTTGCTTGTTTACTCAATGATAAGACTCTTCAGTAGTTAGGAGACAGGTGACTGACTCAGAGTGGATGATTGGGTACCACTGACAAAAACATGACTTGGTTGATACTGCTTAGGACATGTAAATTGCTCAGTCGATTACCCTAAGACTAGGACATTGATCAGTTTCAAGCCATGAGGGTTCCAAAAGAACCAAGATGTCACAAAAGAGACTAAAATATATGTACAAGTGAAAGCAAAGATGTAGGAAAGCGGGAGTGAAAACGGGAAATGCCAAAGTGGCATTGATAGATGAAGAAATTGAGTACAAGAGGCGCCTATATAATAGGTTTTCACTTGCTTGGCAAATTTTTTTTTTTTTTTTTTTAGGACATTTTAAGATTTTTTAGGATTTTTTTCAGAACATTTTAGCTATACAAGTTGCTGGATCAGAGAATTGTAAGTGAAGAATTTCTTCAAGTGGATGGTGTTGATCGGTTTATGGATTTTTTCTCCTTCTAATGTTGAGAGTTGATAGGCACCAGAGCCAAAGACTATAGTAACGATGTAGAGACCTAGCCAGTTGAGTTCAAACTTTCCTTTGTTGTCTCGAAACTATTGATTTTTAGGATTTTCTCTTAGAACAAGGTCACCAACCTTAAAATCTCTTTTTCAAACTTTTTTGTTATAACCTCTAGACATTCTCTTTTGATACGCTCTTAGATGATCAAATGCCACTTGCCGACATTCATCCAACAACCCGAGTTCTTGCAATCTATATATTTTGTAGTCTTCATCCGTAACAAGACCTTGCAAAGAAATTCTCAAAGACGATATTTCCACCTCAATAGTTAAGGCTACTTCAAACCCATACACCAAAAAAAAAGGTGTAGCCCCAGTAGGTATTCTGATACTTGTTTTATAAGCCCATAGTGCAGGATTGAGCTGTAGATGCCAATCCTTTCCAAATTTATTTATTGTTTTGTGTAAGATAGTCAACAGATTTTTGTTAGATGCTTCAGCTTGTCCATTACCTTGAGGGTAGTATATGGATGACTAGTGCTATTTTATTTTGAATTTTTCATAGAGTTCATCTAGATCTTTGTTTTTGAACTGCCTGTTATCACTGATTAAAATGGGCTTTTCTTTTCCCATGATTGGCTATGGTTTGTTGAAATTTTGAGTAGGGCGCATTTTCAAATGCTTCAGCTCTATTTTAGGCCTTAAGGGTTTAGGGGTTTTTGATTTTAGATCCTCTAATGTTTCTTTAAAACCCTCTGGTTTCTATTCTTTCGTTACTTTATTCACTTAAGTAATGGGTCATGGGATTAGAGGAAGTGTCCCCCCTTGTCATTCGCCTAGGCAGTCATGTTAATTAATCACAAAAATTTATGCCTTATGTGTATTCCCCCTAAAGTTGTCGGGCCCAGTAACTAGTGTGCATCTCGCAGATGAATCTATGGCTTTCGCTATTTCGCTAAGCAAAGTTGCGCGTAGTTTAAAATGAGTGGAGTTGCGAAAATGACATGGCATGCCACCTAGGCGGTCTAGCTGGTTGATGAGAGCAAGTAAAATGGCGGCACTTAGCATAAGTCACAATAGTTAGCTGGTCAAGATTAAAAGCTAAAAGGCGGGCCCTAGAGGTGAGTCAGGTCTCAAGTTAGGAGATGACCTGGTGGATACAGCTATCAAGAATTTACTGGAGCCCAGTGCTTTCTCTCGGCATATGAAAAAGCGACAAGTCAGCTCCGAAGGTGACTGGACGCCGATGAATCAGAGGGCCCACCCCTCCCGAAGCCTATTCAGATGGTTAAATGCCGATCAACTAAAAAATGATCTGACAGCCTGCACTATTTCGCAAGGGTAAGATGCTCGTGCTTTATACCCAGCGAAATAGCAAGAGTGAACGAGAACCATCCATGTGTCGTGATACATGGTCATGTCAACTCTGAAGATGACTAGACGCCAAGTATTCAAAGTGAGTCAGAGGGCCCACCCTTCCCAAAGTCTATTCAGATGGTTAAAAGCCGATCAAGTTTCTTTTGATCGGACGACCCGCGCTATTTCGCAAGGGTAAGATGCTTGTGCTTTATACCCTGCGAAATAGCGAAAGTGAATGAGAACCGTCCATGAGTATGTTCACCCTGAGGGCTAAAGGAATGTATTGGGCACTTTGCCATGTTTTGGGAGAAGATGCTGAAGCAAATATGCCAAATCACTACTTGTTAATGATTGCTCAGATTTTGAATCCTTCTCTTGCAATTACATTTGATTATGCTTCTTTCATTGCTGATGCTATCCATGGAGGGCTAATAGGAATAAAGAATAGGAAGGTGATAGGCCTTTTGGATGGTACTCACTCCTGATGCATCTATTTCTTTTCAAAGGTGGTGATTACTTTGCCAGTGGACTGGACCTTGTCAAGGAGAAAGAAGGAGAAAAAATGCCGGTACAATTATGGAGTACTGTGTTGTCATGGGATAGAGAGGATGCCAGTTTCTTGAAGTTTGACAAATATGTTGCATCCAAGATCAGGACTCTCCTCTGCTCGGAGAACCCAAGAATCCCCAAGGTTCTTTTGGAATTCATAAGACCAAAAGAATTCGCAGAGAACATAAAAAGTGTTCACAATTGGGGTGACATTTATTTGTATCCAGTCTCAACAGTTTTCAGAGTGTTTGGTTTTAGAGGCACCTCATTCTTGCTACCTTACCAGGTCCCTCTCAACATGGGAATTGTAGAGATCCTTAGACAAATTGGTGGTGTACAAGAGGTGGAGTTGATAGGCAGGGGTAAAGGGACTATTTTCCTTGCAGCTACCATAGCCCACCAATTTGTAATAACAAAGGGAGGTTGGAATTGCTTTGAGGATTTTCTCAAGCCTTATCATTTGTCCACTGCAGTGTCCAAGTGTGCTGATCAAGAAGACTTCTTCAATGACATGTTTAGAAAGAAGGCAGCATGCAGAGGTAGGCCCCATCAATTTCAGTTTCCTGAAGACCTCATCATAAATGAGTTTGATCTAGATGAGAAGGAGCTAAGGAAAGAGAAATGGGTGGCTTATAAGAAAGCCTTGGATTTCATGGATCAGTTTGATGCCACCTATGACCCATTGTCTAGCTTTTTCCCTCTGGAGGAGAAAATAAAGTTTTTTAATTATTTTCTTTGAAGATGCGATGCAGACCCTGAAGGAGAAGAGGGAATCTATAATCAAAAGCAACCCTGAAAAGGTGAGAATGATCCTAAGTAGGTCAGCTTCCAGCAAAGCAATCCCTCCTCATGATTATACACTGCACAAGAAATCCAGTTATAGTGTGTTGATGCCAACAATAGGGGAGCCCTCTACCTCAAAAGGAAAGATGAAGATACAAGATGTCATTGACATCCAAGAGAGCCCAAAGAAGCAAAGGGTAGGGAAAGAAGTACAATCGGATACACCTTTGTATTCCCCATCCCAATCCCCTATCCATATAGGAGATGAGCAAGCAGCAACTGAGCAACTCCTATAGTTAGGTAGTCTAGGGGAAATTGCCTACACTTATGATGAAGTGGAAGAAGGAATGCTAGAAGAACCCCTTGCTGCTGAAATGGATATTACCACCACTGAACTCAAAGGCCAGGAGTGGGATCCTGAGATAAAGCAGGCAAGTAATTCCTTCTTGGCTGACAATAATTTTGTCACATCAGAAGCATATATGCAGTTTATATGGAAACAGAACATAGATAAATATAATGCTAGATGTGAAAAGAGAAAGGCTGAGTAGCCTAATAAAGATCCAGCCCTGGTAGAAGAGGAAATAAAGCAAGAGATGATGGAAGAGTTCAAAACCATCACCCTTGAGCAAGGGAGAGATATGGAGGCACAAGCTGGAGTGCTTATTTTACTCGAGTGGGATATAGCAGATGCTCTGGTACTAGACGCAGTGAGGAAAGAGACCAAACCCATGGAGGGAATTACTTTTAGTAAGGATAATGCTGCACTCGTCATGTGGTCTCTCAAGAGAAATGAGAGTAAGAAGAGCAAAGATACCCCAGGGTCAAGTTACCTTGGTGGGATGATGGTGAAAAGAGTGCAGAGTACAGGAGTAGTGGAAGCTGCTAGCACTGTGTTAGAGACTGCAAAATTTAGTCTTGCAGTAGCAGAAAAGGAAGCCAAAGAGAAAGAGACCCTCCAAAGCAAGTTGGAAACAGTTTTGAAGGCCTATAACAGTGCTAAGGAGGAGGTAAGAGGTAAGGATAGCATCATTACTAAGCTGCAGAGCCAGTTGACTGGACAATACCATCAAGATGAGTCTTCAACACTGATGATCTCCTCTTCTCCTACAAGACCTCCACCTACTATCACTATCATTGAGTTTCCACCATCTCTAGCACCCTCCAGCTCTCAAATGGTTGAAATTACTCCTCAAGGATTAGAAAACTTAAAATAGGTTCAGGCCTTATATGCAAAGAAGTATGAGGAGAGAGTAAGGGCTACAATTTCCATTTTTGTAGATATAATGAATGCC
The DNA here is from genome assembly GCF_030272615.1 of Cryptomeria japonica. Taxonomy (NCBI): domain Eukaryota; kingdom Viridiplantae; phylum Streptophyta; class Pinopsida; order Cupressales; family Cupressaceae; genus Cryptomeria; species Cryptomeria japonica. Next base: position 59,003,009 of record NC_081409.1, read on the forward strand.
TCATTGCTCTACAACAATGTAGGTAAAATTGTGGATATATGGAATGAGCTCAGGGGAGACAAGGCCATTTTGACACCTATTTTTGACAAATGGAGGCCTAGGGAGAAAGACTTAGAGTTTATGTGTGTATCCTGCGATGAAGCAAGGGCCAATCCTATCATTAGATCCACTTCTAACATCACTAAAGTTTTAGTACAATTAGCAGCAGAGGTGGATAATGTTGATAGGAAGGTTAGTTTGTGCAAAAAGGAGTATACTGATCAAGTTTTTGAGTTGCTCCCAGGAGTTTTTGCTAGCCTGGATCAATTAAAGGACAAACAAATGTGGCTTAAGGAGATAGAAGCTAAATTGTCAGCAAGAATTAAAGGAATTATTGATCTAGATGATGCTTCTTTCTTGTTTTGACAATACAAGAGATAGAGAAAATTAAGTCACATTATGGTTTTCTCAATTCAGAAGTCAACAAAATGAGAACTTCTTGGAAAAGGTTGACCAAGACTAAGGATAAAGTGATTAATTTCTCATGGCTGGCAGAAGAGGTGTATGATGAGTGGACAACCAAATATGCCACCCATGATCTGGAACAGTTGGAGAGCGCCCCTGAAAAGGTAGAAGAGATTGCAACCGAACAGCCTGTTGAAGAAACTGCAGAGGCCGAAAAGAGCTTGTAACTATTTTTGTGAAAAGCTTGTAACCTCTTTATTTTGAAAGAAATGATTGTAACAAACTCTCCTCGAGAAGTCCAAAGCTTTGTGCATCCATGTTGTTATAAATAGATACTAGGACTAGAGGAAGAGGGATCGCAAAAGAATTGTAAGAAAATTTTGTAGAAATTTATCTGAGCTTTTCTAAGTCTAATGGAGAATATTCAAAAACTTCTTGTAATATTTCTTGAACTTAATATCAATATACAGACCATCGGTTTTGAGTGAAGCTTTGTGTCATCTTCAAGTGTGTTTACAATTTGTTTACTATTTTCATTCTAAATAATCCAGGGTTATTTTGTTTGAATGGGATTGCAAAGCAATTTTCAGTAGAAGTGTTCACTAGCTTTTCTCTTTAGGAGGGAAATTAAAGATGCAGGGATCATTCATACCAGTAAACTCTTTGGAAGAGACTTTGAATTTTGATGATCATAGCTTAATTTGGAATGCATAAATTCTTATAGGTGTTAGGCATATACAAGGATTAATAGAAACCAAGCCAATGGGATGCGTAAAGATATTTTTTTTGAGGAGTATTATCTAAGTTTAGATGACTCTGTGACCTTGGATAAGGCACTGGTATTGATTGAAGTTGTTTATTGCATGTTTTGTTGATCGAAATGTTGAATTTAAGTATAATTTCCATTCTTTTGTTTTCAATTAATTTCAAGGTGAATAGATCCACTGGTTTTCTGGACTAGTTTGCTGTGGGTTTATGTTTGAAAGTGTGAATTCAATTCACAAAGGTATACCCACCTGGGCTCTGAGTAAGTCCGAAGTGTAGAAAGTTCAATCAACCCTTTTCATATGTTGTCTTGAGAATTTCCTTATCTTTGATGTCTCTTCTACACCGAGTTCAATCATATTATTTTAAGGATGTTAAAGAGAATCAGATTTTGAAGAAAACAAAAGTGGTGACTCTGCTAGGGAGAGTTACAATAAAGATATAAATGCAGATTTGTGTTGAGGCTTATAAAGAAAATTGTTGTGTTTTTGTGGATTAGACTGCTTGTTTTCATAATTCCCATAGTTTTGTGGGTGGCGACTCTATTACTTTAGAACCAGTCCTTGTGAGATACAAATATTTCTAAAAGGAAGACAACGAGATGCAAGGAGCAAAAAACACGAGATCATTCATGTAGAAACATCCTCGTGAAATCTTGCAAGAAGGTCTGCCAAAACAGTCACGGAGAGGCTAGAAGAGATCTGTGTTGCATGAGCCATCAAATGCTACTTGGGTGCAGAAAAACAATAATACTGGTAAGATGCCTTATCGACCTGTTTATGCAAAGTCTAATTCATCTTCCAGAGATTTAGAACATGATATCTTAGGTTTCCATTCGGGATTGTTTGGAAATATTGATAATGCACCTATTTTAAATCAAGATCTATCTCATGTTAGTGTTTCTGCAAGAGATAGAACCAGTTCAAATGCAATTAGGCACTCCGTTCCTAGGACAATTGATGGGAACATTAGTCTGATTGACATAGATCAAGTTAATGCATCAGACTCTGAAGAAAACTTCCCTAATGAGGATAAAGTGTCTCAAGAGATTGAAGATTTAAATAGAAGAGTCCATCATTTAATCTCCCTAAGATCCCAAAAGGAGGCAAATAAGGAGAAGGAAGTTAAAGCCAAACTAATGGAAAGAGATAGGCTTCTCAGACAGATAGCTGATCTTGAAGTACTTGCTAAGGAGAAAGAAAAAAGTGATGAGGAAGGCCCTGTGATTAGAGAAATTCTAATCCCCAAAACTAAACAAGCTTGTAAGTCAGGAGCCCAGCCAACTAGGGAAGTATTTAATGACTCCCAGCTTCCTAAAGCCAATATGGATAAAGGAAAATAGAAATGGGTAGATGATGGAATAGAATCTAAAACTGCAGAAGAGATCTCCCATAGGCTTTTAGCACATGAGAGAGAAATGGAAAGGATGAGGAAAGAAAAGGAAGATCTCCAAATGGAATTAGAAAAGGCTGAGTTAGAAGCAGCGAATCAGGAAGTAAAAAGAAAGTTTAATTACTTAAAGGCTCCCCCTATTACATTTCCATCAGAAGATCTTAGCAAGCCTAATCCCCGACACATTTCCTTTCCTCAAGCCAATACTCAACCTACAGTACAAGCTAATATTGCCTCAGTAAGTCAAATACCTGTGAATAAACAGTGCACTCTGTATATGGTGAGAATGGATACAACAATATCGAAAGACTAAATGAATTCAACCACAAAACCCTAGCCTAACAACAATAAAGATCCACCATAACATATGAAGATTACCTAAGACAATGCAAATCAAATGAAATCACAAAGATTATACCATCACATGTCCAATAGGGTTTGGATCTCCATTCTTCCTATCTCCATTGATCTTGCTTGATATATTTGCTCTCAGATTTTATGTGCATAAGAGCTCAACAAAGAATGAAATGTGGTTGCAAGTAGGATTGCCTATGTTCAAAAGCGTAGTGTAGTCAAGTAGTTAGCGGGGGGTTGAATGCATAGATTAATTAGAATGATTGATTAGGGTTTGATAATGAAGGAAGAATCTCCTTATATAGAAGACACTATAAGAAATGAAGGGATAAGATTGAGAGGTGTAAAAGAAGGTCGGCTATGATTAGAGGGTAGGTAAAAGAAATAATAAAATAATGAAAGGGGTAGGTAGTGTATAAATTAAGAGATGAATGACATGTGTCATAGGTAGAAAAGGTTAATGAAAATGGAGGGATAAGATTGAGAGGTGTAAAAGGAGGTCGGCTATGATTAGAGGGTAGGTAAAAGAAATAATAAAATAATGAAAGGGGTAGGTAGTGTATGAATTAAGAGATGAATGACATGTGTCATAGGTAGAAAAGGTTAATGAATTAATTAAATAAATAAATATTTATTTAATTAATAGAAGAAGTGGGATTAATTAAATAAATAAGATATTTATTTAATTTAGGAAAAGGATAATTTAAATAAATAAATGTATTTATTTAAATGAGAAATAAGGCTAAAAGAGGATAAATGAATTAATTAAATAAATAAAGATTTATTTAATTAATAGAAGAATTAGGCTAAAATAATTAAATAAATAAAATATTTATTTAATTAGACATGACAATTTTAGGTGTCTACATTTTGCCCCTCTTTGAGACAATGCGACTTGTCGCGTTGTTTCAAAGAAAATAATATGAACTGATACAGAGTTGCCCCAAGATGGGAATGATATGCCCCCTCGAGAGATTGGATGAAAATGTGTGAAAAGATCACAAACAATCTCTCGATAAGAAAGAAAGGCTAGAATGGACTGACCGAATAGGATGGAGTGACAGAGTCACGGGATAATGAAGACTAACTCGGGAAACGAGGGCTAGGGCAGTCTATAAAATAGACCACGAGGGAAATAAATCCTCATTATCATCTACACCTCCAAGAGATTAGAGTGTAGAGAGAGAAAAGAGTAGCAGCAGTCAGCAACGATGGCTTTGGTTCACAGATTCGACCACGTTCGCTGATTCTAGAGGCCAGTAGAGGCAGGAGAGCCAGTAAGTACCACAAAACCTCCTTGTACTTTGATGCATTTATTGTTGTCATTAATGCATGCTAGGTAGAGTAATAAATGCATGTTTATGTCAGGAAAGCGTATTTGTGTCCAAAAATGTGAATTCGTGTCTTCTAGGTCAAATCGGCAGTTCTGTGATGAACATACGCTGTCGATTGGATAAGCTGCTGAGAGGACACACTCAAGCAGGTCCTCTAGGGAAAACTAGGATAGCAAATAGGGCTAGGATTGACCATTCTGTGATAGAACATACGTTGTCAATTAGGAAACTACTCAAGAGGATTCACTCAAGCATAGGCCCTAGGATAAGATAGATCAAGGCACTTTGTGATGAACATTGAGTACCAAGATATAGTACTTTGTAATGAACAGGGAGTACTAAAATATGAGCAGCACTTTGTGATGAACAATGAGTGCAAATGTGAGCAGCACTTTGTGATGAACAAGGAGTGCCAAACACGTAGTACTTTGTGATGAACAGGGAGTACCACTAGGATAGAAGCAACACTTTGTGATGAACAGTGAGTGCCACTAGGACTAAGATGATTGATTTGTGTGACTAAAGGAGTATTTTCCTATGCTGGAGTCACGGGAGAGATTCCCATCGACTCAGAGGTTGCGACCTGAGTTGACAGTCGAGGACTGAGCTATGATTGAGGCTTTGGGATTGAGACATATTTTGTATGTGCCTAAGTTTCGGGCGAACATGGGATTGCTGACTGCATTGGCAGAGAGGTGGCACTCTGAGACTTGCACTTTTCATTTGTCGATGGGGGAGATGATAGTCACCCTGGAGGACGTATACAGGATTCTGCAGATACTGACCGATGAGGAGCTGATACCCTACAATCGAGACGGAGATAGGGATGTGTTGAGATGAGAGTTTCAGGATCCAGGACTAGAGATGAGGGTGGGATATGTGGCATGGGATACCATGACACGGGCAGGATTAGCACTAGCGGCGATGCTGGTAGGAGTGATCAATGGGTTCCTCTATATCAGTTTTGTACCATTTTGTATGATGATGTAGACAACTGCGGGTGATTGTAGCCGTATGATTTTGACATCATTGTATCATGACACTTTATATATATATGAGATGATTCATCTTTGCGGAAGCTATATGCATGTGTACCTATGTGATGAGATGTTCTTATGTGATATTTATGATATGGATGCAAATATGTATATGATGCAATGCAATATATTTTTTTTTGCTTTTATGTTTTAAAATGTTATGCCAATGCAAATGTGAATGTATGTAATGCAAATGAATATGATAATACAAATGTAAATTGTGCTAACATGTGTTATGTGCAGGATGTGATGCAGTTGTGATATCTATATGTATGAATGAAATGCTTATATGTGGTAATGCAGGTGCAACTACATGAAATGAAAATGTTTTTGGTGTGTCATTATACTCAGTCATGTGATAGCAGGCTACATGGACTCAAGAAAGACTATGGAAGTCAATCAATAAAGGGGGATGAAAGATAGAAGATATGAAAGTGAAAGAGCTTCTTGTTCGTTATCATCATTGAGCTTTATTATGGTAAAATAGGTTATGACAATCGAGGCATATGTTCGACCCAGAAAGTCATTGTACCTGTTTGCATGGAGATAAGATAGTCACAAACAAGGAATGCCCCAGTTCATACTAGACTCACAGTGTCCTCATATCCTTGGACAAGTCATAGCATTACTAAGAGACAATCCACAAACAGGAAATACAAATAGGTGACGATACCCCATCCTCGCCTTTCTAGTCAAAGACATCCTAGAGATAGAATCTCTAGTCAAAGACATCCCGAAAAAGCTAAAAGACATGTCACCCAAAAGATAAAATCAAAAGAAAACCAAGACTTGACACCAACATCCACTGTAGTCCTCAAGTTTAGTGTCTCTTGTCACTTGTATAAGTCTTATCTGATTGTGGTCATAATGTTTACTTTCACAGAAAGGATAGATAGCACTGAACCATAATGTTGTCTGAGTCTATTGAAAGATTTGATTTGTTGAAGCCCATTGTTGCTGTTGTGTCTCATCTGAAACTGACTGAATCCATGAAACTGATACTTTATTGTGGAGAAGACGTAACTTTATTGCAGATTGGCGATGCAAATTTTGCTTTATTGCGGATTGTGCACTGATAGACTGAAGGAAGCTGGAAGAAACTATACTCCTTGAAACATGTGATGTTCTTAGTTCCACACCCATCACTAGATGTAGGATTTGCCTTAGCCACAGATAGGATCTGATTTATTATGGATGGAAAGGGAGGTGAAAGGGGAGGTTTATTATGAATGTCTAACCAATCTTGGGTAGATCAATAACAAGCCATGATGGGAATGGGTAAGTTTATTATGAACGAATAGGTTGTGAGTGTGTGCAAAGTGAAAGGATGAAAGAGAATCCTGAAGGAGGGAGGAGCAATGTCTCTACACATGGCGTTGGTGACCCAGTTTTCACCATGGTACTTGCCCAGGGCACCACCGAAGTGGTTTTCACCATTGGATGAAATTATTTCTCTATACTTTTTTTTATTTTTTTATTTTTTTTGTGTCACAAGGCGCCTGTTTGCCAGGTTTTCACCAAGTAACAATTTTTTTGTTTTATAATTTTTTTGTATTTTTGAATTTTTTTGAATTTTTTTTTTGTATTTTTGAATTTTTTGAATTTTTTTTTGTATTTTTGAAATTTTTTATTTTTTTTGTATTTTTTGAATTAGGATATTCCAAAGAGCTATGTGTAGAACCTGCGAAGGTGCATGCTGTTGATAGGATCCTCCAAAGGTTTACCTTCTGTAGCTGAGAGCTGATATGTACCAGATCCATAGACTAATGTAATGATGTAAGGACCAAGCCAGTTTGGTTCAAACTTGCCCTTCTTCTCTCTGTCTTGCTGATTTTTAGGATGTTCTTTGAGAACTAAGTCACCCACCTCGAATGTGTGAGGCTTTACCTTATGATTGTAGTTGCAATGTTCCTTGACTGAATGATGTGTAGCTTGAGTGACTGTCTTCCTTGATAAAGGAACTGAGATAGAATTACGAGTGTGTGGACTACGTAGGCCCATATGTGTGTCACCTAAAGAAGTTTGGGCACCCCTGATAACAAAGTCCTTCGAGGAAGCTCCATTAAAGGTCCCTGATGTATCGCCAGAAGGGAAAGAATGTGTGGAACAAGTGGATGAGTTATGAAGGTTTATGATTGCGAAAAGAAGTGAAAGTAGGATAGCATGATTGAGACTTAGGATCAACAAGTATGCTTTTTGACTTGAAATTTTAGAGCTTTTGCCCCCAGTTATTTTGGTATTAGGGGAGATCAACTCTTGTTCCTTTTCTTTCATAGGATTTTTATCCTTGACTTTGAATTTTTGTAGAGTCCAATAGCTTTTGATTTTGATTTAGACTAAAGGACTTTTCTTTATTATTGACTTTTAGATTTTTCTTTTCAAAACTTGATTTTTGATCCCTAATGAGTAAGGGCTTTTGTAATTCTTGTTGATCCAAGTCTAGAAGAGGTCTGGAAATGGAATGAGTGGATGATATGGTAAAGCTATGTGAGTTCTCAAGAGGTTTGGTGATATGCTCAATAGATTCTTCGCAGGAACCACTCTTAAGACTATTGATATCAAGAGATGCTTGCACCACTAGAGGAGATTTGCATTCAGACTTAGTAGACACAACACTAGGTGGTTCATACATAATTCCTTGGTATTGCAAATTATTTGTAGATTTTTCTTGTCGACAAAATGTGTTAGGAGATAGTGGGAGTTGATCAACATGAAAGATATACTCACCACATCCTAGGTCTTTAATCTTGAACTTTTCTTTTAGCTCTGATTGTTTTGATGTAGAAGCTTTCAATGATTCTGGATCAACATATGTTGATGAAGGAATAGCTTCTCGATTGACTAGGATTGTTATTTCTGATCGAGGTTGCAGATTGTTGCAATATATGAATGGATTTGGATCAGCTTTGACAGTCACTTCAACTCCATTGTGAGGAAATTTGATACATCGATGATATGTAGATGGGATTGCATTTATCTCATGAATCCATGGGCGTCCCAAGAGTATATTGTATGTGAGATCCAGGTCTAGGACTTGACAAACCACATCCTTCGTAACTGGCCCAACTCTGAGAGGCAAGGTGACTGTGCCTTTGGATGAACTCTCTTCATCATCATATGCTTTGATAGTAATTTTGTTTGTAGAATTCACAGCTTTGTCAGAATATCCCAATTGTTTAATAGTGCTCAATGTACAAATGTTTAGACCTGCTCCTCCATCTATCAGGACTCATTTGATTCTATGTTTGTGTATGAAGGCTTCAATGTGTAAAGGTGCATTATGTGGCTGACTTATAAAGGTGTCATTAGCTTCTATGAATGTAAGGGAGTGTGGAATGGAAAGGTATCCCACCATGGCTTGAAACTGGTCCACATTCAGATCAGTGGGGACAACAGTGTCTCTCAAGATTTTATCAAGAATGGCTTTATGTGCGGGGGATATACGTAAGAGCTCAAGGATGGAAATAAGTGCGGGGGTCTTCCCCAACTGTTCTACAAGGTCATACTCAGCCTTGGTTGATGAGGAAGCAGTGTTTTTAGCTGGAGCACCTTGCAAAGTGAATTTACCTCGACGAGTTGTAACATGACATTCAGAGGTAGGTACGGAAGAAGATCCAACACCTTTTAGGACAATCTTGGGTCTCCGGGTAGAATTCTCAGGGTTTTTGTCCTTGATGATAATGGTAGAGACGTAATTGTCCATTGAAATGTGATTGATAGTTGAGTCATAGTTATAGGTTGCTCTAGTATAGTTGGTTTGGTCATCTATGGCTTTAGCTTTTCCCTTGTCATGCTTTGGGAATGGTTCCTTAAACATCTCATGTTCTTGATTGGATGAGTGCCCTTCAATCTCAATGTCACCCCTATCAATGAGATCTTGTATGATGTTCTTCAGTCGATGACAATTTCCTGTCTTATGACCCTTTCTCTTATGAAATTTACAATACTCATCATCATTCCACCAATTTGGTTTAACCTTTGGCTCATATGGAGGAAAATCTGGAATTGTGATTACCTTGTTTGCCACTAGCTTCTTGAAGACTAACTCAAGTGGTTCTCCCAATGGAGTGTACTTCCTCTGTGATCTAGAAGTTGTTTGAGTATTCAGTTGATTGTTTGTAGAACTTGATCCAGAAAAAATGAATTTGGGTCGCACTGTGTTGGCATCAACAACACCATCATTGACTGTGTTCTTGTTTCTATTCCAAAATCTCGGCTTGTCTTTTCCTTTAAAGTCATCTTTGTTTTCCTTGAATATCTTAATGACTCCTTGTTCAATTAGGACCTTCTCTGTTGCTAAGCCTTTTTCAATGATGTCCTTAAAGGTGGACAAACAAGCTTTCCTTAGATCATATCCAATGTCTTTGTTAACATTTTGTGTGAACATCTCTACCATTTGTTTTTGTGGAATTTCACAAGAGCATCTGCTGGCTAGATTTCTCCATCTTTGTAAAAATGATGAAAAAGATTCTCCATCCCTTTACTTGGTGTTGCACAAAGTAGTGACTGATATGTTTGTCTCTATGTTGTAGGAGAAATGTTGGATAAATGCCTCTGCTAAGTCACCCCATGACTTAATTCCAGGTGGAAGTTGGGAGAACCATTCCATAGATTGATCGCCTAGGCTCTATGGGAATAATCTCATCAAATATGTCTCTTCTACTGCTATCTCAATGCAAGCTATGAAAAACTATCTTATGTGTGCCTTAGGATCCCCTTTTCCTCTATACTTATCAAATTTAGGCGTCACAAAGTGTGTAGAAAAAGGAGGCATTTGAATGCTCTTGTCAAATGGATAGGGACATATGTCTCTCATTGTGTATGTTGGCTTCGGTGTATTTATGTCCTCCATTTTCTTTTGTAAGTCTCTGATTTGTTGCTCCAAATTGTTCTTAGGTGGAGATCGACTTCTTGGACCATACCCTATGCCTGAGGCACCAATTGGAGGAGGAGCATGTTGCATATATGGATGATATTGATCATACACATGTTCATATGGAGGAGGTCTATAATGATGCTGCATATATGGACCACTTGGTATAGATTCATGTTGAGGAACGAAATATCTACTTTGTCCATGTATACCATACTCTACAAGCATGTCATGTTCTAATGTGTTGCCCCCAAATTTGACATGGGGTTTCCTTGTGTCCAAATTTTGAGCATGCCTTTGAATATCCAATTACTTTGGTGGTTGATCCTTAGCATTGGTATGTGATTGAGCATATCTTTCTGCATAAGACTTCAATAATGGTCTATGAAGGTGAGTATCATATGCTTGACCATGTGTATGTGGGACCTCTAGTTTTTGAAACAAAGATGATGGTGATTCAGGAACAAGATGTGGTCTTCTATTGCCTCCACTATTAGGCCTCCTTTGATCCATGTTGGAGTGAGGTTGTTGCAAAGGTCGATTTTCCATTATTTGAGACATGTCAAAATCATGAGGTATCTTGGTTCCACTTTGTGCCATCATTTGTAAGAAGTATTGTCTATCCCTCCTCATTATTTCCTCAACCAATCGATTGAAATGGGGATCCATAATGGATTCTTCAACATCTACTGAATGTACTGAAAAGTTGTCCATATCATCATTGTGTGTATCATTGTTGTTTGTAGTGTCCATGTTCTCAACATTTGGAATGTTTCTATAGGCATCCATGTCAAGTAATGTAGTATGATCAGAATTGAAAAAGATATCATTGTCATACTCATAAGAACTCATGTTTGCGGACTCTTGAGCCTCTTTAGTTTCTCTCCTAGATTTTTGAAGACGGGTTTCAACCATGAACTAGGTATTGACCAAGATGTGTGAGACTAGATAAAAATGGAAAAAGTATGGAAGACCAAGAAATGGATGGGATGTAAATGAATCTAAAGTGTACTTGCAATGTCCAAAGTGTAAGACCAAGTATGTATGTAGTAGAGTAGGTGTGACTTCCAAAGAGAGGATAGTTTCTCTTGATGAGGTAAGTTGACCTTGACTCTAAGTAAGACCAAATGAGACCCAAAGGTGATGGACCTTGATGAGGGACCACTTAGCAAAGTGTTGTTGTATGTAGTGTGTTGACAAAGTATGATGAGGACAAGCAAGTGACCTTTTGACTCAAGTTTAGACAAATGTAAATTTAATGCAAGATGTAAAGCAATGATGGACTTTGTGAGACCCAGAGACAAGTTGAATGCTAGATGAAAACCTGGAGAAACAACCTAGGAAGCTCAAGAATTCTAAAACTGATTGCTCTTGTTTGCTGGACTGTAAAATTTTTCCAATTTGTGAAGTTGTCGGTTGTGACCAAATCTGAATGTTTGACTGTTTTTCGTGACAAGAGGACACAATGTTGATGAGGACTCAATGTTTGCAAGTGTTTATATTGACAATGACTCCAAGAAAAGTGTGTTGTTTGATGTAAAATTGTTTTGCATACACTTGAAGACAGAAAAGACACAATGTTTTGTTGTTTGGTCTTGAATGTTTGAATGTTTAAAATAAGTCAAGCACAATTCTTATGGCTGGCCAAGACAATAGTTGTTGATCCCACATGGGGTTTTACCCCCGAGGCTACGCTATTCAAAGCGGATACTTAGATGCTTGACCTCACTGGCTCCACCCTCGGCACTCACTTCTTGGGTCAGCCAAGCATCAGTCCCCATGAAAACTCCCCGTGGTGAACTTTGTATCTCTACTAAGAACTGTATGTGTGTGGGTCGCTACCAGAGGTCCGACCTCCTGCCCCAACAACTAGAAGGATTTGGGCTTCTAAAACAAAAAGGTGCTAGTAAGGGCATCCGCTTGTGTGGCCATACATGTGGCACTTTTAGCTCTGTAAATATAGAAGGCTCCCAGCCGGTAGGGGTTACGCCCTACAACTGATCAAATAAATTTGATCAAACGGGTTTATGGGGAGACATAGTGTCGGTATGAACTAATCAACACACGTTATTTATAGTTTTCACCATGAATACAGTTATTTATAGTGGTTTGGAAGAAGATGGCTTTTCTTTTGCTACCACTTGGGTCGTTCTCTTCTCACTAGTAGTCCTAATAACCACACGGGAAGACAGGGCCTCTAAAGATTAAACAAAAAGAGCCTATTGCTCAAGACACAAAAGACAATGATTCCATTTTAGTGCACCAATTGAAGTGTTTGCTAGTCTATGAAAACAAGGCACACAATAAAAATCCAAAAACCCTTGCCAAGGACCTGCAACAAAGATTTATTAGTAGTTTGGATTGTTTCAAATGATCACCCCTTCCTGCAAGCACACAAGTTAGGTAAATTTTAGATCCAAAAGACTTTGTGAAATAGGGGCCTTCAACAATGTATTTTGTTAACCAATTCAAAGATTTGATTCATCATAAAAAAATACCACCTGTAAAATTTCAAGAGATTTCCAGAAATGTAAGAAAATCCAAAAAATTTGCTAATTTGCTCCAAAAATTAATTTTTTATGAAAAATCATAAAAAATTCACATAAAATGCAAAATCGATCCAAAAAATCTGAAATTTTTACTGGAGAGTCCTGATGGTCTTCCAAACCTGCATAAAAAAATTTCTACAACAAATCTAAGCAGTTTGTGAGATATGAGTAAAATAATGCAAAACCCTAATTTTCAAAGATCTGATTTTTGAGGAATGATTTTGCATCAAATTTAAAATCACAAAAAATAGATCCTGTATATAATTCTAAGAGATTTCCAAAAATGTAAGAAAATCCAAAAAATTTGCTAATTTGCTCTCAAAATTAATTTTTTATGAAAAATCATATAAAATTCAAAATCGATCCAAAAAATATGAAATTTTTCCTGGATCCTTCTGAGAATTCTTTTGACCTATACAAAAAAGTAAATACCAAAATTAGAAGCCGTTTGTGAGATTTGATCAAAATAAGGAAAAACCCTAATTTTTAAAGATCCAATTTTTAGGGAAATATTTTGCATCAAAATTAAAATTACAAAGAACAAATCTTGTGTACAATTATGAGAGATTTCCAAAAATGTAAGAAAATCCAAAAAATTCTCTCATTTGCTCTCAAAATTAATTTTTTATGAAAAATCATAAACAATTCATAGAAAATGGAAATATGCTCCAAAAATTCTGAATTTTGGATTGAGAGCTCTTGATACTTTCTTCAACCTGCAAAAAAATTTGGTACAAAATTTCTAAGCTGTTTGTGAGATATGATCGAATCTCTCTAAGATCTTGATTTTGTGTCCAAAACCCTAGCTGCACAAGGTTATTCTCCAAATTGTTTTACAAAATAGCAATATAGGGTTAGAAAAATCTGCAAAAAAAATAAATCTAAGAAAAATCCATGTCCCACGAGGCATGCCAAAATGTATATGGTGAAAATGGATACAACAATATCAAAAGACTAAATGAATTCAACCACAAAACCCTAGCCTAACAACAACAAAGATCCACCATAACATATGAAGATTACCTAAGACAATGCAAATCAAATGAAATCACAAATATTATACCATCACATGTCCAATAGGGTTTGGATCTCCATTCTTCCTATCTCCATTGATCTTGCTTGATATATTTGCTCTCAGATTTTATGTGCACAAGAGCTCAACAAAGAACAGAATGTGGTTGCAAGTAGGATCGTCTATGTTCAAAAGCGTAGTGTAGTCAAGTAGTTAGCGGGGGGTTGAATGCATAGATTGATTAGAATGATTGATTAGGGTTTGATAATGAAGGAAGCATCTCCTTATATAGAAGACACTATAAGAAATGAAGGGATAAGATTGAGAGGTGTAAAAGGAGGTCGGCTGTGATTAGAGGGTAGGTAAAAGAAATAATAAAATAATGAAAAGGGGTAGGTAGTCTATGAATTAAGAGATGAATGACATGTGTCATAGGTAGAAAAGGTTAATGAATTAATTAAATAAATAAATATTTATTTAATTAATAGAAGAAGTGGGATTAATTAAATAAATAAGATATTTATTTAATTTAGGAAAAGGATAATTTAAATAAATAAATGTATTTATTTAAATGAGAAAAAAGGCTAGAAGAGGATAAATGAATTAATTAAATAAATAAAGATTTATTTAATTAATAGAAGAATTAGGCTAAAATAATTAAATAAATAAAATATTTATTTAATTAGACATGACAATTTTAGGTGTCTACACACTCAAATACCACAATCTCCAATCCCAAAAGCTAAAATGACCATGGGAAATAACAATGCTATTATCCCTTTTCAAAGAAGACCAATCAATTTAGAACAGTATAGACAATTGTTCTTTGATGGGATCCCGGGGTATCCAAATCATGTTCCCACTGAGTTAAGAGACAGACTCCATAAATTTGCTGGGAACAATGCAATTAGTGCTGAGGAACACCTGAAATCCTTTGGGGATCTAATAAATGATTATGAGATAGTAGATGAAGATGTTATTAGGAAACTGTTTGTTCAATCCTTGGTTGATGATGCAAGAGATTGGTACAGAGGTCTCCCGGTTAATAGCATAGGGTCATGGGAAGATTTTAAAATTTGTTTTCAAGAGTAGTATGGTGACAAGACTAATGTGAGTTTCATGCTAAATGAATTCAACAACATGAGAAAATCTGAAAACAAAAGGGTCACTGATTTCAATGCTAGATTCCAGAAGGCCATGCACAGATTGTATCAAGTGATGAGGCTAGATGATAACATGTGTCTTAATACATATTACAATGCATTTGATTCCAAGATGGCCTATATTTTGAGGGATAAGAACGCACATAATTTGAGAGATGCTTTTAGAATCGCCATAAATGTAGAAAGTAACAGAAAAGCATCTGGGAAGTTAGGAAGGATAGATGGTAGATTATGGCAAGAAACCAAACAACAACCTAATAAAGTTGCCAAGGAGGATGATAAGATAGAGAAATTGGTTACGGCTATGAAAGATCTGACTGCCAAGGTTAGCAAAAATGATAAACCTCATTATAATTGGCAAGATAGACCCCCTAGATTGCATGATATGCCATATAATACCAATTGGAAGGATGGTAAACCCCAAATTGAGAAGCCTAAAATTGCCCGAAGTCAAGACACTCCACATCCCTTGAAAGGGAAAAATGTTCACAATATAGAAAATACTCCTTGGTGTATTGCTTGTGATGGACCGCATTCTCCTCATCAATGTGCAGTGGCTCAAGCTCTTGAAGAATCTATGAAACCAGAAGCAGAGCCTGACATTAATATGTTTGAAACTATCATAGAAAGTGATGAGGAATCCGTGCAAAGTGAATACAGTGATGTGCTGGATAATGAAAAGCTAGTGCAAGGGCAGTTAGCCTTAGATTGGCATCCTACATTGAATGTGGTAACAATTGAAGATGAAGAGGTTCATCTTAGGAGGCCTAGTGAGGAAGAAGTTAGAAATCTCACTAAAGTTGCAATTGCCAAAGCAAAACATAACTATAACCTGAGAAGCACCAAGAGAGACACTAATCAGGGTGAGCCGGGTTCTATGTTTGTAAAGGAAGTTACAAAAAGGGGGGCATCAAGTTGTGCTATTACTGTTCCTAAGGTCGGTCAAGAAAAAGGGGAACAAGTTAAAGATGTATCCAAAGGCAAAGATGATAAAAATGTTAGTGATGTACAAGGAGCAGAGACAGTGAAAAAGGCAAGTCAATTCAAAACAGAAAGAGTTAGGGCTAATATTGAAACATGCAATAGTTCTACATTTGACATGGCCCAAGCTCTAACTCAAATGAAGGTCACTGTTCCATTAGTAGAATTACTAAAGATTAAAGAACATAAGGATGCAG
The DNA here is from genome assembly GCF_030272615.1 of Cryptomeria japonica. Lineage (NCBI taxonomy): Eukaryota > Viridiplantae > Streptophyta > Pinopsida > Cupressales > Cupressaceae > Cryptomeria > Cryptomeria japonica. The sequence continues at coordinate 59,019,110 of NC_081409.1, forward strand.
CTTTGTCTTTATTCTCTAGTATATCTGGTAGTGACACAGTATTACCCACCGGTTCAGCTAAAGTTGGAAAGGATCAAGAGTTCCAAACCCCAGAGGTTTATGTTGGAGCCACTATCACTCAAGAGCCTTCTCAGGTAGATCCCTTCTATGTTACCTTGTTAGTCAATAACTGGTTGATTAAAAACTGCATGATAGATTCAGGAGCTGCTGCTAATGTAATGCCCTATGGTGTTATGAAAGAATTAGGGTTATCAGTAACCACTGTGTATGGGAAATGCTATGCCATGGATAACAGAGAAGTACCTGTGATAGGTACAATGAAAGATGTAGAAGTAAAAATAGCAGCATTCCCTAAAGCCACTTACAAAATGGATGTTATTGTTACTAACACTAAACACCACTATGGTATGTTACTTTCCAAGCGGTGGGTAGCAGCAGTAGGGGGAAATGTTCAACTGAACTTATCCTATGCCACCATTCCTATTAATGGTAATTAGGTCAAATTATATAGAGAGCCACGAGCTCCTAGGGTAATTGAAAATGTAGACCCTAGTATGCTTAATTGTATGATCGATGTAGATCTAGATAACTTTAGACTTCAACCAATTTTACCTCAATTGAAGAATACTGACCCTATTGTGGTCGACCTACAAGCACAACAATATGGGTTGTGGCAGATGTATTTTGATGGAGCTTGCTCCAAAGAAGGATCTGGAGCAGGGGTTCTTTTTGTATCCCCATCAGGTATAACTATTAAGTATTCATTTTTATTGGCATTCCATTGCACAAATAATACTGCAGAATATGAAGCCCTGTTACTGGGACTTGAGGTTGCAAAAAGGCATGGAATCCAACTATTGAAAGTAATAGGGGATTCAGAATTGGTTGTCTCTAAGGTGAGATCTAAATATGTATCCAAGAATGATAGATTATAGTATAAGCATGTTGTTTGGGATGTTATTGAGCATTTTGATGCATTTTCTATTAATTGGATAGCAAAAAATATTATGGTAGATTTCCTAGCTAATGTTGCTTTGAAAAATGATGATGTAATGCTAATCAATATTTCCACTGTGGAAATAAAATCTAGGCCTGCTATTCCTGATAATGTGTACAATTGGCAAGTTTTTGCTAATGATGAAGACATTCTTAGGTTTATCCAATGTGTTGATGATTATGATGGACAAAAGATTGATTGTAATGCATTGGTGGAAGTGGTAGACAATAGAGAGATAGTGTTTGGAAATGATGTGGTCCAGTTGGAAACCAATGAGATACCTAAAGGGCTGGTGGAGCTAGAGAGCATGTTTAGTTATAATGATAGTCACTTACATTAGCAGTCTACCACCAAGTTGGAAGAGTTAGAGGAGGTAAACCTGGGGACAGAATCATCTCCTAAGTTGGTATATATTGGAAAGAAGTTACCCCCTCATGTCAGGATTAACCTTATTAATTTATTGAAAAGGTATAAACATGTCTTTGCTTGGTCTTATGAAGACCTAAAGGCATATAGACAAGATCTTTTTCAGCATGAAGTTCCTTTACTTCCAGATTCTAAGCCTTTCAGACAGAAACAAAGGCCTATCAATCCCTTGTTAGAAACTAAAATGCAACAAGAGTTGACCAAATTGAGAGAAGGGGGGCTAATCAAACCAATAAGGCATTCTTCATGGGTCTCCAATCTGGTCCTAGTGAGGAAGAAGAATGGAGACATTAGATTGTGTGTAGATTTTAGGAATTTAAATGTTGCTTCCTTGAAAGATAACTACTCATCCCCAAATATGGAAGTCATGCTACAGAGAGTGATAGGATGTGATCTTTTATCCATGATGGATGGTTTCTCAGGATATAATCAAGTGTTGGTAAAGGAGTCTGAATAGTTTAAGACAGCTTTCACTACTCCATGGGGAATTTATGTATATGTGAGAATGCCATTCGGATTAAAAAATGCATGAGCTACATTTCAGAGAGATATGAATGTAGCTTTCAAAGAATTCATTAACATCATCATGGTGGTTTATCAAGATGATCTAACTTGTTTCTCTAAGAAGGTTGATGATCATTGTGGACATCTGGAGAAGGTGTTCAATAAAGCCTTGGAATTTGGTGTATCACTTAATCCCAAGAAATGTCATTTTGGAGTCACTGAGGGAAAGCTACTGGGACACATAGTTTCCAAGGAGGGGGTAAGGATAGACCCTGAGAGAATTGAAGAAATCAATAAGGTGTCTGAACCTAAAAATGTGAAAGGTATTCAATCGTTTTTAGGTAAAGTAAATTTTGTTAGGAGATTCATTGCAAACTTCGCAGAGATAGTGAAGCCTATTTTCAAGCTCCTCAAAAAGGATACCAAGTTTTATTGGGATCAAGAAGTCTCAAAAGCTTTTGCTGAGATTAAGAAGGCAATCCAGGAGGAACTAGTGTTGAAATCTTCTGATTACAGTAAACCTTTTTCTGTGTTTTCTTTTGCTTCATATCATACGGTGGCTGCAGTATTGCTACAAAAGGAGAATGAAGGATATGAACATCCCATAGCCTTCTACAGTAAGTCTTTGCAGGCGGCAGAACTAAAATATGAGACCATGGAGAAACAAGCTTATGCCCTAGTTAAAGCTGTTAAGGCTTTTAGGCCATATTTAGTGAATACAAATATCATTGCCTATGTCCCACATGCTATAGTTAAAGATATTTTGTCTCAGTCCGAGGTTACTGGGAAGAGATGCAGATGGATCGACAGAATTCAGGAATTCAACTTGGAGATAAAGATCACCAAATTGGTGAGAGGTTTAGGTTTTGCTAAGCTCATGACTAAGTCGAATCTCATGAATGTAGAAATACATAATGTTGAGGTTAGAGATGCTTTAGTCACTAGTATTGAGAGGCAACCCTGGTACACAGAGATAGTGCAAATTTTGAGAGGTGCTACATTCCCAGAAGAAATGACACATAATCAGAAAAGAACTCTGAAACTCAAGTCCCAAAAATATGTGCTCAGGGTGATCTTTTTTGGAGGAAAAGAGATGGAGAGTTACTAATGTGTTTGGATGAATTTCAAGCTAAACAAGTGTTGACTGAAATGCATGATGGAGTATGTGGAGGTCACTACTTTGCTAAGACTACTGCTGGTAAGATAATCTAGGCTGGATACTATTGGCCCACTTTATTTAAAGATACTCATGCATATGTTCAAAAATGTGACCCATGTTAGAAATTCTCATCCAAGCTCAAGTATGAAGGAGCCCTACCCCTAAATCCAGTCTCTGTAGAAGCTCCTTTTGTCCAGTGGGGCATTGATTTTATTGGAGAGATTGTTGAGAGGTCAGGGAGAGGTCACGGATGGATCATAGTGGCCACTGATTATTTCACCAAATGGATAGAAGCCATCCCTACAAGAAGAGCTACTAGTAAAGTTGCCATTGATTTCCTGATGGATAATGTTGTAACTAGATTTGGAACACCTGCAAAATTGGTGATGGATAATGCCATGTGTTTTAGATCAGAAGAGTTTGTAGGCTTTTGTACTAGTCATAGTATACTCATGTCATACTCTTCACCTTATCACCCTCAGGGGAATGGACAAGCAGAATCCAGCAATAAAAGCCTGTTGAATATCATCAAGAAAATCCTGGAAGAGAATAAAAGATCTTGGGATCAAAAACTGAAGTTAGCTCTGTGGGCAGATAGAATAACATTTAAGAAATCCATTGGAATGTCACCTTTTGAATTAGTCTATGGTGCCCAAGCTAGATTGCCAGTAAATAACCTTCTTCCAGTGTATAATTTTTTGCAAAATGAGGACATGGATATATCTGAACCAATGGAAAATAGAATGATCCAAATTGTAGAAATGGAGGAGCTTAGGACTTCTGCTCATAAGAGAAATTAGAAGATCCAGTTGCAGTCAAAATATCTTTTTGATAAAAGGACATCATTAAGGAAGTTTCAAATTGATGACATGGTTCTTCAGTGGAATGCAAAAGGACAGGATAAGGGAAAGCACAAGAAATTTGAATCACTGTGGATTGGCCCTTTTGTGGTTTGTGACTTAAATGGTAAGGATTCATATTTCTTGAAAAATATGAATGATGAAATGCAGGAATTTCCAGTGCATGGACAATTCCTGAAGCATTATTTCTCTTAATGTCCATGCACGGTAGGTCCTTTGTTTGTATATATTTTGTTCCTTTCCTACTTTTCTATTTTGGTCTGTTTCTCCAGAGTTTCTGAGTTTTCTTGTGTTGACCTAGCGATCAACCATCCCCAGTCAGAGCCACTGTTATCACTGATTAAAATGGGCTTTTCTTTTCCCATGATTGGCTATGGTTTGTTGAAATTTTGAGTAGGGCGCATTTTCAAATGCTTCAGCTCTGTTTTAGGCCTTAAGGGTTTAGGGGTTTTTGATTTTAGATCCTCTAATGTTTCTTTAAAACCCTCTGGTTTCTATTCTTTCATTACTTTATTCACTTAAGTAATGGGTCATGGGATCGTAGGAAGTGTCCCCCTTTATCGTTCGCCTAGGCGGACATGTTAATTAATCACAAAAATTTATGCCTTATGTGTATTCCCCCTAAAGTTGTTGGGCCCAGTAACTAGTGCGCATCTCGCGGACGAATCTACGGCTTTCGCTATTTCACTAAGCAAAGTTGCGCGTAGTTTAAAACCAGCAAAGTTGCAAAAATGACATGGCATGCCACCTAGGCGATCTAGCTAGTTGATGAGAGCAAGTAAAATGGCGGCATGTGGCATAAGTCACAACAGTCAGCAAGTCAGGATGAAAGGCTAAAAGGCGGGCCCTAGAGGTGTGTCAGGTCGCAAGTTAGGAGATGACTTGGCAGATACAACTGTGAAGAATTTACTGAAGCCCAGTGCTTTCTCTCGGCATATGAAAAAGAGACGAGTCAGCTTTGAAGGTGACTAGATGCCGGTGAATCAGAGGTTCCACCCCTCCTAAAGCCTATTCAAATGGTTAAATGTTGATCAACTAAAAAATGATCTGACGGCCCGCACTATTTCACAAGGGTAAGATGCTTGTGCTTCATACCCTACGAAATAGCGAAAGTAAACGAGAACCATCCATGTGTCGTGATAGATGGTCATGTCAACTCTGAAGATGACTAGACACCAGGTGTTCAAAGTGAGTCAGAGGGCCCACCCTTCCCGGAGCCTATTTAGATGGTTAAAAGCCGATCAAGTTTCTTTTGATCAGACTGCCCATGCTATTTCGCAAGGGTAAGATGCTCGTGCTTTATACCCTGCGAAATAGCAAAAGTGAATGAGAACCGTCCATGTGTCGTGATGGATGGCAACGTGTCTGGTGACACATGGTCTTAGAAGAAAGCTGTGGGCCCGCCAAGGTGGAACCGACGGTATAAGAGAAAGACACGCGGCTAGCATTAAGTCGAATGCGAAAGAAATTTCAAGGCCAGTGGTTGAGCGCCACGTGGTAGCACATAGCCAATAGAGAAGCAGGACCCAACGTGGAGCCAAAGCTGTTAGTTAGTATAACACTCGATCAACTTTCTTTTGATCGGACGGTCGGCGCTATTTCGTAGGACCAAGCTGCCCGATAGTTATGCTTCGCAAAGTTGCAAAAGAGCAAAATGAAAGACTTGCAGGAACGTTGTGACCCATTCGACCGAAAAATACAAATTCTCCTATGAATTCAATTTTCAAGGGATGGTCGAAGCATGTGGAATCAATGTTGTAGTTAAGACCCTAAGTACAATATTTGATTTCCCATCAACCGGGTGAAGATATCTTTTAAAGAATTTTGTAGAGGAGTGGATGCAGAGCTATCTTCTTCAGGTACAGAGCAAGTCAGTTTAGTTGCAGAGAAAATTCCTTCAAGTTAAGAACAGGTTTTCTCGTACTCCTGTGTAGCAATTCATCTGTGGTGTGTTTCAAATAAGATATTGATTCATCACAGAAGTGTCTAGGAGTGGTATTCATTTCTTACATTTTTAAATGGCTCCTAAAAGAGAATTTTCTGGCAAAGTCAATTATTCAGAAAGGAGTGTCTGTGATGATTTTCTTGAACAGTTGATGTTGTCAACTAATCAGGCATCGAAGGCAAAAGAATTGGTGCCTAGAGTTCCCCGTTTAAAGATAGGAGAAGGACTATATGACAAGGGTAACTAGTTGAGAGACCCACAGGTTGGATTGTTTGGGTTGGGGTTATTTAAGATTGGATTTGGAATGAGAAATTCTCTGGCCCCACAAAACAGTATTTGGGAATTAGACGTTGGGAAATTGGTAGTCCCTGGGGTATTTATGGACATAGATTTGTTGATCCAAATTGCGCTCAACTATGATCTAGTCACAAGAAGCATTCGGGATATAAATGGAAAAACCCTTATTGAGATTAATGTTGAAGAATTTAGGAATTCTTTTGGGCTTAATGAGTTTACCAATTTTCTAGAACCCATAAATTTCAAATCATTAGCTCAAATTTATAGTGCACAGAGGAGTCATCTCAGGAACGGGCCTCTCAAGGAGTTTTTTGTGAAGATAGGTGGGTTGACAGTTGTAGCACCCAACACACAAGAGCCCTTTTCATTAAGTATGTTCACCCTGAGGGCTAAAGGAATGTATTGGGCACTTTGCCAAGTTTTGGGAGAAGATGCTGAAGCAAATATGCCAAATCACTACCTGTTAATGATTGCTCAGATTTTGAATCCTTCTCTTGCAATTACATTTGATTATGCTTCTTTCATTGCTGATGATATCCATGGAGGGTTAACAAGAATAAAGAATGGAAAGGTGGATAGGCCTTTCAGATGGTACTCACTCCTGATGCATCTATTTCTTTTCAAAGGTGATGATTACTTTGCCAGTGGACTGGACCTTGTCAAGGAGAAAGAAGGAGAAAAAATGCCGGTACAATTATGGAGTACTATGTTGTCATGGGATAGAGAGGATGCCAATTTCTTGAAGTTTGACAAATATGTTGCATCCAAGATCAGGACTCTCCTCTGCTCAGAGAACCCAAGAATCCCCAAGATTCTTTTGGAATTCATAAGACCAAAAGAATTTGCAGAGAACATAGAAATTGTTCACAATTGGGGTGACATTTCTTTGTATCCAGCCTTGACAGTTTTCAGAGTGTTTGGTTTTAGAGGCACCCCATTCTTGCTACCTTACCAGGTCCCTCTCAAAGTGGGAATTGCAGCGATCCTTAGACAAATTGGTGGTGTACAAGAGGAAGAGTTGATAAGCAGGGGTAAAGGGACTATTTTCCTTGTAGCTACCATAGCCCACCAATTTGTAATAACAAAGGGAGGTTGGAATTGCTTTGAGGATTTTCTCAAGCCTTATCATTTGTCCACTGCAGTGTCCAGATGTGCTGATCCAGAAGACTTCTTCAATGGCATGTTTAGAAAGAAGGCAGAATGCAGAGGTAGGCCCCATCAATTTCAGTTTCCTGAAGACCTCATTAGAAATGAGTTTGATCTAGATGAGCAGGAGCTAAGGAAAGAGAAATGGGTGCCTTATAAGAAAGCCTTGGATTTCGTGCATCAATTTGATGCGAGCTATGACCCATTGTCTAGCTTTTTCCTCTTGAGGAGAAAATAAAGTTTTTGATTGTTTGCTTTGAAGATGTGATGCAGACCCTGAAGGAGAAGAGGGAAGCTGTAATCAAAAGCAACCCTGAAAAGGCGAGAATGATCCTAAGTAGGTCAGCTTCCAGCAAAGCAATCCCTCCTCGTGATTATACACTGCACAAGTAATCCAGTTATAGTGTGTTGATGCCTACAAAAGGGGAGCCCTCTACCTCTAAAGGAAAGAGGAAGATACAAGATGTCATTGACATCCAAGAGAGCCCAAAGAAGCAAAGGGTAGGGAAAGAAGTACAATCGGATACACCTTTGTATTCCCCATCCCAATCCCCTATCCATATAGGAGATGAGCAAGCAGCAGCTGAGCAACTCCTACAGTTAGGTAGTCTAGGGGAAATTGCCTACACTTATGATGAAGTGGAAGAAGGAATGCTAGAAGAACCCCTTGCTGTTGAAATGGATATTACCACCACTGAACTCAAAGGCCAGGAGTGTGATCCTGAAATAAAGCAGGCAAGTAATGCCTTCTTGGCTGACAACAATTTTGTCACATCAGAAGCATTTATGCAGTTTATATGGAAACAGAACATAGATAAATATAATGCTAGATGTGAAAAGAGAAAGGCTGAGCAGCCTAATAAGGATCTAGCCCTGGTAGAAGAGGAAATAAAGCAAGAGATGATGGAAGAGTTCAAAACCATCACCCCTAAGCAAGGGAGAGATATGGTGGCACAAGCTGGAGTGCTTATTTTACCCGAGTGGGATATAGCAGACGCCTTGGTACTAGACGCAGTGAGGAAAGAGACCAAACCCATGGAGGGAATTACTTTCAGTAAGGATAATGTTGCACTTGTCATGTGGTCTCTCAAGAGAAATGAGAGTAAGAAGAGCAAAGATACCCCAGGGTCAAGTTACCTTGGTGGGATGATGGGGAAAAGAGTGCAGAGTACAGGGGTAGTGGAAGCTGCTAGCACTATGTTAGAGACTGCAAAATTTAGTGTTGCAATAGCAAAAAAGGAAGCCAAAGAGAAAGAGACCCTCCAAGTCAAGTTGGAAACAGTTTTGAAGGCCTATAACAATGCTAAGGAGGAGGTAAGAGGTAAGGATAGCATCATTGCTAAGCTGCAGAGCCAGTTGACTATACAATACCATCAAGGTGAGTCTTCAACACTGATGATCTCCTCTTCTCCTACAAGACCTCCACCTACTAGCCCTATCATTGAGTTTCCACCATCTCCAGCACTCTCCAGCTCTCAAATGGTTAAAATTACTCCTAAAGAATTAGAAAACTTAAAACAGGTTCAAGCCTTATATGCAAAGAAGTATGAGGAGAGAGTAAGGGCTACAATTTTCAGTTTTGTAGATACAATGAATGCCTCATTGCTCTACAACAATGTAGGTAAAATTGTGGATATATGGAATGAGCTCAGGGGAGACAAGGCCATTTTGACACCTATTTTTGACAAATGGAGGCCTAGGGAGAAAGATTTACAGTTTATGTGTGTATCCTATGATGAAGCAAGGGCCAATCCTATCATTAGATCCACTTCTGACATCACTAAATTTTTAGTACAATTAGCAGCAGAGGTGGATAATGTTGATAGGAAGGTTAGTTTGTGCAAAAAGGAGTATACTGATGAAGTTTTTGAGTTGCTCCGAGGAGTTTTTGCTAGCCCGGATCAATTAAAGGACAAAAAAATGTGGCTTAAGGAGATAGAAGCTAAATTGTCAGCAAGAATTAAAGGAATTATTGATCTAGATGATGCTTCTTTATTTATTTTGACAATACAAGAGATAGAGAAAATTAAGTCACATTATGGTTTTCTCAATTCAGAAGTCAACAAAATGAGAAATTCTTGGAAAAGGTTGACCAAGACTAAGGATAAAGTGATTAATTTCTCATGGCCAACAGAAGAGGTGTATGATGAGTGGACAACCAAATATGCCACCCATGATCTGGAACAGTTGGAGAGCGCCCCAAAAAAGGTAGAAGAGGTTGCAACCGAACAGTCTGTTGAAGAAACTGCAGAGGCCGAAAAGAGCTTGTAACTATTTTTGTGAAAAGCTTGTAACCTCTTTATTTTGAAAGAAATGATTGTAACAAACTCTCCTCGAGAAGTCCGAAGCTTTGTGCATCCATGTTGTTATAAATGGATACTAGGACTAGAGGAAGAGGGATCGCAAAAGAATTGTAAGAAAACGCTGCAGAAATTTATCTGAGCTTTTCTAAGTCTAATGGAGAATATTCAAAAACTTCTTGTAATATTTCTTGAACTTAATATCAATATACAGACCATCGGTTTTGAGTGAAGCTTTGTGTCATCTTCAAGTGTGTTTACAATTTGTTTACTATTTTCATTCTGAATAATCCAGGGTTATTTTGTTTGAATGGGATTGCAAAGCAATTTTCAGTAGAAGTGTTCGCTAGCTTTTCTCTTAAGGAGGGAAATTAAAGATGCGGGGATCACTCATACCAGTAAACTCTTTGGAAGAGACTTTGAATTTTGATGATCATAGCTTAATTTGGAATGGCTAAATTCTTATAGGTGTCAGGCATATACAAGGATTAATAGAAACCAAGCCAACGGGATGCATAAAGATATTTTGTTTGAGGAGTATTATCTGAGTTTAGATGACTCTGTGACCTTGGATAAGGCACTAGTATTGATTGAAGTTGTTTATTTCATGTTTTGTTGATCGAAATGCTGAATTTAAGTATAATTTCCATTCTTTTGTTTTTAGTTAATTTCAAGGTGAATAGATCCACTGATTTTCTAGACTGGTTTGCTGTTGGTTTATGTTTGAAAGTGTGAATTCAATTCACAAAGGTATACCCACCTGGGCTCTGAGTAAGTCTGAAGTGTAGAAGGTTCAATCAAACCCTGTCATATGTTGTCTTGAGAATTTCCTTATCTTTGATGTCTCTTCTGCACCGAGTTCAATCATATTATTTTAAGGATGTTAAAGAGAATCAGATTTTGTAGACAACACTGCGCTCCATTGTCAGTCACAATGGAAGAAGGTATCCCATACCTATAGATGATATAGTTAAGGATGCATAGAGCTACTTGTTTACTGGTTGCTTTGATGAGCGGAACAACTTCTACCTACTTAGTGAAGTACTCAGTGGCAGTTATAATAAACTTGTGTCTGTTAGATGTTGCAGGATATATTTGGCCAATGAGATCAAACACCCATTGTTGAAAAGGCCAATGTGTAATGAAGGGTATGAGATCCCTTACTGGAGCGTGTATGAGATTCCCATGTAGCTAAAACTTCTCAAAAGTTTTAGCAAATTTTATAGCATCTTTCTATTGGAAATATGGATGGAGTAACTGAGAGGGGAGGGGTGAATCAGTTACCACAAAAATAAATCCACAAGTCCCTTAGATGTCTTAAATATAAACTGTTGAAACTCGGTAAATTAACTTATCATTGTTCATTAAACATTAACATGCATAAGACAAATGACATGAACACAAGTAACACCAGATATAACGTGGAAACCCAATTTTGGGAAAACCACCAATGTAACTAGTTACTGATTTTCACTCTTCTGAAGTGAGCCCTGTTAGGAGCCAACCCTATTAAAGGTTACAAAACACACTGTTAGGTGTGACCCTGTTAAAGGATTTAATCTTCCTGCTAGGAGTGGCCTTGTGAAAGGTCTTAAGAACAATTCAACCAAATTGTCACCTTGTCAGAGGATTTACAAAAATGGTTGTTAGACCAACTCTGTTAAGAGATTTCGGTATCACTGCTACAATGGTTAGAAAGCAACAATGAAGTGATCTGAATTAAATACAACTTATCTTGCTGATACAGATCTCTGTTCTGCGCCAATAGATCCTTACTGATCACATATATCTTTTTTGCACCTCAAGGATATCACTGATCCTTCATCAGAATTCACACATTTCTGCTCCTTCACATTTCCATACTTTTCACACTTCACCACACTTCGAAATCGCGACTTGATCTCTCATATATACCATTCAGGTTACCAAGTCGGCCCAATTACAAGTTAAAATAAATATTACATAGGTCGGCTACATATACAAGTTTCAATAAATAAATTTTGCTTTGGTCGGCTGCATAAACATTTTACTGATGCTCGGTGAACACTGCTGATTCTTCGGTAACCGACTGAACTCGGTAAGTAGTACGAACTTGGTAAAGACTGACTTTCTTTCACATATTCTTCGAAGACCGACTGAACTCGGTAAAGACTGCGAACTCGGTAAAGACTGACTTTCTTTCACATATTCTTCAAAGACCGACTGAACTCGGTAAAGACTGCGAACTTGGTAAAGACTGACTTTCTTTCACATATTCTTCGAAGACCGACTGAACTCGGTAAAGACTGCGAACTTGGTATAGTATTCTGGAGTGCTAGGTAGACTCTGTAACTTGCTTCTCTTATCGTCTGAACTCGGTAGACTCTGTCTAACTGCCTTGCCGAACATTTTGAGCTCGGTAGACTGATATGACATTTGTGTAACATCAAAGACAATACACAATTAAACAATTGTATCCAACACTTTCTCCATATCTAGCCAGTAGTAGCCATCCCTTATTAGTTTTCGTGCTAAAGTTAGACCGTTTGAATGGGATCCACAAATACCTTCATGGACTTCGGATAATGTACGTTGGGACTCTTCAGTTTCTAGACACCTAAGCAAAGTACTATCCAAACCTCACCTAAATAGATCATTAGCGATGATGACATATCATGAAGCATTTTGAATTAGGTTCTTTTTCTCATTACGAGTAAGATAAGTAGTGATAACTTGGTCACATAGGTAAGAGTAAATGTGGCTATAGTGAGACAAGTCATGCCCAATAATATAATAGACCATCTAGAACTCAAGAGAGTCATAGGAAATATAATGTAATTCTTCCACCAAGAGTTCAAAGCAAACATTAGATTCATGTAGCTGTGGTATAGATGCTAAGGTGGCCATAGCATCTACTGCTTTGTTTGTTGATCTAGGAATTTGTTGAAATGATACAAAGGTAAAGTATTTCATGAGATCATCAACCATTCTCTTATAAGGCATCAATTTCTCATCTCTAGTTTGATACATATCATTGATTTGGTCGATAATCAGCCAAGAGTCTCCATAGGTATGTAATTCAACAACCTTCCATTCAATAGTTAGTTTGACCCCATTTACCAAAGATTCATATTCTACAATATTGTTTGTGCAAGGGAAGAGAATCTTTTAAGTTTTGGGGATTGAGTATTTTTGAGGAGTAATAAAAATTATTCCAACACCAGAACCATGTTGAGTGAAAGACCCATCAAAGAACATCTTCCATGATCATTGAGTAAGGTGCATGATGGATTCATCCAAAAATTCTATGTGCAAAGGTTGATTATCTTCAAGTGGAGCATCAACAAGTTGATCTGCAGTGACCTATCCTTTGATGGCTTTGTGTTCTACATATTCGATATCAAATTCTGTAAGAACCATGAGCCATTTAGCCAATCTTCTTGTAAGTGTTTCTTTGCTGAGAAGGTATTTGAGTTGATCAATCTTAGCCACCAGCTTAATAGAATGTGCCATGTAGTGTCTTAATTTATGCGATGCAAAGACTAATGTCGAACAAGCTTTTTCTATGATAGTATAGTTCATCTCATAGGACACCAAGGTCCTGCTGATATAATATATAGCTTGGTCTTTTTTATTTTCATCATGTTGTGCCAGAAGTGCCCCCAGTGATGTATCGGTGGCTGATATGTATAGAATCAATGGTTTATCTTGAATTGGTGGCATCAATATAGGTGGATTAGAAAGATAGTCCTTAATTTGTTTTAGATGTTGTTCACAATCTTTATCCTAGTAGTATTTGACTCCTTTTTGTAATGCCTTTATGAATGGTTGAGCTTTATCTGCTAGCTGAGAAATAAAGTGTCTTATTGATTGGAGATGTCCTTGTAAACTTCTCATTTGACTGATATTATTTGCAGGTGGTAATTCCATTATGGCTTGGACCCTCTTAGGATCAACCTTAATTCCTTTCTTTGAAATAATGTAACCAAGCAATTTCCCCGAAGTCACTCAGAATGCACACTTTATAGGATTTAGTTGGAGCTTGAATCTTTCCATTGTATCCAATATGAGGCCTAGTTCTTGGATATGTGTGGATCTCTTCATGGTCTTTACTAGGGTGTCATCAACATAATCTTTCATGTTTTTGTGCATCATATTGTGGAAGATAGTGGTTACTGCTCTTTGGTAAGTTGCTCCTGCATTCTTTAGTCTGAATGGCATGATGTTCTAGTAGAAGGTTCCCCATGCACATGCGAAGGCTATCTTTTCTTGATCCTCAGAATCTATCTTGATCTGATTGTAACTAGAGAATCCATCCATTAATGAGTACATCTCATATCCAACAATCACATCCACTATCATATCAATGTTGGGCAATGGAAAATCATCTTTCGAACATGCTTTTTTGAGGTCCCTGAAGTCTAAGCAAACCCTAATAGATTTGTCTACCTTTGATACAGGTACTATGTTTGACATCCATTTTGCATAGTCTATAGCTCTGATAAATCCAACTTTTAGCAATTTTTCTAGCTCAGCCTTGACTAGCAGTGCCACATGAGGATGCATATTATGGAGTTTTTTCCTGACTAGGTTAACTCATAGTGTAATAGAGAGATGATGCATGATGAGATCAAGATCTAGGCCTGGCATATCAGAGTATGTCCATGCAAAATTGATCTTCTTTTCTGAAAAGAGGTTGTTGAAATCTTTTAACTCTTCTGTTGATAATGATTGAGCTAAATGGATGATATGTGGTGTCTCTTTACTTTCAATATTTACCAGTTGAGTTGGTTCAATCAATATTGAAGACCTTTCTTGGAAGTGACTTGGCATCATATCAAGTATCTCACCCTCAAGTGCCTCGGAGAGATTTTTACCCTTAGGTACGTCCTTTATTTTTACTTTTCTTTGTTCTGACACCACCACAGTGTGGTTTTCGTCATCAGAACTTTTATTTTTCTTCTTTTTAATTTTTGCAACTAAGATACTTGATGTCTACCTCAGTCATGTTCTCACTTTGCTCACTGGTGGAAGAGTTTATGATCTGATGACTTTCTTGGATTGTATCCAAGTCCATCTTTATCATTTGTAGACTTAGCTTGTAGCTGAATAGGTTCAACAATACCTTCTTGATGTTTGCCTAGAGGACCGGTACCTAAATATCCCATGTGTTGAATCATCTTATAGCCTGGACCATATTGTGTCAAGGAAATTTCACAATGTCATATTTCTTCGTTTGTACTATCTTCTTTGAAAGTCCATTTGAGAACAACATCCTCTTCTATTTCATCTGCAAGGGAAGTAGAGGACTATACAAAGATACCATCATAAATGGCATTTGGAGTTGAAGTTTGTGGCTTCATAACCTCTGATGGTTTTCCTTACTATCTTGGTGATGGAGGAAGAGACATTAGTGAAAGTACAGGTTCTATTTTGTATCCATCCATGCCAGTATCTATGATTCTCAATTTATTTTCTAAATCTTTCATTAATTTTTTTGAACTTTCAGCTGTAGAGGTTGCTTTGTTATGAGGAACAAAAGCATCAATACTCTATATTAATGCATTACAGGTATAGCTTGTATCAGCAGGAATATTGACTTCAACTCCATTATAAGGAAATTTCAAGCATTGATGATATGTAGATGGTATTGCTTTCATTTTGTGAATCTAAGGCATGCCCAGTAAGATGTTGTATGAAAGAGGAAGGTCGAGCACCTGAAAGATAACATCTCTTTCCACAGGTCCTACCCTGATTGGTAATAGTACTAGACCTTTAGAGGTTCTTTCTTCTTCAACATAAGCTTTGATTGTTATTTTCTTTGTTGGATCAATGACATTTTTAGAAAAGCCTAGTTGTTTCAGTAAATTGTGGGTACAAATATTCAACCCAACACTTCCATCTCTCAAAACACGTTTGACTCGATGTTTATGGATCATAGCTTCGATGTGTAATGGCTGGTTATGCAGGTGATTAAGTGAGTTATCATCTTCTTTAGAGAATGCAAGGTAATGAGGCGAAGTCAGGAGACCGAAAATAGATTGAAACTGATATACATCTAAATTTTTAGGGACATTAGTAGTGAGTAAAGCTTTGTCCAGGATCTCTCTATGAGCAAAAGAGATTTTAAGCAGTTCAAAAATGGAGATTTGAGTGTTGGTTCTTTTCAATTATTAAACAATGCTATAACCAGGAGAGGATGATGAAGTCAACTATTTAGATTTAGTCATGATTGTATCTATTTGTGTATTTGAAGAAGTTGGTAGGTTTGATGTTGTTTGAGCAAGAGTTGAGGAACTAGATCCTTGGAGAGTAACCTTCTTTTGAGCGCGGGTCACAACATTTGCAGTTTGTGCTTTATTTTGTTTATCTTTGATTATGATCACATTTCAATACTTAGGTTGGGAAGATTCAATCATGTTGATCATAATGTCATTGTTAGTGTAGGTGTAATTGACTTTGGCACCTCCCTTTGATTTTGAGGAATCACCTTGTTCATAAGCAAGTAAGGGATCTTTAAAAGCTTTGTGATCAGCATTAGTTGTGTGATTTACAACAACAATTTTGCCAGCATCGATGAGGTCTTGAATTTCATGTTTGAGCTTCATGCAGTTGTTTGTTGTGTGACCCTTGTTTCGATGGTATTCACAATATTTGTTTTCCCTCCACCATTTAGGTTTAACTTCTGGATCATATGGCCTAGAATTGTCTGGCAATATTATCAGATCATTTGCCAATAAAGTTTTAAAAGTGGATTCATATGATTCTTCTAGAAGAGTGAAGTCACATTTAGGTTTTGAAAGCCAAGGTTTCTCTTTAAACCATTCTTTTGATTTCTTCGGAGGATTTTCCACTACAATTTCAGCTGCTAGCCAGGTTAGATATTGTGGATTTTGATTTTTCTTTAACAGTGTCTACCACTCCATCATTAACAATGTTTTATTGTTATATTTGTCATATTTCCAATATTTGTTCTTTTCTTTAGAACTAGAACCTTGATGTGTTTCTTTCCAAAGTGATATATCTCCTTTCTTTATAAGCACATCTTCCATTCTAAGGGCACTATCTACCATTTTGTTGAATGAAGGGTACACTTGCATTTGGATACTGTATTTCAATTTAGGGATCAGGTTATTGATGAAGATATCCATCTTCTCAGAATCTTGAATAGGCCACAAATTTCTCAAGAACATCTTTCTCCAACATTGAAGAAAAGTGAGAAAGGGCTCTCCTGTTTTCTGTTTGGTATTGCAAAGCTCAATCATAGTGACTAGATGACGAATGCTATAGGAGTATTGTTGTAGAAACAATTCGATTAATTCCTCAAAAAATTTGATTCCCATAGGTAGCCTTGAAAACCATTCCATAGCATGTCCTCCTAAACTTCCCAAGAAAAGGTGCATGAGATATGTTTGTTCGTGCATGAATTCCATACATAAAGAACAAAATTCTCTGACATAGTTTTGAGGATCCGCATTTCCATCATATTTGTTAAACTTAGGAATCTCCACTCGAAGGAAATGGATTCATGTAGAGGTTTTTGTCAAATAGAAACAAGCATATCGTGTCCAGAGAATATTTCTTTGATGATTTATCCTTGTTTTTTGGTTCTGTGATTTTAGTCTATAACTCTTGTGATTGTTTGTTTACCAGCACTAAAGGTGTCTCTTCCTCTTTATTGATAAGGATTTCAATTTTATAATCAATAGGAAGTTTAGCGCCTTGCTTTGGTAGCTCTAGAAAATGATCTTCCTTTTCTCTAGACATGAGATCTTCATCATTTTTCAGAAATGTTTATCGTTTAGACATTTATTTATAGCAGTTTTTGTAGGTTCAAAGGATTCATAATTGTTTGATGAGTAATCATTGTCAGTAGCATGGGTGCTGAGGTTGTCATAAGTATCATGTTTAGCAATATGTCTCTCTTGCCTTGCTCCAGACATGGTGGGAGATAAGGGTTGATCAAAAATTGGTATATTTGATGATGAAGGCTTATTAGAGACGGGTTCTTCTACAAAGAATGGATTGTCATTTGATGAAAAGGATGGTCCTTTACGTTTGTCATATTTCTTGCGAGAACTTCTGGTTTGAACAGGCATTTATAACTGAGATGACCAAGAGTTGGATGTGATGTGAAAGTCAAGATCAAATTGAAGCTAGTTGTTTATTTGATGTAGTGATTGAGAGAAGTAGCTAAGATTTAGTCTGGTTTCAACAAAGATCTATCTTTTGTAAGACGTGCTCTAAGTGACTTAAGTTTTATAAGTAGTTGATTGAACTAGTTGAGAGATGACTGACAAAATCATGCAACACAACAATAGGGGTACACTATCAAGATTGTTTATGCTCAGGATTATGATGACCAGTTTTATGCTCATTGCAGATTGATTTAGGCAAGTTTGACTATTCTGGACTGACAAAATCAGGAATTTGTATGATAGAGTTTACAGACCCAGATGACAGTTTAGCAGACCCTGGATGATAAAGACAGTTCCTTGTACTAGTTTCTTCCTAAATTCGTACAATAGTTTGGTGGCCTCCAGATGATAATCTATTGAGTATGATTTGTATTCATACGACAGGATGTTAAGGACCGGATGATAATTTTTCAGATCTCATACGACAATTTATAAAGAGATAGACGACAAACTGAGAGGATCAATTAAGTTTCGTATGACAATAATTATGTAGCAGGACAACAATTCAGAAGACTCATATGATAGAGGACTCAACAGAGATGAGAGTCTGATAGACAGAGTTTCAATGGATGACGAAGACTAGTTTTTGATACAAACAGTTTTGATCACTGAGTTTTTGATGTTTTTGATTTGTTTTCTCCAGTTTCAGTATTTTAGTTTCAGTTTCAAGGATGAAAACACAGTAAAAACGCAATATGTATAATGACTTCAATCACAACACGCTAACCTTATAGAAGCTGGCTTAGAGAAGAAAATTTTTGCTTGTTGACTTAGGTACACACCCAATAGCTAATCAGAATGCGGCTATTGAGTCTCACACAATGGATTCTCAACACCGTATTAGCCAAATCAAAATGCTAATGGGGGCACAATATGGCAAGTGTCTTGGGAGAGTTACTATCTCTCTTGCACAAAGATTATCCCCCTTTCGAGGGTGAATCGGGTAGCCTCTATCTTATAGTTCTTAGTCAAGAATTACATTCAAAATTACCCCTTGAAGTCATGCAAGCATGATTGAGGCCTATAGCCTGGCAAGGTACCGAAACAAGTTGTAGTCACGTAAATGTGATTGAGACCGCGAGGCCCTACAAAATGCTCGATATGAGAGATCTCAAAGAGAAAACTCAAATAATCCCATCCTTTGAGACTTTAATCACCAGAGGCCTATTTATTATAGTGAGTTGGAATGCTCAGGTCCAGTTGTACTCACTTGGGTCGTTCTCACAGGGTGATTACTTTTTCCCACTATGACAAGCCCGCTAAAGGTACACAAATCTCAAAACTTAGAAAAAGCTTCTAGGGTCTAGATTTATGATTGTTTGTAAAAGACAAGAGTGTACTCTCCTACCTCTCAGATTTTTCTTCAAGCACAAAAGACAGATTTGTTCATTAACCAGATAGCAATTTAAGTGCCTAAAAAAAATGAACTTTAAAGAATACAAGATGTTTGGTCGATTCTTTTTAGGAAACCTGCAAAAACAACGCATTAGTATTCATTTTGCTTTTGATTATTTGATAGGTGTATGTTCGACTGATGTATTCTTTGACAAGTGTTCTGCAGAAAACTAGTTAGGTTGTAAAAAACATCTTAGGCAAACAGAAGACAGACTAGGGTTAGCGTCAGCATCAGTAAAATCCAAATTTCATTCATGAAAAACCCTGAAAAGTATACTATTTTTAAAATGATAAAACAAAAATTCGTACGATAGTCTATACCTTCCCATACGAGTATTCCCACAGACCCGAACAAAAAAACAAAAAATCAAATATGGAAAGAAGAAACTCGTATGAGTACTCGCACTGAACCGAATGATAAAAGATAGGACTTAATAAAACTTCATACGATGCAAGATAGATACTCATACAAATTTTTGTAGAGACTGTACGAACGAGACCTGAAAAATAAAGAAATGATTTTGAGGCCGAAGGATTGAATTCCAAGCCCCATGGTGGGCGCCAAAAATGTGTGTGTGAAAAGTGGATCGTATCTGTATCTGGAATACACAACACTTCAATTAAGTCATTAGATGCATGGTTAGTAAATCAATCAACAATGAATAATAAACCATCACAAAGCGACCTATTGCCTTCTAGTAGATGGGACTTTAGTCTTGCTCTCATATTTCATATGCAATACTAGTGACTAGACAACATCTAAACAAAGGATTTAATCTATATGAGTATGAAGTTGAGCTAAATAGATGCAAGATTAAGCTAGATAAATGCAAGATATGCATGATCAATGAATATTAAGCTAACATGATTAAGCTATGAGTGAATATTAAGGTAAATGATTTAACAAATATGCAATAACTAATACGAATACTCTCAATATGAAATCTTAATGAACCTAGAGCAAAAACAACATAATAACAATATACTCTCCAGGATCCTTGATTAGGAGATGAGATCCTGAATTTATAGACAATTTAGAAAGAAGCCAACGACCAAGATCAAATGATGATGAGCGGTCAAGATTTTCCAAGAAGAAGCACAATCCAGGTGAATTGATGTGATAGGTTGCTTTTCTCAGTTTTAAAGGAAATTGAACTAAAATTAAGATAAAATCAGAAAAAACTGATTTATTCTCTTTTTCATTTAATTTGAGATTTAATTGTTTTAATTGCCTTTCTGAGATTTTTTTATTTTTAATTTGATTTTCAAGATTATCTCCATTTGATTTTTTTTCTCAAATTTTAATTCTTTTTTCCAATTAATTCATTTTTTTAATGGTTTAATGAAAAAATGATTTATTTAAGTAAATATACTAGGATATTTAATAAAATAAATAGGATAATTATTTAAAAATTATTTACTTGAAATGATCAATTAATTAAAAATTTATTTAAATAATTCAGAGTGATTAATTTGCCATGTGACATTTGATGATTTCAGAAATTAATTGTGTGCTCAAGATTAATTTTAATTGCCTTTGGTTAGGACCTTGGTGATGTTGTCGAGATTAGGGGGGCCATGGTTTAGATGACCATTTTTAGGGTATTACACTCTCCAGTAGATATGAGGTAGATTTTCTTTCATCATCATTGTTCTAGTAGCATCCAATATAGTTTTATTTTTCCTTTCCATAACTCCATTCTGCTAAGGAGTCCAGGGAGTAGAAAATTGTCTTCTAATACCATCCTTGTCATAAAAGTTATTAAACTCACCGGATGTGAATTCTCCACCATGATCTGATCTCAAACATTTAATCTTTAATCATGTCTCAGCTTCCACTTTAGCCTTAAAGATTTTAAACTTTTCAAATGCTTCAAATTTTTCTCTCAAAAAAGTAACCCACATCATTCTAGAATAATCATCAATGATTAGCATGAAATATCTATCACCATGAAAACTTTTAACTCTAGTAGGGCCACACAAATCAGTATGAATAAGATCAAGAACATCATTTTCATTTGATTTATCTTGTATACTCCTAAAAGAGGTTCTGACCTATTTACCCATTTGACATTCCTTATATACTGGATTATAGGGATTCATAATCTTAGGTATATCTCTAACAACCTTAGTTGAACTTGTTGGCATTCTACACTCACATGAGAATGGTTGATGTTGTCATTGATGGAAACTGACCGGTAACAGGATTCTACAGGTTCACCGGCAACGCAGACATCATTCACCGACACCGATAGACACAACAAGTTCATTCACCAGCATTTTGTTTACACTGGCAACAAAGCATACCGGCACTTAGGCCGACATGGGATAAATTTTTATTTATTTGAATTGTATTGTAATATAATTAATTATTTGTAAAGCTGACATGATGTATTATAAAGACTCATATATGTATGAGATCTTATAGGTCATTTTTGATAAAGCATAGGATAGAACAATATTATGTAGAAGATAGCAAAAGGATTTTTTAATAAGGCAGATAGGTTATGTGAGTGAATTTTATTCACCGGCAAGGTTTTTGGTTAAGGTTTCTGACAGAGCTTAAACCGGTACTGAATCAAGCATTGCATATGCTATTTTGAGCAGTACATTGTCTTGGATTTAATTATCCATTTTGTAGTCAGTGAGACTCTTTCATTGATCAGTGAGCTCTAGGCTATTGGCCTTCCTAAATGTGCAGGCCCCTATTGTAAGTAATATTTATTCATATTGTCCAGTGAGTAAATATTGTGGGTCACAAACCCCACCAAGGTTTTTCCCTTACTGGGTTTCCTCGCCAAAATATCTTGTGTTACGATGTGCATTTATGTTATCTCTATTATTTCTATTTGCTGCTTTATTACTTGTTTACCACTACATTAATTTGAGTTGTAAAGTTATAAATAAGTTCAAATATTCCATTAACCGATTAGACACTCATTCACCACCCCCCCCTCTCAGTGCCTTTGGGACTTTCATTGCATCTAACAATTGGTATCAGAGCCTAGTCCTCTATTTGCAAAAGCCTAACAACTTGAGGAAGATTCTAAAACCGATACCGATGGAGAATTTGAGAAAATAGTTGGAAGGAGCTCTTGAAGATTTTGATGCAGAAAAATTGAAGAATATCAAACTTGAAGATGATCTGAGGACTTCCCAAGAATTCATTAAAGGACTTCAGGAGAACCTGGTTATAGCACAAAATAAGAGGAAGGAACTTCATGAGCAAATGCAAAAACATGATGATGAAAAGTAAACTCTTAGAGATATTGTAGAGAAGTTGAGACAAGAGAACACTAACATGAGGAATGAAATGCAAGATTTAACCATGAGGCTATGTAAGGATATTGAAGAAGGGAAAAAGAATGAAGAAGACTTGACTAGGATACTTAATGATGGAGCAAATGAAAATCTGAGACTTTGTCATGAGAATGATATGCTAAAGACAGATCTGATTCACATGCAACATGATAAAGAGGAGCTTAGGAGACAAATTGACATTCTAGAAAATGAGTTGATCATTGCAAATGAACACAAAGACAAATTCAAGAAAAGTTCAGAAAGGCTTGATGACATGCTGAAAAGACAAAAACCTGATGGAGATACAATTGGACTTGGATTTGAACATGGAGAAAGTTCTGGGACTGCAAACAATCAAGATCACAACAAACTGGTAAGACAACCTAATGCTTATAAATTCAATGGGAAATGTTTTAATTGCAACAAAATTGGTCATAGAGAAAATTAGTGCAGATTTAGAAATAATCAAAATACAAATTTACCAACCAGTCAATTTTCCAAATGCAATAAAGTTGGTCATAACTCAGAAAATTGCAGAATGAATGTGAAATGCTATGTTTTTGGTAGATTTGGATATTTATCTAATCAATACAGAACACAAACTGGTCAAGGATATGGAAAGGCTATTCAGAGGAATAATGTAACTTGTTATACATGTAACAAGATTGGACATATTGCAAAATTTTGTAGAAGCAAGACTACACCAGAGAACAATAAAGGATCTAATGAGAAGGGAAAAGAAAAAGTAAATGAAATAAAGCAAGAATTTTCAAAATAATAGATAAAAAGAGATATCAGAGAGCTGATGAATTTGTCTCTACACTGGTAGAATAGAGTAACCCTCCACCGGTAGGAGATTCTTCATCTGACTAAGGAATAATCCTTAGGGGGTATGGCATAAAACTGAAAATCATGCATTCTACCCTTGGTTGATGGTGAGAAGTTATATTTCTTCTTTACCAGAAGATGTGTTAAGATTTAACTTAACTGGTAGGCATTTAATGTGGTTGTTGGAGAACTTTTTGATTATAAAACACTGGAAAACCCTCATTTCAATCCACCAAGAATCTGACCATTCGAAGAGAGCGCAAAATTGAGCAAAGGCATTTTAAAGGCGAAGTGACAAGGTGTTTTCAAGCATTCAAGGATTTCAAGTTAAAAGGTATTTATCTTTCGAAATGGCATCTTCATCTTCTGCACCTAAATTTATTGCAAACACTACCATGGTAGAGAACAATAAGCACCCTAGACCCATGTTTAAAATCATTCCTGAGATTGTAAAGCAAGATGATTCCATTAGAGCCTTTTCTAAGATTCCGAAGGGAGTTGCTTTTGTCGAAGACCTGAGGATTTATATTCATTGCAACATAGAGAATTTAGGGTCAGATGACTTGAGGAACATGTATAGAAATGTTATAACTGATGAACAAGGTTTGGTCAAGACGGAGCATAAGATTGTTGAGGATTTAGGATTTGTTGAAATTCTGAACATTCTTGAATTTCTGGATAAGATAATGCATTTTGTACTGAGCAAAGTTTATGGGGAGTTTATGTGGATAGATTATGTTTTTAAAATATCTAAGGAGCAATCAAGGAAGTTACTGGTTTACCCCAACCGGTACTAGGCCCGACAAAAAGAAGAAGATACCAAACAAGGGTGTTATGGACCTAATCAGAGCTACATTTGACAATAGATCTCTTAAGGTTAATGATATCACTGATGCAAATGTGAAATATGTGAGCATGGTATTTGGATATAGAGTTACACATGCAAATAGGCTAAATTATGTTTCTAGTTTGTGTATTCAGAGTGCATATGAGATGGTTAAGAAAAATGCAAAAATTGATATCCGTGAGTGGCTTAAGGATGAATAGATTGATAATTTGCAAAATATCAAGGGTGACAAGAAGGGAAAATTCTGTTTTGGGAATCTACTTGTGTGTTTAATGCTTTAATTCACAAAGGAGATGCCCGGCATTGGTCACAAGGACTTTGCATATGACATCTCGGTAGGTAGACAGATCATGGAATCTATTACCGACATTGGTGCTAACAGTGATGACATGGTAAAAGCCTATTTCAAAAACTTCCAAAGCAAAATGAAGGCTAGAGAAATGATACCGCGGAGAATTATGGACAAGTATGACAAGAAAATTTGTTTTGTAATAAAAAGAGATGAAACATGGATGGAAGTTGTTACTCCTAGAACTATTTGGATAACAGAGATGGGATATGAAGTTGATCTGAATATTCTTGAGGCTTATGCTAAGATACTTCTTGATGCACCTAGGGAACCCTCTAAAGAAATTTTTGGCAGTGCTAATACTATTGAGAGTGTTGTTTTGATGTAGAAGATGAGAAAAAATCACCAGAGATGCATACAAGATGGCTAAGGAAGTTAATAAAAATGTAATGAACTTGAGTGGTATTTCTGCTAGTGAACTGGAAGGACTAGAACCGGTAGCTCATGTTTCACCAGTTGTCACTTCTTCTGATATAGATAGTGGTAAGGCAACAGAGTTCAAAAGAGTTGAGAGGAAGAGGAAACCTTCACAGGTACCTTCTCCTTCTCCTAAAAGGACAAGACCATTAAGGAATAAGCAATAGGTTGTAAGGGAGCCTAAGAAGAAGTTAACTCCAAAGAAGAAGCAAGAACCTAAGACAGCGGATACCCTTACACCAGAGGAATTAATCAATAAAATAACACAAGAAGGTAATCTTTGCAATGTGAATAAATTTTATCATTCATTCAAGGATTCTGACAAGGAGACAATAGAGGAAAGCATCATTTTGCATCTTGACATCTACAAGAAATTTTTGATTGAGGCTGTAGATGATCTGCCTAATGACTTATACATAAGATTAGAGGCTAAAAAATTGTCAGTGGTGGAATTGGATAAAAAGTTAAAGGTAGAAGCATTGTTGGTTGTTCACCCCATTAATTTAAGAGAAGAGATTGATGAACTAATTGTTGAAGCCAACCGATTAGTTTTTATGAGTGGTCACTGGCAGGTCAGCCTAATGGTAGGGAGAGTGAAAGAGATAGCTGATGAAACTATAGACAAATGGGACATATTTTTCATTGAAAAAGAAAAGAAAGAGGAAAGGGATAAACAAAAATTGGATGTCTTTTGCAAAGGTATATCAAAAGGAAAAAGGTAAAAGTAAAATTGGTAGTGTACCTATTATAAAGGTCATAGATAACCTTTCTCCACCAGTACAAGACACCCCACCAATAACTTCAGAGATACTGGTACATACAGACAGTCAACCAGATAAGGAGACTGGTCAAATAACACATGATGATACTAACCCGGATTTTAAAATTCTCTTTACTATGAATGTAGATACATAGAATGTTAATATTGTTATGGACAAAGAGACTGCAGAGGTTAAGACAATTGATGCTACCAACATTGAGATCTCTGAGTCACCAATTAACACTGTTGACTCTCAGAACATTGAAATATCGGCAGAAGCTAAGAAACCAAAGACTAAGAAACCGGTAGATGCAGAGGTACTTACACAGACTGAGAAACCAGAGAAACCGACAATTGTAAATGATGGTAACAAGGAAGAAATTGTTAAGGTAATCGGTCAAGTATCTGTGGAAAAGAAAGTTATTGCAGAACCAAGCACATCCACTATAGATTTCAGACCTACAAATGTAACAAATGTTATTTTGGATTCAATTAAGAGGATCACAGAGTGCAATTCTTTAGCATACAAGGCTATTGATGATACATTGCCTATTTTGAAAATGATTGAACCGGCATGTATGGTAGATCATATTGATGGATCCTTGGGTAAATTGGACACATTGTCCAAATTTATTGCTTCAAATGTTCTAACTATAGATAAGGTCAATGAAGAAACCATTAAGGAAAGGGTAAATAAATAAAAAGGTGAATTCTTTGAGAAAACTATCAAGGACTATACTAAGCATATTGATTCCTTATTACCGGTACTTAATTCCACAATTTTGGAATACAAATAATTGTATAAGGAAGCTTGTAAGTCTCACCACCTGACTGAAGACATTGATGAGAAGATTAAGGAAGCACAAAAGGAGATAGATAATATAGAAGACAATATGATAGGTTCTTCGAAACTTACCTCAGTTTTGAACACAAAATGGCAGCTTTTGAGGAAAAGATAGAGAAATTAGAGCAATAAAGAGCAAGGATAAGGTTGAAGGCCCGGGAACTGAAAAACAAACTTGATCCAAAATTGGACAGTCTTATAACCCAATGGTTTGAGCTATCTAAGGCATTAATTCAAGGAGAGCAATCACCAGAGAAACAAATGCATTATCTAACTGGCATAATCTAGCAAACATAAACCATTATCTCTGACAGTAATAAATCCATGTAGAGCATGATTCTACTTTTGGTGGATATCTTTCAAATTATACTCAACCGATTATAGGCTATGAGGTAGAGTTTTGGTACTCTTTGACTATTTTTGACATCCTTTGTCATTGATGCCAAAGGGGGAGTAGTATGGAGAAAAATGCACAGAAGAGATCACTTGCTCAGGGGGAGCACACTTTTTTTGAGGATCAGTTTTAGACTTCATTTTTGGACAATAGTTTTTGGATTTTTCTCATGAGTGTTACCATCAATGCCAAAGGGGGAGATTGTTGGAATTCTACACTCACATGAGAATGGTTGATGTTGTCATTGATGGCAACCAACTGGTAACAGGATTCTACAGGTTCACTGGCAACGTAGACATCATTCACCGACACTGATAGACACAACAAGTTCATTCACCAACATTTTGTTTACACTGGCAAAGAAGCATACCAGCACTCAGGTCGACATGGGATAAAGTTTTTTTTATGTGAATTATATTGTAATATAACTAATTATTTGTAAATCCGACATGATGTATTGTAAAGACTCATATATGTATGAGATCTTATAGGTCATTTTTTATATATCATAGGATAAAACAATATTATATAGAAGATAGCGAAAGGATTTTGTAATAAGGCAGATAGGTTATGTGAGTGAATTTTATTCACCATCAAGGTTTTTGGTTAAGGTTTTTGACAGAGCTTAAACCGGTACTGAATCAAGCATTGCAGATGCTATTTTGAGTAGTACATTGTCTTGGATTTAATTATCCATTTTGTAGTCAGTGAGACTCTTTCATTGAGCAGTGAGCTCTAGGTTGTTGGTCTTCTTGCATGTGCAGGCCCCTATTGTAAGTAATATTTATTCATATTGGCCAGTGAGTAGATATTGTGGGTCACAAATCCCACCGAGATTTTTTCCTTATCGGGTTTCCTCACCAAAATATCTTGTGTTAGGGTGTGCATTTATTTTGTCTCTGTTATTTCTATTTGCTACATTATTTCTTTTTTACTAGTACATTAATTTGAGTTGCAAAGTTATAAATGTTGCAGTGGGCCAACATCCCTCGCAAGGATTCGTGACATGGTTTAACAACCTCTTGTGGATTCTATAAGTCTAGTGGTTGTATAGGGCATTGACAGGTTGATCTTTTGGTGCAATGGCAACCCTAGCTTGTAACAAGTGGTATCAGAGCTTGGTCATAGGTTCGAATCACGCAGGCCATGGTGAGTGACGTTGGGAGGGGGATTGTTGACAGTGGGCCAGCATCCCTCATGGGGATTTGCAACATGGTTTAACAACCTCATGTGGATTCTATAAGTCTAGTGGTTGTATAGGGCATTGACAGGTTGATCTTTTGGTGCAATGACAACCCTAGCTTGTAACAATAAATAAGTTCAAATATTCTATTAACCAGTTAGACACTGATTCACCCCCCCTCTTACTATTTTTGGGACTATTATTGCATTTAACAGAACTGATCTTCACAATGCAATCAAAATTCACATGACACAACTTTTTTATGCCATAACTAACTTTCATCAATCTGTGTAATCAAACATGTTTTCTCACCGAAGTTCAAATGAAATATGTTACCTTTTGTCTATTTATCGATTAAGCCAAATCTATTAATAATTTTGCATTTTCCATCCTTGAACTATAATTGAAATCCCTTATCTACCAATTGTCCTACACTCAAAAGATTATGCTTCAAACCTTCAACATAATAAACATTGTCAGTATTGTTCTTACCATCCAATGATATAGTTCCTTTTCCTTTAATCATACATGCCTTGTCATCTCCAAATCTAACTAGTCCGCCATCAATTTCTTGCAAAGACAAAAACTTCCCTTTATCTCCAGTCATATGATGTGAACAACCACTATCAATTAGCCATTCATCCTTGTCCTCAATTTTAGAAACAAGTTTCATCTCCTTGGGTACATTCTCTTCCAGTGTCAGAACATCTTCCTTGGTAGCCAAGAACACTCATTCCTTCCCATTGTCGGATCCACTAGCAGAGTCTTTTGCCAATTCATCAGCTAGATCAATAATGTCTTCCTCATTTGCTATGTAACATGATTTGTCTTTGTTTTTCTTGAATCTATACTTGTTCTAATATCCATGGTTAGGTTTTTAACACTTTCTTCAAATCTTGAATTCTTTTTAGGACATCTAGATGAAAAATGACCAATCTTATTACATGCAAAACATTTAAAAGGTGTTTTTCCTTCATACTTACTTCCTACCGGTCCTTTCGGTACTCTTCTAGTAAATAGTGCTTCAAGTTGCTCAAACTCATCATCTTCTCTCTTCATATCTTCTAGTTCTTTTGCATATAAATCTTTCCAGTCTTGCTTACCGATTGTAGATGTAGATGCATGAAAAGAAGGTTCAGTCTTCACAGCTCCAGAAGGTCCAAATTCCTCAAGCTCAAAAGTAGATAGTTTCCCAACCAAAGTATCTCTATTGATAGATGTATTAGCCATTTTTCTCAACTCATTAATATCATTAGCCTTCATTTTGTAAGCCAGTGGTAGGTCTCTTAGTTCTTTAGAAACAATTTCATCTTCACTGAGAGTTCCACCACAACATTGAATTCCCATAACAATCTCATTTACTCTTTCCATGAATGTAGTAATCCTTTCATCTTCTTCCATCTTCAGGTTCTCATATCTCACCCAGCAACCATCAAGTTTAGCAATCTTCACTCTAGGGTCACCTTCATTAAGATTCTGTAACTTATCCCATATAGACTTTCCAGATGATTTGTCTGTTAATCCCATGATTTGTTGATCAGAAATTGCACACAAGAGGGCTTCTCTTTCTCTACAATCATTCTCAAGCTCCTTGTCCAGGTTTTCTAGAGGAGGATTTCCAAATCCCAGATTATAGGGTGTGACACCATTCTGTGTGATCTCTCAAATCTCCTTGCCAATACATCTTAGATGAGTCTCCATCTGAATCTTCCACACTGTATAGTTTGTTCCTTCAAGCCTCGATATATTCCTTTGAAAGATAGCTCCAGAAGAACTGGATGAACTTGAATTGTTAGTCACCATAGGATCTTCCTCAAGTGGTTAAGCTTTATGCAAAGAGGACCAAATCTCTAATACCAATTGTTAGACAGTTCAAATAACTAGAAGACAACTAAGAAGGGGGGGTGAATCAGTTGTCACAGATTACTGAAAGCATTAGAAATTTAAACTTTAATACCAGAATCCAAAATAATAATACCAGAATAGCAGTTAATCCA
Organism: Cryptomeria japonica; assembly: GCF_030272615.1. Taxonomy (NCBI): domain Eukaryota; kingdom Viridiplantae; phylum Streptophyta; class Pinopsida; order Cupressales; family Cupressaceae; genus Cryptomeria; species Cryptomeria japonica. The sequence goes on from NC_081409.1 coordinate 59,049,235, forward strand.
ATTAAGCATAAACAATAATCACAAAATAAAAGCCATCCACACAACACCAAGATTTGTATGTGGAAAACCCGGTAAAGGGAAAAACCATGGTGGGAAGCTTGCCCATAGTCAGATAATACTTTTGTAGTAAGTATGTGAATTACAATGAAGGGGCCTGCATTTGTAGGAAGGCCAACAGCTAGAGCACACTTCTCATCACAAAAGGAGCCTCATTGAATACATATAAATCTAGACTACAATCTAGAGAAGTGTTGAACTACAAAAGATAGCATCTCCTATGCTTGAGTATATTTTTGGTTAAGCTCAATACTAGAGGACTAAATCCTCTTACATAAACTCAATTCAATATCCAATGATTGACCAACTCCTATGCATGAATGATATTACATTATTCGCTCATTACATTCCTTGACCATGACCTCTTACAATAACCATGATGATCTACAATGAGATCTTACATCTTAGTTATACAAACCCTCGACCATAAACAATCAGGTCCACCACCATACAATAAACCAATAAACCATGTCGGCTTTAGACCAAACAAATAATATCCATCCATAAGACATCCCAGAAATACAACAATAGGTCCTATCCACATGTTACATTAATGTCGATCCATAACCTAGATCAATCATGACCAAGTATGGGTCCACATGCTTCAGCAATGATCTCCAAATGCCAAGTCTCGAACATGATCACCAACAACATCTTGAAACTCCATCAAAAGCTGCACCAACACCAATTATGCAATGCATCAAAGATCTCCACCAAAATCTCTACCGGTGAAACCCTCACCGAAACCAAAAACCAATCTTCTAGGCAAGCAAAATAGCATCTAGTCATTAGACCAAAGCCAACTGGCCAAATATGAGTATGAGTATTATGAACAAGCCAGTTCCATCACCAGATTATACCGGAACCTACCAGATCATGCCAGATCCAAGTTAACTAAAAACTACTCAACCTACCGGGACCAGAAGGGTGTCAGTAAAGCATCCCAACAATTAGTGTTGACATCAATGAGAAAACATCAATGCAACACATAATCAATTCCACCAAATGGCCAACAGGATAGATTGTGCCTAGAAGATAGATCTTTCAATTCAAGGTCTTGGTTGTGACGTATTCTACCAGGCCCATGTGCTGATATGTTGTAACCTGGTTGTTATCAATTGGATGTAATCAAATTTCATACAATAAAACTATCTGTTCTGCATTGCCTCCATCATGTCTATGTATTTCCATTGTGTTTACTCTTGGTGATCGGTCTGGGCTGATCTCCTTGAGTTCCCTCCTCATTGATGACTACTTCAAGTGGTATCAAAGCAATGTTTCATTCCAGAGGTTGTGTGTCCTGAATTTTTGTTGTAGGGTGGTGGATTGTGGATCCAGCTTGCAATTGTAAAGGACTAGCGTGAATCAATGACGTGGAGGGGAACTAGGAATGGTGGAGTGTGTGCGAATGCAAACCTTGCTGTGATGGATATGTTGTGAGGAATAGCAGCCTGGTTAGAAGTCATGGAGATAGCCCAGAGAAGAGGCTGACATATTGAAGATTAAGGAGAAGAAGCCCTGAAAGAACAAGTGAACCTACGGGTAGTTGATCCAGATGAAGAAAGTTTTTTAAGGGTTTTGGTTTTCAATTTCTAACAAGGCTTTCTTATAAATATTCAAATACAACAAAATTGATTCATCAACTTCTCTTTGTTCACAATCATCCAAATTCTCATAATAAAATTGCACATTCTTCAACATACCATCTTTATTTATTTCATCAACAAATTCTGCACAAGTCTTGGGTGGAATAATAGTTACATTAATAGATACAAGTGCAAGATTGGTGTCATCATTCTTCTTTCTTCTTCGAGTACTGGATGGGGCTGAAGGTGTTTCTTTTGGTGCTCTTTTCTGTGTTGGTACCCTGTTGTAACTTTCCTAACCGATTTCTTCTTTGCTTCTACCTTAGTCTCTTCAGTTTTCTTTCTTAATACCCTCTTGAATGCTAAGGATGTGTCATCATCAGATCCAAATTCTATTGCAATTGGCTCAATGAATATTTCTAGCTCTTTCATTTTTTTCCCTTTCTCTAAAACAACATCAATTAATGCCTTGATGTCCTGTGAAACCTATTCCACAAACTTTCTTGCCTTGCTCTATTACTTCTCCCTCTTCTTCTAGTTGAACTCAGTTTCAACCTCTTTCTTTTTCTACTTAGCAGTACCAAATATTTTTACAGTTTCATTGATAGGTGCATCAATTAGCAACTATGCATAAGCATCTAGAATTTGAGCATCAACTTCATAACCCATTTCCTCAATCCAAATATTTTGGGGCTTTACAGCTTCCATCAAAGTTTCATCTTTCTTGACCATGAAGCATATCTCGGTTGAGTACTTTTGAATAATGTGCTTTGGAACCCTCTCCCTAGAATTCACATCCTTCTGGAATGCTTTAAAGTAACCCCACACTTTGTCATCTCTTTGACTACCCAATGTAGCAATTGATTGTTTTAGTTGCCTCTCTACTAGGATATCGAATGCCCATTGTCTCTTCCCATAACTGAGAGTCTCATTAATGAAAATCAACATTAAATAGACAATTAGGTTTCCATACCCGAATGTTCCTTTCTTCTCTCCTTTGATCTTTCCTAGGTTAATCAACAATTCATCCAACATCCAACCACATAGATCTAACTTCCCATTCTCCCTCATCATTTTATGAGTTGCATAATATAGGAGCTAGAAATAGAATTCAATCGGTTTGATTGAGTTACCTTGTAACCAATGACCATGCTTCTAAATATGATATCTTTATTGGTTATAGTGCTTGTCCTCATTGATCACTTGTCTGATGTTGCATTGGTGATCTTGTTGACCTGATCATTAGAAACCTTCTTCTTGGGACATTGTCCAACCTTCGTTAAACCAATGATCACCCTGATGGACTCCTTTGAAATCTTATACAGTCTATCTAACCAGATAAATTCTCCATGCACTCTACTCAAAACATATATAACAATCTCATCTTCAAATTCCATAATATCCAGAATACCGATAAACCCTAGATCCTCAATATGCTGGTACTCGAGCTTAATATTTACAGAATCTTCTATTAACTCACTCATGTACATTCTCTTAATATCACTCATTCCTAAATCCTCAATATGATAGTGAATGTAAGCTCTGACATCTTCAACATACATGACTCCTTCCGGGACACAGGAAAATGTGCCAACCGAATCATCCAGGGTAACAATATGCGGATATCATTTGAAAATCGACCTGGGATGGTCCTTGACCTCAACAAAAATAGGATTTGCAATAAACATAGGTTCAAATGATAATCTCACTTCCATGATAAAAGATAAATACCTGTGAATAGCTGTCAGTGAAAAACCCTAAAGAATTCTTCCAATCGCTGGTAAAATCGATCAAGAAGATATCGATCATACGGAATCACCTTAGACTTCCTCTAAATTGCTTTGAATCACTCTAAATGAAAAGTGATCATAAATTAAGTGAATTCATCCTTTTAACCTCAAAGAAACCGTAATTCAACATTGATATGAATGACTTCCGATGGAAGATACTGGATCTTGATTAAACATCTCCATGTCGGATAAGCATCTCCAATGTCTAGAACATCTTCCAAAACCTCTTCCTGGGACATATACATTATCTTCATAAATTTTTCCTACCTCTAAGGTATCTTCCTTAGTTATTGAATGAGCTTCTTGTTGGTACAGGAGCAACCTCCTTTGTCGGTTGAGTAACCAGTGCATTTCCATCTGCTAATTGTTCTTCTGACTTCCTAACCCATCTCTGGGTATGATCTTGCCCGATTTCATTAACCTTCTCTTTCCCTTTCTCATTTCATCCATCATTACCAACCGATGGATTTCTGCTTCTACAGAACTTAGAAATATGTCCAACCTCATTACATGCATAACATATAACATTGTTCTTTTGAATTGCTTTGCTAAAACTGGTATAATTGCTTGACCTGCACTGATTAGCCATATGTCCAAATTTTCCACATGCACAACACTTAACATTCATTCTGCAATCTTTTGTCTTATGACCATACTTATTGCATTTAAAACATTGACCGGGAGCAAAATTAGGGTTCTAATTTTCTCTATTTCTACATTTCCTAGCCATGTGACCAAATTTATTACAAACAAAGCATCTACTATTAAATTTATAAGCATTAAGTTACCTACCGGAATGATCAATTTTAACCTTATTAAAATATGCATTCACCAATCAGTATACCGGTACATATAGAATTGAAAGAAGTAATGAAACCAATAAGCCAATCACATAAATGAATACCATAACATGAAGAATTATACGTGGAAAAACTCAAAGAGGAAAAACCATGGTGGGATTTGTGACCCACAATATCAATCCACTGGCCATATAAAGAGATATTACAAAATATAGGGGCCTGCACTTGCAGGAAGGCTTACAGTCTAGAGCACACTGCTCAATCATAAAAGGAGCCTCATTGACTACATACAAATCCAGACTACAATCTGGAGAAATGATTGAAGTGCAATGATAGCATATGCTATGCCTGAATACAGTTCTAGTTAAGCTTTGTCTATTCTGGTTTGAAACCCTAAACCCTTACCGAAATACTCTCTTACATAAATATCCTCACATACATGAGCTCTCTTATATATTTTGCATCTCAATTACATTCCATAACCTTACATATCCATATCCTTGCCTACATACAAAATCATCTAATCAACTGACCTATATACTCCTTTTCAATCCATCATGCCTTATGTTAGCTTACAAAGATAATTACAATATGAATATACATGTTGACTCAATAACATAAACACATGAATATCAAAAAACAATTGTCACTGCTAGATCTCCCAAATGATGTCGGCCTCCAATACTCATAACCTAATGAATTCATGTCGACCTACATTGCTGGTAACCAAAGAATTCCTTCCAACCTGCCAGTGCCAGTGAAGTGTCTATCAGTACACAAATAAACCAAAATATGAAGTTAGAACATGTTGCCATGTTGCCATCAATGACAACATATTGAAACTAACCAAATGAGTTTGAATTGCCAACATAAATATGCTTGTACCCGGTTGAAAGGTCATGCATCTCTTTGGTGGGAGCATTTGCAAGTTGATAAACAAAGAAGAGGTAAAGGGAAGATTAAGACATGGGATCAGATGATTGCTAGGTTAAAATCAAAGTTTGTCTCGATGAATTCATTGGCATTACAGTATGAAAGATTGTTGATATTCAATAAGGATATTGAGAAGGTTGTTGAAGATTATTGATATAACTGAAGAAAGATGATAACTATCTATATAACATTATTTTTTTATTGATGTCAATAAATTGATTATTTGATTCAGTATGATGTTGCCATATCTTAAGAAGAGTGATTAGAAGAGAATTAAGATGTCGGTAAAAGACATAGAAAGAATGTGATGAATAAAGGGAGGAATCAGTTATTCAATAGGCAACTATTACCGAGTTAGAAAATGATGAGATCATGATGTTTAGATTGTTTTGATATCCTACATATGTTGTTGATTGTAAGGTTAATACTATACTATGCAACCAAGCAAAGAACCTAGTCGATAAACCCTAAGGTTATCGATATTGATTAATGAAGGCAAAATGTCTACCGAGTAAAGTTTAGTAGTTACCAAGTTGCAACTGAGTTATGACAGTGCGCATGGGATAGATAAAAGAATTATTTAATGAAGGATAATGATTAGTTGGAAATGTATAAATGATTGGTATGTCGTGTATGAAGTTTGTTAAGGATCTATGGCAAAGGAAAATTGGTAGAAAGATCTACAATGCAGATTGAACCGCAATAACCTTATGCAAGTTCCAAGAAGGGAATGCAAGTCCCGACGTAAGGTAAAACATTTTCAAATCGAAAGGATACATTGAACCTAGTCAAGTTTGAAGATCTGATGGCTAAGATTGATCATGGGAAATGTGATCAAGGAGATTTATCGGTTAGCAATTGTTTATAAATAAGGAATTGTTGATAAACAATGTATGCGGGCAAGTGTATGCATAGGGATGCTACATAGTGATTACCGAGCACAGAAGCTTGAAGACCTATTTGAATAATAAAGTAGAGAGCCCAGCAAGGGGACAAGATAAGTCCTATGACTAGATTGTTTTGAGCAAATAAGAATCTGCTTTAGCATTTTAGATGTGAAGTTGCAGATAGATTTTATTACTATTATTTTGTAAGTGACAGAAAATCTCTTAACCGAGTGGACTTAACAGTCTTATATGTAAACCCTCTAGCAAGATAACATTCTAAAGAGAGTGTTTGGAATCCTTTAACAAGGTCACTTCTAACAAAGTGAAGATCCTAACAAATCTGAGGGAAATCCCTTAACCGGGTCACATCTAGCAATGTGTTTATAATCTTTAACATGATTTGATTTTAACTGAACATACTCTAGAAGAGTATATTTCTTAGTGGATCCAAAATCCCATAGTGGTTTTTCTCTATTTGGGTTTCCACGTTAAATCTGGTGTTATGAGTGTTGTTATGATTATCTGTTCTTAAGTTTGCATGTTTAACAGTTTTTGGTTAAGTTGCTGAAGTATAAGTTACTGAGGTTGAATCTGTTGATTTTATGGAAGTTTAAGTTTGTATGATTCACCCCCCCCTCTCATCTTGTTAGCTATTGGCATCTATACTTTATATTAAGTATCAGTACTAACAATTGGTATCAGAGCTAAGAACTCTAGAAGAAAATTTTTAAAGGTACTTGAGGCAAAGATCTGAAGATGTATAAAAGGGATGCACCGAAGCTGAACAAGTTAAGTTTCTCCACATGGCAGAAAAGGATGAAGCTACATTTATCAAGAATTGGAGAATATGCAACATATTATCTAGAGAATGATTACATTGCACCGAGCACCAACCCTATGACCTTGGAAGAGATTAAAGCAAAGAAAGAACATATTCAAGCTATGAATCAAATAACATCAGCATTGACCGACTCAGAGTTTAATGATCTAGAAGGCTGCAATGATGTAAAAGCAATGTGGACTAAGCTCACATCTGTGTATGGAGGTGATGAACATGTTCAAAGAGAAAAAGTAGATATTCTAAGAGGACAACTTGAATCCATGAGGATGAATGAAGGTGAGAACATAACCCAATACAATACAAGACTAAAGGAGATTGTCAATCAAATTAAAGGAGCAGGTGGAACTATTGAAGAAAAGGATATAACAAGTAAGTTGTTGAGAACCCTTCTACCAGCTTATGCTATTTGAGTCTTTGCAATCATTGAATTGAGATCTATACCTAACATGCTAGTTTCTTTGGATGCTACTATTGGTAAGCTACATGCATTTGAGTTAAGTAATTTTGATAACAGTGGGTCTTCGGTAAATAAAGTATAATCTACATTCAGTTCTTTTCATATTGGTGAATCTGATGATTACAATGATAGAATGAGTAAGTACTCTAAAGGAGATCATAGTGGAGCAAGTGAAATATTTCACATGAACATGGAAAAAGTGCACAGACTGTATGAGGAAATCAAGAAGCAAGAAGAATTTGAAGCATTATTAGCCAGAAGGTTACCAAGAGGAAAAGGTAAGTATAAAGGAAAGCTACCTTTAAAATGTTTCAATTGTGATAAAATAGGACATATGGTTTCTAACTGCCCTGACAAAGAATCTAGTGAAAAGAGAGAATACCGAGATAACAAGCAAAAAGATAACCAATATAGAGGACACCGAGACTTCAGAAGGAGAGATAGAAAGACATGTCTAGTAGCAGATGAGGAATCCAACGATGACAAATCTGATGAAACTAATACTGAGGAAGTTGTTTATGTGGCTATTAAAGATGGATCTGATGAGGAAAGGTATGAAGAAAAAGCCCTAATATCTCACATAAATAATAATGATTCTTGGATCATAGACAGTGGATGCTCACATCATATGACAGGTGATAAACACAAGTTTGTTAAATTAGAAGACTATGATGGAGGCTATGTAAGATTTGGTAATGATGCACCATGTCCGGTGAAAGGTAAAGGATCTATAACACTTCTTGAAAATGCTAAATGTGATGATGTATACTGGGTTGAAGGATTGAAATACAATTTGTTGAGTGTAGCACAGCTAAATAATACAAGATACCGAATAGAATTTCAGAAAGGAATTGTCAAAGTTCATGACAAGCATGGAAAGTTAGCTGCTACCGGGACACAAATAAAAGGTAATACATTTCATCTTGACTCAACTTGGAACAAGTGTCTTTATGCAAAGATAGAAGATACCTGGTTATGGCATAAAAGGTTTTGTCATGTAAATTTTGATAATCTGATCAAAATAAGTAAGAAGCACCGAGTAAGAGGTCTATCGAGTCTTGAAAAACCTAAGAATGCTATGTGTCGGGGATGCCAGATGGGTAAGATGACAAGATCAAGCTTTACAAGTAAGTCCTACACTTCTAAAGGAATTTTAGATCTAGTACACACTGATCTTTGTGGTCCTATGAAAGTTCAAAGTTATTATGGTGATAAATGTTTCATATTATTTGTGGATGATTACTCAAGGATGATGTCAGTTATGTTTTTAAAAGAAAAATCAGAAGCTTTTCAAATGTTCAAATGGTACAAGGAAAGAGTTGAAAATGAAATAGGAAGACAACTGAAATGCCTTAGAGGAGAATTCACTTCTGATAAATTTAACTTATACTGCAATAATCATGGTAATAAGCTACAAGTATCTGCACCAAGAACACCTTAGCAAAATGGGATAGCTGAGAGAAGAAACGGATCAGTTGTGGATTGTGCAAGAACCTTGATGATAGAAAAGAGGGTACCTCAAACATTTTGGAGAGAAGCAATCAGCACTGCAGTTTACACCCTTAACCGAGTTCAACTGAAAAAAGGAACTATGAAGACACCATATGAGATCTGGTATGACAAGAAACCTAATGTAAGTTACTTTAAAATCTTTGGATATAGATGCTATGTTCACAAAGATGACAGAAATGGAAAGTTTGATCAAAAAAGTGAAGAAGGAACATTTCTTGGTTATTCTTCTAGAAGTAAAGCATTTAAATGTCTAATCAAATCATCTAACAAAATAGTGGAAAGTGCAAAGATGAAAATTGATGAATTTGCAAAAATAAATGATGAAGGAAATTCCAAAGAACCAGAAGATTATGAATAATTTGTTTATGTTCAACCGAGAAGTACTATCGAGAATACTGTTGAAGAAAATGAAAATAATGTCCAGCTACCGAGTGATGAAGAAGATCATACAGAACCTACCGAACCTATATTAGCCAAATATGTTAGAAGACATCATGCATCAAGTCAGATTATAGGAGATAAAGATGATCCAGTGATGACAAGAAACAAACTGAGACAGAACACATGTCTGATTTCTGAATTTGAACCGAGAATAGTGAAAGAAGCATTTAACAACGAAGATTGGGTAAATGCTATCACAGAAGAGATTGATCAAATCAAGAAGAATGACACATGGACACTAATCCCAAGACCAAAGGACAAAAATGTAATCGATACTAAGTGGATTTTCAGAAACAAGGTAAATGAAAAAGGTGGGGTCATTCGCAACAAAGCAAGACTAATTTGCAAAGGTTATACTCAAGAAGAAGGAATAGATTATGGTGAAACTTTTGCACCTGTGGCTAGACTTGAGGGAGTAAGAACATTGTTGGCATATGTTGCTTTCAAAAATTTCAAGGTATATCAAATCAATGTTAAATCTACATTTTTGAATGGTATACTAGAAGAAGAAGTTTTCATTGAACAACCTAAAGGATTTGTTGAAGACAAGAGTAAAGATCAGGTATGCAAACTGAACAAAGCTTTATATGGTCTAAAACAAGCACCTAGAGAATGGTATGAAAGATTGCACTCTTATTTAATCAAGATTGGTTTTATAAGGACAAGTGAAAACAACAATATGTACATGAAGAAAGATGAGGACAATGGAATATTGATCTCAGACATATTTGTTGATGACATTATATTTTGTGGTAATGACTCCTTATGCAAGAACTTTGGAAATGAAATGTGCAAAGAATTTGAGATGTCACTAATCAGTGAGATAAAGTATTTTATAGGATTAGAGATATTGCAAATAAAAGATGAGATTTTCATTACTCAATCCAAGTACATAAAGGAAATATTGAAGAAATTTGGAATGGAGGATTCTAAACCAATAAGTACTCCTATGACTACTAACTGTAAATTATCAAAGAATGATGAATTTGCATCTATTGATGAGACACTTTACTGATCTATGATTGGAAAATTGCAATATGTTGTGCATAGTAGACCGGATATAGCACATGCAGTAGGTATTGTAGCAAGATTCTCTGCAGATCCTAAGGAAACTCATATGATAGCAATCAAGAGAATTTTCAGATACCTGAGAGGCACTGAAGATTATGGCTTAGTATATGGAAAGAGAAATAATTTTGATTTAAAAGTTTATACTGATGCTGATTGGGCAGGTAACATAGATGACAGGAAAAGAACAAGTGGTGGAACTTTCTTTTTGGGAGAAAGACTAGTAAGTTGTCTTAGCAAGAAACAAGGATGTATTTCTCAATCTATAGCAGAAGTTGAATATGTTGTTGCAACATTGAATTGTACCAATATAGCATGGATCAAACAACTGTTGGAAGGTATAAATGAGAAATTTACTGAGCTAGTAACTATATTCTATGATAATACTAGTGCCATTAACATTTCAAAGAATTCAGTGACGCATTCTAAGACAAAGCATATATCTATAAAGTATCACTATCTCAGAGAAGAAGTTCAAGAGAAGAAAGTTGTGCTAGAATATATCAATTCAAAGGAGCAATTAGCAGACATCTTCACAAAGCCACTACGAAGGGACACTTTTGAGTATCTCAGAAGCAAGTTAGGGATCCTACCCCTATCTTCTACTCACTAATCAAGTTTAGTGAAAGCATCAATTCGATGAATCTATAGAATATTTTGTGTGGATTGATGTTGATTTATGCACTTTAGAAGGTTTTCTAAAGGTGTGCAAAAAAAAAAATGAATAGAGACAAGTTGATCTGACCGAGACAGAGATGTTACACAGCAAGGCAAATCACTTCACAGAAGAAGAAATCATGATTTAGTTCTTTTACTTTTTGGGATTGTTGTCAAAGGGGGAGAAGACTAAATGGTTGACTGCATGATAAAGCCCTAAATGTTGGAAATAATAGAAGACTAATAACAGGGGGAGTAGATTGCAAAATGGAAAAGACTCAATGCAAGTCAATAGCTCATAAGCCTATTGAAAATGGAGAAGACTTCAGAAGACAATAAATCAAGGATAACAGGAGAAGTCTAATAGCAACTTGAATCTGAATCAATTTGAATATCTTGTTGGTATTACCATTTAATTGTTGGTTTTGCCATCAACGCCAAAGGGGGAGATTGTTGGCGTTACAATATGAAAGATTGTTGATATTCAATAAGGATATTGAGAAAGTTGTTGAAAATTATTGATATAAATGAAGAAGGATGATAACTATCTTTATAAAATTATTTTGTCATTTATGTCAAGAAATTGATTATCTGATTCAGTATGATGTTGCCATATCTTAAGAAGATTGATTAGAAGAGAATTAAGATGTTGGTAAAAGACACATAAAGAATGTGATGAATAAAAGGAGGAATAAGTTATTCAATCGACAACTATTACTGAGTTAGACAATGATGAGATCATGATGTTTAGATTGTTTTGATATCCTACATATGTTGTTGATTGTAAGGTTAATACTATACTATGCAACCGAGCAAGGAACCAAGTCGGTAAACCCTAAGGTTATCGATATTGGTTAATGAAGGTGAAATGTCTACTGAGTAAAGTTTAGTAGTTACCGAGTTGCAACCGAGTTATGACAGTGCGCATGGGATGGATAAAAACATTATTTAATGAAGGATAATGATTAGCTAGAAATGTATAAATGATTGGTATGCCGTGTATGAAGTTTGTTAAGGATCTATGGCAAAGGAAAATCGACAGAAAGATCTACAGCGCAGATTGAACCACAATAACCTTATGCAAGTTCCAAGAAGGGAATGCAAGTCCCGACGTAAGGTAAAATGTTTTCGGATCGAAAGGATACATTGAACCTAGTCAAGTTTGAAGATCTGATGGCTAAGATTGATCATGGGAAATGTGATCAAGGAGATTTAGCGGTTAGCAATTGTTTATAAATAAGGAATTGTTGATAAACAATGTATGTGGGCAAGTGTATGCACAGGAATGCTACATAGTGATTACCAAGCACAGAAGCTTGAAGACCTGTTTGAATAATAGAGTAGAGAGCCCAGTAAAGGGATAAGATAAGTCCTATGACTAGATTGTTTTGAGCAAATAAGAATCTGCTTTAGCATTTTAGATGTGAAGTTGTAGATAGATTTTATCACTGTTATTTTGTAAGTGACAAAAAATCTCTTAAGCGAGTGGACTTAACAGTCTTATATGTAAACCCTCTAGCAAGGTAACATTCTAAAGAGAGTGTTTGAAATCCTTTAACAAGGTCACTTCTAACAAAGTGAAGATCCTAACAGATATGAGGGAAATCCCTTAATCGGGTAACATCTAGCAATGTGTTTGTAATCTTTAACATGATTTGCTTTTAACCAAGCATACTCTAGAAGAGTATATTTCTTAGTGGGTCCGAAATCCCATAGTGGTTTTTCCCTATTTGGGTTTCCATGTTAAATCTGGTGTTATGAGTGTTGTTATGATTATGTGTCCTTAAGTTTGCATGTTTAACAATTTTTGGTTAAGTTGCTGAAGTATAAGTTACCGAGGTTGAATCTGTTGATTTTATGGAAGTTTAAGTTTTTATGATTCACCCCCCCCCTCTCATCTTGTTAACTATTGGAATTTATACTTTACATTAAGTATTAGTACTAATAGAATTATCAAGTGGATTTATTCCAAAAATTGTAGAACCTGAGAGACAAGGAATCTAGTGTGAAGGAGTACACCGAAGCATTTTACAAATTGAACATCAGATCTGGACATGTTGATGATAAAGTTGAACAAATTGTAAGATATTTGAACGGATTGTGGATGTCTATACAAGATGAAATTGGTATGATCAAATAGGAGAGTGTTGAAGAGGCTTACCAATATGCACTAAAGGCTGAAAAGGAATTGAATAAAAGACATGAGCAAAGATAGAGAGGTAGAGGTGGAAGGTTTACCAGAGGAAGATTTCAAAGAGGAAGAGGATATACCAAAGGAAGAGGAACCAGTATAGATCATAACTGTTGGCATTATGTGAACCGGTATGTGGACATATTGACATTGTATGTTGTCATTAATGTTAATATGTTGAAGAGGTATGAACCAGCATATGTGAGAACTAGTATAACATTGTGAACCGACATTTGTGCCAAAGTGAAGTGGTGTGCTTGTTCAAGGTGAACCGGCATATGCTTATGGGAACCGGCACATGGAAGCATTGTATGATTACCAGTTGGTAGTCTCAACTTCAGGGTTTCTGGTTGAAGTGCTTCAAGCCCTTATGGCTCAACCGGTGACATTGTGTGATGAGTTAGCATTGTAATGAAGAATAGATCATGTTGCCACGTCAGCCTTGTGCGTGTGAAGGATCTTGCATAAAGGAGATTATTCCTATCTACCTCGGGAATGTGCAAAGTCTGCAAATGGTGATAACATGTGATGGGTTATTAGCCGCCATGAAATCGGTGGAAAATGAATGATGGAGAATGTCTTGAGATTGGATCAAGACTATTGCATTCAATACAGTATGATCAATGGTCAGGATTGAACCATTTGAATTCCTTAACCTAACAGGTCTAGGGTTTAGGGTTTATGCTACTGACCTGTTTGTTGTCCTATAAGGTCGATGTTGTGATTCTTTTAGAGGTTGTTGGCAAAAGTTGTGTGTGAGTATCCAAGAGAAGGGATACGTGATTCTTGCCAGACCAGAGGAGAGAAGTGATACCTGCAGAGTGTAAGTGCAGAAGGTGAAGAGGAGCTTAAGCGGATCTGCATTGGCATTGAGTGCTATTACCAGATCATTGTAATACCTATTGATATCTAACCACCTCAACAGTTGGAAAATACCCTAATAGGGTAGCCTTAACCGGCTTGCTGTAAATCCCATAACAGGGTAACTCAAAGTTATTGAGATCTGGAAAGCTAGAGAGCTCTGGAAATCCTTTAGCTATTGAGTTCTTGAAATCCTCTAACAAGGTACCCTTAACAGGGTTTAACCCTTAACCAGGTATTGTAGCCATCCCTTAACTGGGTGATCCCTAATAGGATCGGTTCCTAACAAAACCTATTGTATCTGTCTCTAACAGGACAAGGCTCCTAACAAAGCGGACTTCCAAAGAGTTCAACAACAAGCTTGTGGCTATTCACCCCCACCGTGGTTTTCCCCAGTTGGGTTTCCACGTGAAAAATATGTGTTTCATGTGTGATGCTTTTATCTTGTGATGCTCTGTTATTTCCTGTTAAGCATATGATGATTCCGTGTTTTATGTCTATCAATAAAATATGTTGAACTAGTTGTTGTGAAGATATGATGATAGATTACCTGTTCATACATAAGGGTGAAATGGTAGTGTAGTTTTGAGTTGAGTGGAAAGCTAAGCGGGTAACCGGTTTATGATTGTTTTAGTTGTTCTGGGTTTTACCGGTTGCACTCTGTTTTAAACCGGTGTCACTATTTGCTAGTCATTTGGAGTAATTGTTGTTGAACCAGTTTAGATATGTATTTTGTCTGTACTGATTCACACCCCTCTCTGTACCAATTTGGTACTATTCGTTCATCATTGAGTTATCAATTGGTATCAAAGCATCCTCCAGGTCCTCTGTGTTATAAGCTTAATTGCTTGAGGTAAGGATCCCAGTCAAATGATGAAGAGGGAAGATCCAAAGTTTAACAAGGAAAATTTTGGTATATGGAAAGATAGGATGAAGATATTCATTAGAAGCATGGGTGCTCAACACTGGAGCTATGTTGAGAATGTCTATGTTGCCCCTACTAGTACTCTAACCGATGACCAAAAGAGAGAGATACAAGAAAATGGGCAACTCATGGAAGCCCTTATTAGTAGTCTATCTGACATTGAGTTTATTGATGTTTAGGACAAGGTAAATCCGAAAGAGGTATGGGATGCTCTTGAAAATATCTATGGTGGTGATGAACATGTAAAATAGGCTAAGGAAGAAAGCCTGAGAGGGAAGTTTGAAGATATACAGATGGTTGAAGGTGAGACCATTCAGCAATATGGAATAAGAATCAAAATAGTTGTTGGAGATATCAAAAGTGTAGGTGGTAAAATAGAAGACTCCACTGTGGTAAGCAAAGTCCTGAGATCTCTATTGCTGGTCTATGCAATAATGGTTGATGCTATTTAGGAGCTGAGATCAATAGACAAGACTAAGGTATCCTTGGACTCCATCATAGCCAAGTTGACAGCCTATAAGCTAAATAGTTTTGATGGCAATGTTCAAAAGACTGAATCAGCTTTTAAAGCCTCTGCTATACCATCTAGAAAAGGAAAAGAAGCTAGCACTAGTGGTGAACCTAGACAGAGCAGAGAAATGGATGATGAGGAGATTCTGATGGAATTTGAAGCTCTCCTTGCCAGGAAGCTTCCTAAAGGAACCGATAAATACAAAGGTAAGCTACCTTTGAAATGCTTTTCTTGTAACTGGATAGGACATATTGCTATAAACTATCCTAATGGCGATAACAAGGACAAACTGAAAAGGTTCAGGAAATTCAAAGGAGGAAACTGGAGAAACTATTTTGTTGCAGTTGATGAAGGTGTCACAGATGAAGAATCAGAGGATGAAGAAAATGAAGATATTGTGTTTGTTGCTGTCAAAGAAGATGTGTCAGACAAGAAGGCTCTTGTCTCCCGGTTTGATAATTCCAATGAGTGGATCATTGACAGTGGTTGTTCTCACCATATGACTGGTGACTGGAGCAAGTTTCTATCCTTGGATGAGTATGATGGTGGTGTGGTTCGCTTTGGCAATGATCCAGCATGCATGGTCAAAGGCAAAGGGTCCATCTCTCTGAATGGAAAGAGTAGTGTTGACAATGTGTACTGGGTTGATGGTCTCAGACACAACCTTCTGAGTGTTGCCCAGTTGAATGACAGTGGCCTCACTCTGGAATTCAAGAATGGAGTTTGCAGAATCAAAGGAAAAGATGGTGAATTGGTGGCCACTGGCATGCAGACCAAAGGTAACCTATTTCATCTGAATGCAAATATAAGTACATGTCTTATGGCTAAATTTGATGATAGCTGGATATGGCATAGGAGACTCTGCCATATAAACTTTGATAACATTGTAAAGGCCAGTAAGATCAAGGCAGTTAGAGGGTTGCTGGTGCTAAGAAAACTGGATAATACCTTGTGCTCAGAATGTCAATTGGGGAAAATATCTTCCTCAACCTTTAAAGGTAAATCTTTCACTGCTGACAACTTGCTTGACCTTGTGCATACTGATTTGTGTGACGTATGAAAACTAGAAGTGTGTAGCGTGATAGGTACTTCATGATTCTCACTGATGACTGCTCAAGAATGATGTGGGTCACATTCTTGAAAGACAAGTCTGAAGCCTTTTTAAAGTTTAAAGCTTTCAGAGCATTAGTGGAGAAGGAAAGTGGTAAAAGGATCAAGTGCCTGAGAATTGATCAAGGAGGGGAATTCACTTCCAGTGAATTCAACAAGTACTATGAAGAACATGGCATCAAGAGGCAATTATCTGCCCCCCGGACTCCACAATAGAATGGCCTAGTAGAGAGGAATAACCGAACTGTGGTTGAAGCAGCTAGAACCATGTTGATTCAAGGAAAAGTAGCTCACACCTTTTGGACAGAAGCGGTAAGCACTGCAGTCTACACAATGAACCAGGTACTCATCAAGAAAGGTAAGGATAAAACTCCTTATGAGTATTGGACCGGTAAGACACCTATGGCTAGCTACTTTAGGGTATTTGGTAGCAAATGTTACATCAAGAGGAGTGAACATCAGGGAAAGTTTGAAGCTAAATGTGATGAGGGAATATTCCTAGGATATTCCACCAAGAGTAAAGCTCTCAAGTGTTACAACAATAGGACTCAGAGAATTATGGAAAGTATCAATGTAAGAGTTGATGAATCTTCTGAGAAAATTGAGGAAACCGGCAGTGAGAAAGCTGTAAATGAACCAGTTGCAACCTTCTGGGAACCAGTTGTCAGTCAACCAAGTACCAATAACAGTGTTCCTGAACTGGTGAATGTTGATACTGATGAAGATGAGGATGAAGAGGAAAAGCAAGAAGAACCAGTCAAGACTACTCCTTGGTATGTCAAGCTGAATCATGATCCTAAGCAGAACATAGGAGATAAGGATACAGGAATCCTTATAAGAAGAAAGATCAGAGAAAACTCATGTTTGATCTCTAAATTTGAGCCTAATTCATTCAAAGAGGCTCATAAATATGAAGACTGGATCAAGGCAATGGAAGAGGAACTTGACCAGATAGAGAAAAATGGTACATGGTCCTTGGTACCCAAACCAGAACATAAAAATGTCATTGGTACCAAATGGGTCTTCAGAAACAAGTTGAATGAGGATGGCATAGTGATTAGAAACAAACCCAGATTGGTGTGCAAAGGATATGCTCAAGAAGAAGGAGAAGACTATGGAGAAACCTTTTCTCCTATAGCCAGATTGGAAGGAGTTCGTATGCTTCTTGCATATGCACCTTTTAAAGGATTCAAGGTATATCAAATGGATGTAAAATATGCATTCCTAAATGGTGTACTTGAAGAGGAGGTGTATATAGAGCAACCGGATGGGTTTTCCCTATCTGAAGATAGTGATATGGTGTGCAGGCTACATAAAGCCTTATATGGTCTAAAGCAGGCACCTAGAGCATGGTATGAATGTCTACATTCCCATCTTGTGAAGATTGGATTTGAGAGAACAAGTGAAGAGAGCAATATCTACTTGAAATCTAAAGGAGATGAGATCCTGATTTGTGAAGTTTTTGTTCATGACATTATCTTTGGTGGAGATGACAAGATGAGTCATGAGTTTTCTAATGAGATGAAGGAAGAGTTTGAGATGTCACTCATAGGGGAGATTAAGTTCTTCATTGGACTGCAGATCCAGCAGATGAAAGATGGAATCTTTATCACTCAGTCCAAATATGTCAAAGAAGTGTTGAAGACCTTTGGCATGGAAGATAGCAAACTGGTTGGTACACCAATGGTGACCGGTTGCAAATTATCAAAAGAGGATGATTCCACATTGATTGATGAGAAGGAATACCAATCAATGATTGGTAAGTTGCATTATGTAGTGCATAGTAGACTAGATATTGTACATGCAGTTGGCATTACTGCAAGATTCCAAAAAAGTCCAAGAGAATCCCACTTGGATGCAGTCAAGCGGATTCTTAGGTATCTGAAGGGAACAGTTGACTATGGATTGTGGTACCCATACAACAATGATTTCAGCCTGAAAGTATTCATAGATGCTGATTGGGCAGGTAATGTGGATGACCGAAAAATCACAACCGGTGGTGCATTCTTTCTCGGTGGTAGACTGGTCTCATGGATGAATAAGAAGCAGAGTTGTATCTCTCAGTCTACAGTGGAAGCGGACTATGTTGCAGCTTTCATGAACTGCACTCAGACAATCTGGATGAAGCATGTTTTAGATGGTTTCAAAGTTCTTGTATTAGAACTAGTAAGAATATTCTATGATAACACAAGTGCTATCAATATTTCAAAGAATCCAGTTTTACATTCTAGAACCAAGCATTTTGAGCTTAAGTATCATTTCTTGAGGGAAAAGGTTTAGAACAAAGAGATTGCACTAGAGCATGTGTCCAGTAAGGAGCAGTTAGTAGACATATTCACCAAGCCTCTCCCAAAGACTACATTTACACACTTAAGAGGTGAATTAGGGGTACTGCCCCTTCAGGAGGTGAACTAAAGGTATATGCTCCACATCAGTCATGTATTGCATAGTCAAATCTTTCTTCAGGATTGATGTGTTGAAAGATGCTACTCCTCAGGGGGAGCAACATAATGGAACAGGGAAGCTTGTGCCTCCACTTTGGCATTGTTGTCAAAGGGGGAGAAGATGTGAAGTGGAGAGATATCTTTGTATATTGCCATCAATGCCAAAGGGGGAGATTGTTGGCATTATGTGAACCAGTATGTGGACATAATGACATTGTATGTTGTCATTGATGTCAATATGTTGAAGAGGTATGAACCGACATATGTGAGAACCGGTATAACACTATGAACTGGCATTTGTGCCAAAGTGAAGTGATGTGCTTGTTCAAGGTGAACTGGCATATGGTTATGGGAACCAACACATGGAAGCGTTTTATGACTACCGGTTGGTAGTCTCAACTTCAGGGTTTCCGATTCAAGTGCTTCAAGCCTATATGGCTCAACCGGTGACATTGTGTGATGAATTAGCATTGTAATGAAGAACAGATCATGTTGCCATGTTACCCTTGTGCGCGTGAAGGATCTTGCATAAAGGAGATTGTTCCTATCTACCTCAGGAATGTGTGAAGTCTATAAATGGTGATAATGTGCAATGGGTTATTAGCCGCCATGAAATCAGTGGAAAATGAACGATGGAGAATATCTTGAGATTGGATCAAGACTGTTGCATTCAATACAGTATGATCAACGGTCAAGATTGAACCGTTTGAATTCCTTAACCTAACAGGTCTAGGGTTTAGGGTTTATGCTACCAACCTATCTGTTGTCCTATAAGGTCGATGTTGTGATTCTTTCAGAGGTTGTTGGCAAAAGTTGTGTGTGAGTATCCAAGAGAAGGGATATGTGATTCTTGCCAGACTAGAGGAGAGAAGTGATACCTGCAGAGTGTAAGTGCAGAAGGTGAAGAGGAGCTTAAGTGGATCTGCATTGGCATTGAGTGTTGTTACTAGATCATTGTAATACATGTTGATCTCTAACCACCTCAACAGTTGGAAAATCCCCTAACAGGGTAGCCTTAACCGACTTGCTGTAAATCCCTTAATAGGGTAACTCAAAGTTATTGAGATCTGGAAAGTTAGAGAGCTCTGGAAATCCTTTAGCTATTGAGTTCTTGAAATCCTCTAACAAGGTACCCTTAACAGGGTTTAACCCTTAACCGGGTATTGTAGCCATCCCTTAACTGGGTGATCCATAACAGGATCGGTTCCTAACAGAACCTATTGTATTTGTCTCTAACAGGACAAGGCTCCTAATAGAGCGGACTTCCAAAGAGTTCAACAACAAGCTTGTGGGTATTCATCCCCACCATGGTTTTTCCCAGTTGGGTTTCCATGTGAAAAATGTGTGTCATGTGTGATGCTTTGTTATTGTCTGTTAAGCATATGATGGTTCTGTGTTTTATGCCTGTCAATAAAACATGTTGAACTAGCTATTGTGAAGAGATGATGATAGATTACCTGTTCATACATAAGGGTGAAATGGTAGTGTAGTTTTGAGTTGAGTGGAAAGCTAAGCGGGTAACCGGTTTATGATTGTTTTAGTTGTTCTGGGTTTTACCGGTTGCACTCTGTTTTAAACCGGTGTCACTATTTGCTAGTCATTTGGAGTAATTGTTGTTGAACCAGTTTAGATATGTATGATAGAAATTATCAATAACAAGGACAAGAAAGTGGGCAAATAAGGTAATTCATATCGGAAGGATGATAGAAATTTCTACCGGAGGAGAGAACCAGATGGTTACTGGAATGAGAAATTTGGAAGACAAGGGAAGAGGACATTTAGAGGAACCTTCGTTAAATGTGGAGGAGAAGAACACTATGCATTTGAATGTAAGAAGATAGAGGCTACCGAAAGACCAACAGTGATGGAAGAAAACCCCACCGGATCAGACAATAAACCAGAAGATGGAGAACTGTTGATGATGAGGAGAGATTTGTGTCATATCAGAGGAGATGAGGAACCCTTGCAGAGGAAGAACCTATTCAAGACCAGATGTAAGGTATCTATTAAGTGTTGTAAATTTGTTATTTATAGTGGTAGTTCAGATAATTTGGTTTTAGAAGAGATGGTGAATAAGTTGAAATTGGAGAGATTGAAACACCCTAAGCCTTATCAGATAGCATGGATTCAAGATGAACATAAGTTGTTAGTAAGTGAACGGTGTTTGGTAAAATTGAAAGTTGGGAATTATTATGATGAAGTTTTGTGTGATATTATGTCTATGGATATTTGTCATCTTTTGTTGGGAATAACTTGGTAGTTTGAAAGGCAGGCAATACATGATGGGAGGAAGAATACATACACTATTGTGGCCAATGGGATGAAGCAAACCTTGTTACCTTTGGAGGAACCTTTTAAGAGTGAAGTTTATACGAATACCAAAATTTGTTTAGTAGATGGAAGAAAATTCATGGATGGACTAAGACATGAGAATGTGTGTTTTGCCTTAATTCCTAAGAAGACTTAGAGACTGGAACTGAAAGGACAACACTTGAAAGAGATAAGAGATTTGCTAGCAGAATATGAGGACATCATTTCAGATAATGTACCTGATGGATTTTCACCTGTTAGAAGTATTAGTCATTGCACGGACTTGGTTCCCAGAGCTAGTTTGCCTAAGAAAGTTGCACACCGATTGACACTCGCAGAAAATGAAGAACCAGATAGATAAGTGCAAGAGCTATTGAAGAAAGGTTTGATCAGGGAAAGTTTGAGCCCTTGTGTAGTACCAACAATATTAGCACCTAAGAAGAATGGAGAATGGAGGATGTGTACCGATTCAAGAGCAATAAATAAGATCCCAGTGAAATACCGGTTTCCTTTGCTTAGGGTGGATGACATAATGGACTATTTGAGTGGAGCAAATTACTTTACAAAGATAGATTTGAAGAGTGGATATCATCAAATCAGGATTAGAGAAGGTGATGAGTAGAAGACAATATTTAAGATAAATGAAGGACTATATGAATGGTTGGTGATGCCTTTTGGATTGACTAATGCACTGAGAACTTTCATGAGACTGATGAATAAGGTATTGAATAAATTATTGGGTAAGTTTTTTATTGTGTATTTGGATGACATTCTGATTTTCAGTAGAACAAAAGAGTGTTTCTTGAAATTAAGACAAGTTTTGCAAAGGTTGAGAGAAGAAAAGTTGCTAATCAATATCAAGAAGTGTACTTTCATGAAGGATGAGTTAGTCTATTTAGGATTTGTGATATCTGAGGATGGTTTGTAGATGGACCCTAAGAAAGTGAAAGCCATTGTTGAGTGGCCTACACTACAAAGCATTGGAGAGGCAAGATCATTTCATGGATTGGCTAGTTTTTACCATAAGTTTATCAGAAATTTCAATTTAGTTTGTAACCCTATGACTAAGACCATGAGAGGAGATCAAAAGGAATTCAAGTGGACCACCAGAGAAAACAAAAGTTTTAAGTTGTTGAAGAAGAAAGTGACTGAGCAGCCTGTGTTGGTTTTACCAGATTTCAATAAGGTATATCAAGTGGACTATGATGCAAGTGGAATAGCAATAGGAGCAGTTTTGAGTCAAGAAGGGAGAGTAGTAGCCTATTTTAGTGAGAAATTGAATGATGTTTGGAAGAGATATTCAATGTATGATCAGGAATTTTATGCCATAGTTCAAGCCTTGAAGAAGTGGAGACACTACTTGTTGTCTAAGGAGTTTTTATTGTATACAGATCATCAAGCTTTGCAATATTTGAATAGTCAAAGTAAATTGAATTAGAGACATATGAGATGGGTATAATTATTGCAAAGTTACACCTTTGTACTGAAACATAGAAGTAGGAAATCTAACAAAGTTATCAATTCATTTAGTAGGAGAAGGAATTTGTTGGCAGAGATAAGAGTGACAGTATTAGGTTTTGAAGATTTGAAGACCTTGTATGATGAAGACCTGGATTTTGCATAACCTTGGAAAGCATGTAGAGGACTGGTTATGGTTGATGGGAGAAAATGGTTGGATTATTTCATTTAGGATGGGATGTTATTCAAGGGAGTTCAATTATGCATACCTAAGAGTTCCATGAGAGAGAACCTAATAAAAGAGAAACATAGTGGAGGTTTAGTCGAACTTTTTGGCATTGATAAAACAATTGATTGGTGAGTGAATAGTACTTTTGGCCCCATATTCATAAGGATGTTAAGAGATATGTGCAGATTTGTAGAGTTTGTCAAGTTGCAAAAGTTAGTAGTCAGAATGTGGGATTGTATAAACCTTTGACAGTACCAGTAAGACCTTGGGAGGATATAAGCATGGATTTTGTACTTGGATTGCCTAAGACACTGAGAGGGTATAATTCTATATTTGTGGTAGTGGATAAATTTTCAAAGATGGCTCATTTCATACCTTGTAAGAAGACATCAAATGCATTACATGTAGTAGACCTATTTTTCAAAGAAGTGGTGAGATTGCATGGATTACCTAAGAGCATAGTTTCAAATAGAGATACTAAGTTTGTTGGCTATTTTTGGAGAACACTTTGGAAGAAGATGGAGACAAATTTGAAGTTCAGTTCTACTTTTCATCCACAGACTAATGGATAGATAGAAGTAGTTAACCGGAGTTTGGGAAAATTGTTGTGATGTTTAATGGGAGATAAAACTGGAAGTTGGGATTTGATCCTTGCACATGAAGAGTTTGCCTATAACAATTCAGTGAATAGAAGTACCCGATAAACACCTTTTGAGATTGTTATTGGAGTGCATCCTAGAAGAATAGAAGAATTGAGAGATATTAGTAGTGAATACCGGAAGAGTTCAGAAGCAGAAGAATTTGCAGATCACATGGCAGCATTGCATATTCAGGTTAAATAGCATTTGGAAGACATGAATAGAAAATATAAGGAGAAGGCAGATGAGAAGAGGATACATAAGGAATTTTAAGTTGGTGATGAAGTGATGGTATACTTGAGAAAAGCGAGATTCTTGGTTGGAACTTATAATAATTTGTAGATGAAGAAGTTTGGACCATGTAATATTTTGAGGAAGTTCAGTTCTGGAAATGCATATGAAGTAGGGCTACCAGATAGTCTAAGTATTTCACCTATATTCAACATTGCAGATCTTCATTAGTACCATGAACTAGAATTGAGTGAGGATATTGTTGCAGACCTTGAGAAATAATTGCCCCAGAAGGAACCAGATCAGATTGAAGAGATTTTGGACAGTAGGATTGGGCGTAGTACTTGGAATAGTCACTATAAATAATATCTTGTGAAGTGGAAGAGCAGACTAGTCGAAGATTCATCTTGGATTTCTCAGGAAGAGGTAGACCGCCTTGGTTTCCCTCTGACCCCAACAAAGTGAGAGGCTCACTTTTTCATTAACCTTGGATGACTAATGCAGGAGGATCCCTGGTTCACAGTAATCTTGCATCAACTAAAAACATTTTATTTTCTGTTTTCTTTTATGTTTGCAGTTTTAGTTTTCCTTTCAATGTGTCTCAGGTTTGGCTCACCAAATCCTATGGAGTTGGATTCTAATTGAAGACTTGATCTTCTTTCTTTCTTTCAAACCACATCTCATTTGGATCACTTACCGGCAAGATATCACTACCAGTTTCCATGACAATTTCTTGTTATTGGTTGTTCCTTTGTTACAGGTTGCTTGAGACCTATTTTGGTGATCTACCAGAATCCATTCCGAAGCTTGTAGAGCCTTGAGAATTTATCTCGATGTTTCTTGGCATGTGGCCAACCTTATTCATTTCATCCTTTGGATTTTTTGGAGGAATCTCTTGGCGGAGGCCGACCTTATTCATTTTTGCATGTTAGGTCTTGTTCTTCAGGTTTTGATCCTTTTGGGCCGACTAGATCCTTTGGATCGATATATATATTTGTGATCATACTTTAGAATGTAATCAATTAGACTCAATAAAAATATCAGATAGATAGACAATTCCTAGAAGATAGATCTTTCGATTCAAGGTCACAGTTGTGACCTATTCTACCAGGCCTATGTGTCGATATGTTGTAACCCGGTCATTACCGGTTGGATGTAATCAAATTTCATGCAATAAAACTATCTCTTTTGTATTGCCTCCATCATGTATGTATGTTTTCATTGTGTTTACTCTTGGTGATCGGTCTGGACTGATCTCCTTGAGGTCCCTCCTCACTGGTGACTACTTCAAGTGGTATTAGAGTGAAATTTCATTCTGGAGGTTGTGTGTCCTAAATTTCCTTTGTAGGGTGGCTAAATCCTTGCGATAACGTGCTCCCTCTCTCTTCTCTCTCTCTCTCTTGGGTGTATCCTACATTAAATCAATTGCTCCTGATAAGGCAAGCCTGGTCGCTTTAACATGGAGGCATACACTCTACTCATATTTTCCTTCTTGATACTTAGAATTATTTAGTAAACTTGGCTTTGCTTCATAATTTTAGTATCTTCTTTTTCATAACTCATAGTGAGGGGAACCTTGCTACTTGCAATCATGGTTTTCCCTTCTTGATCTTCCCTTTTAATTTGTCAATCGATGTCGTAAGATCCTAAGTCCACTGGGGGCTTGGTGCATCTTGCCTTCTTGATGTGGTAGAAGTCTTTCAATCTCGTTTCCTTGTACTTTTATCGACAGTATTGGCATACACTTATAAACCCGCTAAAGTGGGGGCTAAATGTAGTGTCATGAAATTATACCCTTGCAATTTGTAACCACATTAGGGTCTTCACGCTGACAATTCAAATCCCTAAGCCTGATCAGAGACCCGAGACTTGCTCAACCCCCAGAAATTACCTTATTCTGCCCTTTGCACTACCTGAACCTACAACCTGTCCTAAGACAAGGGTAGGATAGGGGTGTGGTTTCCTTGTCCTTGCCCTATTTTGGGGCCCCCCCCTCTGTCCTATCAATGCATTGAACTTTGCATTGAGCGGTAAAAATCTTCTCTGTGTCAGCCTATGATGGAAAATTAGTCAATTAACCCTAATTGATGAGTATATATGTCGCATTTCCCCTTCCCATTTGTATAAGTCGAAAGTTGGAAGTTTTCATTGATCACACTTTCAAGCATTCAAGCATTCCTTTCCAACATTGAGCGTTCTCAAGTCTCCCTCAAGGCTAAGTGTTGCATTCAAGTCAAGGATTCAAACCTTGAAGAGGAAATCCCCTTCAACATTCAATTCAATACAAGAAATATATCTATGTTCTATCTACAACCTCCCTTGAGGTGACTTACATTTGAGTCTTTCATTTACATTTACTTGCAATTACTTTCTTTAATCATTTGGTTAGTTCCAAAACTGGGGTTTGACCTAAAGGCAAACCCCCAATCCGAACCCCCTTTCCTCTATTTTGCGTGTGTAGGTTGTAGGTGCAAAGTTGTGATTGCAGATTTGGACTCCATTTGCAGACAGAAAACTCCTTTTCGTTTCGCAGATTTTTTGGAGGACCGTGAACACTTTCAACATGACCCTGTCAACGTTTCCTCAAATTCGTAAGGCAACTTCATCTCGACATATTATAGCCAGATCTAGGTGCACAACTTCATCTCTCACTTCTATCTTGAGTTATAATCAGTTCTTTGCTACTTTTACACTTAACATAATTCAATCATTTTCCATTTCTAAAAGAGGGGTTAGCTTATCATTTCTATCACATTATCAATTCATTTAGTATTCAATCTTTTCTCTAAGAGATTGGATCTAGTGAATTCCCTCTCTTTTGAATGTAATGTGAATAAGGTGTTTGAAGGGCAATCTGCATTGAAACTTTCATCTCTCCTTAGAGGGAAGAAAAGCTTTCCTCTTGATCTCTCCATCATTCACCCTTTTTCACCATTATAGAACCTTGTAGTGGCATCAAATGTTAACTTGATCAAATATGGGGGTAGAGCACTGAACAGGAAACTATGGAAGGTTTGTGAGTCTAACCATGAGGTAATTCTTGACAAGATAAAGAGTAGAGCGGATCCAGATGGTTCATTGAATTGAATGTAAATGCAAAAAAAAATTGTAATATCAAGCTTATTTGGATATATGTACATATGACTTGTATATTTGTACAAATGAAATACTTGAGGCATTGTAATATCAAATGTCTTTACAAGATACTTATATGTGCAATATAATTTTGTTTTCCAATGATTGAGATACTTAGTGTTACAGTTTTATAGTTTTGTGACTTTCAAATGGAAAGAATCATTGCTAAATAAAAAAGAGAAAATCTAGAGAAACTAGAAAAAAAAAAAAAATGAAAGAGACAATCATCTTAGCTCTACGTGGAATGAAAATAAATATATTAATGTAATAGTAATAGATTGTTAGATTACATGTTACACTTATGTAATTTTTGAATGGAAAAAGTAATTTCTAAAATAATAAGAGAAAATATATAAGAAGATTTATACCTATAGAGAAACGGCCAAGATAAACTACAAAAAAACCATAATAACTAAAGAGAGAATCTTATCTCCAAACTTAAGCTAGTCATTATATGTTGGTAAAGCTAAGAGACTTTATCACAAAGTCAACAATTTTAACTTAGAGGCATGCCATGACAATTTCCCTCTAAAGCCCTTTTGGCCAGGAAATTTGCTACACCATTTTAAACCCGACGAATAAAAGAAATGGAAGAGCTTCAAACATCAAAGAGATGACTAATTTGGTCCACTTAAGTAGTTCTCCAATTAGACTCCTAAGAATCATTTTTTTTCAAAACAGAGACCAAAATGAAATAATCAAATTTCTAGACAACCTTTTTCCAACCCAACTTGCAAGCCTTCTCAAGAGCCACTAGAAAAGGTAAGGCTTCCATTGAATTCTTAGGAGTAGTTCTTATCACATAAAAAAATATAAAAAGGATGAAACCATTAATAGCACAAACAACTTCTCCAATTCACTTTTTCAAAAAAAAGAATTTTTAAGGGGAACTAGAAAATAAAGATTTGAAAGCTCCAAATTGCCTGATCGTTCTAAGCCATACCCTAGTTACGTGGTTCTTAAAACCTGTGGCACATACAAATGAGCCTTTTGAACCTACTAGGTAATTTGATTCCCCTCTACAAAAACCTCTCTTAGTTTTTGTTGGCATTTTTTATGATGTTGTTGTGATTTCCATTGATGGACACACACTTGCTTTGAGATCACTTTTTGTATGTATGAGTTATGCTCAACCGGTATTTGTTCCAACTGGTATTATGTATTATAGTCTTTAGACTATTGGTGTTTTGCAAAAATTGTTTACTGATCCCAAGTGGTATGAAGACCCAAGCGGTTTGAGGATCCCAAAGCAATACAAAGAAACAAAGCGGTTGTTATCATTTTTCCCAGTCTTCATTTTGGCAAATTGGTAATTGGTAAAATGTGTGAACCTATAATCGGTGAAATATATGAACCGATAATAGGTAAATGTATGAACCAATATTACTCTGTGATGAGTTACCAACCAATATTATTTTTGTAATGAGTTATCATCCACCGACACTTTGGCGGTGATTTCTATGTCATGTTACCAAATGTGTCTAGATGCACTAGACCTAGGAACTTGGAATGTAATCCTATTGGACCAACATGAAATCAGATTCCTTTATAAGGACATCATGTCTAGGGTTTTAGAGGAAGTTAGGGTTTTGTGTGGTTGATGAGGTTTTTGCATGTGTGACATAGAAGAAGATTAGGTCTATGTGAAGAAATAGAGTGTGAAGATTTTGAAGACTAAAGTAATGCTGAAATGCATTAATAATGAGCTATCAAGGATCTAACCAAGCATACTGTGCTAGTATTCAGATCACTCACTTGTTGATTACTCACATCTTCGACAAGTCTATAACGCTTAACCGGGTAGGCCTGACAAAGCCTTTGTAAATCCTCTAACAAGGTGGTTCACAACTGTGGATCTGAAATCCTCTCACAAGGTAGTCTTTAATCAGACTTATCTCCTAACAGAGATTGAGATTCCTAACACGATCTATTCTGGTAAAGAACATTGTATGACCTTAACCGGTCTGGTTACTATTCTGCAGATAGTTACTTGTGAGTCTCATCTCGCCGTGGTTTTTCCCATTTGGGTTTTCATGTCAAAATCTCTTGTGTTATGGTGATTGTGCTTCTGTTGGTGAATGCCTTATTTGCTATTTGGTTTGCATTTGTGTTAACCGGTTTGTTAGCAAAACTATTATACCGGTTTACTGCTAAACTGTTTAAGTGTTTAAGTTCAGTATTTTTTGGTATACTAATTCACCCCCCCCCCCCCCCCTTTTAGTATTCTTCAATTGGTATCAGAGCCAACCTTTCTATAAGTCTAACCACTTGGAAGGAGATATGGGGGAATACACTGTGAGGGAACTTACTCATTGTCTCACTCAGACTGAGAAAGCCTGTGATGAACTCAAAGTCAAATATAAAGCCTCTTTAGCAAAGAGAAGAGAGCATGAAGAGAAATTGATGGAGCATACTGAAAATAG
Organism: Cryptomeria japonica; assembly: GCF_030272615.1. Taxonomy (NCBI): domain Eukaryota; kingdom Viridiplantae; phylum Streptophyta; class Pinopsida; order Cupressales; family Cupressaceae; genus Cryptomeria; species Cryptomeria japonica. Next base: position 59,078,730 of record NC_081409.1, read on the forward strand.
TTCTTCTGATGAAGCAGACATGGAAGCCCTAGTTGAAGAAGTTGAAAAGCTGAATGAATCTAATGCTAACCTAAGAAGGGAACTGGAAGGACTGACTATCAGAATGTGTCAAGAGCTTGAGAACTAGAGGAAAGTTGAAGATCTGGTAAAAGACAAAGAGCGTGAGATCTCCAAGATGAAGTAAGAAATCAGTGCACTTACCACTCATCTCCAAGAGAGTAAAGTGGAAAAAGAAGAAATGCAAGGTGAAGTAAACATGGCTATTTCTGAGAATGCAACCTTAAAGGAATCCAATGTTGCTATTTCCAAAGAACTCACTGAGTCAAAGTAAATACTTGCCAAATTCAATAAGAGCACTGTTAAGCTAGAACAAAAGCTTGAATCAGCAAAACTTGTGAAGAATACCACTGGACTTAGTTTTTCTGGTTATGAGGAAGGTGAGACCTCTGGAACAAAAGATGGAGCATCAAAGAAGCAACTAGCACCAAAGGATAAAGGTAAGAAAAATTTCAAACCTATTTGCTTTAATTGTCTCAAGGAAGGAGACACTGCCAATGTATGTATAAGTAAGGCTTACAATAATTTTCCTTACTTTCTAAACAATAAGCCTAGATCCAATAGATTCAATGGTAACTGTTATGCATGCAACAAGTTTGGGCATAAAGCATTTGAGTGCAAGTCTGTTATACACAACACTGGAAGATATACTCAAATGAGTCAAGGAGTTTTTCCTGAATCCTCTGTGAACCAGAATCCAAACCGGTATAATACCTATGACCATCAATTAGGTGGTGGTGGCTATCAAGCGGCAACCGGTTGGAAAGAAACCTATTTGATTTGTCGTGGTAGCAGTCACACTACTGCAACATGCAGGAAGAAGAATGGTAGAATGAATAATGGATCATGGAGAACACTTGGAATGGTTTGCTATCATTGCAAAAAACCAGGACACCCTGCCAGAACCTAAAAATTGAGAAAGAACATATCAAATGATATACCGGTCACTTCGGAAGAAAAGATTGGTGTTGAAACTATTAAAATAGATATGAAGACAACATGGAAGAAGAAGCCTAAAGAAGTGTCACAAGAAGAACCAGTTTCTGTACCTAGTGTGGAAGTCATTGAACCAGCAAACTAAGCTTCGGAAAAGCTTAAGGGGGACAAAACAGTGAAATGTTTCAAACCCCTGGTTTACACCAATAAAAGACCTTAACCAGTATGTGATACCTATCAATTGGCAGAAGACCAAAAATGGTAAAAGGCAAATTAGGGTTTACGCCCTAATGGTGGAGCATTTATTATGGTAGGTGAAGAATTTGTTTAAAAGGGATTTTCAAGTCATTTTCACTTATCATTTGCGAGTGAAGAAATTTTCAAGTGTAGAGCGATAAAAGGTGATTTGTCTTGCGATTCAAAGAGATTTCAAAACTTTGAAAGAAGAATCCGAAGATAATATCAATCAGTCAGGTGAAAAACACAAAGTGGTAATCCAACAACCAAAGTAGTGTGTGGCGAACCTGAAGTTGCAAACCCTAAATTATGGATTTCTAAAGGTATTTATCAAAAATTCTTGTTTATCCTTTTATCATGGCTTCTGCATCACACTCCAGTCCTAGTGCACTTGATGATTCAGTAGATTTCATCCAATGGAAGGTGAAATACAATGCCCTATCCCAGATACCTACTGGTGTTATAGTTGAGGAAGGTATTTCAGATTATATTGATTGCAAAATAGAAGACCTAGGATCTCTAGTGATCCATTCTCAGTTAAGTTTATTTTGCAGAAAGGACAAGAAGATCAAACCAGAATATAGCATCCTAGAAAAGAAGAAGCTTCACAATGCAGTGTATTTTCTTGAAGAGTTCACAGAAGATCACATTCAAATCATTCTAAGCAGAGTGCACAGTGACAAAATGTATCTTAAGCACACACATGACATCACAGTGGAAGCTATTCATGTTGTCACCAGTTTCTATAACGTTGGAGATGTTCCAGCCCTAAGGAAAGTCATTAAGATGGAAATGACCAAGCTCACTGGTTCTGTGAGCGACCAATGGGGAATGATCATCAATACCATCAAGGATGATCTAGTCAAATATGCTTTTATGGTGATAGGTTACCAGACGTTCTATGCTAGCAGAATTAACTCTGTCTTTGCTACAGTAGTAAATGCCACCTACAAGATGATCATGGAAGATGCCTCGTTTGATTTATGCACTTGTATGCAAAGGAAACTTTTGGTGAACCTGAAGTCAATTAAATAGGACAATACCTTAATATTTAAATTTGGACAACTGCTGGTAGGATTGTTTTTCTATTTTCAAGGCTACTTCCCAAGAGTCGGTGATATAAAATGGTCTACTAACCAATCGATTACCAAGAAAATAAGAGAGATTCTACAAGCGGTAGGAACCAGTTATCCTGAAGTCCTGAACAAATACTTTGATGAGTTCAGACGCAAGATGAGCCAGAGGGTGAGAATATCTAGTGATATTGTCAAGAATTATGAAGAGGACATACGCTTTATCATCAGAGTAGATGAGTGCATAATGGAGGTGGTTGAAACTAGAAAAGAAGAAGTGGAGCCCATGGGATATGAGGTAATGTATGACATGCTAAATGGGTATGCCTCTACCCTACTTGCCTCACCTCTTGATCCTAAGAAGAAGAGAACCGAAACCTATTTGGAGAGGGTAACACTGGTTGAAGAACCTTCAGTAAAGAAGGGAAAGGTAGTGCCATCTGGATCAGCACCAGTTACTTCAGCAAGTCCTAAAGTGACCAAGTGGTCATCGGAAAAGAAGAAACTAGAAGCTGCACCTGCCAAGGTCTTTGAAAGGAAGTAGAAAACTAAGAACACCTCACTAGACTCAGAGGATACAGAACCTGAGGTATAGCCTAAAAAGACTAGGCAAATGAGGAAGAAGACAAAGACAACCAACAATGAACCGACATCATCAGCACTGGTAAATATAGACATTTCCTCTTACAAACCTTTGACACATTGTCAAAGAACTATAAAGAATATTAGGAGAAAGGTGCTAAGTGATTAAATAGATCATTTTGATGATTTTAATGACAATGAAAAGGAGGAAGTTGAACAGGAAGTTATTCAATATTTATGTATTAATGATCGGTCACCATCAGAAATTAGATCTGTGACACCGGATTCTTTATATAATTCTTTAGATAACAAATGGCGCATTTCCATAGAAAAGGAACAAGAAATAAGAGAAGAAATATTTGCACAATATTTTCCTGATGTGTCAAATTCAGAACTTTATGAAGTTATGGAAAAGTACAAAGGCCTCTTCTTCATGAGAAGAAGAAGACTTCTGTTATTGGAAGGGAAAGTCCCTGAAGTGGTAAAAGATACCCACTCGCATGCCAAAGTTGGTCTGAGGTTGCATCAGGTGTTCGAAGCCAACAAGAAGGCTGAGCAAGAATCAGAAACTGGAAAACCAAATGAGGTGTATGATAGTGAAGGAGAACCGGTCACTGAATAAATGGACCCTATTGACATTGATGCTTTGGATGGTGAAAATGTCACTCCAGATGTAGCAAAGGACAAGGCTAACAAAGAGAGAGTGGACAAAGAAAAATAGGACAAAGATAAGGCTAATAAAGTGGAAGCGAAGAAAGATAAAAAAGAATAAAGAGGAAGAGGAGAAGAAGCAAAAGGAAGAGGAGAAGAAGAAAGAGGAAGAGGAGAAGAAGAAAAAGGAAGAGGAGAAGAAGAAAGAGGAAGAGGAGAAAAAGAAATAAGAAGAGGAGGAGAAGAAAAAGGAAGGGGAGAAGAGGAAATAGGAAGAGGAGAAGAAGAAAGAAGAAGACAAATGGAAAGAAGAAGATAGAAAGAAGGAAGAAGAAAAGAGAAAGAAATAAGTAGAGGAGCAAAAGAAGGCTGAAGAGGAAAAGCAAAGAGCCAAAGAGAAGGAGGAAGCAACAAAGAGCACACAAGTGGAGACACCTAAGGCAACCGGTAGTCAAGCCAAACTGGCTGACATTACCAGTCCCATTGACCTCCAATCTGCAAATGAAATGGAGCTGCTGCAAAGCATTAAGCTTTCCCAAGAGCAACTGGAAGTGCTAAGGAGGAAGAAGGAACAAGATGTTATTCAAACTGCGGTAGAAACTCTTACCAGTTTGATACCCAGTACCAACCTCCTCGATACCGATTCCTCTCTCACCCAACTGAAACTTTTATGCATTATTGTAGAGGAGTAGGTGCAATGCCTAGAAGATGTTGTTGAAGCTAATGCATAAAAGAAGCATCAAAAGGCACTGAACACTACCTTAGTGAAGAAATTAAACGAGCTCTGATCAGAACTTCAGAAAGCACAGAAAGACATAAGAGATGTTATGGATGAGGGGAAATTACTGCTCAGTAAGATAAGCCAACCCCATCTATTCTGTGATGATGTGCTTGCTCAAAAATACAAACTACAATCTAATTTGCAGGCATATATAAGCACCTTCAAGATGCCCTATGATTCCTTCACCACATTTGGGCAAATCGTTCACCGGTTTCAACTCCAGACTACCAGAATAGAGTTGGAAATCACCAACCGGACCAGAGATTTGCAGGAACTTCAACTGGTTCTACTACCATGGCTGCAAATACTTTAGAAGTGCTATCTCAATCTAGATGCCTTAACAGTCACTCAAGAGATGAGTACCTTAGACACCATGGAGGAACATTGTTGGCATTTTTTATGATATTGTTGTGATTGTCATTGATGGACACACACTTACTTTGAGATCACTTTTTGTATGTATTAGTTATGCTCAACTGGTATTTGTTCCAAATGATATTATATATTATAGTCTTTAGACTATCGGTGTTTTGCAGAAAGTGTTTACCGATCCCAAGCGGTATGAAGACCCAAGCGATATGAAGACCTCAAGTGGTTTGAGGATCCCAAAGCAGTACGAAGAAACAAAGTGGTTGTTATCATTTTTCCCAGTCTTCATTTTGGCAAACCGGTAATTGGTAAAATGTGTGAACCGGTAATCAGTAAAATATGTGAATCGGTAATAGGTAAACGTATGAATTGGTATTAATCTGTAATGAGTTACCAAACGGTATTATTTTTGTGATGAGTTATCATCCACCGACACTTTGCTGGTGATTCTCTGCCATGTTACCAAACGTGTCCAGATGCAATGAACCTAGGAACTTGCAATGTAATCCTATTGGACCGACATGAAATCAGATTCCTTTATAAGGACATCATGTCTAGGGTTTTAGAGGAAGTTAGAGTTATATGTGGTTGATGAGGTTTTTGCATGTGCGATCACAGAAGAATATTAGGTCTATGTGAAGAAACAGAGTGTGAATATTTTGAAGACTGAAGTTGTTGTCTTCAAAATCTGATTCACTTCAACATCCTTATAATAAAATGATTAAACTCTGTGCCGAAGAGATATTAAAGGGAAGGAAACTCTTAGGACAACATATTGCAACGTTTGATTTAACCTTCTACACTTTGGACCTACTCAGAGTCGAGGCAGGTATACCTTTGTGAACTAAATTCACAATTTCAAAAGATAAATCCATAACAAACCAGTCCAGAAAACCAGTGGATCTAATCACCTTGAAACTAACTGAAACAAAGGAATGAAAATTATACTCATATTCAGTATTTTGACCTACAAAACATGTAATAGACAACTTTGATCTATACCAGTGCCTTATCCAAGGTCACAAAGTCATCTAAATTCAAACAATACTCCCCAAACAAAATATCTCTACACATCCCATTGGCTCGACTTCTATTAATCCTTATATATGCCTAACACACATAAGAATTTATGCATACCAAATTAAACTATGTTCATCAAGATTCAAAGTATCCTACAGAGAATTTACTGGTAGAAGTAATTCCCGCATATTTAATTTCCCTCCTAAAGAGAAAAGCTAGCAAACACATCTACTGAAAGTTGCCTTACAACCCTATTCAAACAAAATAACCCTGGATTATTCAGAATGAAAAAGTAAACAATTGCAAACACATTTGAAGACAACACAACATTTTTACTCAAAACCAATGGTCTGTATATTGATATATTCTTCAAGAAAGTATTACAAAAACTTTTGAATATTCTCCATTAAACTTAGAAAAGCTCAGATATAAATTTCTGCACCATTTTCTTACAATTCTTTGTGATCATTTTTCTATTAGTCCTGGTATCCATTTATAACAATATGGATGCACATAGCTTCAGACTTTCCTAGGAGAATTTGTTACAATCATTTCTTTTCTATAAGAATTTACAAAACCTTTTACAAAAAACAATTACAAGTCCTTTTTGACCTCTGCAGCTTCTTCTAATTGCTGTCCGGTTGCAGCCTCTTCTAACTGTTCAGGAGCACCCTCTAACTGCTCTACATCCTGGATGGCATATTTTCTTGTCCATTCATTGTACACATCATCAGTTGGCCACATGAAATTAATCACTTTTCCCTTGGCCTTGGTCAACCTTTTCCAGGAATTTCTCATCTTGTTGACTTCTAAATTGAGAAAACCATAATGAGATTTGATTTTCTCTATCTCCTAAATTGTCACAACAAATAAGGAAGCATCATCTAAATCAACAATTCCTTTTATTTTGGCTAACAGTTTGGCCTCTAATTCCTTGAGCCACACTTGTTTGTCCTTCAGTTGATCTGGGCTAACAAAAACTCCTGGGAGAAATTCAAAAACCTGATCAGCATACTCCTTTTTGTACAAATTGATTTTCCTGTCAGCATTGTCCACCCCTTCTACTAATTTTACTAAGTCCTTGGTGGTGTCACAAGTGGATTTGATGATAGGATTGGCCCCTGCTTCATCGTAAGATAAACAAATAAGCTCCAAGTCCTACTCTCTAGGCTTCCACTTGTCAAAACTAGGTGTCAAAATGGCCTTATCTCCATTAAGCTCATTCCACATATCCAAAATCTTGCTTATGTTATTATATAATAGTGAAGCACTCATTGTATCAGCAAAACTTGAAATAGTAGCCCTTACTCTTTCCTCATACTTTTTTCCATATAAGGCCTGAGCCTGTTTCAAATTCTCTAACTCTTGACAAATGATAAGATTTGAGAAAGTCTTCAAAACAATTCCAACCTCCCTTGGTTATTATAAATTGATAGGCTACGGTAACTATAGGGAAAATAGTCCCTTTACCCCTGCCTGTCAGCTCTGCCTCTTGTACACTACCAATCTGTCTGAGGACTTCTGCAATTCCCACTTTGAGAGGGACCTGATAGGGCAACTAGAATGGAGTGCCTCTGAAACCAAAAACTCTAAAAACTGTTGAGACTGGGTATAGGCAAATATCACCCCAATTATGAACAATCTTTATACTCTATACAAATTCTTTTGGTCTAACAAATTCCAAAAGAACCTTGGGGATTCTTGGGTTTTTTGAGTAGAGGAGAGTCCTAACCATTGATGCAAAATATTTATCAAATTTTAAGAAACTGGCGTCCTCTCTGTCCCATGACAACACATTACTCCATAGTTGCATTGGCATCTTTTCTCCCTCCTTCTCTTTTATGAGGTCCAGTCCACTTGCAAAGTAATCACCACCTTTTAACAAAAATAGATGCATAAGGAGTGAATACCATCCAAAAGGCCTATCCTCCTTCCCATTTTTTACTCCTATCAACCCTCCATGGATAGCATCAGTAATGAAAGAAGCATAATCAAAGGTTACTGCAAGAGAAGGATTCAAAATATGAGCAATCATTAGCAAGTAGTGATTGGGCATATTTGCCTTAGCATCCTCTCCTAAAATCTGGTAGAGTGACCAATACATTCCCTTAGCCCTAAGGGTGAACAGATTCAATGAGAAGGGCTCTTCAGTGTTGGGTCCTACAACTGTCAACCCACCTATCTTCACAAGAAGTTCCTTAAGAGGCCCATTTCTAAGGTGATTCCTCTATGCACTGTATACTTGAGCTAATGATTTAAAATTAATGGGTTCCAGAAAATTGGTAAACTCATTAAGCCCAAAAGCACTTTTAAATTATTCATTATTGATTTCAATATGGGCTTTCCCATTTATGTCCCTAATGCTCCTTGTGACTGGATCGCAATTATGTGCAATCTGAGTCAATAGATCCATATCCATAAATACTCCTAGAACTACCAACTTCCCTACATCTAACTCCCAGATGCTATTATGTGGGGCTGGAGAATTTCTCATTCCAAATACAACTTTGAATCACCCCAACCCAGATAACCCAACCTGTGGATCTCTCAACCAGTTTCCTATTTTCAAACGAGGAGCTCTTGGCACTAATTCTTTTACTTTTGATGCCTGATTAGTTGACAACGTTAACTGCTCAAGAAAGTCATCATAAATGGCCCTCTCCTGATAATTAACTTTCCCAAAAAATTCTCTCTTAGGTGCCATTTTGAAAATGCAAGCAATTAAAATACTACCCCCAACTGGTTTTGTGACAAATCAAGACTTTAATTAAAACACCACAAAGAAATTGCCACACAAGAGTACAAGAAAACCTATTTTTAGCTTGAAAGAATCCACTCTGCAACTGAATTGACTTGCTCTGTATTTGAAGAAAATAGCTTTGTATCTACTCTTCTGCAACAATTCTTTTGAATGATACCTTTACTCAATCGATAGGAGATCATATATGGTACCCAGGGTCTTAACTGCAACATTGATACCGCATGCTTCGGCTGTCCCTTCAAAATTGAATTCCTGAGAGAATTCAAATTTTTCACTCCAACGAGTCACAACATTCCTGCACATTCTTTCCTTTCGCTCTTTTGCTATTTCGTGAAGCATAACCTTTAGGCAATTTCGTTAAATAAAATCATGCCAACCATCTGATCAAAAGAAACTTGATCAGCCTTTACATTGACTTAATAGTCTTGCCTTCACGCTAGGTCCCACCTCCTTTTCGCCATTTCAGAGGCTTTATGCTTCTAGCACTTCTCCTTTGCGAAGCTGCGCTAGGCGTTAGATGGAACTCTAACATCTCGACGTTTAACTCTTACCGAAATCGTCAACATCTTCATTAACTACACCTTTACCTTGACTGCTAGCAGTCTTTTGCTATTTCGCGAAGCTTAAACAGCTTTCAACTTCGGGCCATGAAACAACGTGAAGCGTTCGATCAGATCAGAGATGACGATCCTTTAAGGGAAACCTTTATGCTTTCTTTACTTGTGCCGCCTTTTCATTGGTTACTGGCTACCACGTGGCAATCAACGATTAGCCTTGGAAAACTCTTTGTATTTAGTTCAACGTCAACCACGTGTCCTTCCTTTATAACCGCCCGTTACACCTTGGCGAGCCCTCAACTTCTTCTGAAACCACGTGTCCATGGACACGTCGCCATCTAATTTGACACCTGGATACCCTTTCTTCTTTTCGTCATTTCGCGAAGCATATCCTTCGAGCACTTTGCAACCGTGAAATAACACCAACCGTTGGATCAAAACAAAGTTGATCCTCCTTTAACCTCATGTTTTATCTGTCTTTGGGGATGAAAAACCTTTTCGCCATTTTTCAGGGCATAAAGCATGAGCATCTTACCCTTGCGAATTCACGCGGGCGGTTAGATTATTTTTTACTTGCTCGATGCTTAACAATCTGAACTGACTCTGGCAGACGTGGGCCCTCTGACTCAACCTCAAACACCTGGCATCTAGTCACTTTCAAAGCTGACATGTCAGTCTTTCATTTGCTGAGAGAAAACACTGGGTTCCACCTCATCCTTGCCACCTGTATCTGCCAGGTCACTTAATATCCCGCGGCATGACTCACCTCTGGGACCCACCTTTTAACCCTTAGACCCACCTTGCTGACTATTGTGGCCTCTTCCACGTGCCATCATCTTACTCGCCCTCTCGACTAGTTGGACTATCTACTTGGAGTGCCATGTCATTTCGCTACTTCACGAAAGCTAACTGTCGAGCATCTTCATCCTGCGAAACAACATGAACCGTCGGATCAGATTGGACTTGATCACTTTTTAGTCACTTAGAAAGTCTCTGCATGCAACCTCCCACTAGATGTTGTCGCCATTTCGCGAAAGGTATTTCACTTGCAAGTTCAGGCTGTGAAATAACGCCAACCATTGGATCTTGAACAAGATGAAGCCTCTTTAAACCAGACCAAAAGTGTCATTTAGAACGCTTCTCCCTTTCACCATTTCGTGAGTCTTAAACCATGCGCAACTTCGCCTAACGAAATAGCGAAAACTGTAGATTTTCCTGAGAAATGCGCACAACTTATTGGGCCCGACAAAATTAGGAAGAAAAGACATAAGGCATAAATTTTTCAATTAATTCGACAACCGCCTAGGCAAATGACAAGGGGAAACACTTCCTACGACCCCAAGACCCATTACTTAAGTGGAATAAAGTAACGAAGGAATAGAAACTAGAGGGTTTTTTGATAAAATATTGAACGATTTAAAATTAAAACCCTAAACCCCTAGGACCTAACACAGAGCTGAAGCAATTGATAGCGTGTCTAATTCAAAATTTCAAAACTTAGCCGATTATGGGAAAGGAAAACCCATTTTTAAACAGTGATAATAGTGGCTTTGACTGGGGATGGTTGATCGCAAGGCCAACACAAGAAAACTCAGAAACTCTAGAGAAATAGACCAAAACATAGACCTAAACAAAACAACAGGAAAGAAACAAAATATATACAAACCAAGGATCTACTGTGCATGGACATCAAGAGAAATAATGTTTCAAGAATTGTCCATGCACTGGAAATTCTTGTATTTCATCATTCATATTCTTCACAAAATATGAATCCTTACCATTTAAGTCACAGACCACAAAAGGGCCAATCCATAATGATTCAAATTTTTTATGCTTTCCCTTGTCCTGTCCTTTTGCATTCCACTGAAGAACAATGTCATCAATTTGAAACTTCCTTAATGATGTCCTTTTATCAAAAAGGTATTTGAACTGCAATTGAATCTTCTGATTTCTCTTATGAGCCAAAGTTTTGAGCTCTTCTACCTCCACAATTTGGATCATTATGTTTTCCATGGGTTCAGATAGCTCCATGTCCTCATCTTGCAAGAATTTGTAAACTGGAAGAAGATTATTCACTGGCAATCTGACCTAAGTACTATAAACCAGTTCACAAGGTGACATTCCAATGGCCTTCTTGACTGTTATTCTATCTGCCCATAGAGCTAACTTCAATTTTTGATCCCAAGATCTCTTATTTTCTTCCAGGATTTTCTTGATGATATTCAAAAGGCTTTTATTGTTGGATTCTGCTTGTCCATTCCCCAGAGGGTGATAAGGTGAAGAGTAAAACATGAGTATTCCATGACTGGTACAAAATCCTACAAACTCTTCCGATCTGAAACTCATGGCATTGTCCATTACCAATTTAGCAGGTGTTCCAAACCTAGTTATTACATTATCCATCAGGAAATCAATGACAACCTTACTCGTAGCTCTTCTTGTAGGAATAGCTTCTATCCATTTGGTGAAATAGTCAGTGGCTACTATGATCCATTTGTGACCTCTTCCTGACCTCTCAACAATCTCTCCAATAAAATCAATGCCCCATTGGACAAAAGGGGCTTCCACTGTGACTGGATTTAGGGGCAAGGCTCCTTCATACTTCAGCTTGGATGAAAACTTCTGACATGGGTCACATTTCCAGACATATGTATGAGCATCTTTGAATAAGGTAGGCCAAAGGTATCTAGCCCGAATTATCTTACCAACAGTTGTCTTAGCAGAGTAATGACCCCCACATACTCCATCATGCATTTTAGTCAATACTTGTTTAGCCTGGAATTCATCCAAACACATCAGTAATTCTCCATCTCTTTTTCTCCATAACAAATCACCTTGAATGAGAACATATTTTTGGGACTTAAGTTTTAGAGTTCTTTTTTGATTATGTGTCATTCCTTCTGAGAATGCAGCATCTCTTAGGAATCAGACTATCTCTGAGTACCAAGGTTGTCTTTCAATGCTAGTGACTGAAGCATCTCTGACTTCAACATTATGTATTTCTACATTCATAAGATTAGACTCAGTCATGAGCTTAGCCAAACCTAAACCTCTCACCAATTTGGTGATCTTTATCTCCAAGTCAAATTCTTGAATTCTATTAATCCATCTGCATCTTTTCCCCATAACCTCAGACTGGGAAAAGATATCCTTAACTGTAGCATGTGGGACATAAGCAATGATATTTGCATTTACCAGATATGGCCTAAAAGCCTTGACAACTTTGACCAAAGCATAAGCTTGTTTGTCCATGGTCTCATATTTCAATTCTGCTGCTTGCAAAGACTTGTTGTAGAAAGCTATGGGATGTTCATATCCCTCATTGTCCTTTTGTAACAACACTGCAGCTATTGTATGATATGAAGAAAAAGAAAATAGAGAAAAGGGCTTACTGTAATCAGGAGTTTTTAACACTGGTTCTTCTTGAATGGCTTTCTTAATTTCAGCAAAAGCCTTTGAGGCTTCTTGATCCCAAAAAAATTTGGTATCTTTCTTGAGCAACTTGACAATGGGCTTCACTATCTCTGCAAAGTTTGCATGAATCTCCTAACAAAATTTACTTTTCCTAGAAAGGATTGAATACCTTTTACATTCTTAGGTTCAAACACCTTGTTTATTGCTTCAATTCTTTCAGGGTCTATCCTTACCCCTTCCTTGGAAACAATGTGTCCCAATAGTTTTCCTTCGGTGACTCCAAAATGACATTTCTTGGGATTTAGTGACACACCGAATTCCAAGGCTTTATTGAACACCTTTTCCAAATGTCCACAATGGTCATTGGCCCTCTTAGAAAAATAGGTTAGATCATCTTGGTAAACCACCATGATGATATTGATGAATTCTTTGAAGGCTACATCCATGACTCTTTGAAATGTAGCTCTAGCATTTTTCAATCCAAATGGCATTCTCACATAGACATATGTCCCCCATGGAGTAGTGAAGGCAATTTTAAACTATTCAGATTCCTTCACTAACACTTGATTGTATCCTGAAAAACCATCCATCATGGATAAAAGATCACAACCTGTTACTCTCTGCAGCATGGCTTCCATATTTGGGGAAGAGTAGTTATCTTTCAAAGAAGCAACATTTAGATTCCTAAAATCCACACACAATCTAATGTCCCCATTCTTTTTTCTTACTGGGACCAAATTGGAGACCCATGAAGAATGTCTTATAGGTTTAATAATCCCCCCTTCTCTTAATTTAGTCAACTCTTGCTGCATCTTAGTTTCTAATAGGGGATTGATGGGTCTCTATTTCTGTCTAAAAGGCTTAGCATCTGGAAGTAAAGGAACTTCATCCTGAAAAAGATCTTGTCTATACGCCTTTAGGTCTTCATAAGACCAAGAAAAAACATGTTTATATTTCCTCAATAAATTAATAAGGTTAGTCCTGACATGAGGAGGTAATTTCTTCCCAATATATACTAACTTAGGGGATGATTCATTCCTCAGGTTTACCTCCTCTAGTTCTTCCAACTTAGTGGTAGACTGCTGATGTAAGTGACTATCATTGTAACTGAATATGCTTTCTAGCTCTACTAGCCCTTTTGGTATTTCATTGGTTTCCAACTGGACCAAATCATTTCCAAACATTGTTTCCCTATTATCAACCACCTCCACCAATGCATTGCAATCAATCTTCTGTCCATCATAATCATCAACACATTGGATGAACCTAAGAATGTCTTCATCATCAGCAAAACTTGCCAATTGTACACATTATCAGGAATAGTAGGCCTAGATTTTATTTCCACAGTGGAAATATCAGTTAGTGTTGCATCATCATTTTTCAAGGCAACATTAGCTAGGAAATCTGCCATAATGTTCTTAGATCGCTCTATCCAATTAATAGAAAATGCACTAAAATGCTCAATAACATCCCAAACTGCATGTTTATATCTCTTCAATCTATCATTCTTGGATGCATATTTGGATCTTACTTGAGATACAACCAATTCTAAATCCCCTAACACTGTCAACAACTAGATTCCATGCTTCTTTGCAACCTCAAGCCCCAACAATAGAGCTTCATACTCTACAGTATTATTTGTGCACTGGAAGGCCAATAAGAATGAATAATTAAAGGTTATACCTAATGGGGATACAAAAAGAACCCCTGCTCCAGATCCTTCTTTGGAGAAAGCTCCATCAAAATACATCTGTCATAATCCATATTGTTGTGCTTCTAATTCGACCACAATGGGGTCAATATTCTTCAATTGGGGTAAAATTGGTTGAAGCCTAAAATTATCAAGATCTACATCAATCATACAATTAAGCATATTAGGGTCTACATTTTCAATTACCCTAGGAGCACGCAGCTCTCTATACAATTTGACCTGATTTCCATTGATTGGAATGGTAGCATAGGATAAGTCCAGTTGAACATTTCCTCCTACTGCTACTATCCACTGCCTAGACAGTAACATACCATAATGGGGCTTGGTATCAGTAACAATAACATCCATTTTATAAGTTGCCTCAGGGAATGCTGCTATTTTTACCTCAACATCTTTCATTGTACCTATCACAGGTACTTCCCTGTTATCCAAAGCATAGCATTTTCCATATACAGTGGTTACTGACTGTCCTAATTCTTTCATAACACCATAGGGCATTACATTAGCAGCAGCTCCTGAATCTATCATGCATTTTTTTATCAACTGGTTGTTTGCTAACAAAGTAACATAGAAAGGATCTACTTGTGAGGGCTCTTGAGTGATAGTGGTTCCAACATAAACCTCTGGGGTTTGGAACTCTTGATCCTTTCCAATTCTAGCTGAACTGGTGGGTAATTTTGTGTCACTATCAGATATACTAGAGAATAAAGACAAAGTTGCATCCCTATGTTCTTTAATCTTTAGTAATTCTACTAATGGGACAGTGACCTTCATCTGAGTAAGAGCTTGAGCCATCTCAAATGTAGAACTATTGCTTATTTCAGTTCTAGCTCTAACTCTTTCTGTCTTGAGCTGACTTGCCTTTTTCACTGTGGCAGCTCCTTGTATATCACCAGTGTTTTTATCATTTGCACTCTTGGGTACATCTTTAACTTGTTCCCCTTTTTCTTGACCAATCTTAGGAACAGTAGTAGCAATACTTGTTGCCCCCTTTTGAGTGACCTCTTTTATGAACATGGAACCAGGTTTACCCTGATCAGTGTCCCTCTTAGTGCTCCTCAAGTTATAGTTGTGTTTTGCTTTAGCAATGGCAACTTTAGTGAGATTTTTAACTTCTTCCTCACTAGGCCTTCTAAGATGAACTTCTTCATCTTCAATTGTTACCACATTCAATGTAGGATGCCAATCTAAGGTTAGTTGTCCTTGAACAAACCTTTCATTATCTAGCACATCACTGTATTCACTTTGTATGGACTCCTCATCACTTTCTATGATGGTTTCAAACATATTGATGTTAGACTCAGCTTCTTGTCTCATAGATTCTTCAAGAACCTGAGCCATTGCACACTGATGAGGAGAATGTGGTCCATCACAAGAAATACACTAGGGAGTATTTTCTATATTATGGATAGTTTTCCCTTTCAACGGATATGGAGTGTCCTGATTCTGAGCAATTTTGGGCTTCTCATTTTGGGGTTTGCCATCTTTCCAGTTGGTATTATAAGGCATGTCATGCAATCTAGGGGGTCTATCTTGCCATTTATAATGAGGTTTGTCATTTTTGTTTACCTTGGCAGTCAGATCCTTCATTGCAATAACCAACTTCTCTATCTTATCTTCCTCCTTAGCAACTTTATTAGGTTGTTGTTTTGCTTCTTGCCATAATCTACCATCTGTCTTCTTCCTAACTTCCCAGATGGTTTTCTATTATTTTCTACATTTATGGCAATTCTAAAAGCATCTCTCAAGTTATGTGGATTCTTATCTCTCAGGATATAGGCCATCTTAGAATCGAATGCATTGTAGTAGGTATTTAAACACATGTTATCATCTAATCTCATCACTTGATATAATCGGTGCATAGCCTTTTGGAATCTGGCATTGAAGTCAGTGACCATTTCATTATCAGACTTTATGATGTTATTGAATTCATTGAGCATGAAGCTCACATTATTCTTATCACCATACTACTTTTGGAAAGAATTTTTAAAATCCTCCCATGACCCTATGTTATTAACTGGTTGTCCTCTATACCAATCTCTTGCATCATCAATGAGGGATTGGACAAACAGTTTCATGATAACATCGTCATCCACTATCTCATAGTCATTTATTAGATCCCCAAAAGATTTCAGATGTTCCTCAGCACTAATTGCATTGTTCCCAGCAAATTTATGGAGTTTGTCTCTTAACTCAGTAGGAACATGGTTGGGATATCCTGGAATCCCATCAAAGAACAATTGTCTATATTATTCTAAATTGATTGGTCTTCTTTGAAAAGGGGTAATAGAATTATTGTTTCCCATGGTCATTTTAACTTTTGGAATTGGAGATTGAGATACTTGGGTGTACTGACTATTCACAGGGATTTGACTCTCTGAGGCTATATTAGTAGGCACTGTGGGTTGCATTTTAACCGGGGGAAGGGAAACTTGTTGCGGATCAGGCTTACTAAGGTCTTCTGATGGAAACGTCATAGGGGGAGCCTTTAAGTAACTAATTTTTCTTTTTACTTCCTCATTTGCCACTTCCAATTCAATTTTCTCTAGTTCCATTCGGAGATCCTCTTTTTCTTTCTTCATTCTCTCCATTTCTCTCTCATGTGCTGACAATCTATGAGAAATCTCTTCTGCAATTTTAGATTCCATTCCATCATCCACCCATTTATGTTTTCCTTTATCCACATTAGTCCTAGGAAGCTAAGAATCACTAAATACTTCCTTGTTTGGTTGGACTACTGACCTATATGCTTGCTTGGCTTTGGGGATCAGAATTTCTCTGATCACAGGGCCTTCCTCATCACTCTTTTCTTTTTCCTTAGCTAGCACTTCAAGATCAGCTATTTTTCTCTCTCCATTAATTTATCTTTGACTTCCTTCTCCTTGTTTGCTTCCTTTTGGGCTCTTAGGGAGATTAGATGGTGAACTCTCTTATTTAGATCTTCAATTTCTTGGGACACTTTATCTTCACCAAGGAAATTTTCCTCAAAATCTGATATATTGACTTGGTCTATGTCAATCAAACTAATGTTTCCATCTATTTTTCTAGGCACAAAGTGTCTAATTGCATTTGAACTAGTCCTATCTCTTGCAGAGACACTAACATGGGATAAATCTTGATTTAAAACATGTGCATTATCAATATTTTCAAACAATCTAGAATGGAAACCTAATATATCTTGTTCAGAATCTCTGGAAGAAGAATTAGACTTTGCATAAACAGGTCGATTAGGCATCTTACCAGTATTATTATTCTTTTGTACCCAAGCAACATTTGATGGCTCGTGTAACACTGATCTTTTCTGACCCTTTTGTGACTGCTCTGGCAAACCCTCTTGCAAATTTTCACGAGGATGCTTCTTCATGAATGATCTAGTGTTTTTTCCTCCTTGCATTATGCTTGTTCTCCTTTTAGAATGATTTATAATTCACAAGGACTGGTTCCAATATAACAAAGTCGCCACCCACAAGAATATGAGAATTATGAAAAAAAGCTTTAGAATAATATGTAGGAATTCCACAAACACAATGATTTTCTTTACAACTTAAGCACAAATCTGTGTCTGGATCCTTAATGTGACTCTCCCCAGCAGAGTCACCACTTTTGTTGTCTTCAAAATCTGATTCACTTCAACATCCTTATAATAAAATGATTAAACTCTATGTAGAAGAGATATTAAAGGGGAGGAAACTCTTTGGACAACATATGACAAGGTTTGATTTAAACTTCTACAGTTCGGACCTACTCAGAGTCTAGGCGGGTATACCTTTGTGAACTAAATTCACACTTTCAAAAGATAAATCCACAGCAAACCAGTCCAAAAAACTAGTGGATCTAATCACCTTGAAACTAACTGAAACAAAGGAATGAAAATTATACTCATATTCAGTATTTTGACCTACAAAACATGTAATAGACAACTTTGATCTATACCAGTGCCTTATCCAAGGTCACAGAGTCATCTAAATTCAAACAATACTCCCCAAACAAAATATCTCTACACATCCCATTAGCTCGACTTCTATTAATCCTTATATATGCCCAACACACATAAGAATTTATGCATACCAAATTAAACTATGTTCGTCAAGATTCAAAGTATCCTACAGAGAATTTACTGGTAGAAGTGATTCCCGCATATTTAATTTCCCTCCTAAAGAGAAAAGCTAGCAAACACATCTACTGAAAGTTGCCTTACAACCCTATTCAAACAAAATAACCCTGGATTATTCAGAATGAAATAGTAAACAATTGCAAACACATTTGAAGACAACACAAAGTTTTTACTCAAAACCGATGGTCTGTATATTGATATATTCTTCAAGAAAGTATTACAAAAACTTTTGAATATTCTCCATTAAACTTAGAAAAGCTCAGATATAAATTTCTACACCATTTTCTTACAATTCTTTGCGATCATTTTTCTATTAGTCCTGGTATCCATTTATAACAATATGGATGCACATAGCTTCGGACTTTCCTAGGAGAATTTGTTACAATCATTTCTTTTCTAGAAGAAGTTACAAAACCTTTTACAAAAAATAGTTACAAGTCCTTTTTGACCTCTGCAGCTCCTTCTACTTATTGTCTGGTTGCAACCTCTTCTAACTGTTTAGGAGCGCCCTCTAACTGCTCTACATCCTGGATGACATATTTTCTTGTCCATTCATTGTACACATCATCAGTTGGCCATGCGAAATTAATCACTTTTTCCTTAGCCTTGGTCAACCTTTTCCAGGAATTTCTCATCTTGTTGACTTCTAAATTGAGAAAACCATAAAGAGATTTGATTTTCTCTATCTCCTGAATTGTCACAACAAAGAAGGAAGCATCATCTAAATCAACAATTCCTTTTATTCTGGCTGACAGTTTGGCCTCTAATTCCTTGAGCCACACTTGTTTGTCCTTCAGTTGATCTGGGCTAAAAAAAACTCCTGGGAGCAATTCAAAAACCTGATCAGCATACTCCTTTTTGTACAAATTGATTTTCCTGTCAGCATTGTCCACCCCTTCTGCTAATTTTACTAAGTCCTTGGTGGTGTCACAAGTGGATTTGATGATAGGATTGGCCCCTGCTTCATCGTAAGATACACAAATAAGCTCCAAGTTCTGCTCTCTAGGCTTCCACTTGTCAAAAATAGGTGTCAAAATGGCCTTATCTCCATTAAGCTCATTCCACATATCCAAAATCTTGCTTATGTTATTATATAACAGTGAAGCACTCATTGTATTTGCAAAACTTGAAATAGTAGCCCTTACTCTTTCCTCATACTTTTTTGCATATAAGGCCTGAGCTTGTTTCAAATTCTCTAACTCTTGAGGAGTAATCTCAATCATTTGGGAGCTAGAAGGTGCTGGAGATGGTGGGAACTCAATGATGGGGCTGCTAGGTGGAGGTCTTGCAGGAGAAGAGGAGATCATCAGTGTTGAAGACTCACCATGATGCTACTATCCTATCAACTGGCTCTGCAACTTAGCAATGATGCTATCCTTACCACTTACCTCCTCCTTAGCACTGTTATAAGCCTTCAAAATTGTCTCCAACTTGACTTGGAGGTCTACTTTTTCCTTAGCCTCCCTTTCTGCTACTGCAACACTAAATTTTGTAGTTTCTAGCATAGTGCTAGCAGCTTCTACCACCCCTATGTTCTGCACTCTCTTCACTATCATTCCACCAAGGTAGGTTGACCCTGGGGTGTCTTTACTTCTCTTATTCTCATCTCTCTTGAGAGACCACATGATGAGTGCAACATTATCTTTACTGAAATTAATTCCCTCCATTGGCTTGGTTTCTTTTCTCACAGCCTCCAGTAGTAGGGCATCTTCCATATCCCACTCAGGGAGAATAAGTACTCCAGCTTGTGCCACCATATCTCTCCGTTGCTTGGGAGTGATGGTCTTAATTTAATCCATCATTTCTTTCTTTATTTCCTCCTCCACCAGAGCTAGATCTTTGTGAGGCTTCTCACCTTTTCTCTTCTCACATCTTGCATTGTATTTGTCTATATCCTGCTTCCATACAAAGTGCATAAATGCTCATGATGTAACAAAATTGTTGTCAGCCAAGAAGTCATCACTGGCCTGCTTGATCTCAGGATCCCACTCCTGGCCCTTGAACTCATTGGTAGTGATGTTCATCTCAGCAACAAGGGGCTCTTCTGGCATTCCTTCCTCTACTTCATCATATGTATAGGCAATTTCTCCTAGACTGCCTAACTGTATCAGCTGCTTAGCTGCTGCTTGTTCATCTCCTATGTGAATAGTGGATTGGGATGGAGAGTACAAGGGTGTATCATATTGTACTACTTTTCCTACTCTCTGCTTCATTGGGATCTCTTGGATGTCAATGACATCTTGCATCTTCCTCTTTCCTTTGGAGGTAGAGGGCTCCCCTATTTTGGGCATCAACACACTATAACTAGATTTCTTGTCCAATGTATAGTCACCAGGAGGGATTGCTCTGGTGGAGGAAAACCTACTTAGAATCATTCTTGCCTTTTCAGGGTTTCTTTTAATCATAGCCTCCCTCTTTTCTCTCAGAGTCTGCATTACATCCTCAAAGCAAACAATTAGGAACTTTATTTTCTCCTCAAAAGGGAAAAAACTAGACAATGGGTCATAGCTGACATCAAACTAATGTACAAAGTCTAAGGCTTTCTTATAATCCACCCATTTTTCCTTCCTTAGCTCCTACTCATCTAGATCAAACTCATTTCTAATGAGGTCCTCAGGAAACAGAAATGGATGGGGTCTACCTCTGCACACTGGTCTCTTTCTAAACATGCCATTGAAGAAGTCTTCTGGATCGACACACCTCGATACTGCAGTTGACAAATGATAAGGTTTGAGAAAGTCTTCAAATCAATTCCAACCTCCCTTGGTTATTATAAATTGATGGGCTATGGTAACTGTAGGGAAAATAGTCCCTTTACCCCTGCCTGTCAGCTCTGCCTCTTGTACACTACCAATCTGTCTGAGGACTTCTGCAATTCCCACTTTGAGAGGGACCTGATAGGGCAACTAGAATGGAGTGCCTCTGAAACCAAAAACTCTAAAAACTGTTGAGACGGGGTATAGGTAAATATCACCCCAATTATGAACAATCTTTATACTCTGCAAATTCTTTTGGTCTAACAAATTCCAAAAGAACTTTGGGGATTCTTGGGTTTTCTGAGCAGTGGAGAGTCCTAATCATTGATGCAAAATATTTATCAAATTTTAAGAAACTGGCATCCTCTCTGTCCCATGACAACACAGTACTCCATAGTTGCATTGGCATCTTTTCTCCCTCCTTCTCTTTTATGAGGTCCAGTCCACTTGCAAAGTAATCACCACCTTTTAACAAAAATAGATGCATAAGGAGTGAATACCATCCGAAAGGCCTATCCTCCTTCCCATTTTTTATTCCTATCAACCCTCCATGGATAGCATCAGTAATGAAAGAAGTATAATCAAAGGTTACTACAAGAGAAGGATTCAAAATCTGAGCAATCATTAGCAAGTAGTGATTGGGCATATTTGCCTCAGCATCCTCTCCTAAAATCTAGTAGAGTGACCAATACATTCCCTTAGCCCTAAGGGTGAACAGATTCAATGAGAAGGGCTCTTCAGTGTTGGGTCCTACAACTATCAACCCACCTATCTTCACAAAAAATTCCTTAAGAGGCCCATTTCTAAGGTGATTCCTCTATGCACTGTATACTTGAGCTAATGATTTAAAATTAATGGGTTCCAGAAAATTGGTAAACTCATTAAGCCCGAAAGCACTTCTAAATTCTTCATTATTGATTTCAATAAGGGCTTTCCCATTTATGTCCCTAATGCTCCTTGTGACTGGGTCGCAATTATGTGCAATCTGAGTCAATAGATCCATATCCATAAATACTCCTGGAACTACCAACTTCCCTACATCTAACTCCCAGATGCTATTTTGTGGGGCTGGAGAATTTCTCATTCCAAATACAACTTTGAATAGCCCCAACCCAGACAACCCAACCTGTGGATCTCTCAACCAGTTTCCTATTTTCAAATGAGGAGCTCTTGGCACTAATTCTTTTACTTTTGATACCTGATTAGTTGACAACGTCAACTGCTCAAGAAAGTCATCACAAATGGCCCTCTCTGGATAATTAACTTTCCCAAAAAATTCTCTCTTAGGTGCCATTTTGAAAATGCAAGCAATTAAAATACTACCCCCAAATGGTTCTGTGACAAATAAAGACTTTAATTAAAACACCACAAAGAAATTGCCACACAAGAGTACAAGAAAACCTATTTTTAGCTCGAAAGAATCCGCTCTGCAACTGAATTGACTCGCTCTGTATTTGAAGAAAATAGCTTTGTATCTACTCTTATGCAACAATTCTTTTGAATGATACCTTTACTCAATCGACAGGAGATCATATATGGTACCCAGGGTCTTAACTGCAACATTGATACTGCATGCTTCAGCCATCCCTTCAAAATTTGAATTCCTGAGAGAATTCAAATTTTTTGCTCCAACGGGTCACACCATTTCTGTACATTCTTTCCTTTTTCTCTTTCACTGTTTCCCGAAGCATAACCTTCAGGCAATTTCATTAAATGAAATCATGCCAACCGTCCGATCAAAAGAAACTTGATCAGCCTTTACACTGACTTAACAGTCTTGCCTTTGTGCTGGGTCCCACCTCCTTTTCGCCATTTTGCAGGCTTTATCCTTTGAGCATTTCTCCTTCGTGAAGCTATGCCAAGTGTTAGATGGAACTCTAACTATTCGACATTTAACTCTTACCGAAACTGTCGACATCTTCATTAACCGCGCCTTTACCTTGACTGCTAGTCGTCTTTCGCTATTTTGCGAAGCTTAAACAGCTTTCAACTTCGGGCCACAAAACAATGCAAAGTGTTGGATCAGATCAGAGATGACCATCCTTTAAGGGAAACCTTTATGCTTTCTTTACTTGCATCGCCTTTTCACTGGTTACTGGCTACCACGTGGCAATCAACGATTAGCCTTGGAAAACTCTTAGTATTTAGTTCAACGTCAGCCACGTGTCCTTCCTTTATAACCGCCGGTTACACCTTGGCGGGCACTCAACTTCTTCTAAAACCACGTGTCCATGGACATGTCACCATCTAATTTGACACCTGGATACCCTTTCTTCTTTTCACCATTTTGCGAAGCATATCCTTCGAGCACTTTGCAACCGCAAAATAACGCCAACTGTTGGATCAAAATGAAGTTGATCCTCCTTTAACCTCATGTTTTATCTGTCTTTGGGGATGAAAAACCTTTTCGCCATTTCGCAAGGCATAAAGCATGAGCATCTTACCCTTGCGAATTCACGTGGGCCGTTAGATTATTTTTGACTTGCTCAATGCTTAGCAATCTGAACTGACTCTGGCAGACGTGGGCCCTCCTACTCGACCTCAAACACTTAGCATCTAGTCACTTTCAAAGCTGACATGTCAGTCTTTCATTTGCTGAGAGAAAACACTGGGTTCCACCTCATCCTTGCCACCTGTATCTGCCTTGTCACTTCTTATCCCACAGCATGACTCACCTCTGGGACCCACCTTTTAACCCTTAGACCCGCCTTGCTGACTATTATGGCTTCTGCCACGTGCCATCATCTTACTCACCCTCTCGACTAGCTAGACTGTCTACTTGGAGTGCCATGTCATTTTGGTACTTCATGAAAGCTAACTGTCGAGCATCTTCATCCTACGAAACAGCGCGAACCATTGGATCAGATTGGACTTGATCACTTTTTAGTCACTTAGAAAGTCTCCGCATGCAAGGTCCCACTAGACACTTTCGCCATTTCGCGAAAGGTATTTCACTTGCAAGTTCAGGCTATGAAATAACGCCAGCTGTTGGATCTTGGACAAGATGAAGCCTCTTTAAACCAGATCAAAAGTGCCATTTAGAACGCTTCTCCCTTTCGCCATTTCGTGAGTCTTAAACCACGCGCAACTTCATCTAACAAAATAGCGAAAACCATAGATTTTCCTGAGAACTGCGCACAACTTATTGGGCCCTACAACATTAGGAAGAAAAGACATAAGGCATAAATTTTTCAATTAATTCGACAACCGCCTAGGCAAATGACAATGGGAAACACTTCCTACGACCCCAAGACCCATTACTTAAGTGGAATAAAGTAATGAAGGAATAGAAACTAGAGGGTTTTTTGATAAAATATTGAACGATTTAAAATTAAAACCCTAAACCCCTAGGACCTAACACAAAGCTGAAGCAATTGATAGCATGTCTAATTCAAAATTTCAAAACTTAGCTGATTATGGGAAAGGAAAACCCATTTTTTAAATAGTGATAACAGAAGTAATGCTAAAATGCATTAACAATGAGCTATCAAGGATCTAACCAAGCATACTATGCTAGTATTCAGATCACTCACTTGTTGATTACTCACATCTTCGACAAGTCTGTAACCCTTAACCGGGTAGGCCTGACAAAGCCTTTGTAAATCCTCTAACAAGGTGGTTCACAATTGTGGATCTGAAATCCTCTCACAAGGTAGTCTTTAATCGGACTTATCTCCTAACAAAGATTGAGATTCCTAACAGGATCTGTTCTGGTAAAGAACATTGTATGACCTTAACCGGTCTAACCTTAACCGGTCTAGTTACTATTCTGTAGATAGTTACTTGTGAGTCTCATCTCACGAAGGGTTTTCCCATTTGGGTTTCCACCTCAAAATCTCTTGTGTTATGGTGCTTGTGCTTCTGTGGGTGAATGCCTTATTTGTTGTTTGGTTTGCATTTGTGTTAACCGGTTTGTTAGCAAAACTGTTATACCGGTTTACTGCTAAACTATTTAAGTGTTGAAGTTCAGTATATTTTGGTATACTAATTCACCCCCCCTCTTAGTATTCATCAGTTTTCAATTACTCAAATCCATTTTCCCATGCCAAGACTTTTTCTACTGCCCCAAAAAGTGTCAGATAATTTCAACGAAAAGTTGCAACATACCCTAACTTTCATTATGCTCATCATGGGAACAAATCATCAACACGATAATATTCGAGATGCTGATTTTACACTAGGTATGCCCCTATTTTGCTCACCAAGTCACGCAATCATTTGGAGCCATGCCCTAGCAACGCGTTCCCTTAAGTGCTCAAAGTGTGAAAACATACGAATAAGTCATATGAACCTATGGGGTTGTGTGATGCCCCTCTACAAAAACCTCTCTCAGTTTTTTATTACTCAAATCCATTTGCCCATGCCGACACTTTCTTTGTTGCAACAAAAAGCATAAAATACATTCAATTAAAAGTTGCAACATACCCTTGTTTCTTAGGGGTAAATTTAGTCATAAATAGCATAATCAGATTATAAAAGTGAATCACAACTCTAATATAATTAGAAATACTCCTAAATGACAATCGAATAATTCAAAATCAATTTAATTGAAATGAGTTCTAATTTAAGACTCCCTCAATCAATTTGACAAAGCTTTCATTGCTCTTCTCCATAATTGTTGGTTGATTGGCTCTCAGGTGTTGCACTGAAATTCCTACATAAGATAGACTATTATTTTGAAGACTGTGATTCTCACTTGATTTAAGAAACTGATATTATTTATATAGATTTTCAAGAAGGATGAGGAGAGATTTTGAACTCAAGTCCTAATTGGGAGTGAACTGAATTAGATTGATCAGTTAACATAGTTGATTGATTTGTTAACTCATTTGATTGAGTAGTCGTCTAAATAGATTAGATAGTGAACTGAATATATTATCCAGTTGACTGGATAGATTGATGAGATGACCGATTTGATTGATTATTTAGAAAAGGTGATTTAGAGTGAAAAGAGGAGATTGAAGAGTCAGCTGAGTTAACTGATTTGATCAATCAGTTATGATTTTCAACATGTGTTGTAGGAATTTGAATTTAAAATTCAAATTCATTCTTATTTGGATTTGAATTTGGATTTTCGAATGATGAAATCCACATAAAATTAACTGAAATTCATTGAAATTCAGATTTGGTGAAATGTTTATTTGGGAGAAATGAAATTAGATGGAATTAAGTGAAAATTGAATTTGGGGATTTGGAGAATGAATTAGACATAGAATTAATTAAATAATAAAGATTCTTTCTAATCATACATTATTAGTATAATTTAGTTAATGCTAGAGAAAATACCTTTTGACTCTTTTTATCTCAATCATGTCTGGAAAGGGAGTTTTAGACATTGGTTTATATGTGCTTCCTCTCGATTGTAATGGCCATGAGTGCTGAAGTTGGAATATAATGTTAATTTTCAGTTATTATGGGCATGACTTCCCTCTACATGGAAAATTTTGGGGATAACAATTAATAGGTTGATTGTAGAAGTTTTCTAGTCTGTTGTTTTTGCAGGATCACAAAAGATTGCATTGTGGATGCACTCCATAATCTGGCCAATTTGGGTTGACTGATACCACCTCCCCAGAATTCCAGGATGGTATTATAGGTGGGAAACCAATTATTGGCACCTCGGCTCTCTTAATGGAGGTTTTTATCTAGATACAATTGCTAATGACATATTATGGAATGTATTTCCCAAATATATGGAAATTGGGAACATCTCAACATTGATGTAATTTAATGATTTTCATATCTCCACTCCTTGGGAGATTAGTATTGATATACTCTAGGATTTATTCCTTGGGCTAGGCTGGAGGTTTTCTTTGCTCAATTCTTTCCTCCCAGCGCCCACACCAAATCGGGATGTAACAATTTTTTAAATTAATAAAAATATTTTGGCCTTGGCCCATTATCGATCCAAAAAGGAGAAAAAATTAAATTAAATAATAAAGATTATTTAATTAAGGGATTTAATCATAATTAATTAAATAATTAATATTTATTAATTTTTGAGAAAGGAGTTTGATGATGAATTGATTAATAGATAGAAATTGGATAATTAGTAATGTGCAGAAGGTGATTATTGACTTAATTTAGAAGAAATAAAGTTAAATTAAATTAATTAAAGAATTAAAGAATTATTTAACTAATAGGACAAATAATTAGTGTGTGATCGATGAGACTTTTTTTAGGTGTCTATATTTTCCCCTCTTTGAGACAATGTCGAAACTACATTGTTTCAAAGAAAATGAAAAAAATTGCCCCAGTATGCCTCGGTGATATTAGGGTATAATGCCCCCTCAAGAGATTGTTTGTGCATTGAAGGCATGAATGATCTTTTGAAAGAAGAAGAATGTTATATGAGAGGTGGTTGAATGGTTATTTGATGACATGAATGAGTTTGATTGGATAGAAGAAATGGTTAGAATGATTTGTAGATTGATTGATTGATCGATTGGATTGATAAGATTGAACAGATTGATAGGATTGATTTGATAAAGATAAAGTCTAGTTTTAGGAAGGACACATCTTGTATAAGACAAAAATGATCAAAACGTCTAGTTTTAGGAAGGATACATCCTATATAAAATGAAGATACATGATCGTGTCTAGTTTTAGGTAGGATAAATCTTGTATAAGACAAATGATAAATGAAATATGATGAAAGATGAAGATATTATGAAAGTGAAGGATGATAGGAAATAGAATTGATTTATTGATATAATAGTTGATGTGAGGAAATGATTTGATATGGAATTAGAAAGATGTGAGTAGAAATTGAAATGATATGATTGATTATGATACATGAACTTTTGTGCCTTTATTCATAGTGCAACACATTTTCTTCATTGAGCCTTATTATGTAGCAATGAAGCATTGTACACTAGGGTATAAGGAACCAAGATGTAAAGATATCTCATTGCAGAAATAAACACTTAGCAGACAAGGAATGAACTCTCCATTCTAGGAACTATGCTAGGGGTTGAGGTATGTGTGGCATTCATAAGTTGAATGTTCCTATCCTAGACAACCACTAGAGCAATTGCCCTAGAACTTCATTGGTTCACACCACAAACAGCAAACAAAGAAAAGGATCATGCTCATCGTAGCTCCTCTAGTCACTATTGGACATCCTTGAGTAGCATAGAAACATGATCTTTGCCAATTGATAAAAGATAAAAACTAAATTAGATAAAACTCAGCAGCTAAACTGACTGTGCCTTTGCTTTGATTTGTTTGATGTGATGGTTGATAATGTGTGGTTTCAGAAAGTGGCGGACCCCGTTTAAGGCTAATCTGTCTGATTTCGAGTGTATCCTCTTCTATTTAAGACAAGATAATGATCATGTTGATATGGATATTAATGATTGATAAGACTTTATCAGTTTGGTTGCAGATGTTTGATAAGATAGTTATACCCTTTGTTTAACTTCGTGTGAAGTGTTTGTTGGATATCTTCTAGGGTATTTATTTCTCATGAGACATTTTATTGCAAGTTTTTTATTGTTTTCGATTTTAATTTTTTTAAAGATTTTTTTCGATTTTTAGGGTTTCGTCGAGGATTGTATTTGATTTTTTTTGGATTTTGTTGGATTTTTGATGTTTTGATGTTTGATTTTTTTTATGTTATTGATATTTGTTCAGGATCTTTTTATGATTTTATGATTTTTTCAACTTTATTGATTTTTTAGGATTTTTTCATGACTTTATTTGATTTTTAGGATTTTTTCAGTTATGCCCCCAGTATGCAGACCTATTATGACATGATGATTTAGGCGATGCATAAAAAGACAATGAATTTTTTATATGATTTATGCTAATGCAAAATACATGATGAAGATGCAATTCTTATTTGAAAAAAGATGATTGTGTGTGTCTTTCATTCTAAAATGCACTAATTAGATTAAAGGTGCGAAACGTTTTAGAGATAGGAGTTCAATTCATTCTCACAAGACCTTAGACCATTCAACTTAACACACTATGTAACCAAGATTTATGAATGGAGGCATGAAAAACTTATCCATCAATTCTTGAAACTTTGATCTTCTTTTGCCCATGTCTGTGTGATTGGATTTATTCTGACTCTTATAACAATTACAGACCCTTGGAATCCTATGTGACTAGCTACATGAGTTATTTTGACTTCAAAAGCAACTTGGATAGAGCCTTGTTGTCAGCAAGCTTTAAGGTCTCCATCGAGGTTATACACCATAGTCTCTCGAATATTGCTCCATTGTCAGCAAGCGCCCATGGCCCTTATGGAGTTATTCGCATGTTCCCTTAGTCAAGATTTTATTGCACATTTTTGCATGATATTTTAATTATATATCTTTTCTTATTTTTCCTCGAGATGGATATTCGCATGGCACTTTTCTTTTTTCATTTTTCTTAACTTGACTTGTAAGTAATGAAACCTACTTGGGTATGATGATTACAATGGTGCTAAAGCAGAATATTGGATTTTTCACTAGCCACATGACCAACTAGGTATCTGTAATAACTTAGAGTATGTGATTAATGTGCGAGATATAGAAATTGATAGATGTTGGGTAACAAGCCTTGATAGTGAAACCTTTACACAACCATTAAAAAAGCTTAATCAAAAGGTGGCGTTGAAGATAAATGACTAAAGACCTCCTAAAGACTTCATGTACACGTATCTAAGAAATGAGACCACCTTTTCTCCTTTCAATAAAGATAGGTGAATGATTTAGACAATGACCTTGTTTTATTTATGCAACTATATGCACAAGAAAATATTATATGCTAGGAAGATTGTGAATGCAATGCATTTAGGAAAGAAACTATATGAGATATAATGCATAAAAGAAAATGATATGCAAATGCGGAAAGTAAATGCTAAATTAACCCAACCCTTAGATGTAATATATTTTTATAGGTGCATGTTGTTCATGGGATCTAGGAGTGGATCTCCCTCCATTGTTGTTAGATGATAAGCGTCATTTCCAACTACTCTTGTTATGACAAAAGGACCTAACCAGTTAGGTTCAAACTTTCCTAGTTTTTCGCATTTTGTGAGGTTCCTTTGATTCTCTTTAAGGACAATATCCCCTACTTCGAAGAAACATGGTCTTACTCTTTTGTTATAGCTTCATCTCATTTGGTTTTGATAGCCTTGCAAATGATTCAGAGAGCTTTGTCATTTTTCATCCAATAATTCAAGTTCTTGCAAATGAGAAACTCTATAGTCTTCCTCTGGTATGATGTCTTTCAGAGAGACTCTTAGTGATGGTAATTAGACCTCGATAGGTAAAATGGCTTCAGAATCATATACTAAAAAATAAGGTGTAGCACCAGTAGCTGTGCGGACACCAGTTCGATAAGCCCAAAGCGCTGGATTTAGTTGAAGATGCCAGTCTCATCTAGCGTCGTTGACAACTTTCTTTAAAATTTTCAATATTGTTTTATTTGTTGCCTCATCTTGACCATTGATTTGGGGATAATAAGGAGTTGTGAAACATTGTTGAATGTGGAATTGATCACAAAGTTCACTTACTTCTTTATTTTTAAAGGGTTGCCCATTGTCAGTAACAATGCACATGGGGACTCCTTATCTGTAGATGATATAATTCAAGATGAACTTAGCCATCTGTTTTCCTGTTGTGTAGGTCATAGGAATTGTCTTGACCCATTTGGTAAAGTACTCAATAGCTATAAGTATGAACTTGTGTCTATTGGAGGAGGTACAGTTTATCTTCCCAACGAGATCTAGTCCCCATTGTCAGAATGACCATGGTGATGTAATCAATTGAAGATCTTGAGCAGGTGCATGGATCAGGTCTCCATGTATTTGGCATTGTCTGCATCTTTGGACATACTTGTAGGCATCCTTTTCCATTTTTGGCAATAATACTTGGTTCTCAGCAATGTTTTTGCTAATGTCGGACCAAAAGAGTATGCTCAGCATATCCCATCATGAACTTCTTTCATGGAAATTTGTGCCTCCTCTATATTGAGACATTGAAGTAAAGTACCATCTAAAATTTTTCTGTATAGAGTGTCATCAATGATTGTTTGTTTCGTAGTTTGGTAGATAAGTGTCTTTCTTTGATTGTGTGAGAGATCAGGAGACATATATTGATCATTAAGGTATGCATACACATCTTTGTACCAAGCAGATTCAGGTCCTACTATCATGCAAATATATTTAGCAGATGGTATTTCATATGCTAGTACCATGAGTTGTTCGACTATGAACTCAAAGTGAGTTACATTGTTAGGCATGTCCAAGAGAGAGTCTACCATTTCCATAGCATTAGTTGCTTTGTTTTGTGCTCTTGGGATTTGTTCAATTGTTATATTGGTGAACTGTTGCTTGTATTCTTCTACCAACTATTTATAACGTGTCAGCTTGTCATCTGTTGTATTGTAATCATCAATGACTTGATTGATGATAAACTATGAATCTCCATAGACTTGTAACTCCATTATTTTCCACCATATGGCAGTACAAAGTCCTATTACTAGGGCTTCATATTCATCTATGTTATTGGTACAAGAGAAGTTAATTCTGAATGATTTAGGAATGGAATCTCCTTGAGGAGTTATGAAGATAATTCCTACCCTACTCCATTATTTGTATAGGACCCATCAAAATACAATTTCCAATTTGTAGGTGTTGAAAGTGTGAATACTAATTCATCTGGAAAATCTACCACCATTGGATGATTGTCTTGGGGGTGCCTCTACAAGTTGGTCTTCTATGATTTGTCCCTTGATGGCCTTTTTGTCAACATACTCTATGTTGAATTCACTTAGTATCATGACCCACTTAGAAAGTCTTCTAGTTAATGCTACTCTATTCAACAAGTACTTGAGTGGATCAAAGTGTGCAATGAGGTAGACATTATGACTCAACATATAGTGTCTTAGCTTCTAGGATACAAAGATCATAATGAGACATGCTCGTTCTATTGGTGTGTAGTTGAGTTCATATCCAATGAGTATTCTACTGATGTAGTATATAGCTCTCTATTTCCCTTGCTCATCATGTTGTGCTAGGAGAGAACCCAAGGAGGAATTTGTGGTAGATATGTACAATAGTAATGGTTTCCCATGTGTTGGTGGAACCAAGACTGGTGTGGACAAAAGATATTCCTTCAATGTTTGAAATGCTTCTTGGCATTATTTTGTCCATTTGAATGTGACACCTTTCTTCAAAAGATGTTGAAATAGTTGGCACTTGTCTGCCAATTGTGCAATGAAATGTCTTATGGATTGTAGTCTCCCTTGCAGACTTCTTAGTTGACTGTGTGGTGGGTGACAACATGTCTAGTATAGCTTTGACCTTTTCTGGATCTATTTCTATGCCGCAGTTTGATACAATGAACCCCAATAGTTTACTGGATGTTACCCCAAGCACACACTTTTTAGGATTTAGGTAGACATTGTATTGCTCAAGTCTATCAAATATTTTAGCTAATACATCCAAATGATCACCTCTTGTTGTGGATTTAGCCAGTAGATCATCTACATAGTCTTCAATGATTTTGTGTACCATGTCATAAAATAGGGTAGTCATTGCCCTCTAATAAGTAGCACTGACATTTTTAAGGCCGAATGGCATCACATTCCAGCAATATGTTCCCCATGGACAAGTGAAAGTTGTTTTATGTTGGTAAACTGGTGCAATCTTAATTTGATTATAACCAGAAAAACCATCCATGAGTGATAGCATTTCATTGCTAGCTATCAGTTCCACTATCATGTCTATGTTAGGTAGTGGAAAATCATACTTTGGGCAGGCCTTGTTGAGATCCCTGAATTCAATGCAGATTCTGATACCTCTAGTATACTTGGTTACCGGGAATAGATTAGAGATCCATTATGCATAGTGTATGGGTCTGATGAAACCCACATCTAATAATTTCTGCAATTCAATTTTGACCAACAGATCTATGTGAGGATGCATCTTCCTAAGTTTCTACTTGTATGGTTTTACTCCTAGAAGTAATGGTAGATGATGCAAGACTAACTCGAGGTCTAACCCTAACATATTAGAATAAGACCATGCAAAGTTGATTGGCCTTTATGTGAAAAATTTAATGAACTTTTCTTTTTCCATTGGATTCAGAGATTTTGGCAGGTGTATCTTGTGTGTACTATCTCAACATATCTAATATTTATCTCTTCAATTTATTCAACTAGTAACATTGATTATTATTTGTCTATGGGAAAGTTGTACAATCTATTGTGAACCATATGTCCTACTTCATTTTCATCATCTGGATTGGAACAGGAGCTTGCTTCTTCAAAGTATGTCATTCTATCAAGATCTATGGAGAAGCCAGCTTTGTGACCATCATAAGGAATTCCATCCCTTGCACCTAAGAATTCGGCTATAGCTTCATCATTTTGAAACCAATCTAATTGTGGTTTCCCTTCTTGCCCCCAGTCTATTAGGTGAGGATACATGAGACAAAGATCTCTTTCTTCAATGGGAGGAGATGTTGTTGAGATCATGCAAATTTTGTTGTTAAAAACATACTTGACTGACGGTGGGTAGATTGGTATGTCTTTATATTCAATGTCATCATCCTCAATTGGTTGGTTGTCATAAGCTCTAAATGTCAAAAATGTGTTGCAACTGTGTATAGATAAAAACTTATAATCATGTAAATTAGTTATACTCTCTATATATGTTTGTCTATTTGATTTGTATTCATTAATTTCTTCAATTGGAGAAATAAAATTTTCAGTTGTATTGATGATATAGGGGAGAGTATCCTGACTGACAGGCTCTTCTTCTATGATAGAAGCTTCATTAAGTGCTTGAATAAGAGATAGGGGTAATATTGAATTACCATCTCTTGTTGGTTCTATCCTTATATATGTTGATATACTATGTGGAAGTATCTGATGTTGGTGCAATTCCTATCTCCATTACTATATTGACATGGGATGTTGGTTGAAAGATTGTTTGTAATGTGTTGTTTCGTCTTGGTGATTCAATGTCACAATCTTCACTTGTTATTATTGGGGTATCTAGTCTATCTGTTCTTCTTTTTCTTGTCAAACCAGTGTACCCTAATCCCCAATTTTTTGGATTCTCTTAAGGTAGTATGGGATCTATAATGCCTTGTGCATGTGCCCCCAAGCCTATGGTTCCATCATAACCATGTCGTCGTAACATCTTGAAACCATTACCATATTGTTCTAAGGGGGGTTTGATGTTTGGAGTGTCATTTTCTTCTTTATACAGTCATCCATTGACATCTTCATCTAGAGATTCTTCATTAAGCTCTCCCCATCTAATAAATGAACAAGAATCAAAAAAATGGACAATTTCCTTTCCTTTATCTTTGTTTGCTAGATCTGGTAATGTTCTCCCAAAGGACTTGAGAAATAGTTGTCCTACTAGAAATGTTCCTGAACATGAGTACTCACCACACCCTTCATCTTTGATTTGAAGAGGAGGTATTGTAGGTGTGTGAGATGATGATGGTGGTGTTTCTATAATCTTAAGAGATTCCATTTGTATTTGGAGCAAAGCTGCCTGATTGACGGGTACTTGATTATATGTGCTTTCTCTTAGGTATTTGCATTGCTGAAAAGGGTTTAGATCACCATGTATGGTGATCTCAATGCCATTGTAAGGGAACTTGACACATTAGTGAAAAGTTGATGGCACTGCCTACATGGCATGTATCCATGTGCGTCCTAATAGCATGTTGTAACCTAATTCTCTATATAATACTTGGAAAGTGATATCTGTGGTACCTGGTCCTACTTGCACGAGTAAGGTTACTACACCCTTGGAAGGGTGTTCCTCATCATCATAAGCTTTGATTTTGATTCTCTTGGCAGGATTAATATGATGTTCAGAGTAACCTAGAGATTTCATTAGATGCCAAGTGCATATATTGAGCTCGACTCTGCCATCTATGAGTACTCTTCGAACCTTCTTTATATGAATAAGGGATTCTAAGTGTAGGGTATCATTGTGCATAGGCCTGTCTGTAGGTACATCTTATTTAGTGAATGCTACCTTGGAAGCTGCCAAGTTTCCAACCATGGATTGAAATGTATTCTCATTGATATCTCTAGCAACAACAGATTCTTGTAATGCCTTATCTAGGACTGCCTTATGGGCCAGTGAGATGCGAAGAAACTCAAACAATAAAATTTGGGCTGGAGTCCTTTTCAGTTGGTCAACCATATTGTAATTTCTTTTTGGTGGAGGGGGGTTTGATGGTACCCCTTGCAATTTGATCTTGGATCTTTGTGTGATAACAACACAATCTATGCTCCTTAGATTTACTATAATTGTGGCTACTATGTGATCTCTTGCACTGATTGCATTGATTGCATAATCATATGCAACATTGGTATAATTTGCATTGTTATTTTATGCATTTGAACTGGAAGCTTTCCCTTTATCATGCTTAACAAAAGGGTCTTTGAATATGGTGTGGTTTGTATTAGTTGATCCTTTATTGGCATCCATAGTGATATCCCCTTGATCAATAAAGTCTTGTATCAAATTCTTGAGTGTGTAATAGCTTGTTGTTTTGTGGCCTTTTGAACAGTGGTATTCACATAAATCATTGTTGTTCCACCAAGTAGGCTTGAATGGACCAAGTTCATAAGGTTGAGCCTCCAACAAAGTTATGGCATTATTTTGTATCAACTTCTTGAGAGATGACTCAATCAGTTCCCCCAAAGGTGTCAAATTTCTTTTTGGTGCATTGATCCTTGGGGGTCTTGGATTGCTTGATTGCCGCATTGGCATTTGCATTGTTGTTTTGAGTTTGATTCCTATTGAAAGAATCAACTAGTCCTTGAAGTGATACCACTGGTTGAGCTCTATTAACAACATGGGCATCCAAAACTCTATCATTTGTAACATTCATGTTCTTAGACCAAAACTTTGGCTTTCCATTGCTTGTATTCATGTCTTGTTCATTATCCTTGTGATGTTTTAGTATTCCTTGTTCTAACAAGCCCTTCTCACACTTTATGCCTTTTTTGTGATTTCTTTGAAAGTGCCTATACATTGCATTTCCAATGGATACTTCACTTGAGGAACAAGGTTCTTGGTAAAAATTTCTACTTGCTCAACTTCAGGAATGTGACTAAGACATCTACGGTATAGAGCTCTCCATTTTTGTAACAATGTAGCAAATGATTCACCTTCCTTTTGTTTAGTTGAACATAGATCCATTAGGATAACTGGATTGTCTATGTTGAATGAAAAGTTTGTGATGAATAACTCAGCCAGTTCACCCCATGAAGCAATCTTAGGTTGTAGATGTGAAAAACATTCTAATGTGGTCCCTCCAAGATGTTTGGGGAATAGGCGAATTAAGTATGTGTCTCCATGGGACACTTCTATACATGTTGTGAATAATTCTCTAACATGATCATGGGGATCACCCTTCCCTCTATACTTTTCAAATCTTGGAGTCTCAAAATGTGGCAGAAAGGGTGGCATGTACAAAGTCCTATCAAAAAGATAAGGATGGAGATCCTCCACAGTATAGCTCTTCTTGTCATTAACTGTTTGCATGTTGGTCATCTTCTTTTGGAGGCTCTCTACTTGTTGAGCCAAGATATTTGTTTGGGTCAAGGGTGTATTGACCCTATAAGTATTTTTGACCAACAAAATAGTGTTTGAGTACCTTGGAGCTTGTTGAAATGTTGACTGACCATATAATTGTGTGCCTTGAATTCCACCAGGTGGTGTGAAATATGAAAATTGTGTGTTGACACTTGGCAAACTTGAGTTATTCATTCATGTTGATACTTGGCTCACATTCTGACCATTGTATGTAGATCCAATGTAAACTGATACTGTAGGTTGAGATGTACTTGCAAAAATAGTGTTTTGAGCCATGGTTGTTGTAGCTTGGGTTGAAGTATTCAACATGCTTGACATCATAACACTTGGTGTGGTTTGAGATGTGAGACTAGTGCTTGAAGATGCAACTGTTGATTGAGATGAAGTGGTTACATCTTGAGTTTGTGTCACATTAGGTGCTTGAGTCACATTTTGGGTCAATGTTACCCCTGGTGGCAATATTGTCATAACGTCAACATCTGGAGGCAACTTGGCCCCGTATTGAACTTAAAGTGTGAGATATCAATCTCTATCATTATGGATGGGTGCATTCAAAACCATGAGAAGTTCTAGATCTTGTTGGGCTACCTCCAATTCCTCTTGTGTTAGATTATGTTGGATTTCATCTATGGAAGGCATCATGTTGGTGTTTATAGGTAACATTGCAGGTCTTCTACCTTGTGATTGTTGATTCGTAGATAAATCCATATTCGAAGTTGGATTGACCAAGGGGTCGTTGTTTGGATCCATCTTATCTTTTTGTGATCTTGTTAATGGCATCAATGTAGCTCCAAAGTGATCTTGACTCTCTATGACTCACTATGACTCTTTCTAAAATTCAAATGGTAGACTAAGGTTAATGCAAGACTTATGCAGGGGCGGATTATGCATGTATACAATCTATAAATGATGACACTCTACTAAGGTTTCTGATGAGGGATTAGACTATTGCCATAAGTTTTCCGACAAATTGTCAAAATTCTTCTTGTTCTCTTTGTTCCTTGATTTCTTTTTCTAGTTTTGCATCAAAGCAGATAGATTTTTGAATTTCATTATCCATGACAGATTCGACTTCCTCATATTGGGGAAGATCAATTCTTACTTCACAAGCAAGATTATCCAAACCATCAATTATTTCTAATTGATCATTGTCTAGTCCAAGATTGGGTTGTTCGCATGGAAATTCACCATCTCCTTTTAGACCCATGTAAAGGATATGGTCTTATGACTTATAGTGAGTGATAAACTAAAATGCAGACTATGCAAGGGTTGACTTTAAAACTAAGATGGTAGATGTGGAATATAATGTACCCTATTGTGACATGCAAGACCAAGGTGAATCTTAAGATGAACCTAGATGTTGATAATGCAATGATTGAACGGATGTAATCTCTAACAAAGATTGAAGCTATTTCTACATGAAGTGAGGACTTTTGCAAGGACTTTGTGTAATATGATTACATTAAAGAGACTATGTATGGACTAAATGCCTAGGACCTAAGATAACTAAAAGTACAACTTACTCCATTTCTTGAATGTTGCAATATTTGATTTTGATTTTGATGTTGATGTTGATACTTGAATTTTTCTTTGAGTTTGATATTTTTATTGATATTTTTGACAAAACTTGGTTGATATTCCACTTTGTAATGTTTGATCATGTAGAAAATACATAGCAACAAACCAATAGAAAACAATTTGAGATAACCAAAAGAGAGCACTGTTTAAAGGATTTTTTTAAACCCTTGTGGATGTTGAGATATTTTTCAAAACCTCATTTTTTTCGATAAAATTTTGGTCATTTATTCAGAACATCAAGAAGACTCTCCTATGGTCAAAAGGTCACGAATATTACCACAAAACACACCTTGATACTCCATCAGCTCAAATAGCCCTGTCACACCCTAAGGTGTACCCATTTTTTTGCCTTTGTCCAGAAATTAAACCAAAGAGGATTGCTCCTCAATTGGCTCGTTATCCTGGGAGATATATGGTGAGTGTCTTGGGTGAGGATTCTTCCCCACCCTTGCACTGTGATAGTATAAGTGTCTGGTTTCTGACTCGGTTTGGCCTCTAGATCCTAAGGTATTTAATCAGGCTTTCATTCAAGTGGTCATAATCAGCAGCGTGTTATGCTCCATTAAGGAGGCCTCCCAGTCTGAAGAGGTTACGCTCTATAGATTTTCTCGTACCATATAGGCAATGAGGGAGGCATAACACCATTATGATAGCATGTATCACTCATTTATTATACTTTTTTATTAAAAACACATTTATTTTATAGTGGTTTAGAATACTTGGTGTTAGTCGTTAATACTTAGGTAGTTCCCTCTCACTTGGCCTTATGGGCTACTCAAGAGGCAAGCCTTCTAAAGGTTTTATCCTAATGTAGAATTGACAGAAAGCATGAAAAAGGTGGGTCTAGCTTTTTGGTCACCCAATTAAGGGGAGAGCATATGCCTATCGCCTTGAGAACATAGAAAGAAAAAGTTCTTTTTAAGCCTTCATCGCAAAATTATCTATGCTACTTGGAGATGTTGCTCCAAAAAGACATGGTGTTCATTTTAACTGACATAGAAATGGTGGAGTTTGTGTTGTTCTTTTTAAGAGCACCAAAAGAAATATTTAGCTAAACTAAGTCCAGATATCCCTGTAAGAAACCATGAGAATTGTTAACACGTTGTGGGCTCTCCAGCCTAATTTTCTTCTTCTAGTTACAATTTTTCCTTACTATTTGTTAATGACCTATTTGTATAACAAAACAATAAAAATGATAGAGAAAAAAGGTTTTTTAATTTCCAGCGAATCCAAATCACTGTAAAAGCGAATGCACATTCCTATCAACTTGAATGCGAATTTTTGTTCACCCGAATGCGAATTTCTGTCAATTTGAATGCATTGTAGGTTCTGATCGAATGTGCACGAGTTATGAATAGAATTAAAAGACAGAAGAAAAGGTTAATCAATCATGACATGTGATGAATCCATTGTTAAGCTTCCCATGATTTTAATGTCATCAAATACGTCAAATCTATCTATGTACTTGTGCACAATGTGATAATATTGGGATAGGGCGGTTGTTTCTTCATTTCTTGAAATCTCTTTTCTGCTCTTATCCACTGTTGATGTGCTTTTCTCTATCTCTTGTGTTGTTTTCTCTTCCTAGCACTTGAAATTTTGAAAGTTACCCTTCCTGCCATAGGATCAAATGCATTTTATATAGAAAACCAAAAAGTTCCAAATTTTTAAAATAATTGTGGGTCAAAAATGTAATCAAGTAACAAACAGAAGTGACAAAAGAATTCAATTATGCAAGTAAATCCTGCGAATGCGTGTCATCATTTAAGCGAATATGAATTTTCGCATGGTCGATTGTGAATTATTGTCAACTTGAATGAGGTGTGTTGTAAGTGGATGTGAATTTCTGCTTGCAAATGCGTGACACTTCTACGTGCATTCATACAACCCTGCAAGACGAAAAGTCAAAGAAGATCAGAAAGTTATGTTCATGTCAGGTTCACCATTGTTTCTTAGGGGTAAATTTAGTCATAAATAACATAATCAGATTATAAGAGTGAATAAAAACTCTAATCTAATTATAAATACTCCTAAATGACAATCGAATAATGCAAAATCAATTGAATTAAAAATAATTATAATTTAACTCCCTCAATCGATTTGACAAAGCTTCCATTGTTCTTCTCCATAATTGTTGGTTGATTGGCTCTCAGGTGTTGCACTGAAATTCCTGCATAAGATAGACAATTATTTTGAAGATTGTGATTCTCACTTGATTTGAGAAATTGATATTGTTTATATAGATTTTCAAGAGAGATGGGGAGGGATTTTGAACTCAATTCTTGATTGGGAGTGAACTGATTTAGACTGATCAGTTAGCAGAGTTGATTGATTTGTTCACTCATTTTATTGAGTAGTCAACTAAATAGATTAGATAGTGAACTGAATATATTATCCAGTTGACTGGATAGATTGAGGAGATGAATGATTTGATTGATTAGTCAGAAAAGGTGATTTAGAGTGAAAAGGGGAGATTGAAGAGTTAACTGAGTTAACTGATCAGTTAACTGATTTGATCAATCAAATATGATTTTCAACATGTGTTGTAGGACTTTGAATTTGAAATTCAATTTCATTCTTATTTGGATTTGAATTTGGATTTTTGAATGATGAAATGCACATGAAATCAACTAAAATTCATTGAAATTCAGATTTGGTGAAATGTTAATTTGAGAGAAATAAAATTTGAATTTGGGGATTTGGAGAATGAATTAATTAATTAAATAATTCAAATGAAATTTTGTAATCTTTAGACATAGAATTAATTAAATAATAAAGATTATTTAATTAAGGGAATTAATCGTAATTAATTAAATAATTAATATTTAATTAATTTTTGAGAAAGGGGTTTGATGATGAATTGATTAATAGATATAAATTGGATAATTAGTAATATGTAGAAGGTGATGATTGAGTTAATTTAGAACAAATAAGGTTAAATTAAATTAATTAAAGAATTATTTAACTAATAGGATGAATAATTAGTGTGTGATAGATGAGACATTTTTAGGTGTCTATAACCCTAACTTTCATTTTTCTTGTCGTGTGCACAAACCGTCAGTGTGAATGCATCTGGGAGGTTGGGTTTATGCTAGGAATGCCCCTATTTTTCTCACCAAGTTGTCTGATCATTCTGAGTCATACCCTAGTGACGTGTTCTCTTAAGTGCTTGAAGTGTGAAAATTGTCAAAATTTGATGACAAGTTTCTCATAACCTATGTGATGCAGGAGCATCCCTGGTCTATGAGAAATATTGCATTCACCAAAAATATTTCTTTTTTGTTTAGTTCTTGTTTAGTTAAGTGTGCAGTTTTATGTGTTCCTACTGGTATTTTCCGGTAGTTGCTTGCTTTTCGTTGCAAATCATATTTTCAGTTTCTAGGCTAGTTCTTGTGCTTAATTCTAGATTCTCAGTCCATTTTGATTCTTTTCCGGCAAGATATTGCTTTCGGTTTGACCGTTTTTGGGTTTTGGAGCAGTTTTGGGCTTACCGATTGGAAATTTCTTCTTTTTCGAAGCAATTTTTAGGCATGTGGATCTATTTAGGGTCTTGCCCGATGTTCCTAAGTCCTTGGCCAACCTTCCTATTGATCCGCACTTCTTGATGATTCTTTTCCAGAAAAATTACTTTCATTCTTGGGGCTGACCTATTTGCATGTTTTCCTATCTTGGTAAATGTAATCTTTTGTGGATGACCTGGATATATTCTGGAGGGTATATATATGGTTTTATGTGATCATTTGTAGGGCAGTGGATGAGTATGAGATTCTAGGTTCATGATTAGAGATCTGGATGACTATGAGAGGTTCAGATGGATTGTAATATGGCATGTTAGACTGCATGTAACTGGTTGATTATCGGATGTTCTATGATGACTGTATGATGATAACCGGCTGGTTACTGGAGGTTCTAAGATGATAATATGATTTGATTTTGTAATCTTTCAATGTTTAACTGTTGCTTTTGTTGTTTTACTCTTGTTGCATGACGTAGTCAATTCTCTTTGAGGATCCACCGGATCATGGCTTCACCAAGTGGTATCAGAGCGGGTTATGAATCGGTTGATGGAAGAGCTAGTAGTGAACCTTGAGGCATTCCTTTGGTTGAATAGATCATCGAGTGGAGGCAAGCTATGAGTGTGTTCAATAGATCATCGAGTGTGAGGCAATTGAAACCAGCAGTCAGATCATCGAGTTGAGGCAGTTCACCGGATCAAAGGAGGAGATGCCACCTAGAAGGATGAACCCTCGGAGGGTAGAGAAAATGATGGAGGATTTCAAGAATGAGATGATGAGTGAGATCCATAACGCATTGGCTAGTTTGTGGGGGAATCCAAAGTCTGAGGATAAATAAGAAGAAGTTGGAGAAGAGCTTGAGGCGGAAGAGGCTGAAGGATTGAAAAATGAAAGAGAGGAAAGATTCTTGAGAGCAGTGGAACAAGCAAGTAAAATGCATAAAGTTGAGGTTTCAAACTTTTCTGGGACGCTGAATCTGAAAGATCTAATTGGTTGGATCGGAGAGTTGGAGGACTACTTCGAGTTTGAGGATATCAAGGACTCGCAGAGAGTCTGATTAGCACAAACTAAGTTGAAAGGGCATTCTGCCTTATGGTGAAAAGAATTGCAGAGAGAAAGAGTGAAGAATGGTGAAATGAAGATCACCCAGTGGAAACAAATGGTTGCAAAATTGAAGGCCAAGTTTATACCGGGAGACTATGAGTTGGAATTGTTCAAGAAGTTGTAGAGAAACATGAGTGTGAAAGAGTATACTAAGGAATTTTACAAGGTGATGATCTGATCGAGACATAGAGAGATGGATAGAGAAAAGGTGGTGAGGTACATAAATGGACTTGCATTTAACATTTAGGATGAGATGAATACATTGAGGATTTCCATAGTTGAAGAAGCTTACCAGTACAAAGAAGTCGAATGTTGAAGAAGAATCAAAACCTAAGTGGATCAAAGAACCAGATCAAAAAACACAGAGAAAAGGGAGTGGCAGTAGCAGCAGAGAATTTCTTGGCAAATGTTTCGAGTGGGGAGAAACCAGATATAGATTTTATGAATGTAAGTAGGGAATGACAAGAATTTGTATGGAAAATGAGGAACCAGAAGGTGGAGTTACCGGAACTGAATGTGCATCGGAGCAAGGAGAATCACTTATGTTTAGAAGATTCATGATGGAGCAGAGCAGTGAAGATACCGGACCTACTCAAAGAAGGAGTCTTTTCCAAACAGTGTGCAAATCAAGTGGTAAGTGTTGTAAGGTTATTGTGGATAGTGAAAGTACTAATAATTTGGTATCTGAGGAGATGGTAGTGAAGCTTGGATTGAAGAGGCTTAAGAACCCTTGTCCTTATAAGGTAAGTTGGTTACAAGATGATTAGAAGTTGGAAGTAAAAGAGCAATGTTTGGTGAGTTTTAATATTGGGCCTTTTAGGGATGAGTTCTTGTGTGATGTTTTATCTATGAGTTCTTGTCATGTCTTGTTGGGAAGACCTTGGCAGTTTGATAGAAGAGCTATTTATGATTGTAGAAGAAACCTAATCACTATTGAGAAGGATGGGTAGACGTTCACATTAGCTTCTTGAAGGAGAAAGAGAAGGAGGTGAAGAATCTTAGTCTTGAGAGAAGTTGCAGTACTGAGAAACTGGTTGCAAAGGTTATACCAAAAAGTGGCATGAATTTGCAGAAGGATCTGATAGATAAGTCTGATGACAAGATAGAACCGGATGAAAGAAAGCTTATGGTGACAAACCGAATGAAGTCTTGTGGCAGAAATAAGTTAGAGTTATAGCAGAAAGAGAGAAGTGAGTAGAGACAGTGTGTAGGTCTGAAGCAAGGGAAGATAAATAAAGAGATTCAGGAGTTAGAGAACTCGGTTGAGGTTCTGGAGGAGCTAAGCAAGAGGTTTGCAGATAAGGAAGATGTTTGGATTAGGAATGAGCATGGGATCTATATCCCGAATCCTTTTTGATGTTCATGAGTTGCCTCTCATGGAACATCTCTTTCTACCTGGGGTGTCTGATGCAGGTTCATCCCCGGTCTATGAGTAATCTTGCATCAACCAAAAATATTTCCTCTTTGTTTAGTTCTTGTTCAGTTCAGTGTGTAGTTTTCTCTGTTCCTATCGGTATGTTTTGGTAGTTTCTTTCTTTTCATTGCAGATCATATTTTTGGTTTCCAGGATAGTTCTTGTGCTTAATTCCAGATTCTCGGTCCATTTGGATTCTTTTTTGGCAAGATATTGCTTTGGATTTGACTATTTCTAGGTTCTGGAGCAGTTTTGGGTTTACCAATTGGAGATTTCTTCTTTTCCAGAGCGGTTTTTGGGTGTGTGGATCTATTTGGGGTCTTGTGCGATGTTCCTAAGTCCTTGTCTGACCTTCCTGTTGATCTGCACTTCTTGATGGCTCTTTTCTGAAGAATTTCCTTTCATTCTTGG
This sequence comes from Cryptomeria japonica, assembly GCF_030272615.1. Classification (NCBI taxonomy): domain Eukaryota; kingdom Viridiplantae; phylum Streptophyta; class Pinopsida; order Cupressales; family Cupressaceae; genus Cryptomeria; species Cryptomeria japonica. Next base: position 59,123,342 of record NC_081409.1, read on the forward strand.
GGCCGACCTATTTACACATTTCATATCTCGATAAATCTAATCTTTTGTGGCCAAACCATATATGTTTTGAAGGGTATATATATGGTTTTATGTGATCATTTGTAGGGCGATGGATAAGTATGAGATTCTAGAGTCATGATTAGAGATTTGGATGAATCTAAGAGTTTCAGATGGATTGTAATCTGGCATGTTAGCCTGCATGTAACCAGTTGATTATCGAATGTTCTATGATGATTGTATGATGATAACTAGTTGGTTACCAAAGGTTCTAAGATGATAATATGATCTGATTTTGTAATCTTTCAATGTTTTACTATTGCTTCCATTGTGTTACTCTTGTTGCATGACCTGGTCAGTTCTTTTTGAGGACCCATTGGATCATGGGTGAACCACTATGGTGATCCATCTAAAACTACAAGGTCATGTGGTGCCCCTCTACAAAAACCCCTCTTAGTTTTTGATTAATCAAATCCATTTTCCTATGTCGACACTTTTTATGTTGCAATATAAAGCGTAAAATGCATTCAATAAAAAGTTGCAACATACCCTAACTTTAATTCTACTCGTCGTGGGCACAAACTGTCAGTGCGAGCACATCCAAGAGGTCATTTTATGCTAGGAATGCCCCTATTTTGCTCACCAAGTCACCTAATTTTTCTGAGCCATACCCTAGTGACACATTCTCTTAAGTGCTCAAAGTGTAAAAATTATGGGGTCGTGTGATACCTCTCTACAAAAATCTCTCAATTTTCAATTACTCAAATCCATTTGCCTATGTCAAGACTTTTTTTTTGCCCCAAAAAAGCGTTAGATGCATTCAAAGAAAAGTTGCAACATACCCTAACTTTCATTCTACTTGTCGTGGGTGCAAATCATCAGCACGAGCATGTCTGAGAGGCCAAGTTTACGATAGGCATGCTCCTATTTTTCTCACTAAGTTGCTCGATCATTCTGAGCCACACCCTAGCGACACATTCTCTTAAGTGCTTAAAGTGTAAAAAATTTCAAACTTTGATGACACATTTCTTGGATCTTGTAGCACATACGAATGAGTCATCTGAACCTACAGGGTCTTATGATTCCCCTCTACAAAAATCTCTCCCAGTTTTTTATTACTCAAATTCATTTTCTCATGTCGACACTTATTCTATTGCAACAAAAGCATCATATGCATTCAATGAAAAGTTACAATATACCCTAACTTTCATTTTTCTCATCATGTGTACAAACCACCAGCGCAAGCATGTCTGGGAGGCCAAGTTTACATTAGGCATTCTCCTATTTCACTCGCCAAGTCACCTGATCATTTTGAGTCATAACCTAGCGACACATTCTCTCAAGTGCTCGAAGTGTGAAAATTGTCAAACTTTGACTATGCATTTATCAGAACCTATGGCACATATGAACAAGTCATTTAAACCTACAAGGTCATGTGACGCCCCTCTCCAAAAATATCTCAGTTTTATATTACTCAAATTCATTTGCTTGTGTCGGCACTTATTATGTTGCAACAAAAAGTATCAAATGTATTCAATGAAAAGTTGCAATATACCCTAACTTTAATTATGCTTGTTGTAGGCATAAACCATCAGTGCGAGCATGTCCGAGAGGCCGAGTTTACACTATACATGCCCCTATTTTTCTCGCCAAGTTTCTCAATCATTCTGAGCCATACCCTAGCCATGCGTTCTCTTCAATGCCCTAAGTGTGAAAATTATCAAACTTTGACGACACGTTTCTTGAAATATATGGCACATATGAACGAGCCATTTGAACCTATGAGGTTGTGTGATGCCCCTCTCTAAAAACCTATCTCATATTTGAAAACTCAAATTAATTTTCTCATGAGACTTTTTCTGTTGCAACAAAAAGCATCAGATGCATTCAATGAAAAGTTGCAGTATACCCTAACTTTCTTTCTATTCGTCATGGGCACAAAATGTCAATGTGAGCATGTTTAGGAGGTTGATTTTATGCTAGGTATTCTCCTATTTCACTTGCCAAGTTTCCCGATTGTTTTGAGCCATACCCTAGCCACGTGTTCTCTTCAATGTATAAAAGTCGCCTTTTTTTCCTTAACTTCCTTCATGCACCTAATAATTAAGATCTGAGACCCATTTTAGATACCCTTTTCACCCTTATTAAATATATGTGACAATTAGATAGATTTTTTTTTGTACAAAACAGATGAAAAATTATTGTTTGCAATCAAATTAGGCTTGTTTTTAGGACTATTTTAGGACAGCAGAGAGCAAATGGAGCGATCAGCCCCTAAGATTGATAAGGAAGGTGTAAATAGACATATCTAACATGGCTAAACACTCTTCTAATAGAAATAACTCATTCAAGCACTAGAATTCACAAAAATAGAATCTGCACGTGTGGGATAAGTATGAAACTTGGCATACTTTTTTGTAAACCTATAAGCATCAAGATTATTTCTCTTTTTTAATTCCTCTAGGAGGACTTTTGTAAGGGTCTTCATGTCTCCATGAACTGCAACAAACTTCAAATGGTATTGTTCATCTTGGAGAACCTACTTACAACCTAGGCATTTAAGAGGGTACATATTGTAACTTGCATTCTTATACTTGGTCATTTTCTTAGCATGTTGAATATTTCTACATGTATGCACAAATAAGACATTGAGATTAGTTCATAAAAATCTAGGACTATCATAACTTCATTACGACTATCTTAGCTTCATTGTTAAGATTGTCACATTTTTTTAGGATAGTCATTAGTTCATTGCTATTGTATGTTACTTTCTTAGGATAATGATACGTTCATATGACAATAAAAAAATTATTAGGATATTCATAGGCTATTTAGGACTCTCATGGTTTCATTACACATGTCATAACCTTGTTAAGATGTGATTTAACTTCATTAGGACTATGTTAAGCAAGATCATATATTGTACCTAATTTTCACTCTTAATTAGAATGCAAGCTACAATCTTCATGTCCGCATGGACTATGACAAACTTGAAATTCTAGGCATTAAACTACAAAATATTTACTAGTTACCAACTTATGAAGTTGAATTGTTGAGCAAAATTGATTTCAATTAAGAATGTAATAAGAATTGCAGACAAAATAGATACAATATATAATAACTCATATAGAAAAATGTTGATACAATTAGAGAATCTTGATTTCAATCATCAACTGTATATGTGGTTATGGATAATAGTTGTAATATGATTTGCATTAACCAAAAAGTCATAAAGCTATGGAACATTTCATGTCGATAAGAGTAACATATATCCAATACAGTGATACAGGCTTGTCAAAATCCATATGGACATAAAATGCCACATATCCATAATACAGAGCATATGCTCAAAAATGCCATATAGGCATACAACAAAGGTCCCTAGTCTACTGATTTCTCACCAACATGAGGAAATAGATCACAAGTTGCCTTCGACTATCGAGGGGATGGAGATGTATGTGATGTTAGCATATTTTGAATGCGCTCACTAGTCCTCCTATCTAGACTTCTCTAGAGCTCTAACTGATGCAATCAAAAGTATAGACATCAAAGTATAATATATATAAAAAAAGAATTATAGAATGATATATAATAGAATAATTACTCACTACAAATATATAATCATGTTTTTCATCTACAACGAGGTCACTTTCACGATCAGGAGTTACAAGGCCATGCAACATGCATTAAGAGAGCAATTAAACTACATACGAGTATCATTACAATTTTCAATAATAGACCATTAAAAGAACAAGTGAAATTTACTAATATGTCTCATACCTTTATCAAAGCTTCCAGACTTGCTACTACTACAGCAACACCACGATCCAATGTAGTGTGAAAATCAAGAGGAGTATCTGATGTCAACAACTGAAAATAAAAACAACTATTGTTCAATTATCAAAACTACCTAAAATTTTTTAACAACACCATTAATGATTAAAGGTTACCTCGATGTAAGTGCCTCGACGAACTTCACTGCGAGGTGTTGATGTCGAAGGTCCAACACCAAACTATTCGACATCCAAAGTGACTAATGAGAAAACCATTCATATAATGTTAACTATTCACATGTAATAATTCAGTGATTTACTGGATACATATTTGATCACTCAATGATGTCATGTAAAATGTGGTTGGGGGACTGTCATAAGTAGTATAAAGATTCTGACCCTAGATTTTTATCACAATCATTGTACTAATTTAATTATTCTAACACTTCAAAATAAAATTTAATATAAAAATTAAATGAACTTGCAAAAATTTACGTAATTATTGTTAGCCAATTTCATAGCTTGTCCAAAATCATCACATGGGAAAGAAAAATAAATAAAAAAGGTCCCTAAAAGATCATGGTCTTGTAAGAGATTTGGTCCATATCTAAGGACAAATCGGGTCTTCACTTTTCCAATGGGAGTTTCCATTATGGCAAAAAGAGGAAAGGCTAGTTTTGTCACTAAGGCACTAGGTAAAATAAAATGTTTGAACCTTCATTAATCACCATAAAATCTTTGAGCCCACGTTGTTTCTTTTGGGATGGATATTTTTCTATTTGTTCTTTGAAGTTTCTTCTTTGACTAAGTAAAAGCGGATTGGTTTAGTAGAAGAGTTAATCTAGAAGAGTTAAGAACTATTGACCATAGTTCAGCCTTCACGTAGAGAGGAGGAAACCCAGTTTCCCTTCATTTCTTTTTGTAGATGTTTTGAGCTACAATGGCGGCTAGGTTTTGGTGGGAGATTTTATGAAACAGTTAACAGTTGTAGCATTCAAGAGGACCTTGAATAAATTAGAGACGAGATTCCAGGCACGTGGAAGACTAGTGAATGTCAAAGTGGTGAGTGTTGCTGTATCATTTCACTATGTTTATTATTAAGAAGAATCTGTATGACAGAGAGTAGGTTTTCTTTTGACAAGTTTCACTCTTATATGATTGTCCATGAATTGTTACATGTTCATTTTGAAATAGCTGCAATGGTGTATGCATTATCTTTTAGTGTTTTCTCTATTCATGATATTATGAATGTCAAAGTGGAGCTTAGGTTTGCCTGAGAGTTATTGTCAAACCCTATACCCTTGCTACTCTATACCCTTGCTACTCGCAAACATATATGGAAAATCAATACGGAGGCCTATAGTAACCTTGGTGTGACCCATCTACGTGGTCAATATAGAAGGGGAAAAGAGATCAGCCTAAAAAGAAATAACAGTCATTTAGACCAAAGAAGAGCAACAGTAGACAACAACAATATAATGTGATTACAAGAACACAGTCACAAGGCATAAGACAGTGAATATGTTTTATGAAGAGGCGGCCTTGTGAAGGAGGCTAGAATGCAATATTCAGATCAAATGTGTAATAATAGTCCATTGGAGATGGGAAGCCAAGGTATTCATCTCAGATGATAGTCTAGAAAAACATAAGGCAAACTTGTGTTTGGGGACAACATTTAAGTGTCCAACGATATGACAATTCAATACACTAGTAGCAGAGATTAGAAGGAAAAATGGATGATGGATAGCCATTAAAAAAGTCTTAGAAGACAGTCTTGTATCATCAAAACAAGACATGAATGCAATTTTTTCTTGGATTGTAGATGGCCCATATATGACAAAAACACCTATGATAATGAAAAGACCAGTCACGGCCTAGTGAGTAATAAAAAATAAAGCAAAATATAAGGCAAAGGACAGTGAATGAAGACTGCTACAGCAGTGATGAATGACAAATGGTGTCAAATAAAAATAGACTTTCAAGCAAATAAGAGTTTAAAATCCAAATTATCTTTTATTTGAACAAGGAGACAATGAAATAAGAGACCCCTGTCAACAAAGTGAATTCACTGTTCTAAGAGGAAGTTTAGAAGTGTGACAGTTTTTCAGATCTTATTTAGACAGTAGTATGATAAATTATGTTGTGACATGTAAGGAAGTTAAGTAGCGGAACAACTTCCTACACTAACCTTGAGAGTAGGGTAATGTAAAAACGCTAATAGATCGTTACAATAGTTACAAAAATTTAACAAAAATAGACATAATAGTATGCATACCACAACACAATGATTCACGTGGGGAAAATCCTTTCGGGAGAAAAACTCCACACTCCAAAAGTTGTCCAACAAATTATTGAGAAATCAATAATAGATTACAATATACTTGCAAATAAAGCTCTTCACAGGAGTACCACCAACCAGAGATTCAGAGATAACTCAATAGCCATAAGACTCTTACACATGACCTCTATCTCACGCACCTCATATATAGGAGATACAATACAAGAAACTGTCAAACGGTATTACAAAAGAATGGGCTAAAACCACCCAATAAAGTAGAGCCAACCTTACCTCCAATCTAGATGACCTATGATGTATCAAAACACACATCAATAGGTGTACCTCCCTTTTACAACTCATTTATGTATCCGATGCATTTTATATTTCTTATTTCAAGAGTCCAAACTTTCGGAGGTCATAACTTGTGAACCGGGTGTCTGATTGATGAACCGTTTGAAGCGCCAAAAATCTTGTGAAGTGCTCTATCACCTCATAACTGCTACATCAATTACGCCCACTTTTTAAGGCATTTTGGTGCTTCTAAGTCCTCAAAATTAAATTTAAACCTTTCATCGCACCCTTCAAAAATGGAAACTTTAATATCTTCAAAACTAGTTATGATCTTGCGACGAAAAATTTACCGACATGCTTATCTAGCCAATCCGAAGCTTTGGGGAAAATTTCACACCATTTTGTGCTCAAACAAAAACTTACTATAAATAGTAACCTCATGTAAATGCAAGGTTGAGAAATCAGTTCAATCCAACCCTACAATAACCCTACAATAGTTGGATGAGTTGGACAACAACTAGAGAGCATTTAGGAGGTGGTTTATGAGTTGTCTAGGTAGTGGGAGCAAATTTAGGAGCAGCTCAGCAAATATAGCATTTGGAGAACTTTTCCAACTACGTCTAAGCATCTAGGGACATAAATTTAATGTCTTATCCATAGACCAGTCAAAGGAGTTTGTTCTTCATCAATATGATAGTTTGGAGCACTTTCAAGGGATTTAAATGGCCATTTTTAGTTATATGTTCAATGAAGACTTCTTCAACCATTCAAGGCAAGCATGATGTAAGAATTTATGATACTTTTATACTTAAATAGGCAGGCTTAGACTCCTTTCTCTAGTTTTTCTCCATTTTTGTAAACATTGTTGTTTATTTTCAACACTTTGAAAGCAAAAAGAATAGTAGTAACTCAAAAACAAAACAGTCCATTCTCATAACTAATGTAGCATTGTAATATAGATTTAAAGCAATAGAAGTCAATTTTATTCCAATTTAATAATTTGTATCACTTCTTTGAAGCGATTTTAGTCATATTTTGCTTTTTTATGTGGTTGCTCTTTTATGTCAAATCAGTTTATGGGCATATTATTTGTGTTTTTCTTTTAAAACCTCAAAGCATGTTCAAAACATAAGCATATGAGTAGATTGTGGAACTCTCATGTAGGTCATAGATTGTGATTAAACTTGTATTGTTGTTTAGTTGTGAAAACCACATTTTCCTTCAAAAGGCAACATTGCAAATATCCTACATATGAAACACTGATGTATGAAGTGCTAGGAATCATAATTTGTATAAGTAGATGATCTATTGAGTTATTGTGAACATTAAATAGTAAGGTACGGGACTGAAAATCCACTTTTGGTGAATCTCCTAATTAGTAATAGGTTACATTTCAAGTTTGAAAGATCATTTTCAGTTTCATTTTCTCTTTTCTCCAGCAAATATCCAGTAGTCTAGTTTAGTTTATTAGGTGATTAGTATAGAGAGCCAACTCTTAAAATGGAGGCTTGATCTCAATTATCAAAGCCCACACTCTGGAGATCATTCTCATGTTTCAATGGATGGTTGAACCTAGTTCAACAAGGGTGCACATTTCATTGATAATAGGTATTGATATTGAATCTCTTATTCAACAGAGACTTTGTCATGACCATATTCTTTGTAGAAAATGTCTACTTTGTAGGTATATGTCGACTACTATCAAGTCATAAGTGCAAAGAGACCCACATGACTGACAATAGTGAGTTGGAATTTCAGGCCTACAAGATTGACCCCCTTCAACATGTACTAGAGGCTCAAAATACTCTATGAGGGTCTGATTCAACGAGCTAATGGACCCTAAGGTATCTACCTCAACACTACGGTCACGTGCTCCACCATAGGTCTACCCAAAGGGTCTCAGTCCCACATTTGGGTCACGTTGTGTCCCTACTCAGTAATGTGAAGATCCCCCACCCCTACCTTAGAAATCTCAGTAGTCAAAATAGTTAGAGATCTCATTAAGGACAAAATAACAATAGAATTTCCTCAAAAAGTACTGAGGAACCTCATGATTATTACATGGTGGGTATGTGCACAAAGATGGTGGTCAGAAAAGTGGACACCACCCAAAAAAAATATAGAAAAACAAGCAGCACGTACGCGGTTATAAAATTTGAAATGACCACGTACACGCTCAAGTTTGTTGTTCTCGAGCCTAAAGAAGGTAGCGCATACGTGCTACCTTTAGGAAAATGAGCGCGTACGCACTACTTATAGGAAAATGAGCGCGTACGCGCTACTTATCCCTAAAAGACCGCATACGTGGTACCTATCACAAAAAGTTTTTAAAAACAACTAGGTATTCTTTTCCCGTGACAGTCGCATTTTTACTTCCTTTTTTCTTCATTTTCTTTGCTAAACCACGAACAGGGTGCTATATTTCTCCTCCAAACCGCGAACGAGGTGCCACATTTCTCCTCCAGACACTTTGGATCAAGGTTAGTTTTTGTTAATTTTTGTCTTTCTTTCCCGTTTGTTCAATTTGCTTTACGTTTTGAATTTAATTTCATTAATTTTGATTAGGTTTTTTTATTTTTTGTTTCAAAAACCAGATTCTTCTAATCCAAAACAAAATGCACCTCCTGAAAACCCACAAGATACACCCCCAATTCCTCCTTTTGACCGCACACCTGAAACACAGGAGCAATTAATTAATCAGTTAGGGCAAAATACTTCTAAAATCAATAGACTGGTTGATAAATTGAAAACATACGAACTTGAGCATCATAAATCCCTCGCCACTAGCCTAGAAACATAAGCTAGTGGTGCCATAGCTATTTCCACATAAATTACCAAATGGGGAAACTTTAGGGATAGGTGTCGTCAATTCTATGTTGATGGGTTATCATACGAGGGAGTCAAAAACAAAAATATTAGTAAACAAGAAATATGTGCCCTTTTTGTTGATCATAAAATTGGTCAGTCGTTACCTCTTAATGCAAAGAGGTTTCCCATACATTAGTGTACCAATGTGCAGATGAAGAATCTTTTTTGGCAGAGGTGGTGGATGGCCTTTGATGATCCACCTTGTAATAATTATGAGGTACTGTTGTGACCTTTTGACACATCGCCACATTGCTAACGGGGACCCCCTCTTTGCCAACTTTTTGTGTTGTTAGGTTAGGGTTTTGGCTGTTTAGTGGCAATTTTGCGTTTCTCATGCCCAAGTCTCAGAGTTTTGATCATGCCTAATGTCATCTAGGGTTTTTGAAGTTTTAGGATCAAGTTGCAAAAGATGATATTTTTAATGATCCTAAGTTTTGCTAAGTGTAAACCTTTTTTGAACGTTAATGTGTTTTTAAACACGCGCATCAAGTGATTTTAAAGTGCCAAGATATTCACAGACCTTTTGGAGTCATTTTCTCGCTCCTAAGGTAATATTTAAGTTGGTTTCGCACTTTATTCCAATATTTTCCTAGAGTTTCGCTCATATTTATAGAAAATTAGTCTAAGTCCAGTTAAATTTAAAGTCGCTGAGTGATCTTGAGTGGTTAAAATGATAAAATCCTAAGGGAAATTCATATTCCAAGGGTTAAAGGGTCAAAATCCATGCTAGAGGTGTTTTTCCCCTCACATTCCAGACTACCGAACCCATTCCCCCACTCAAAATCCATACTACACATGGGTTTCCCCTGAAATCCATTCTGGCCACTAATTTCCCCCACTGTTTATCCATACCTGGGTCGAATTTCCCCTGGAAGTGCTAAAATTTGGCTAAGTGTCAGGATTTATCCAAACTGCCATCGATTTTCTACCTGGAGTGTGGACTAGAGTGCGGACTGGAGTGCAAGGATAATTCCATGCCTGGGTCGATTTTCCACCAGGATTTTTGTGACGACTAAGTGAGGATTTTTGTCCGGATTTTTATCCAGACAGAGGTCGATTTTCCCCTGAGCATTTTTGTAAGGATTTTTGTCTGGATTTTTATCCAGACAGGGATCGATTTTCCATTGGGAATATTTATGAAGAGTTTTGAGTCCGGATTTTCACCCAAACTAAGGTCGAAATTCCACCAGGGAGGTTTTTTCCAAGTCAAGTGAGTTTTGAGTGTGGATTTTTGTCCAGACACATATCGAATTTCCCCTCGGGGTGTTTTTTTGCAAATTGAGTGCATTTTTGTCTGGATTTTTGTCCAAACTCACATCGAATTTCTCCTGGGAGGGTTTTTTGTGTGCATTTTGATGAAGTTGAGCATGGATTTTTATCCAAGCATGGGTTGAATTTCCCTTATGGGGCAAATTTTGACACTTAAGTGATTTTGAAGGGATTTTTCAATCCCAACTGATAGAGATCTTCCCCTGGAGGCTTTATTTTGGATTTAAATTGCAATATTTTAATAAATAAGCCCCATTTTGATTGCTTTTAAATAATTATTAAATGATTATTTAAAATTTAAAAGCAAATTTAATAACTTACAATAATTATTAAATGTTTGAACCTTCTAGAAGCAAGTTAAGTTTTCACCAAGCAAGTATTTATACAAGTGTTTTATCCCACATTGCTTATGTGATGAAAGAGAGAGGTGAAAGAAAGTATATGAGAGGAGACTTAGCATTATTTTATTATTATTTATGCCAGGTGTCTCCATGAAAGCGATTTTTCTCCAAGTTGGACAAATTTTTAGCAAGGCATTTTTGTGAAGTGTGGGATTGAGGATTTATTTTCCTCCATTTTTTCCAGCTTGCTGATCTATTCTCCTTGGCTGCCATTAAAGACCAGTTTCAGATTTTCGATTTTTGCTAAGTTTGGTGATTTTTTCCAAATTTAGCATTTTTTGGTGAAAGTTGGCAAATTCATTTTTGGAGACTTGGGCGATTTTTCCTCCACCATTTTTGCTTGTTGTTCAGACCTTCATTGTTGCAGATTGCTACCATTAACAACATTTTTTAGAATTCTGAAAATTTTGATTTTTGCTAAGGCAATTTTTTGTGTTTGGGGTATCCAACCCCAACTTGGGCGATTTTTCTAGATTGTTGTCATCCTTCATTATTGCAAATCTAAGTTGCCATTGACATCAATTTCAGATTTCAGTTTGGCGCCATAGTTGGGAAATCTCGATTTTGCTTGTGAGGTGTTTTGGAGCCATATTTTGATGATTTTCATGCATGTTTTGTGGCTGCCATCATTTCTAGCCTGCTGATTTGCTTCAAATCTGAGGTTTGCTTCAGATTTTGACCTCCATTAATGGTTGTCATTAATTTTCAGACTTAAGTTTTTATTGCCCAGCCAATTCCAACTTAAACATTTAGCATTCGGAGGTGTTTTGTGGAGTTTTCTGTGCACTTTTTAGACCATTTAATCATTGTTGCAGGTCTGAAACTCCATTGTTAGGCGGTTGTCCTCAGAATTTTCATTTCCAGCCACCTAACCAATTTTGGCGAATTTGCTTAGGGCTGTTTCCTTAGAAATTTTTCATCATTTTCAGGGATTTAAACCACTTTGCAAGGTGCTGGTAAGTCTGAAGTATCTGATTTTCATACTTGTCCTCAGAAAACTAAATTTTACCAGACATACTTACATTCCAGAAAATGATTGTTTTCATCAATAAAACTGATTTTTATTGATTTTATACACACTTTGAAGATTACAACATCTTTTTAAAAAGTCTGATTTTTAGGTTGTCTTCAGAATTTTGACCTCCATTGCTGACTGTGGAAGGTGTCTTCAAACATTCATTGTGTGAAAACATAATCTTTCACACCTTTTCCGTAGTCATCATCAATCCGGTATACTCCTTTGCATTTTTTTGCTTGCACATTTTCTAAGCATAAGGAGGTATAAATGAATTTTATGGAAGGCTTCCATGCCTTAGTGTTGTCACAGTTTTAACGTAATTGCTAATACTTACCAAGTGTATGGATTATTTTCCTGACTCCATGCTCTAATTAGCTAAATCTTTAGAAAGTCGGGAATTTTATTACAAGTATTATATATTTTCCTAAGTCTAACTTCAAGCTTCGTACAGGTGCGATGTCAAAGTCAGGATACAAGGAAAGAAAAGAACTGTTGAAGATGCTGGATTTTATCCAAAGTTTAAGATTTCATCCATATGGAAGGAGATCGCTGATACAAACATGCATTTCTTGTACTGTGACCAAATGCAGCATCGGATGTTCGGAGTCAGACATCAAGTTCCTTCCCCATCATATGCGAATATTATGAAGAGTGGCATTTTCCAGCCGCTGGATTTCCACAGTCCATACAGTGCAATGAGCTTATCCTGGAATGTGCACGATGTTACGATCCACTCACAAGAATGATCAAGAGTCCTAAAGGCATTGTCATCACCTACCTTGCTAAGGATGCCATTGTTGAGGTGTTTAGAATTCCACGTGGAACAGAAATGAATGATGTGACCAAGGAGGATTATGCAGAAAGATACACGAAGAAGATGGTTGTATGTAAGAATTTAATTAACAAAGAGTGGATGATTGAGCCTAGGTCTCATCATTCCAAGGCTCCCAAGACACTTATGTGCATAGATTTTAAGGAGGGATATAGTGATTTGATATTCCTACTCAACAGAGTGATGGGGATGTCACAGGGAGCAATATTTCATAGATGGATGTTCTACCTCATCCAAGATTGTCTTAGAGGAACACTAGTGAATTGGTCCAAGATTAGAAGTGACAATCTGGATTTCCAGCTGATAAATGTAGAGCGGTCCAAGTCATTCGCCATGACTTCCTACCTGGTGTACGTGCTTGCACGATTTGTTTCATACAGAGGATTAATATGCAAAGGTGAAGTCGAGAATGGGCAAGGACAATTTAAGAGTTATGAATGCTACCCCCAGTTGAACCTACAAAGAATTGAAGACTATTAAAGAGTGAATGATGCATTCACTATGTACATCACACGGATGCTGCAAGGCAGAATTCATAGGAGATTGTCCAAGGAGGCAACAGAGTTAATAGAAAAATATGGATCATGGTATATACAGTTTCCCACTTTCACATACCTCAAGATTCTTGGGTTTCAATCTGAACCCTATAGACTTCCTAGGTATCCAACCAATAGAATGATATTGTTGGAAGTGGTGAGACAGCTTCTAGAGTTTGATGTTATAGAGAGAGAGAAGCACAGGACAGGAATGCCATTCCCTATTTCAGTTGGGAAGATGTCAGAGGTTTGCCAATCTGCCATAGCCGCCAGCACTGCAGGTGAGGAGATTGCATTGTACAGATTTGCAACCTATAAGAAAAGAGAAAGATTCGATCTAGACAAGAAGGTCAGAAGGATCAGGGGAGAGAAGTTCACTCATAAGGTTGACATAGAGGATTATTGGGCTAACATAATGGACGAACAAGGAGTGAAGAGAAGAATGTGGTCCAGAATGTCAGTGGATTTCATGGGGAAGTGTGGACTTTTCCTCATTCCTGATCAGGGATTAGATGATAGAGATCATACACATCCACATTTTGAGAATGAAATGAAGAAGGCAATCCTATTGCCAAATTGGTTGGAGTCAGAAGACATTGACCTAAATATATTGATGAGAGAGGTCTTGAAGTTCTCCCACACATGGGTGGATATTCAAATGAACAGATTAGTTGACATGGGTATTCCCTTCACTTATGAAAGGATGAAGCTGGAAGAATCTACTTCTGAGGATGATTAGAGGACTGACAATGACATCAGGATTTATGCAGACGAAGAGAGTCAAGCTCCCAAGAGAAGGAAGAACATGCCTGGAGAAGTCAAGGCCAGAGGGAAGAAGATTGAGGAGGTGAAGAAGAAACAGAAGACTATCACTCCACTTATCATTCCTTCACCCCCTCCCAGTGTCTCATCAATTGAAGTGATTGAAGTAACAGAATAGAATAATGAGACTCAACAGTGTTCCAACACTGTGATGCTACCAGAGAATATTTAGGAATTCCATGCCATAGCGACATCTGCACCTCCTGATGAGAATAATGATCAGCTGGAATCCCCTACTGTCCTTTTGGAAGTTAGCTTGGGAAATGAAGTATATGATTGGACCAGGGATAATCCTCATGACAATGATGATGTTATTTCGGCATTGAAAGGACTTGATCGAGAAGTATGTCTTGATGATGGTATGGAAATGGCCACTATTCCTTAATGGCTAAGGAGAAGCATGGATAAAAGTAAACAAATGATAGAGGTACAACCTATTGATGATATTGATGACTACCTAGCTAGGAGTGCTAAGAGGAAGGAGCCCAAGAGAGTGAAAATTTTATCGCCCATAGCTAGAGATGAGACAGGAAAGTGGATTGCGCATATTGTTGTTCCTATTGCAAGTGTGACAGTGGACATTGCTACTCCTATGGATTTCCAGATCACTTCAGTCGCCCTTGGTCATACATCCACAGGGCAGGAATTCCAGGAGATTGGTGACAACCTCCAGGCAATCAATGCAAGGTTAGACAGAGCGGTTGCAGAAAATGAAAGGTACAAAGAAGAAAATATTAGCTCGGAGAGTATATTGCAAGGACAAGGCGTGGAGATCCCACTCTTATTTCCCCTATTGCAGTTGACCATGGAATACATTCACACTGTGAGGTAGCGAGAGGTACACACTCAGAGGTGGAAAAGTGGATTGAAAGCACAAGAAAGTAGGCAGATGATTTCCTTACTCAGTTTGTCCATGCATATGATAAGACAACAACACTCGTATTCAGAATCTAGTATTTGGAGGGAGTTTTGGAAGAATTCCGGCCTATTCAAGACAAGACTATTCCACGCCTCCTGGCACTGAAGAAGGTTCCTAATTCCACCTTGGTCAGTGAGAACATTGTGCATAGTGGAGACATATATGATTTCCATGGTTGGTATTGTGCATTAGCCTTGAAGAAATCAGCTTATGAGAACACCCAATTGAGTTGTATGGAGATGGAAGGATTAATTCGGAACATTCACATGAAGATCCTTGCCTCGATTGAGGAATTATTGGGTGTTGATGTTAGTGATGCTATTGGTTTACACTTAGCCGAATTAAGAGACAAGATGAAATTTATGTTTTTTTGTCAGTTGGACTCTTTGAAGAAGAGTCAGATAGATGACTTAGTCTCTTTGTTGATTCATGTTCATAATTCGCAGAAGCTCATGCCTGAATGGGAGAAAACTTTGAATGCTTGCTCAGATTCATTGGATGTGATTGATTTACAATAGGATACCTTGCCTAGCATTTCCATGGAGGAGTTAGATTCAGTATTGGCTAGATTCTTGGAGTATGCTAGGAGAGAGAAAGATGTAGGGAGGAATCTTCTAGAAGATTCCCTATTTGATGACTAGGTATCTTTTCATTGGGCCATATGTTGGTGGCACCATTTTTTATGTAACCCTAATTAGGGTAATTCTAGGGTTTTGTTGGCATGATCTCGATCGTTGATCTTAGATCAATTTGGGCCATCCATTTTTGTAAGAGAATCTATATATGCCTCCTTGTCTCTCATTTGTAAGATAGAGTTTTTTGTAGAATTGTTGGTATATGCTACAGCTATTTGAATCCTAATCATTGTTCAATTGTTGGTGATTTTGCTCTTCAAGTGTTGTATTTGCATTCATGGTTCTCAATTCCTCCAAGTTAGATTAGAATTTAGATTAGAATTTATTTTCATGTATGTTAGATTGAGTGGAAGATTTGATTGAATTCAATTGTGTGGAATCCTTAATGCATACCACTAGCCTATTGCCGCTGGTAAGTGTGCCTTGTGTGATCAACTAGAATTTAAGTAAGCATAACTTCAACTATCACTCGTCCACTGACAAGCATCAACTTGGATGGTGTCTACGTTTGATGGTGATAGCCTGAAAATCTTTAAGTATACCTTAGATGATTGCACTAAGCTTGTGTCAATACCTGATTGTGAGACCTTGCCTAGTTTGATTCCATTAAATCCATTCATCATTTCCTACATTCTTTGGTTTAGAATAGATTTCCTAAACCCTATTATTTTTCCCCCGTTTTTTAGTAAGAAGAAAATCCAGAGCCATATTGATAAATCTTAAGTTGTCATCACACCTATTCCACATCATTCATGATAATCCAAACATTTGCGTAAGCCCCCAAGTGAAACACAACAATTCACATCAACCACTGAACTTACCCACTCGTCAAGACCTGACATGTAGAAACCTTGGAATCATTTTAGTTGATCTCATTCTTAGCATCTGAGGTGATTTTGTTCGAGGGTAAATTACCTTGGTACTTTATTCTAAAATGTTTTGTGCATAAAAAACACATCAACATTCTTTTGGCGCTAGAAGGAGGGCTGAGCATTATCATGCTAAGCATTATCCTGCTGTAAGCAGTTAGACTGCAGATTCTATCAAATCCGCAAGGAGTTATTCGGGACTTTTGTCCCCACTCCCACTCTCAACATTATATGCAATCATTCAAAGATTATGTTCGGGAATGGTGTTGCCTGAAAAAGAACTTATCCAAGGTGAACAAAGAGATATCATTTCACAATTGAACACTCTTGCTTGGAGAAACCAAAGTAGTCACACTGAATTCAGACAAGTGAGAAAAGTGATAGACAAAGAAGAGTAGTTGGGAAGCTTGCCTCTGATTATCATTGTTCCTGGAGCAGTTGATCGTGAGAACCAATCTACCAATCAGCCTGGAAGAAATTGAACCTATTGAAGATTTCAAGTTAGCATGAGATACTATGGTGTTGCTTGATCCTGATAGAACAAACGAGCTTGAATTGGATGAACTTGAGTTCAAGCAACTGAACCTAGGATACGAAAGAAAGATTATATCCAGTTTGAACAAATTTGCCTGGGAATTGAAAACAAGTGCACCACAATACATTGGAGTTTCTCTTATCTTAGAAGAAGAAGAAGAGATAGCTTTATGAATTGACGAACAAATTGAGGAGCAAATTGAAATAGATTTACTTGCTCAAAGATTACAACAAGTTCGGATTGATCCTAGATAGATCACCCTAGATTGCATCAATTCCTTTTCACCCGAGAGACTTCGAAGAATTCTAAGATCTACTCCTGGAGATCAAAGACATTGTGAGTTAAGGACTCCTCACAGATCCAGACTTGGAAGGCAGGAGGCTTCACCGAATTTAGATATAGCAGATAGAGATAGATTATTCAATCCAAGGGATGTGCTAAGAGAAGACAATACTTTTCCAGATCCTCCAGATCCAAATCACGAGGAAGCTCAGCAGTTTCAACAAGAAGACCAAGAGATGGTCGAGAATCAAGGACCACCTCCAAACGGTGCTACCTGGTTGGTTACCAACCCGTCACCACTCGCTTTCAATGACATTCATGAGATGTCGAAGAATCCAGAGAATTTCTGTTCAAAGTACAATGCTAGCAACTCAAGCCGGATGGTGAAAGATCGCATCAAGATGTTTGAAGACCATTTGAGAAATAGACCAATTGAGTATGGAGATGTTGCTTGCAGACTCTTTTCATATTCCTTAGGAGAAGAAGCGTATCATTGGTTCATCCATTTACCTGCAGGATCCATCACCTCATGGGAATAATTAAATGAGACATTCATTGGAAAGTTTGGAATCCAAATTTCCCCATCAAAGTTGCATAGACAGTTTGTTGAGTGCAAAAGACAACAGAATGAACCTATCAATTCATTCAACAACCAATTCCAAAAAGCTTACACAAGGTTGCAGACTCCTTATCTCATTCCAGATACTTGAGAGATATATTACCATGCTTTAGATCCACTTACAGCTATGTTTGTGCGAACTCCTCCCTCTCCAGCAAATTTGAACGAAGCATATGTGAAGGCAATAGAAATTTTTAAAATATTACGTCAGAATCTTAATGGACCTTTGCTCAATTTGGGGTCGCCTGCAGCCGCAAATCAAATTCAGAATTTAAGCCAAGCTTTGGTGCATCATACGCCGATAATGAATAAAGTTCCACAGCCGATGTATCCAGTTGCTCAGTCATCAAATCAGATGGTACTCCACCCTGGAGCACCCATTTCTCAAGCTCTGCAAATGCATCAAGTGTACCTGCAAAATGTTGTGACATCCACGAGGACACAGGAGGAGAAAGAAGAAATGAAAGAGTTAATAGATCAAGTAAAGAAATTATCTACAGAGGTTACTCACCTGAGGAACCAGAACAATCAACTCTATAGTATGCATAGAAATTATCAAGGTGGTAATCAAAACAGCAATCAAGGTTACCAAAGTAACAACTAGAATTATCAGAACAACAATCAGAACAACCAAGGATATCATGGCAATAATCAGAATTATCAGAAGAGAATGTGGAATATTGCGCCCAACAATGGAAATGTGTCATCACCCCTGGACAATCCACCTGCTTCGGAAAGTCAACCGGCTGACAGAGTCTTCTTCACAGAGGTTGCCTTATCAAATTGGTGCAGATTACACAACACTAGTCAGCATTCAGAGTTGTATTGTCCCGAATTCAAGGTTGTTGCTGACATTTTCCAGCAGGAAGTGCGAAATAATGAAGCTTCAGAAAGCATTCCAACAACGGGATATGAAATTGTTCTAACTACAAGATATGACCAAGCATTAATCATTGAGGATTTCAAGTTTCCTCCAGTTTATGAAGAAAGTTTAATGTGTGAACAAGGTGAAAGATTCCCTCCAGAGTCGGATAATGGACCTATGGTTCCGCCTAATTCTTAGTTTCCACTTGCTTCAGCCAATGGACCTATTGAAGATCCCGATTACTATTTCCCACCATTGAATAACAGTGTTTTAGTTGAAGGGATTAAAGAAGTATTTCATCAGTCATTAGGAAACACTGGACCAAGAGTTTATTAGAGGAATCAAAGGAATCAAGAGCCTTTAACTACTTTCGTTCCTCTTAACAATTTCACTACACCACCAAATCCAAGTGCTAGCAATACGCCAAGCTATCCACAAGATTCACCTGAGTCTAGACAGAAGAACATTCCCCCTCAAGGAGAAGAGTTGAAGAAATTGGGTCTATGTGTGTTAGAAGAATTCAAGAAAGTCAAGGTAAGCCTACCATTGTTCGAACTAATGAAGGTGCTTGATATCAGAGATACATTAATGAATGGATTAAATGAGAATATTGTCGGGAGAGCAACAGCTCAAACTAGTTCCAACATTCAGAGAGGCTCAAATGTTCCTCAAGCGAGCATAAATGTGGTTCAAGATGAACCAAATATTCAACAGTTGTCAGAAGAGGCATGTATGGTTCAAGATTCATCTAATATGCCCAAGAAAGAAGAATTAGTAAAGATGACAAATGCACCAAAGAAAGAAGATATGCTAGAAGGCAAAGCTTTTCTCACAAGAGATAATGTAAAGAGAGTTAAGGATTCACCAGTTGTGACTGAAAATCCTACCAAGGGTGAAATCCTTCCCAAGAGTGAGATTGCTTCTGTTGAGAGCGTAGTTAAAAAAGATGAAGTTTCCAAAGAAAGTGTTAAAAAAGAAGAAAGCTTGCAAGTCCATAGGGATAAGCCAACAGTGAATTATCAAGATGAGCCAGCTCCATTCTTGCTTTCAGTAAGGATTTTTGGTAAGCTTTTACATAATTGTCTGGTGGATTCTAGAGCTTCAAGTAATGTAATGCCAAAGGCTATATGCAATGAATTGGGTCTCATTCCCATATAGACTAGTAAAAGAGTTACGCAATTAGATAAGACAGAGGTACCTATGATTGGAGAGTTAAACAATATTCATATGCAGTTGGCTGCAGATCCAAGAGTCCAGTACTTCATAGATATATCAATTGTAGACATTCTAGACGGATATGGCATGCTCTAGAGTCGAGATTGGTCATGAAGACTAAATGGTTACTTTTCAACCGATTTCTCTCGCATGTGGCTGCCATGGAGAGGTGTACCAAACCAGATCAAGATAGATAGTACCCCAAGATTAAGATTGATGATAACAGAATATGGGGAAAACAATGAAATTCTTTTCCTAGAAATGGATCTAGGAGATTACAGACCAAAAGTTGTAGAGGTTTTGATGCTTCAAAACCCAGTTGAAAAGATAGAAGAAAATAATGAAATTGTGAATTCCACAGAGATGGTAGTAGAAAGTGATCATGATATAGATGAAGAAATTGATATGTTTGAAAGTTTCAGAGGATTTGTATTCAAGAATATCCAGCAGGGAGTTGACTTAGGCAACCGTGCTCGCATTCAAAATTTGTTATTGCCTAATTGGTGCCGAATGCACGATACTACTCATTCTGAATTCTTTTGCGCAATGTACAAGGTAGCTTTGAATCAAATACAAAAGAGAATTCCTGAAATTCTAACACTTGAAGAAATTAGAGAGGCCTCTCCTAGGCCAGATGAAGAAATTAAAGAAGAAATATATGATGAAGATCAAGTTTGGACATTGAGATTTGATGGTTCAAAGTCAAAGAAAGGATCAGGAGCCAGATTTGAATTGATAAGTCCTTCTGGGGAAACTTATTTGGCCTCCTATAGATTGCAGTTTCCATGTACGAACAATGTTGTTGAGTATGAATGCTTAGTTCAAGGATTGTTGTTAGCCATTTAGAAGAAAGTGAAGATTTTACATGTGTTTGGAGATTCAGATATTGTAGTAAGACAAGTGTGAAAGCAATATGTCTGCCACGACAAAAGATTGACAAAATACTGCAACAGAATATGGGACCTCATCGAGAGCTTTGATGCTTTCAATATCAAGTCAATATACAAATCACAGAATCAAGTGACAAATGCACTTGCACAGGCTGCTAGTTCCTTGGCACCCATCACCATGGAAGGATTAAAGAAGTTTACAATGGAGCTCGCATCAGTTCCATCTGTACCAGATAATGTCACCAATTTCCAAGTTTTTAAAGATAATAAGCATATATTGGATTTTTTGACAAATACAGATATTTTCCTGAGTCAGGTTATTGATGAAGAGGAAGCCAAAGAAGCAGAATATGATTCAGATGATATCCTAGAGTTGAAGACAAACTTCATTCCTAAGGGAATGATAGAGCTAGAAAGAATATTTGATAGAGATAAAATGAAGATAGAAAGATTGCATGACTCAAGTGGAAGTGTCTATGAAACGGTGAATTTGGGAAATGACAACAAAGTTAAGAATGTATTCATAGGGAAAACATGCACACCCAGTGAAAGGGATGGCATATTAAAGAATATGAGAGATTTTCCCGATGTGATTGCATGGGGATATAATGATTTGAAGACATATGATACATCAACCATTACACATACTATTCCCTTGAAACCAAACAGTAAGCCATTTAGGCAGAGACAAAGGCCAGTGAACCCTTTGTTGGAGCCTCTTATATATCAAGAAGTGAAGAAATTGTTATCAGCAAGGATTATCTTTCCTATGCGACACTCGACGTGGGTCGCCAATCTGGTCCCAGTTAGAAAGAAGAGTGGAGAGATAAGGCTTTGTATTGATTTCAAAAATTTGAATAAAGCATCAGAAAAAGATAACTACCCACTTCCATCATTAGATGAGGTTTTACAGATTGTGAATGGATCGCAGATGATGTCCTTTTTGGACGGATATTTAGGATACAATCAGCTGATGGTAGAATATGAAGATAGATTAAAGACAGCCTTCAACACAAAGTGGGGTACGTTTGTATATAGAAGGATGTCATTTGGCTTAATCAATGTTGGATCCACGTTCCAAAGAGCTATGGACATTGCATTTCAAGATTTAATTGGAAAATGCATCATTATTTACATGGATGACATTACAATTTTCTCAAGGAAAAGAGAAGATCATATTGAAGATTTGAGAAAGGTATTTCAAAGATGCAAAAAATATGGGATATCTCTTAATCCCAAGAAATGCATATTCGGGGTTACAAAAGGTAAATTGTTAGGACATATTATCTCGAAGAAAGGAATCTCCATTGATCCAGAAAGAGTTGAGGCTATATCTAAGATAAACCTCCCGAATAGTAAGAAAGAACTGAAGTCTTTCTTTGGTAAGATTAATTCTGTGAGGAAATTTATCTCTGGATTTGCTGAGATAATACGACCACTAAATGAAATGTTGAAGAAAGTTGCCAAGATGGATTGGACGACAGAAGCAAAGAAAGCATTTGAAGAAATCAAGTCCACCATCGTTGAGGCTCCTATTTTGGTTAGTCCTAATTATGCGAGGCCTTTTTATGTGTATTCATTATCCTCAAAACATACTTGTGTTGCACTCCTTACACAAAAGAACGAAGATAAAGATGAACATCCTATAGCATTTATGAGTGCACTGTTGAAATATGCGGAGCTGAGATATTCGAACGTAGAAAAAAAAGCTTATGCTTTGGTGAAAGCAATAAAGAAATTGAGACATTACATCTTGAGGACAAAAGTTTATGCCATTGTCCTAGATGAAGCAGTTAAGACACTCCTTATGCAGAATGAATTAGGAGAAAGAAGAGGAAAGTGGGTCACCACTATCCAGGAGTACGACATTGAGATACAACCAATGAGACTTGTTCAAGGTCAAGCCTTAGCGCAGACTCTAGCAATTGATGGACCCGGATTAGTCCAACAAGCCTACACAATTGAAGATGTCACTCCAGATGAATGGTATAAAGATATTGTTTGCTATTTATTGAACCATAGATGCCCCGCACATATGAGTCTTGCTTAGAAGAGCATTAAAATTGAAGTGTCAATATTTTATGTTACAAGGCTCGGTTTTATACCAAAGAAATCATGAAGAAATATATTTGAGATGTGTTGGAAAGAATGAAGCTAAACAGATTGTGGAACATTTTCACAATAGATTTGGGACAGGTCATGGTGCAAGCTTGGCTACTGCGCACCAAATTCTAAGAGTAGGCTATTACTGGCCTATCTTGTTCTGAGACACTCATGAACATGTGAAGACGCGTCACACATGCCAGGTTGCTATCGTTGGAGAGAAGAATCCAGCCATGCCGCTATAGCCCGTGATCGAGTTGACCTTTTGCTATGTGGGGTATCAACTTCATTGGTATGATCAATCCACCTTCCTCTGCTTAACACAGGTACATTCTAACCGCGACTGATTATTGTACTCGGTGGTCAGAAGCTCAAGCTTTAAAGTTATGCACAACTGATGTCGTGATTAAATTTTTAGAGGAGAACATCATTACTAGGTTTGGTTGTCCACATGATATTGTTTGTGATAATGGTTCTTCCTTTACATCATTAAAATTTTCAAATTGGGCTTTTGAATATGGTCTAACCCTTAATTTTTCATCAAATTATTATCCTCAGGGTAATGGGTTAGCCGAATCAACGAATAAGAATTTGTTGAGTGTGATTAAGAAATTGTTAGAGAAAAATCTGAAGGATTGGCATACACAATTGAGATTCGCCCTTTGGGCGGATAGAATGAGAGTTAAGAATTCATTGGGGACATCCTCATATTTTCTGGTATATGGCCAAGAGCCTGTCTTCCTTGTACAACTGAGAATTCCTACACTGAGATTCATACAAGATTACATGGAGGGCAAAGATAGAGTGCAAACGAGACTGACACAATTGATGAATTTAGAAGAAAAAAGAGATAAATCATTAGACAATTTCGCCAAACATCAGGGCGTAGTTAAGAGATGGTTTGATAGACAAGCATGGGTAAAAGCCTTTAGGATTTATGACCTGGTGCTATATTGGGATAAATCCCATGAAAGAAGGGGAGATCACGATAAATTTGACAAACTATGGAAAGGCCCCTATCAGATTGTTGAGATACTAGGAGAGAATACATTCAAGCTGAGAACCTTAACTGGTGAGGATGTTTCGTTGCCTGTCAATGGACAGTTCCTCAAGCATTACTTCCAACCTTAGGTTTCTTTTGAAGCCTACCCCTTATATCATAGTTAGAATAGGTCTAATTTGGTTTACCTTAGTTTAGTTTTCCTTCCGGTTCTGTTGTAGGTTTTAGTTTGACTTTGCTTAGGTGCTGGTTCCAAGGGATATCCGCTTGTGATGTAGGAGTTGTTGTCAAGACACACCCTGCGTTTCACCTGGTTCTGTTTAGTCCATTTCTTGAGCGATACCTCATGAAGTTCTTTGAATTAGAGATTGTTTTTGTATAGTGTATCATAGGTAGAATCCGTATTTGACGGGATTGGAAAACTTTTATTGTATTTTGACGCTGACGTCAGTTGATTATTATATTTTACACATATTAATTTTATCCGAGTTATTATAAATTCTCAGGTGAAGCTGTGACTAGTGAAAAATCTATATATCCTGCTTCAGTGCCATTATAATTCTCGAACCCAAGTAAGTTTATCACTTACGAGCCAAATGAATTGACGGAATTTGAAAGTACACAAAAAGCGAAATATCAAAAGAAAAGAAAGAAATGCAAAAGAAATGCAAAGAAATGAAATATCTAAATTGGCTAAATGCGAGTAACTCCACCGGGGCTATAGATGCCTGGCCGACGGTGGAGCAATATTCGTGAGGTTATAATTGGCTACTTGCGAAGTATGGACATCTTACGTAGCTAGTCTCACTGGATCCTTTGACTTTACAATATTCTCGTGAAGGTAATGAACACAATTGCACACCTGGATAATCAATGACTAAGTAACTTGATACAATTCTTGGATTCCATCTTTTTAAATGTGTTTTTTGACCTTTTGCTATGTTATGCAAGGATTAATTGAAGATTCTAAGTGTCAGATTGAGCTTTGTTCTTGAAATGTTCTGGAACATTTCCTCAGTGGAGTCGCCAGATGTTGTGACCTTTTCACACATCACCCCATTGCTAACAGGGACCCCCTCTTTGCCAGCTTTCTATATTGTTAGATTAGGTTTTTGGTTGCTTAGTGGACAATTTTGCGTTTCCCGTGCCTGAGTCTCAGATTTTTGAGCATGCCTAGTGTCGCCTAGGGTTTTTGAAGTGTTAGGATCAAGTTCCAAAAGATGATATTTTTAATGATCCTAAGTTTTGCTAAGTGTAAACCTTTTTTGAATGTTAACGTGTTTTTAAACATGTGCATCAAGTGATTTTAAAGTGCCAAGATATTCACAGACCTTTTGGAGTTGTTTTCTCACTCCTAAGGTAATATTTAAGTTGGTTTTGCACTTTATTCCAATATTTCCCTAGCATTTCGCTCATATTTATGGAAAATTAGTGTAAGTCCAGTGAAATTTAAAGTCGTTGAGTGATCTTGAGTGGTTAAAATGATAAAATCCTAAGGGAAATTCATATTCCAAGGGTTAAAGGGTCAAAATCCATGCTAGAGGTGTTTTTCTCCTCACATTCCAAACTACCCAACCCATTCCCCCACTCAAAATCCATACTACACATGGGTTTCCCCTGAAATCTAGACTGGCCACTAATTTCCCCCAATGTTTATCCATACTTGTGTCGAATTTCCCCTGAAAGTGCTAAAATTTGGCTAAGTATCAGGATTTATCCAGACTGCCATCAATTTTCCACTTGGAGTGCAGACTGGAGTGCGGACTGGAGTGCAAGGATAATTCCATACCTGGGTCGATTTTCCACCAAGATTTTTGTGACAACTAAGTGAGGATTTTTGTCCAGATTTTTATCCAGGCAGAGGTCGATTTTCCCCTGAGCATTTTTGTAAGGATTTTTTTCTGGATTTTTATCCAGATAGGGATTGATTTTCCATTGGGAATATTTATGAAGAGTTTTGAGTCCGGATTTTCACCCAGACTAAGATCGAAATTCCACCAGGGAGGTTTTTTCCAAGTCAAGTGAGTTTTGAGTGTGGATTTTTGTCCAGACACATATCGAATTTCCCCTAGGAGGTGATTTTTTGCAAATTGAGTGCTTTTTTGTCTGGATTTTTGTCCAAACTCACATCGAATTTCCCCTGGTAGGGTGTTTTGTGTGCATTTTGATGAAGTTGAGCATGGATTATTAAATGATTATTTAAAATTTAAAAGCAAATTTAATAACTTGCAATAATTATTAAATGTTTGAACCTTCTAGAAGCAAGTTAGGTTTTCACCAATCAAGTATTTATACAAGTGTTTATCCCACATTGTTTGTGTGATGAAAGAGAGAGGTGAAAGCAAGTATATGAGAGGAGACTTAGCATTATTTTATTATTATTTCTGCCAGGTGTCTCCATGAAAGCGATTTTTCTCCAAGTTGGACAAATTTTTAGCAAGACATTTTTGTGAAGTGTCGGATTGAGGATTTATTTTCCTCCATTTTTTCCAGCTTGTTGATCTATCCTCCTTGGCTACCATTAAAGACCGGTTTCAGATTTTTTATTTTTGCTAAGTTTGGCGATTTTTTCCAAATTTAGCATTTTTTGGTGAAAGTTGGCAAATTCATGTTTGGAGACTTGGGCGATTTTTCCTCCACCTTTTTTGCTTGATGTTTAGACCTTCATTGCTACAGATTGCTGCCATTAACAACTTTTTTTAGAATTCTCAAAATTTCAATTTTTGCTAAGGAAGGCAATTTTTTGTGTTTGGGGTATCCAACCCCAACTTGGGCGATTTGTCCAGATTGCTGCCATCCTTCATTACAGCAGATCTAAGCTGCCATTGACATCAAATTTTCAGATTTCAGTTTGGCGCCATAGTTGGGAAATTTTGATTTTGCTTGGGAGGTGTTTTGGTGCCATATTTTGATGATTTTCATGCATGTTTTGTAGCTGCCATCATTTCCATCCTGCTGATTTGCTTCAGATCTGAGGTTTGCTTCAAATTTTGACCTCCATTAATGGCTGCCATTAATTTTCAGACTTAAGTTTTTATTGCCCAGCCAATTCCAACTTAAGCATTTAGCATTCGAAGGTGTTTTATGGAGTTTTTTGTGCACTTTTTAGACCATTTTATCGTTGTTGCAGGTCTGAAACTCCATTGTTAGGTAGTTCTCCTCAAAAAATTTCGTTTCCAGCCACCTAACCAATTTTGGCGAATTTGCTTGGGGTTGTTTCCTTAGAAATTTTTCATCATTTTCAGGGATTTAAACCACTTCGCAAGGTGCTGGTAAGTCTGAAGTATCTGATTTTTAGACTTGTCCTCAGAAAACTAAATTTTACCAGCCATACTTACATTCCAGAAAATGATTGTTTTCATCAATAAAACTAATTTTTATTGATTTTATGCACATTTTGAAGATTACAACATGTTTTAAAAAGTCTGATTTTCAGGTTGTCTTTAGAATTTTGACCTCCATTGTTGACTGCGGAAGGTGTCTTCAGACATTCATTGTGTGAAAACATAATCTTTCACACCTTTTCCTTAGTCATCATTAATCCGGTATACTCCTTTGCATTTTTTTGCTTGCATATTTTATAAGCATAAGGAGGTATGAATGAATTTTATGGAAGGCTTCCATGCCTTAGTGTTGTCACACTTTGAACGTAATTGCTAAAACTTACTAAGTGTATGGATTATTTTCCCGACTCCATGCTATAATTAGCTAAATCTTTAGAAAGTTAGGAATTTTATTACAAGTATTATATATTTTCCTAAGTCTAGCTTCAAGCTTCGTATAGGTGCAATGTCAAAGTTAGGATACAAGGAAAGAAAAGAACTGCTAAAGACTAGATTTATCCAGAATTTAAGATTTCATCCAAATGGAAGGAGATCATTGACACAAACATGCATTTCCTAGACTTCGACCAAATATAGCGTCGGATGTTCAGAGTCAAAGATCAAGTTCCTTCCCCAGCATATGCGAATATTATGAAGAGTGGCATTTTCCATGCCGCTGGATTTCCACAGTACATACAGTGCAGTGAGCTTATCCTGGAATGCACACGATGTTAAGATCCACTCATAAGAATGATCAAGAGTCCTAAAGGCATTGTCATTGCCTCCCTTTATTGAGGATGTCATTGCTAAGGTGTTCGGAATTCCACGCGGAACAGACATGAATAATGTGACCAAGGAGGATTATGCAGATAGATACACGAAGAAGATGGGTGTATGTAAGAATTTAATTAACAAAAAGTGGATGATTGAGCCTAGGTCTCATCATTCCAAGGCTCCCAAGACACTTATGTGCATAGATTTTAAGGAGGAATATAGTGATTTGATATTCCTACTCAACAGAGTGATGGGGATGCCGCAGGGAGCAATATTTCATGGATGGATGTTCTAACTCATCTAGGATTGTCTTAGAGGAACACTAGTGAATTGGTCCAAGATTATAAGTGACCATCTGGATTTCCAACTGATAAATGTAGAGTGGTCCAAGTCATTCGCCATGACTTCCTACCTGGTGTACCTGATTGCATGATTTGTTTCATACAGAGGATTAATATGCAAAGGTGAAGTCGGGAATGGGCAAGGACAATTTAAGAGTTATGAATGCTACCCCCAGCTGAACCTGCAAAGAATTGAAGACTATAAAAGAGTGAATGATGCATTCACTATGTACATCACATGGATGCTGCAAGGCAGAATTCACAGGAGATTGTCTAAAGAGGCAACAGAGTTAATAGAAAAATATGGATCATGGTATATACAGTTTCCCACTTTCACATACCTCTGGATTCTTGGGTTTCAATCTGAACCCTACAGACTTCCTAGGTATCCAACCAATAGAATGATATTGTTGGAAGTGGTGAGACAGCTTCTAGAGTTTGATGTTATCCAGAGAGAGAAGCACAGCACAAGAATGACATTCCCTATTTCAGTTGGGAAGACGTCAGAGGTTTGCCAATCCACCGTAGCCGCCAGCACTGCAGGTGAGGAGATTGCATTCTACATATTTGCAACCTATAAGAAAAGAGAAAGATTCGATCCAGACAAGAAGGTCGGAAGGATCAGGGGAGAGAAGTTCACTCATAAGGTTGACATAGAGGATTATTGGGCTAACCTAATGGACGAACAAGCAGTGAAGAGAAGAATGTGATGCAGAATGTCAGTGGATTTCATGAGGAAGTGTGGACTTTTCCTCATTCCTGATCAAGTATTAGATAATAGAGATCATACACACCCACATTATGAGAATGAAATGAAGAAGGCAATCCTATTGCCAAATTGGTCAGAGTCAGAAGAGATTGACCTGAATATATTGATGAGAGAGGTTTTGAATTTCTCCTGCACATGGGTGGATATACAGATGAACAGATTAGTTGACATGAGCGTTCCCTTCACTTATGAAAGGATGAAGCCCAAAGAATCTACTTCCAAGGATGATCAAAGGACTGTCAGTGATGTCAGGATTCATGCAGATGAAGAGAGTCAAGCTCCCAAGAGAAGGAAGAACATGCCTGGAGAAGTCAAGGCCAGAGGGAAGAAAATTGAGGAGGTGAAGAAGAAATAGAAGACTATCACTCCACTGATCATTCCTTCACGCCCTCCCAGTGTCTCATCAATCAAAGTGATTGAAGTAACAGAACAAAATAAGGAGACTCAGCAGTGTTCCAACACTACGATACTACCAAAGGATATTCAGGAATTCCATGTCATAGCAACATCTGCGCCTCCTAATGAGAATAATGATTAGCCAGAATCCCATACTGTCCTTTTGGAAGTTAGCTTGGGAAATGAAGTATATGATTGGACAAGGGATAATCCTAATGAAAATGATGATGTTATTTCAGAATTGAAAGGACTTGATCGAGAAGTATGTCTTGATGATGGTATGGAAATAGCCACTTTTCCTTAATGGATAAGGAGAAGCATGGAGAAAAGTAAACAAATGAATGAATTTGAGATGTTATGTTTGTGGAAGATTTGGACATTTATCTAATCAATGCAGAACACAAACCGGCATAGGTTATGGAAAAGCTATTCAGAAGAATAATGTGACTTGTTATGCATGTAACAAGATTGGACTATCTAGCATCATTGCGGAAGGAAATATCTGAGGCACTGATACAGGGATAGAAAACACTAGCAGAGCATATGCAGTACCTCACTGGTACAGTTAAAAGAACAAAGACAGCAATAAGAGATAGTAAGAATTTTATGGAGAGTATAAACTTGATTTTGGCGGATCTATTTCAAATTGTAACTACTTAGTTACAAGGTTGAGACTACAACTCTAGTGACATCTTGACAACCTTTGTCATTGATGCCAAAGGGGGAGTAGTAGTATGAGAAAATAACCGGCAAAGACTTATCTACTCAGGGGGAGTTCTTATACTTTTGGAAACATTTTTTATTAAAGTTTTGGATACACTTTTAAATTTTCTCATGAGTGTTGCCATCAATGCCAAAGGGGGAGATTGTTGGCATATGCACACTCCAATGAGACATTGTAGGTGATTGAAGGTTTTGTCATTGATGGCAACCTTACAATCCTATGGCACCGACAAGGCATTACACTGGCAAGATAGTTCACCGGCATCAACAGATCACACTCTACACCGTCACTCAGACCACCGACACCACAGAGAAAGGAAGCATACCGGCACAGAGGCCGACAGGATTTTTGATATATTATATTTTGTTTATTATTGTAAAAACTTTGTAAGCCAACTTAGCAAGTTGTAAAATGACTCTTATATATAAGAGAGATTATTGTAGACGTTTTGTAAGTGATAAGAAAAAGATATTAGGCAAATCTATTATGCTAAATATAGGTTGAAGGTTTTATGTAAAGAACAAAGTAGAAACCGGTACTGGATCTGGCATTATAGATGCTATTGTAAAGCAGTACAAAATATTGGATTTGTATAATCCACATTGTAAGTCAGTGAGACTTCCCATTGAGCAGTGAGCTCTAGGCAGTTGGCCTTCCTGCATGTCCAGGCCCCCCTTGTAAGTAATATTCTCTTATTGGCCAGTAAGTGAATATTGTGGGTCACAAATCCCACCGAGGTTTTTCCCACATCGGGTTTCCTCATTAAATCCTTGTGTCATGGTGTTCTTTTCATATGGATGTTTTTAATTATGTTTATTGCATTATTTCTTGCATACCGGTATACTATTATAATATGTTCTACATGTTTTAAGTTAAGAAATTTAATTCACCGGTTAGATACTGATCCACCTCCCCTCTCAGTATATTTGGGAATCCTAACAAGAGGTACAACCTATTGATGATATTTATGACTACCTAGCTAGGAGTGCTAAGAGGAAGGAGCCCAAGACAGCAGAGATTTTGTCGCACGTAGCTAAAGATGAGACAAGAATGAGGATTGCGCAGATTGTTATTCCTATTGCAGGCATGACAACAAACATTGCTACTCCTATGGATTTCTAGATCACTTAAGTTGCCCTTGGTCATACATCCACAGGGCAGGAATTCCAGGAGATTGGTGACAACCTCCAGGGAATCAATGCAAGGTTAGACAGAGCGGTTGCAGAAAATGAAAGGTATAGAGAAGAAAATATTAGACTCAGAGAGTATATTGCAGGGACAAGGCATGGAGATCCCACCCTTATTTCCCCTATTGCAGTTCACCATGGAATACATTCACACTGCGAGGTAAAAAGAGGTACACACTCAGAGGTGGAAAAGTGGATTGAAAGCACAAGAAAGTAGGCAGATGATTTCCTTACTCAGTTTGTCCATGCATATGATAAGACAACAACGCTTGTATTTAGAATCCAGTATTTGGAGGGAGTTTCAGAAGAATTTCGGCCTATTCAGGACAAGACTATTCCACGCCTCTTGGCACTGAAGAAGGTTCCTAATTCTACCTTGGTCAGTGAGAACATTGTGCATAGTGGAGACATATATGATTTCCATGGCTGGTATTGTGCATTAGCCTTGAAGAAATCAGCTTATGAGAATGCCCAATCGAGTTGTATGGAGATGGAAGGATTAATTCAGGACATTCAGATGAAGATCCTTGCCTCAATTGAGGAATTAGTGGGTGTTGATGTTAGTGATGCTAGTGGTTTACACTTAGCCAAATTAAGAGACAAGATAAAATTTATGTTTTTTTATCAGTTGGACTCTTTGAAGAAGAGTTAGATAGATGACTTGGTCTCTTTACTGATTCATGTTCATAATTCGCAGAAGCTTGTGCCTGAATGGGAGAACACTTTGAATGATTGCTCAGATTCATTGGATGTGATTGATTTACAATAGGATACCTTGCCTAGCATTTCCATGGAGGAGTTAGATTCAGTATTGGATAGATTCTTGGAGTATGCTAGGAGAGAGAGAGATGTAGGGAGGAATCTTCTAGAAGATTCCCTATTTGATGACCAGGTATCTTTTCATTGGGCCTTATGTTGGTGGTGCCATTTTTTATGTAGCCCTAATTAGGGCAATTCTAGGGTTTTGTTAGCATGATCTCAATCATTGATCTTAGATCAATCTGGGCCATCCATTTTTGTAAGAGACTCTATATATGCCTCCTTGTCTCTCATTTGTAAGAGAGAGCTTTTTGTAGAATTGTTGGTCTATGCTACATCGATTTGAATCCTAATCATTGTTCAATTGTTGGTGATTTTTCTCTTCAAGTGTTGTATTTGCATTCATGGTTCTTAATTCCTCCAAGTTAGATTAGAATTTAGATTAGAATTTATTTTCATGTATGTTAGATTGAGTGGAAGATTTGATTGAATTCATTTGTGTGGAATCCTTAATCCATACCACTAGCCTCTTACTGATGGTAAGTGTGCCTTGTGTGGTCAACTAGAATTTAAGTAAGCATAACTTCAACTATCACTCATTCATTGACAAGCATCAACTTGGATGGTGTCTACGTTTGATGGTGATAGCCTGAAAGTCTTTAAGTATACCTTAGACAATTGCACTAAGCTTGTGTCAATACGTGATTGTGAGACCTTGCCTAGTTTGATTCCATTAAATCCATTCATCATTTCCTACATTCTTAGGTTTAGAATAGATTTCCTAAACCCTATTATTTTTCCCCCTCTTTTTAGTAAGAATAAAATCCAAAGCCATATTGATAAATCTTAAGTTGTCAGCACACCTATTCCACATCATTCATGATAATCCAAACATTTGCATAAGGCCCCAAGTGAAACACACCAATTCACATCAACCACTGAACTTAACCACTCATCAAGACCTGACATGTAGAAACCTTAGAATCATTTTAGTTGATCTCATTCTTAGCATGTGAGGTGATTTTGTTCAAGAGAGTGTAAATTACCTTGGTACTTTATTTTGAAATGTTTTGTGCATAAAAATCACATCAACAGGTACCATTTTATTTTTTGAGAAAAGTATACTATGAGTTTGTGCTCAATGTGTGACCAAACTATTTTGACATGAGAGAGTTCCATGGTAGAGGTGGCGGCTCTACCCAAGATAGACTTGGATCCTCTAGGCGATTACCCGCGGAGAGTCACCGCCCCCTAGCACCCAAACCCAAGGTGCATTAGGTTGTCCCATTAGAGCTAAAAGAGTCGATGGAGCTACAGACTCCTCAAACGGCCAAAACATTGACTGGTGCCATCATCCAACATGGGACATTGTTAGCACACCCTATTGTACTAGATGATGAGCCATTAGTTTCTCCAGGTGGCGACAGAGAGCCCATTCAGCATATGTGTGTTAGTTGCTTGGGGATATGCTCGGGGATAGATGATGCGGTCAATGCAGATGGATCCACATCTCATCCGTGCATGATTTGTGGAAGTAGATGCCAGGCCCGCATGGCTAAGGATTTCGTGCTGACAGATGAGTTGATGGACATGATGTTTGCCCATCAGCAACAGACACAGGTGTGTTGATTTGAATTCATAGCATTTTATTTATCAATAACTTTAAATTTGTAATTACATAAATGAATTTTCATTTATACATCGATTTAAATTGAGACAAATAATATGCATTTCAAGATGTAGCAGCGGTATCCCATACTCATCCCCCAGTTGCTACAACTACAACTTCGATGCCTGGGGTATAAATTTTGTAACATGTTAAAATAGAATAGTACACTTTAAATTCAAAAAAAATACAAGATATACTAACTATCTTTAAAGCTTGGTCCAATTTTTGGTTTTTAGGTGTTAACAGGGGACCAAATGTCCCAAATTGATGGCATCACGCTCTCAGCGATTGATTTTGGCCTACAAGGCTATACGGTATCATTTTTTGTACAACCCTTTTTATGTATTGTTTTGATGGAATATGCAAGTCATTTCATTTTAGATTTTTAAAATTATGTTTAATATATTATATGTACAAATATCTCATGTTAATTTTGTTTTTTTAGGGTACCCCCTTCGCTTCTAGGGCTCATCCTAAGAAAAAGAATTCCTTGAAGATGCCAAAATGTGGGAAGAAGGTAATTGAACATATTTTTAGTTGTACAATTATTTGAAAATGTTGAAATCAAGTATTAGTTGGGGTTTGTAGATTGATTAGTGTTTTTTGTTTATTTTACATGTACAGTGGCCATTGAGCTATGTGGATTTGTTGAATGCACCTGATTCGCTCGTGGATCAAGAGAGGACGGAGGTATGTATCTCTAATTTATTTTCTTGATTTCATGATTATATGCACGCATACATGTGAACTTGTGATATATTATAATCTTATAATTTTTTCATACAGGAAATATCCATAGTTGTTTCATCAATGGTGAACCCTCCTTTGTGCACGGGAGAAGCATCTCAGGATCCGGTACACTTTTTTTTAATATATTACATTAATTGGTTTTAACCTACAATACTTATCATTATATTAATTGTATTTAATCTTTGATCATTTTTTGTATAGGTAATAGCGATAGTTTCTCCATCGATGGTGAGCCATCCTCAATCCATTGGAGAAGCATCTTAGGCATGGGTACGTCATTGTTCTCTATATTATAGCTTTTAAGTGTTTTTGATATATTTATGTTAGTACATTGTATTAATTGTACATTTAATCTACAATAGACCCCTTCATGGTATGGCCATAACATGGATCCTTTTAAGTATGTCTTCAAGAAAACTCCTAAGAGTGACAAGGAGAGGAGAGCAAAGACATCAGCTCCTAGATCAACTGATGAGGTAATCTGCATTTCAATTGCAAAGGAATTGTAGTTAAATGCATAGTCATGTTGTTAATTGTGAACTATACAAAAGAATTCTAACTTGGCTTTTGAATTGTGGTTTTGCAACCATCTACAGAGCCGCGTACTACATCGAAGAGGCTTTATTTTGATGATCCACCACAAGTTTAGGATCATATAGTGTTATTTTTGGTCATAGAATGACCAATACATGTAGATATATTCTACATTTTTATTGTATATCGATTTGGACATGGCATATGCCACATTTTTGTAATACTTGGATTGACTTGGAAGACATGCCTTTTTTTATATATATAAATGTTGATATTCGATCCAAAAAATGTGTATTGAGTTTCGTTGTATTTTGTGATTGTCCTTTTATAAATTTAATTGATCATTTCCCTATGTAATCAATAATATGAATATAAACAACAAAAATATATGATATTAAACATTGCAATCGTGGAATATGATTTGATAAAATTTCTTAAATGTTGAATTAACCCTACAAAACTCCTTGTATTCAGTTCATTATTGTGTATTCGTTGTATTTGGTGGCTGCCCTTTTATAAATTTAAATGAATATTTGCATATGTAATCAACAATATGAATATAAACAACAAAAATCGGCAATATGAATACTAACAACAATATGTGTTTGGTGTGAGAGCACCCTCATGCTTGCAATGGTCAAATTTTGGTTGTTGTGTGCACAAATTGACATCACATGTGTGTCTGGGTGGGAATTTTTATGCTAGGCATGCTCCTGTTGTGCATCCCAAAGCGTCGGAACGTCGAGAGTCATACCCTACCAACGCGATCTCTCAAGTGCCCTAAGTCCAAAAAATTATCAAACTCTGACAGATTGTTTCTTCCAATCCAAGACACATATGATCAATCTGTTTGAACCTATGTCATCACGTGAGGATCCTCTACAATGGCCTATCTCGGTTTTTGACGACTCGGAGCCATTTTTAATTGGTAGCATTTTTTCGCCTACTGCAAAAACTGTCAGTTGCATGCAATGCAAAGTTGCAGTTGGCTAGAATTGATTCAGTTCATCATGTGCACAAACTGATGTCACGAGCTCATCTAGGTGGGCAGGTTTACACTAGGCATGTCCTTGTTGTATATCCCAAAGCGTCGGAACGTCGAGAGTCATACCCTACCAGTGTGATCTCTCAAGTGCCTTGAGTCCAAAAAATTATCAAACTTTGACAGGCTGTTTCTTCCAATCTAGGACACATATGATCAATCTGTTTGAACTTGTGGGTTTGTGTGAGGCTCCTCTACAATGGCCTATCTCATTTTTTGACGACTCAAAACCATTTTCAATTGGTACCATTTTTTCACCTGCTGTAAAAATTGTTAGTTGCATGCAATGCAAAGTTGCAGGATTGGCTAGAATTGATTCGGTTCGTCATGTGCACAAATCGACATCATGAGCATGCCTGTGTAGGAAGGTTTACGCTAGGCATGCCCCTGTCATGCATCCCAAAGCGTCGAAACGTCAAGTCATACCCTACCGGCGCAATGTACAAGTTGCTTGACAACTTTTTTAACAATTTTTTTGACAATAATGACAATTTTTGCTCAAATTGTATCTAGTCTCAATATATGACCCCTATGACCTGATAATGACTTAAATAATTCTCTATGATTATACAAGAATCAAGAATGCTCACTGTTCAACCCAACAATAAGAATAATAACTCTAGTTAAAGTCTCAACTCAAAGTTTGGACATTCACTTGGTAAAGTCACTATTTCTATAGCTAGTGTTCATTTGATTGTCAACCCAGGGACATAATACTTGAAATGGGTATGCACTAAGTTCCTACAACAGCTACTTTGCATTATTGCAGCAACTAACATTATGCGAAAAAGATAAGAAAGAATTGAAACTATTGAAAGGCTACAGGAAAACTTCTGCATTAACATAAATTCATTCAAGCAATACTAGCTAAGTTCAATGTTGATAAATAGAAATTACTCTGTTTTGGTTTGGTTTGCAGGAATAGTCAGTGGATGCAGGAATAGTCAATGCAAGAACGTCTACTACAACTAAGGAAGAAAACTAATCTTAACAAATGCATAAGAACACTCACCAAGTGGGCCCCCTTGGGTGAATGATTCCAGGCTTCCCAAAAACAACTCTAAGTGCTCAAAATAACATATTTTTATTCATCATTCTTTGGAAATCATTACATGATTCAACATAAAAAGAAACTCAAGAACACTTGTAAAAATCCTCTTCTCTGCTTTCTCTCTTTTTCTATCTAACCTCTAAGAAGAGATGAAGAGCTTATTTTAGAAGAAAGCATCTATTTTAGACAACATAGATCATGCCGAAGAGAAGAGGCAAATAACTAATCGAGAAAGGAGATAGCTGGAGTTAAGCTACAGAAAATGCGGATCTAAACTGAACCACAGTCATAAAATACTATGGTGGTATTTACAACACCAATGTCCACTTGATTTAGACATCAGTAGTGTCGCATGATTGCTTCTCTTATGTCATTCCTTACGCTTTTCAGCATCTCTGTTGTTTGATCTTTTAGTCATCTTCTTGAATATCTCTTCCTGCAACTGGCGTGATAGGTGAGATTCCACCGCAGCGTCATTTATTCCCTGCAATTCAAAAAAATAACATAAAAGAACATACATACATATTTTATTTAATCAGGACATCTATTAATTTCACACATGATATTTCCCTAAACAATCTGCATGGCAACAGGAATGAATAACATGGCTGCAGGAATAAACTGGCAAAGACAAAACATGTTTTAATAGGTTCAGGCTAACATTTGAAATACATATAGTAAGCTTCTGATACATCATTACTACTATGTAAATCAAAATATGACAAAAGCTCAAGAGTTCTAAGGATAAAAATATGCCAATGTCTCAACTCATCATTCCCCCCAACATTAAGATCTTGTTGATCCTCCAGCAAGAGGAAAATTTCTGATTCTTGCACCAACTCTTAGGTCACCAATGGTTCCTTGATCTGTTCCTCCTAAAGCTAAATTCCAATAAAATCCTTTCATCTTTTCCAACTTGGACCATCTGGCTTCTTCTATAACTGCTTTATAGGGCTTATTTGAAGTCTTACATCTCAATAGTAGCCAAATAAGAATGGGAGGTTACCCAGTTATTGGTTTTCTCTCTACCCAATTGTATATATCTAGGAGCTCTTTGCATAGCTGCCTGTAAATTTGGCAGTGAATGAGGTTCTCCCTGCTTCAATTCTTCTAGCAAGTTATTCCAGTGCTGAGTTAAGCCATCAATTGTAGCTACACTTTCAGTTTGAACTAAATGCTCATATGCTTGGTATATTTCTTCCCTCATCGGCAACACTAGATTCCTAACATCTTGCCTTACCAGTAACTTCTGCCATTCATAATAAAGAACTCTTGGCTCTTTTGCTTCCTTCCTCAATGGAAATGGACAATCAAATTCAAAATCCTTGTGTTCTCTGGCTTGTGCCCCCATGCTGATCTCATTTTGAATCCATGAAATTAAAGCTTTTATATGGATATCACCAATATATAACAAAGGATTCCACTCACTATCTGAAGCTACAACATAGTTATGCAAATAAAGTTCACATAACAAATTTTTCACAGCTACTAGGGAAGTTTGGTAAGCATCATAAAATTCCTTAGGGGTTTCTAAAGAGGGGCTAAGGTCCCTGACAATGTGGTTCAATTTGAAATTTAAATACCGCTCCCTTAAATGCAGAGTATAAACCCTTGGTGGTGCCCTACATTGCATCAATTTGGGGACCATACTAGTGATTGTATCAACTTTAGCCTCTAATTCTTCAATTTTGTTATCCCTCTTTTCAATTTTTCTTTGTTGTTAGTCAATAACCCCCTGCAATCTAGCCCTCTCTATTTCCCATTGTCTATAAAATGTTAATGCAATAGATAAACTACTTAGGGATGATGGAGGTCTAATAGTTGTTGCCTTAGGCCATGGAATCTCTTCAACATGTTCCTCAAGCTACTCTGCCACATATGCAATATTTGAGTCTATCAACATCATCTTCCTTTTGAGTTTCACCATTTGTAGGGCTCCCTTCTTCTGATGTTTCCACTAAAATAACCTTTGTCAGATCACCTGTTGGACGGGCCTTCTTGGTTTTACCCCGAGTCCTTCTCACATAAACCTTTGGAGTGGCTGTAGGAATGGTTTCTACTTGTGGCTTTCCTGCAAGAGTATTTCTTTTAGACCTACGCCTCTTGGCTACAGGAGAAACTCGAATTGCCTGTGGCTGAACCATAGGTTCTTCATCTGCATCAATTATTTCCAATTCCTTCCCTTTTCTTTTAAAAGATGGTGATTCTCTTTGAAAAGAAGTGGAGGGTTGCTCCACATTTGTCTTAACCATCTCTTCCTTTTTAATAGTCACAGCTCCTTCAGTGATGATTAATTCATTCTCTGCAGAAAATATAGGAGAAAAGGGTTCTTCAATATTTTATTTTTCAAATATTGGCTCATTTGCAACAAGAGCATCTTCAACCCTAAACTGCAATATGTCTTCAAATACCCCCCATTCCATCTTTGAAACATCTCTAAGAGAACGTTCTACAAGTAATTTAATCAAACCATGATGGCTCACAAAATGATTTCCATTCTTTTGTGTTTCTTTGGCACTTATGGAAATGAAGTGGTATAGAAAACTAGGAACATTCACTCTCCGGCCATGCTGTAAATGACTAAGCAATTTGAAATGGGGTGAATGTAAATTTGAATACCTCCCTTCACAAGTAATGTATTTCATTACATATAAAGCCACCTAGGGACACTCTACTACTAGGGAAACCCTCCTGGTTCCTTGCTTGTCCACTGTTAGAGGTCCATCTATGGGAAGTGTAAACTCTACTCTGGCGCTTCTAGCGTCTTTTGATTTTGGAAATAATTCTCCTTCCTGCGGCAACATTGTAACTTCAGCTATCCGTTGCTCCGTAGAAATGACCCTTAATCCTTTAACAGTAGCCTCTCCTTCGTTGAATGAATGCATAAACTCTGTGGCAAATTCTTCATTATAATCCCTGATTTTGAGAAAGTAAACAATCCAACCATGTTGCCTGAAATAATTCTCACAAAGAGCATCCTGTAGCAATGCATCATGGACTGTTGATTCATGACAGATTGGATCTCCACCCATTTCTTAATCTATTAATGTAGCAAACTCTACAACTGAGAAACGGAGAACCAAAATATTCTATAGACTGAAAATTGAAACCGTCTTACCTATCTCCAAATTTGGTGGTAGAGTTTATTACTTTCTTATGCCAAAGAATATCTTGTTAAAGAAATGATGGCAAGAAATCAAATCAAGATACCGAAAAGGATGAGTAATTACTAATTTTGGAAACCGAACCATACCCCCCCCCAACTTACTTTGGCACGTGTCCATGCAGGCTGAAAGAATTTAGGGAAGTGTACATAGATTTAGGAAAGGCAATAATCATAATGAAATCATAAATGTGTAATTAAAATAAAATAAAATATGTACATACATGCAGTCGTGCGAAAAGAAAGGCGAAATGAAATGAAATGATAAATAAGAAAATGAGATGGGATGACGTGGATGGAAATTTTATTTATGGAGAATAATATTTCCATAAGACATGGAAATATTTTTGTGAAATGACGCGAGGAAAATTATGAAGTGGCAAGCATGTTCACTGCAGTGGCTGCAGGAACCTTACCTCCATTACTTTGCTCAATTGCTGAAGGAACTTGATCAGTGGCTGCAGGAACTTGATCAGTTGTTGTAGGAACTTGTGTTTGATCCTTTGTAGTAAATTACTGTAGGAACTCCTCTTTGATGGTCGACTTATGATAAAGATGCAATCGGTGACCATTCACCAAAAGCTTAAACCGAACTGGGTCAATTATGGTCAAACGAATAGCTCCATTGTTGAAAACTTCCTCTATCTCATATGGACCTAGCCATCTGGTTTGCAACTTCCCCATAGTATCTTTATATCTGGAGTCATATAATATTGCCCAGTCATCGACTTTGAGCTTTTTCTCTTTGATATATTTATCATGCCACTTTTCTCTCTGATTTTTATATCAGTTCTGTCTGCTAGACAGTCATTTTTCTCCATTCATCCAAAGCATTCAATTACTGAATACGTTC
The DNA here is from genome assembly GCF_030272615.1 of Cryptomeria japonica. NCBI lineage: Eukaryota > Viridiplantae > Streptophyta > Pinopsida > Cupressales > Cupressaceae > Cryptomeria > Cryptomeria japonica. The sequence continues at coordinate 59,164,694 of NC_081409.1, forward strand.
CTTTTGTGCTTCAGAAAGTGTCATATTTAATTGAAAAGTTGTCCTCAGAGTTTTATGCTCAAACTCAATAGGCATCATTGTGTCTTTTCCTTACACCATCTCAAAAGGTGTAAAACCAATTGGTGTCTTCCAAGTTGTTTTGTATGCCCAAACTGCTTCTGAAATCCTATGAGACTAGTTTTTTTTATGAATAGCTACTGTCTTGGTAAGAATAGCCTCAAGCTCCCTATTTGTAACCTCTACCTGTCCATTAGCTTGTGGATGATATGGGGTAGATTTTATGTGCCTTATATTGTATTCATTGACCAAGGCTGCAATCAATGTTGAAGTAAATTGTGGGCCTTGGTCTGATACAATTTCCCTTGGTACTCCATATCTTGTAAATATCTCCTCATAAAGAAACTCGGCCACCTTATTATCTCTTGCATGTGTCATGGCACGAGCCTCCACCCATTTGGTTACATAATCTGTACATATTAAAATGTAGGATTTGTCATTAGAAGGTGGATCAATTGGGCCAACAAAATCTAATCCCCATTTATCAAATGGTCCAACCAATATTTGGGGATACAATGGCATCTCATCAGATTTATTAGGTCTCCCCATGCGTTGGCATCTGTCACATTTTTTGTATACTGTGTTGCATCCTTATATAATGTGGGCCAATAGTATCTTATATTCAGTATTTTGAATGTTGTTCTTTTAGCAGCAAAATGTCCTCCACATGGCTCATCATGACATGCATGCAGGATATCATATGTTTCATCTTCTCTTACATATCTTCTCATGACTTGGTCAGGTCTAGTATAAAACAAACAATCAACAATCCATGAGAAGTTAAAGCTTTTCTCTACTAACAACCTTCTTTCCTTGGGAGAGAAATGAAGTGGCATTTTAGAGCTAAATAGTTGGCAATATCAGCATACCAGGGAGTGTGGGCTTGTATAAGGAATAGATGTTCATTTGGAAAAGCATCATCTATGGCTGTAGAATCTTCCTATAACTGAAGTCTTGAAAGATAATCTGCAACCATATTACACTTCTCTGGTTTACCAATAACTGTGATATCAAATTCCTGCATCAACAATAACCAGCGAGCTAATCTACTGGTAATTGAAGGCTTATTCATGAGATATCTGATTGCAGTATGATCAGTATACAAAAATATAGGATACCCTATGATATAGTGCCTGAATTTGTTGAGTGCATATATAACTGCTAACATTTCTTTTTTAGTGATTGTGTAATTTAACTCAGGCCCCTGCAAGTTCTTGCTAATATAATACATTGCACTTTCCAAGTTATCAATCTTTTGTCCTAAGATTGCTCCTATTACATAATCAGACGCATCTGTATGAATTTAAAAAGGTAGAGACCAATTTGGACCTTTAAGAACTGGTGCTTGAGTCAAAGCGTGCTTAAGCTTCAAGAAAGCTTCATTGCATGAACAAGTCCATTTAAATTCCATGTCCTTAGTAAGTAGAGAATATAAGGGACTTGCAATTTTATTGAAATCTTTGATAAACCTTCTATAGTATCCAGCATGACCAAGGAAACTTCTTACATCTTTTGGCTTCATCGGTGCATTGATATTTTGAATGACTTTAATCTTTGCTGGTGTCTACTCCAACAATAATAATAATAACTCTAATTGAAGTCTCAACCCGAAGTTTGGAAATTCATCTAGTAAAGTTACTATTTTCATGGCTAGTGCTCATTTAGTTATCAACCCAGGGACGTAGTACTTGAAATAGGTTTGCATTATATATGCACTAAGTTCCTTCAATGGCTATTCTGCATTACTGCAGCAACTAACATTATGCGAAAAGGAAAGGCAAGAATGGAAATTATGAAAGGCTACAGGAAAAACTTATAAAAGCAATGCTAGAAAGATTTAATATAGATAACAGAAATTACTTTGTTCTGGCTTGGCTGCAGGAACACTCAGTGGATCTGTTTCCAATGGTTGCGGAAACAGTCAAAGCAATAACTTCTACTGCAACTAAAGAAAAACTAATTTGAATGAGCACACACAGGATCACTCACCAAGTGGGCCCCCTTGGATGAGTGATATCAAGCTTCCAGAAAACTACCTTTAATGGATCAAAACAACATGATTTTTATTCATTGCTTCTGGAAAGTGATTACATGTTTTTGAAAAGAAACTTAAAAATGCTTATTAAAAATCCTCTGCTCTATTCCTTTTTCTTCTGTCTAACCTCTGAGAAAAAGGAAGAGCTTATTAATAAAGAGAATATCAACTACAATAGACAACACAAATCGCACCCAGAAGAAGAGGTGGATGATTGACTGATAAAGAAGATAACTAGAGCTTGGCTACAGGAAACATGGATCTAAACTGAACCATAGTCTTTGCATGTCGTGGCGGTGTTTTGCAAATTCAATGCCTATTAAAGTTAAACTTTGGTAGTAATGTTTGGCTTCTCTGCCTATGCCTTCCCTTGCGCTCGCTCAACTCCTCTTCAGTTTGATCTTCAGTTATCTCTTATGTGATCTTTCCTTCTTTAGGTGCAAAAGGAGAATATCCACTGCGGCATCATTTATTACCTGCACTACAACAAAAACAACATACAAGGACATACATACACATTTTATTTAATTAACACATCTATTAATTCACATATGATATTACCCTAAATAATCCGCATAGCAACGAGGACAAATCACATGGCTGCAGGAATAAATGGCATGGTTGCGGGAATAGACCGACAAAGTTCAAACATGATTTCATAAGTTCAGGTTTAACACATGGAATACATATAGTCAATTTACAATACATCACTACTACCATTAAAACCAAAAGATGTCAAAAATCTAAGAGTTTTGATGATAAAAACATGACAAAGTCTCAACTTATTAGGTGGGTCGGCTTGTATTCCTTTGATAGAGATATGATGACCAAGGATTATTCCTTCATGCATCATTATGAAGTACTTCTTACTGTTTAATGACAAACTATAGTCTTCACACCATTGCAAAACTTTTTTTAGGTTCCCCAATGCTTCTTCAAATTCAAAACCATAAGTTGTAAAGTCATCCATATAAATTTCCATGATGTCTTGAGAAATATCTGAAAATATACTGATCACTGCTCTTTGAAAAAAGGCTGGAGCATTACACAATCCAAAAGGAAGAACAAAATATGCATATGTGCCCCAAGGACAAGTAAATGTTGTCTTTTCTTGGTCCTCTGGGGCTATCTGAATCTAATTGTAACCACTAAATCCATCAAGAAATGAAAAGTATCTCTTCCCAACCAAAGAGTCTAATACCTGATCCATAAATGGCAATGGAAAATGATATTTTATTGTTGCTAAGTTCAAAGCTCTGTAATCAACACATACCCTCCATTTTCCTCCTTTCTTAGGAACTATTACCAAAGGTGATGCCCATTGGCTATCAGAGATAGGATAGATAAACCCAGCCTTTAACAACTTCTGCAATTCCTCTTTAATTGTTTCTTTTAATGCAGGATTGATTCTTCTTTGTGGTTGTCTGAGTGGGCAACATTCTTCTTTTATATAGATACGGTGGGTGCAAACTGTTGGATCTATTCCATGCATGTCCTTGTAATCCCATGCAAAGGCATGTTTGTGACATTTAAGCAAGTCCACGAGTGCTACCTTTTGAGTATCTAAAAGATCACTATTGATATTCAAATATTTATTGAAATCAACTTCTATTTTGATAGTAAGATCAATCTAGGATATATCAGAAAAATGAGAAGTACAGACTTCTTGTGGCAACATAGTATGCAATATATCAGTGGTTGCAGGAAAGTCTAAATCTACAATATTTGGCACCAACTGCTGCAATTGTTGTTCTTGTGTCAACTCATTTGTCAAAATTTTATAAAGAATTGAGTCTTCATCATGTAATTGCATGAATGACCCTTGATTAATCATCATAAGGTGATTAATAGAGTCAAGTCCTTTAGATTCTTCTCCCAAAGTAGGCCAGATGGTTTGTTGTTGATCAAACTGGGGCTGTGCAGGAGAATACAAAGCTAATTTTTTTGTAGAGTTCCCATCTGAAATAGTCATATCCCTTGATCTACATCTAATATATGCATCAGCTGTGGCAAGCCAAGGTCTTCCCAAAATCACCAGATATCCTCCCAGTGTTGCCTTTGGAGACAGAATCATAAAGTCTGCAAGGTATTCCCAGGAATCCAAAATAACAACCACATCTTCAATCATACCATCAGATCGCACTGTTGAGCTATCAGCAAGTTGTAGAACTATGGGTGTAGGCCTTAGACTATTGATTTCAAGCTGTTGCATTAATTCTCTTGTCATCACATTAATGGCTACCCCTAAATCAACTAAAGCATTCCTTATATGGCTGCCATTAATGACTATACTCACAACAGGACTACCAGGATCAGAATATTTAGGAATTGAAACCTTTCCTAACATAATATTTGGTAGTTGACCCATCACATGCACTGTTTGTGGATCCTTCTTCTTCCTGCTAGGTTTTTTTAGACATGCCTCTCTAAGTGCCTTATTTTATATAGGAACATCTTTTATTTCTTTCAACAATGGAATTTTAACACAGACATGTTTTAGTTTATCTATGATATTAAAACCTTGCTCCTGTTCTGTAAGAACTTCCTTTTCTTGCAATCTCTGGGGAAATTGTGGTAATCTCTGCTTCTGAGGTATTGTGGTTGTTGGATTAGAGATTTCTTGTTCTTCTTGTACCTCAATGATAACTGGAGGAGATGGATTAGGCATAGTTGTCCCGAATCGGAGGTGAATATCACTTATAGATAGAGAAGAGGTTGGGTATTGATTAGGGTCAGTTGAATAAGCTTGTTGTTGTTGCTGAGATTTAATATTAGGATTTGGCATTGGCTAAGTGGGCAATTGCATTGGTTTAGGTGGGACAACAGGGGCTGCAAGGGGAGGCATTATTGCAGGTAGTTGTGGCTGTTGAATAGGTTGTTGATAACCAGAAAATTGGGTAGTCCATGGCTGACTCCCCCTCCATTGAGGAGTAGGTTGCCAATTCCCTTGAAACTATCTCCCTTGGCCCTGAGGTGGATACAAATTTACTTGTGGTTGCTGCCACTATGGCATTTGATTAGCAGAGTGTTTCCCTTGACCTTGAGAACCATACCAGTTTGGATAATTACCAAAATTTTGATCATATGGTGATTGCCATTGATTATTTGGTACATAAGAATTTCCACTATAACCAGAAAAAGAAAGTGGATCCGGAGGCATACCTTTTGTCTTTGGAAATTTGGCCTTCTTTAAGCAACATAGAAAACTTGCTCATCCTCACCTTGTATTGGCTTGAAGTTAGGAACCTTAAGATTTGCAACCATTTTACATCTGTAGTCCTTTTTCCATTGTCTATAATGAGGGCAAAATTCTGCAAGAAATGCATCAGCTTCTTCATGCTTCATCTTAGTTGAGAGCGTATCCAACTAAGTAGCCATATTATTTATGATGTCCTCCTTAAAGTCCTTCAACAAATGGCTAAGTTCCATTCTAGAAACTTCAGTACTAGATATTGATGAAGGCACTCCTGACTTGAAATGCATGTTCTTTTTAGAAGCAGATCTGGAATACTTCTTACAAATTTGTCCTATTTCATTCCATGTAGACTGTGTAATGTCACCTCCTCCCATAAGATCCAAAGAATCGATGCCTTCATCACTGATTCCCCTCAAAAATATCAACTTGAGGGAATCTTCATTTAGAGTACTATGCTTGGACTTTTTGACACTAAACAGAAACCTTTCCAGATAATCTTCAAGACTCTCACCTTCTTTCTGTGTCATTCTAAAGATATCATCCCCATGACGATTAGTGCCTCTACAATAATCTTTATACTTTGCAAGAAACAATCGTTTCATCTCATCCCATGTATTGATTGTGCTACTACCCAAGCTCATAAACCATCTTGAAGATGATTCCTTCAAAGTGGCAGGTGTAGACACTCAAAATTGTCATGTCTAATTAAATAAATATTTTATTTATTTAATTATATAAGCCTAATTCTTCTATTAATTAAATAAATTTTTATTTATTTAATTAATTCATTTATCCTCTTCTAGCCTTATTTCTCATTTAAATAAATACATTTATTTATTTAAATTATCCCTTTCTTAAATTAAATAAATATTTTATTTATTTAATTGTCCTACTTCTTCTATTAATTAAATAAATCTTTATTTATTTAATTAATTCATTATCTTTTTCTACACAGGACACGTGTCATTCATCTCTTATTTCCTACACTACCTACCTCTTTAATTATTTTACTATTTCTTTTACCTACCCTCTAATCCTAGCCGACCTCTCTTTTTACACCTCTCAATCTTAACCCTCCATTTCTTATTGTGTCTTCTATTTAAGGAGATGCTTTCTTCATTGTCAAACGCTAATGCCTAATGACATATCCTAATGACATATGACTGATTTTGGAGTACTTGGCTACACTACAATTCCACTTGCAACCACATTCCGTTCTTTGTTGAGCTCTTGTGCATATAAAAATCTGAGAGCAAGTATATCAAGCAAGATCAATGGAGATAGGAAGAATGGAGATCAAAACCCTATTGGACATGTGATGGTATAATCTTTGTGATTTTGAGTTATTTGCATTGTCTTAGGTAATCTTCATATGTTATGGTAGATCTTTGTTGTTGTTAGGCTAGGGTTTAGTGGTTGAATTCATTTAGCCTTTCAATTTTGTTATCATTGTTATCCATTTTCACCATAAACATTTTGGCACGCCCGGTGGGACATGGATTTTTCTTAGATCTATGTTTTTTTCAGATTTTTCTAACCCTATATTGCTGTTTTGTAAAACAATTTGGAGAATAATCTTGTGCAGCTAGGGTTTTGGACACAAAATCAAGATCTTGGAGAGATTCGATCATATCTCATAAACGGCTTGGAAATTTTGCACCAAATTTTTTTTGCAGGTTTAAGAAAGTATCAGGAGCTCTCAATCCAAAATTCAGAATTTTTGGAGCAAATTTTCAATTTTTAGGAATTTTTTATGATTTTTCATAAAAAATTTATTTTGAGAGCAAATGAGAGAATTTTTCGGATTTTCTTACATTTTTGGAAATCTCTCATAATTATACACAGGATCTATTCTTTGTGAATTTAATTTTGATGCAAAATATTTCCCTAAAAATTAGATCTTTAAAAATTAGGGTTTTTATTTATTTTGATCAGATCTCACAAACGGCTTCTAATTTTTCCATAAAATTTGTTTTGCAAGTTGGGAACAGTATCAGAAAGTTTCAGTAAAAATTTTAGATTTTTTGGATCGATTTTGCATTTTATATGAATTTTTTATGATTTTTCATAAAAAATTAATTTTGAGAGCAAATTAGCGAATTTTTTGGATTTTCTTACATTTTTGGAAATCTCTCAGAATTATACACAGGATCTGTTCTTTGTGATTTTAAATTTGATGCAAAATCATTCTTCAAAAATCAGATCTTTGAAAATTAGGGTTTTACATTATTTTACTCATATCTCACAAACTGCTTGGATTTGTTGCAGGAAATTTTTTGTGCAGGTTTGGAAGACCATAAAGACTCTCCAGTAAAAATTTTAGATTTTTTGGATCGATTTTGCATTTTATATGAATTTTTTATGATTTTTCATAAAAAATTAATTTTTGGAGCAAATAAACAAATTTTTTGGATTTTCTTACATTTCTGGAAATATCTTGAAATTTTACAGGTGGTCTTTTTTTTTTTATGATGAATCAGGTCTTTGAATTGGTCAACAAAATGCATTATTGAAGGCCCCTATTTCATAAAGTCTTTTGGATCTAAAATTTACCTAACTTGTGTACTTGCAGGAAGGGGTGATCATTTGAAACAATCCAAACTACTAATAAATCTTTGTTGCAGGTCCTTGGCAAGGTTTTTTGGATTTTTATTGTGTGCCTTGTTTTCATAGACTAGCAAACACTTCAATTGGTGCACTAAAATTGAATCATTGTCTTTTGTGTCTTGAGCAATAGGCACTTTTTGTTTAATCTTTAGAGGGCCTGTCTTCCCGTGTGGTCATTAGGACTACTAGTGAGAAGAGAACGACCCAAGTGGTAGCGAGGAAAACCCACCTCATCCAAACCACTATAATCAAATGTATTCATGGTGAAAACTATGAATAACGTGTGCTGATTAGTTAATACCGACACTATGTCTCCCCATAAACCCGTTTGATCAAATTTATTTGATCATTTGTAGGGCGTAACCCCTACCGGCTGGGAGCCTTCTGTATTTATAGAGCTGAAAGTGCCGCATGTATGGCCACACGAGTGGATGCCCTTACTAGCACCTTTTTGTTTTAGAAGCCCAAATCCTTCTAGTTGTTGGGGCAGGAGGTCGGACCTCTGGTAGCGGCCCACACACATACGGTTCTTAGTAGAGATACAAAGTTCGCCATGGGGAGTTTTCATGGGGACTGATGCTTGGCTGACCTGAGAAGTGAGTGCCGAGGGTGGAGCTAGTGAGGTCAAGCATCTAAGTATCCGCTCTGAATAGCGTAGCCTTGGGGGTAAAACCCCATGTGGGATCAACAACTATTGTCTTGGCCAGCCATAAGAATTGTGCTTGACTTATGTTAAACATTCAAACAATCAAGACCAAACAGCAAAACATTGTGTCTTTTGTGTCTTCAAGTGTATGCAAAACAATTTTACATCAAACAACACACTTTTCTTGGAGTCATTTTGGAGTCTAAACACTTGCAAACACTGAGTCCTCATCAACATTGTGTCCTCTTGTCACGAAAAATAGTCAAACATTCAGATTTGGTCACAACCAAAAACTTCACAAATTGGAAAAATTTCACAGTCCAGCAAACAAAAGAAATCAGTTTCGGCATACTTGAGCTTCCTAGGTTGTCTCTTCAGATTTCATCTAGCATTCAGCCTGTTCTAAGGTCTCACATAGTCCATCATTGCTTCACATCTCATTTTACATTCATACTTGTCTAAAATTGAGTCAAAAGGTCACTTGCTTGTCCTTATCATACTTTGTCAACACACTACATACAACTACACTTTGCTAAGTGGTCCCTCATTAAGGTTTCTTACCTTTGGGTCTCATTTGGTCTTACTTAGAGTCAAGGTCAGCTTACCTCATCAAGAGAAATGATCGTCTCTTTGGAAGTCACACCTACTCTACTACTTACATACTTGGTCTTACACTTTGGACATTGCAAGTACACCTCAAGATTTATTTACACTCCATACAACTCTTGGTCTTCCATACTCTTTTCATATTTTTCATCTAGTCTCTCACATATTGGTCAAACACCTAGTTCATGGTTGAAACCCGCCTTCAAAAATCTAGGAGAATAGCTAAAGAAGCTCAAGAATCCGTAAACATGAGTTCTTATGAGTATGACAATGATCTATTCTACAATCCTGAGCACACTACATTACCAGACATGAATGTTTATAGAAACAATCCAAATGTGGAAAGCGCAAACACTATAAACAACAATGCTACACACAATGACATAGTGGACAACTCTTCAATACTATCAGCAGACATACAAGAATCTATAATGGATCCTCATTTCAATAGATTGGTTGAAGAGATAATGAGGAGAGATCGTCAATACTTTTTAAACATGATGGCACAAAGTGGAGCTAAAATACCGCATGATTTTGACTTATCTCAACTTATGGAAAGTCGACCTTCACAACAAGCTCAACCCAACATGGATCAAAGGAGACCAAATAGTGGAGGAAATAGAGGACCGAATATGATGCCTGAGTCACCATCAGTTTTGCTTCAAAAACCAGCAATCCCACATACACAAGCTCAAACATATGATACTTACATTCAAAGACCATCATGGAGGCCTTATGCTCAAACACATGCTCAAGGTATGGATCAATCAAGACAAGTGGATACTCAAGGACATCCTCAAAATTTTGACACAAGGAGACCTCATGTCAAAATTGGGGGCAACACAATGGAAAATGAAAGGCCTATTGAATATGGTTTATATACACAAAACAGATATGGGGTCCCTCAACAAGAAGTTATGCCAAGTGCTCCATATATGCCACATCAATATAGACCTCCATATGGACATGTCTACGATCAGTATCATCCATACATGCAACAAGTTCCTCCTCAAATGGGTGTTACAAACATGGGGTATGCTACAAGAAATCAATCTCCTCCCAAAAATAATTTGGAGCAACAAATTAGAGATCTACAAAAGAAAGTGGAGGACATGAGTACATCCAAACCTACATACACTATGAGAGATATATGCCCTTATCCCTTCGACAAGAGCATTCCAATGCCTCCATTTCCTCCACACTTTGTAACACCAAAGTTCGACAAATATAGAGGGAGAGGAGACCCCAAGGCACACATAAGACAATTCTTCACAGCTTGCATTGAGGTAGTGGCAGAAGAAACATACTTGATGAGGTTGTTCCCACAGAGCTTAGGTGACCAAGCTATGGAATGGTTTTCTCAATTACCTCCCGGTATTAAGTCATGGGGCGACTTAGCAGAGGCATTCATTCAGTATTTCTCTTACAACATTGAAATAGATGTCTCAGTTACTACCTTATGCAATACGAAACAAAAGGAAGGAGAATCTTTCACAACATTCTTACAGAGATGGAGAAACCTAGCTAGCAGATGCTCTTGCGAAATTCCGCAAAAACAAATGGTGGAGATGTTCACACAAAATGTTAACAAGGCTATTGGCTATGATCTCAGAAAAGCTTGTTTGTCTACATTCAAGGATGTCATTGAAAAGGGCCTAGCAACAGAAAAGGTCTTAATTGAACAAGGAGTTATCAAACTATTCAAAGAAAACAAAGAGGACTTCAAACGAAAGGACAAACCAAAATTTTGGAACAAGAACAAGAACACAGTTAATGATGGTGTTGTTGATGCCAACATAGTGAGACCAAAGTTCGTCTTTTCTGGATCAAATTCTACCAACAATCAAGTGAACAACCAAACAACTTCAAAACCACGAAGGAAGTACACTCCATTGGGAGAACCACTTGAATCAGTATTCAAAAAGCTTGTAGCAAACAAAGTGATCACAGTCCCAGATTTTCCTCCATATGAACCAAAGGTAAAACTGAATTGGTGGAATGGTGATGAGTTTTGTGAGTTTCATAAGAGCAAGGGTCACAAGACAAGTAATTGCCATCGATTGAAAAACATTGTGCAAGATCTCATTGACAGAGGAGATATAGAGATTGAGGGACATTCATCTAACCAAGAGCATGAGGTGTTTAAGGAACCATTCCCAAAACATGACAAAGGAAAAGGCAAAGTCACAGATGATCAAGCCAATTACACCAGAGCACCTTACAATTATGATTCTACCATCAATCACATCTCAATGGACAATCATATCTCTACCATTACTATCAAAAATAAAAATCCTGAGAATCCTCCTCAGCGACCTAAAATTGTCCTAAAAGGTGTGGGATCTTCATCCGAAGCTACCTCCAAATGTCATGTTACAACCCGTCGAGGTAAGATTACATTGCCAGGTGCCTCCACTAAGAATACCAATCTTTTATCAACCAAGCCTGAGTACGACCTTGTAGAACAACTAGGGAAGACACCTGCACTCATCTCTATTCTTGAGCTCTTACGTATATCCCCTGCACATAAAGCTATCCTTGACAAAATCTTGAGAGACACTGTCGTCCCTACTGATCTAAATGTGGACCAGTTTCAAGCCATGGTGGGATACCTATCTATTCCACACTCCCTCACATTCACAGAAGCCGATGATGCCTCCATAAGTCAGCCTCATAATGCACCTTTACACGTTGAAGCCTTCATACATAAACACCAAATAAAGCGAGTCCTGATAGATGGAGGAGCGGGTCTTAACATTTGTACCTTGAGCACCATCAGACAATTGGGATATTCTGACAAGGCTGTGAATTCTACAAACCAAATCACTATTAAGGCTTATGATGATGAAGAGCGCTCGTCCAAGGGCACGGTCACCTTACCATTAAGAATAGGGCCAGTCACAAAGGATGTGGTTTGTCAAGTCCTAGACCTGGATCTCACGTATAACATATTGCTAGGACGTCCGTGGATTCATGAAATGAGAGCAATACCATCTACATATCATCGATGTATCAAGTTTCCACACAATGGAGTTGAAGTGACCGTCAAAGCGGATCCAAATCCATTCATCTATTGCAACAATCTACAACCTAGATCAAAAATAACAATTCCAGCTAATCGAGAAGTTGTTCCATCTTCAGCATATGTGGATCTAGAATCATTGAAAGCTTCTACATCAAAACAAACAGAGCTCAAAGAAAAATTCAAGGTTAAAGACCTAGGATGTGGTGAGTATATATTTCATGTTGACCAACTCCCATTATCTCCTAAGGTATTTAGTCAACAGGAGCAACCTACAAACAATTTGCAATGCCAAGGAATTGGGTGTGAACCACCTAGTGTTGTGGCTACTAAGCTTGAATGCAAATATCCTCTAGTGGTGCAAGCAACTCTTGATATCAATAGTCCTAAGAGTGGTTCCAACAAAGAATCTATTGAGCGTATTGCTAGCCCTCTTGAGAGCTCACATAGCCTTACTATTTCATCCACTCATTCCATTTCCACTCCACTCCCAGACTTGGATGAACAAGAATTACAAAAGCCCTTACTCATTGGGGATCAAAAATCAAGCCTTGAAAAGAAAAATTTAAAAGTCAAAAATAAAGAAAAGAGCTTTAGTCCAAATCAAAATCAAAAGCTATTGGACTCTGCAAAAATCAAAGTCAAGGATAAAAATCTTATGAAGCAAAAAGAACAAGAGTTGATCTCCCCTAATATCAAAATAACTGGGGGCAAAAGTTCTACAATTTTAAGTCAAAAAGCATACTTGTTGATCTTAAGTCTCCATCATGCTATCCTACTTTCACTTCTTTTCACAGTCATAAGCCTTCATAACTCATCCACTTGTTCCACACATCCTTTTCCTTCTGGCGATACATCATGGACCTTTAATGGAGCTTCCTTGAAGGACTTTGTTATCAGAGATGCCCAAACTTCTTCAGGTGACGCGCATATGGGCCTGTGTAGTCCACACACTAGTAATTCTATCTCAGTTCCTTTATCAAGGAAGACAGTCACTCAAGCTACACATCATTCAGTCAAGGAACAATGCAGTTACAATCACAAAGTCAAGCCTCGCACATTTGAGGTAGGTGACTTAGTACTTAGAGAGAACCCCAAGAATCAGCAAGACAGAGATAAGAAGGGCAAGTTCGAACCAAACTGGCTTGGTCCTTACATCATCACAGCAGTATATGGATCTGGGGCATATCAGCTCTCAACTACAGAAGGCGAATCTTTGGAGGATCCTATCAACAGCATGCACCTTCGCAGGTTCTACACATGAGCTCTTCGGAACATCCTAATTCAAAAATACAAAAAAAAATCAAAAATACAAAAAAAATACAAAAAAAATTATAAAACAAAAAAATCGTTACTTGGTGAAAACCTAGCAAACAGGCGCCTTGTGACAACAAAAAAATTGAAAAAAATAAAAAAAACTAAAGAGAAATAATTTCGTCCAACGGTGAAAACCACTTTGGTGGCGCCCTGGGCAAGTACCATGGTGAAAACTGGGTCACCAGCGCCATGCGTAGAGACATTGCTCCTCCCTCCTTCAGGATTCACTTTCATCCTTTCACTTTGCACACACTCACAACCTATTCACTCACAATAAACTTACCCATTCCCATCATGGCTTGTTATTGATCTACCTAAGATTGGTTAGCCATCCATAACCCTCCCTTTTCACTCCCTTTCCATCCATAATAAATCAGCTCCTATCTGTGACTAAGGCAATTCCTACGTCTAGTGATGGGTGTGGAACTAAGAACATCACATGTTTCGAGGAGTACAGTTTTGCCAGCTTCCTTCAGTCTATCCGAGCACAATCTGCAATAAAGCAACATTGGCATCACAAATCCGCAATAAAGTTCCACCTTCTCCGCAATAAAGTATCAGTTTCATGGATTCAGTCAGTTTCAGATGAGACACAGCAGCAACAATGAGCTTCAACAAAATCAAATCTTTCAACAGACTCAGACAACATATGGTTCAGTGCTATCTATCCTTTTTGTGAAAGTGAACATTGTGACCACAATCAAAATTCGACTTATACAAGTGACAAGAGACACTAAACTTGAGGACTACAGTGGATGTTGGTGTCGAGTCTTGGTTTTCTTTTGATTTTATCTTTTTGGTGACATGTCTTTTAGCTTTTCCAGGATGTCTTTGACTAGAGATTCTATCTCCAGGATGTCTTTGACTAGAAAGGCGAGGATGGGGTATCGTCGCCTATTTGCATTTGCTGTCTGTGGATTGTCTCTTAGTAATGCTATGACTTGTCCAAGGATATGAGGACACTGTGAGTCTAGTATGAACTGGGGCATTCCTTGTTTGTGACTGTCTTATCTCCATGCAAATAGGTACAATGACTTTCTGGGTCGAACATATGCCTCGATTGTCATAACCTATTCTGCCATAATAAAGCTCAATGATGATAACGCACAAGAAGCTCTTTCACGTTCATATCTTCTGTCTTCCATCCCCCTTTCTTGATTGACTTCCATCATCCTTCTCGAGTCCGTGTAGCCCGCTATCACATGACTGAGTATAATGACACACCAAAAACATTTGCATTTCATATAGCTACACCTACATCACCACATATAAGCATTTCATACATACATATAGATATCACAACTGCATCACATCCTGCACACAACACCTGTTAGCACAATTTATATTTGCATTATCATATTCATTTGCATTACATACATTCACATTTGCATCATGCATCACATATACAACATAAAAGAACAAAAATATATTGCATTGCATCATATAAGCATCCATATCATAAAACATGTATCACATAAGAACATTTCATCACATAGGTATGCATGCATATAGCTGCCGCAAAAATGGATCATCTCTCATATATAATCAAAAGTGTCATGATACAATGATGTTAAAAGAATCATATGGCTACAAAATCACCCGCAGGTGTCTATAATACAAAAATGGTACAATATTGATACATAGGGAGCCCTCTAAGGCTATGATGAACTCCCTCCCTCGGAGCCGCCTGGCCTCGACGGAGTTTGAGCCCTAGAAGGACCCACCCCAAGATCAACTCTCCTGGCCCCTGTGTCCCCTGCAGCCACCCCTCGTGTCGTCCTATCCAGACAGAGGAACCCACTGATAACTCCTGTCAACACTATTGGTAGTGCTAATCCTATCCATGTCATGGTATCCCATGCCACATGTCCCACCCTCATCCCTAGTCCTAGATCCTAGAACACTCGTCTCAGTGCATCCCTATCTCCGTCTCGATCATAGGGTACTAACTCCCCATCGATCAGTATCCATAGAATCCTATATACATCCTCCAAGGTGACTGTCATCTCACCCATCGGCAAATGCAAACTACAAGTCTCTGAGTGCCATCTCTCAGCCAGTGTAGTCAACAATCCCATGTTCACCCGAAACTCAGGCACATACAGAATGTATCTCAATCCCATAACCTCAATCGCAGCTCAGTCCTCGGCTGTCAACTCAGGTCGCAACCTCTGAGTCGATGGGAATCTCTCCCATGACTCCAGCATCGGCAAGTACTCCTGCAGTCAAGCAACTCAATCATGTCAGTCATAGTGACACTCACTGTTCATCACAAAGTGTTGCTATCTATCCTAGTAGTACTCCCTGTTCATCACAAAGTACTACGTGTGTGACACTCACTGTTCATCACAAAGTGTTACTCACATTTGCACTCCCTGTTCATCACAAAGTGCTACTCATATTTTAGTACTCCCTGTTCATCACAAAGTGCCTTGATCTATCTTAGTCTTCCCTAGAGGACCTTCTTGAGTGTATCCTCTCAGCAGCTTATCCAATCGACAGCGTATGTTCATCACAGAACTGCCGATTTGACCTGGAAGACACAAATTCGCATTTTTGGACACAAACACATTTTCTTGACATAAATGCGCATTTATTACATTACCTAGTATGAGTTAATGACAATAATAAATGCGTCAAAGTACGAGGAGGTTTTGTGGTACTTACCGGCTCTCCTACATCTACTGGTCGCTGGAATCGGCGAACACGGTCAAATCTATGAACCAAAGCCATCGCTGCTGACTGCTGCTGCTCTTTTCTCGCTCTGCACTGTGATCTCGTAAGGGTGTGGATGACAATGAGGATGTCTTTTGCCCGTGGTCTATCTTATAGCCTAGCCTAGCCCTTGTCTTCATTTCCCGAGTCAGTCTTTCTCATCCCGTGACTTTGTCACTTTATCTGATCAGTCCATTCTATCCCGTCTTTCTTATCGAGAGATTGTCTGCAATCTTTTCAGACATTTTCATCCAATCTCTCGAGGGGGCATATAATTCCCATATTGGGGCAACTCTGTATCAGTTCATCTTATCTTCTTTGAAACAACGCGACAAGCCGCATTGTCTCAAAGAGGGGCAAAATGTAGACACTCAAAATTGTCATGTCTAATTAAATAAATATTTTATTTATTTAATTATATAAGCCTAATTCTTCTATTAATTAAATAAATTTTTATTTATTTAATTAATTCATTTATCCTCTTCTAGCCTTATTTCTCATTTAAATAAATACATTTATTTATTTAAATTATCCCTTTCTTAAATTAAATAAATATTTTATTTATTTAATTGTCCTACTTCTTCTATTAATTAAATAAATCTTTATTTATTTAATTAATTCATTATCTTTTTCTACACATGACACATGTCATTCATCTCTTATTTCCTACACTACCTACCTCTTTCATTATTTTACTATTTCTTTTACCTACCCTCTAATCCTAGCCGACCTCTCTTTTTACACCTCTCAATCTTAACCCTCCATTTCTTATTGTGTCTTCTATTTAAGGAGATGCTTTCTTCATTGTCAAACGCTAATGCCTAATGACATATCCTAATGACATATGACTGATTTTGGAGTACTTGGCTACACTACAATTCCACTTGCAACCACATTCCGTTCTTTGTTGAGCTCTTGTGCATATAAAAATCTGAGAGCAAGTATATCAAGCAAGATCAATGGAGATAGGAAGAATGGAGATCAAAACCCTATTGGACATGTGATGGTATAATCTTTGTGATTTTGAGTTATTTGCATTGTCTTAGGTAATCTTCATATGTTATGGTGGATCTTTGTTCATTGTTAGGCTAGGGTTTGGTGGTTGGATTCATTTAGCCTTTCAATATTGTTATTATTGTTATCCATTTTCACCATAAACAGCAGGAAATATTTTGAGTCTATGGGCATCTATAGTATAATCAAAACTCCTATAGAGAACATCAAACTCAAATAGAAATGTGTCTAGATCCTCTGTCACTAATCCATCGAATTTAGGGAGGGAAGAAGCTGGAATGTTCTTGAGATTAGAATTATCATGCTGATTAGATATGGGGAACTCAAACGTTGGGTCCAAAGGTGGTGGTGGATTATTTTCACCAGGAGGTGGTTTTCCTTGCATTGGACTTGTGGGGGGAGTTACTATATGAAATTCTTCTTCTTGGGGTCCAAAGAGGAACTGAAGACTTCCTTCTGGAAATTCATATTCAAGGTGGTTCAAATTCTATGGGGTTTGATAAAGTTTAGCAAAAGGATTTATATCTGGAGAATTAATTTTTGCATGATTAGGATGACTGAGCAGAAATCTACCTAGAACGTCTCTTCTTCGCCTATGCATACAGATTCATAAAAAAAAATTGAACAATCAGGTATGCTAGAAAAACAATTAACTACAAACTAAAAAGACAATAACCATAACAAGTTCTTAATTCGACACCATCCCCAGCAACGGCACCAAAAATGTTCAACCCAACAATAAGAATAATAACTCTAGTTAAAGTCTCAACTCAAAGTTTGGACATTCACTTGGTAAAGTCACTATTTCTATAGGTAGTGTTCATTTGATTGACAACCCAAGGACGTAATACTTGAAATGAATCTGCACTATATATTCACTAAGTTCCTGCAACAACTACTCTATATTACTGTAGCAACTAACATTATGCAGAAAAGATAAATAAGAATTGAAACTATTGAAAGGCTATAGGAAAACCTTTGCATTAACATAAATGCATTCAAACAATACTGGCTAAGTTCAATGCTAATAAACAGAAATTACTTTGTTTTGGTTTGGCTGCAGGAACAGTCAGTGGATCTGTTTCCAGTGGCTACATGAATAGTCAATGCAAGAACATCTACTGTAGCTAAGGAAGAAAACTAATCTTAACAAATGCACAGGAACACTCACCAAGTGGGCCCCCTTGGGTGAGTGATTCCAGGCTTCCCTAAAACAACTCTAAGTGCTCAGAATAACATATTTTTATTCATCGTTCTTTGGAAGTCATTACATGATTCAACATAAAAAGAAACTCAAAAACACTTGTAAAAATCCTTTGCTCTGCTTTCTGTCTTTTTCTATCTAGCCTCTGAGAAGAGATGAAGAGATTATTTTAAAAGAAAACATCTATTTTAGACAACACAGATCACGTCGAAGAGAAGAGACGGATAACTAATCGAGAAAGGAGATAGCTGGAGTTAAGCTATAGAAAATGCGGATTTAAATCAAACCACAGTCATAACATACTGTGGCGGTATTTAAAACACCAATGTCCACTTGAGTTAGACATCAGTAGTGTCATGTGATTTCTTCTCCTATGTCGTTCCTTATGCTTTTCAGCATCTCTGTTGTTCGATCTTTCAGTCATCTTCTTCAATATCTCTTCCTGCAACTGGCGTGATAGGCAAGCTTCCACCGCAATGTCATTTATTCCTTACACTTCAAAAGAAATAACATACATACATATTTTATTTAATCAGGACATCTATTAATTTTACACATGATATTGCCCTAAACAATCTGCATGGCAACAGGAATGAATAACATGGTTGCAGGAATAAACTAGCAAAGACAAAACATGTTTTAATAGGTTCAGGCTAACATCTGAAATACATATAGTAGGCTTTCGATACATCATTACTATTATGTAAATCAAAATATGACAAAATCTCAAGAATTCTAAGGACAAAAATATGCCAATGTCTAAACTCATCACTCATGATTGAGCTTATCACATCACATATACTCAAAAAATAGTCACAAAACATTTACACAAAAAATAGTCACAAAGCATTGTCACATATTATTCAAAAATGTGCCTCTAAATATGGTCAAATCAGCTCTTGGCTATTTGATTATACAAAAAATGTCTTACTAATCATCTCACGGACTTTTATACAAAATTTGGCATTACAATATGTGTGATTCAGCTCATCGTCATTTTAATATACAAAATTTGGCATGTACATATGTACAAATCAGCTCATTGCCACTTAAATATACAAAATTATGCCCCTAAACATGTAAAAATCAGCTCATGTGCATTTATATATACAAAAAATGAATATAGAACAATTCATCGACGATTTGTACAAAATTCTCAAAATCATTCTACTCTGAACCATAGAATCAATCAAGTGAGCCTTCAGGATTGGCTCTAACCCGTATTGTGTCAAGTATTGCCTCGTAGTCAAATTCATGAACTTTCCATAAAATCTTGTTATGAGGTCTACCACGATACTTCATCAAATGAATATTTGTTACAACAACAAGGTTAGGGAAATTAAGAATATGTCTATGTGTTTCAAAGTCCTCAAACAACCAAACATCAGAATTCTTGATAGGGTATCTCCTAAGCCATGTTCCTGTCACGACAACAGACCCTATTGGGTACTCAATACCCTCTCCGTCAATGATTGTGGTTGTCAATTTTCTTTTTGGCTCAACGCAACGACATAAATAGTAATTTGTTCCTTCTTCATTGTTCTCTTCTGCAACAACTACATACACATGATCTGCATTTTATAAAGTGTTAATTAATACCAAAAATAAAGTATGATGTACAACAAAACGAACCAAAAGGAATACTCACAAAAAAATTAACTCAAAAAATCACCTAAAACCACTAGGTCAGATACATGGTCAAAATCCACTGATGTCTCCATCTGGCTCAATTGTAGTGCTTTGGGAATTGTATATGTATCAATGGGAACCAACGGTCTACAA
The DNA here is from genome assembly GCF_030272615.1 of Cryptomeria japonica. NCBI lineage: Eukaryota > Viridiplantae > Streptophyta > Pinopsida > Cupressales > Cupressaceae > Cryptomeria > Cryptomeria japonica. Next base: position 59,184,895 of record NC_081409.1, read on the forward strand.
GACCATTTGTCAACCCACTCTTGTGATTCACATTCTTCCCACAAACAATACATGCATGAAGAGAAAAAACATACCATCTGTCTCGTATAAATTACCAGTGAACTTGAATTTGAACTCATAAATGAGTGCATGTCACTCGATCCTACAACTGTAGAACAATCTAGAAAATTTTCAATGTTAGATTCAATGATCAACCAAAAATATCTATGAACCATTGATGTACCTGGATTACCTGGACCCATCATAGACTTACACCATCGCACAATTGTTTCTGCATCTATCAACTCAACCCCACCTTCGTACTTCAATTCTTCTCTAGCTAGGGATCTTTTTACACATGCTCTTGCACCATCGTGCTCTCCCTTACCATGTCCAGCCTCAGTGAAATTCCAAAAATGTTGTACACCGCTTGTCATATGCATCCTTGTCAACCAATAAAACATCCTTGCATTCTTGAATTGTGTGGTGCAATTATCTGACCATATTAAGTGTTGGTTGTATCTTATGTTCCTTTCCCTTAAACTATCAAAGAAAAATTTAAAGCATCCTTGTACAAACTCTGATGAATGAGTACGATCATCACTTATGTAGAAGTGATACTCTCTTACAACCTTTTTATCATCCTATGTGCTATCATCTGCATTCATGAATGCTATGTGTACAAAAATAGAAACTTGTGTAGAATGATAATACATAGATTGCACTTCATTTTGAGGTTGTAGTGTATAATTTTCAGTGAAATCAATGATAGAGACAATGGTTCCAAGAGTAAATGTGTCCTTACATAACTTGAATTGTTCATCTAACCATCAAGCTCTATGTGTATGCATTATGTACACATAAACTAGTTTCTCTTGAAACTTTTTCATAAATTCAGCTACACATATATCATTTTTCACTAGCTCACATCTCTTAAAATATTCTCCATTTTTAACTCCATATGTGACTATCTTGTATTTTCTGAAAGAAACTAGTTCGTACCAATTTCATGTGTGGTCTCCAAATGTACGTATCTTGGTAAACATTGCAAACCACCACATATAACACAAGAACCTTCCAAACAAGACATCTTATAATAAATGCAGCCATCATGTCTATTACATAGCACACTTGAAATAAATTATCTTACCAACTTAGGAGGTGCTTGTATATTGCATTCCTGCAAAACTTCATTAGTGTGCAAAGTAGAACAAATATGGAGAAAATATCATAGTACATGGAAAATTCAATATGCATCCTACAACAACACGTGGTACATACATGATTAATCTAAATATAAAAAGGTATTGTCATTTCAAAAAATCTTTGAGAAATTCTATTTGAGGAAACTTTTGAAGGAATCTTTCATAAAATTCAGTTTGAGTCATATCCAGATAGTGTTTGGCATGTGGCTCACGATTTGTAGACCCAATTCGCCTTCTAACAACATCTCTTTGGTTGGCTAAAACTCTTGTGTTGTCATGCCAAATGTTTTCAATTAATGTTCTTAGTGCATCAACAACAACCTTGTCTTTGTGTGGTAGTCTACCTGAGAATGCCCAAAGAGAATTATTGTTAGGTTACTCTATTTTTTCTCGCCTCTTTAATGTTTTACTTAATATTGTTCTACAAACATTTAATGACTTACTTGTTTTTCTTATCAAACGATCTTTTTTTATTTTCTTGCTCATTATGGTTGATGTAATGACACGTCGATTAGAATTAGAATCTTTAGTACATGATTTTGAACCAATAGCTTGATATGCATCAAATAGATTTCTCACAATAGTTCTTTCACTGTTACTTTTAGATTATCTTAGGCCTAGAATTTTCATTGTCTCTCTAAAATTCAAATTTTTAATCATTTGAACAATTAATTGACATCTTACGGTTTGATTTAAGTTTTCAAAATAGTTTTGCCATATTCTTTTAACCATTCTCCTACAAGTTCATTCATTCATTTTATTGGGCATTGGCTTCAATATATTCTCATCAATGTCAATTAGATACTTTGGTTTCCTATGAATGATTCTAGGAGGTGTTAACATCGGTGCATTATGTACATTCAATTCATCAAATAGAGAAGGTGTATGTTCATCATTTGATTGATTATTCAATGTGGTAACTTCGTCAATTGCATTAGGTTCATACGGTAAATCAAATGGATCTTCTTCAATTGCATTAGGTGCATTAAGTTCATTTCGTAAATCAAATTGAGATGTTGAGGATGACATACCTTCTTCTCCAATTTTTCTTATGTCACATAATTTCTTCATATGTTGCCTTTGTCTTTCCTTTTCAGCCTCTCATTGTTCTATCATTCCTCGCTTGTTCTTTCCCATGGTTGATATCGATTGTCCTAAATAGAATCATATTACATATATATGTAAACAAAAGTTCATAAACAAACAAATAACCATAAATATGCATCTTATCATTATTATTTTGAATCAAACTATTAAAAACTTACAATAATATTGACAAAACTAATAAGAACAACAATTCAATCATTTTAAATCATGCAAAAACAAAAAACTCACTTACTTTTATGTATAAAACTGTGATAGAAGCACAGACACAATTGCAGTGGGGCCTTTAACCACCTCAAAAACTTCTTTTGAGGTTGTTGAGGCTCTTGGGCAATTAAAATTATGTCTATGTACCGCGTATGCACTATATTAATAACAGTGTGCACATTGTTAGTCCATAAAATGTTGGCAAGCCCAACATTATTTTTTTTTCAATTTGTACTAATAAGTAGTGTGTATGCACTCCTAAGCCTAAAAAATGTTATGGCAGGGTAGCGAGCTAATAGGCTCAGTACCCCGTACGCTCTTACAAGTAATAAGTACCATGTACGTGCTCCTACGCCTTAAAAAATTTATGGCATGGCAGTGACTAATAGGTTCAGTACCTCGTACGTGCTATTTGTAGTAGAAAAAATGTGAATGAAAAGGGAGAGAGAGAGAGAGGGGGGGGGGAGAGGAGGGGGGAGAGAGGAGGGGGGGTGGAAAGGAGGGAGGGAGAGAGGGAGAGAAGAAGGAGGGGGGAGGGAGAGGAAGTGAGAGAGACAGGGAAGGAGGGAGAGGGGAGGGGAGAGGGAGGGAGGGATAGAAGAAGGGGTATGGAGGAAGGGAGAGGGCGAGAGAGAGAGAGGGGGGGGAGAGTAGGGGGAGGGAGAGAGAAGGAGGGGGAGGGAGAGGGAGAGAGGAGGGGGGTGGAAGGGAGGGAGGGAGAGAGGGAGAGAAGAAGGAGGTGGGAGAGAGAGAGAGAGAGAGAGAGAGAGAGAGAGAGAGAGAGAGAGAGAGAGAGAGAGAAGGAGGGAGAGGAAGAGATGGAGAGAGAGAGAGAGGGAGGCGGAGGGGGAGGGAGGGAGAGAAGAAGGGATATGGAGGAAGGGAGAAGGGGAGAGAGGGAGAGAGAGAGGGGGAGGGAGGGAGAGAGAGAGAGAGAGTGTGTGTGAGAGAGAGAGAGAGGGAAGAAGGAGGGCAGAGGGAGAGGAAGAGAGGAAGAGAGAGAGAGAGAGAGAGAGAGAGAGAGGGGGAGGGAAGGAGGGAGAGGGATAGAGAGAGAGGAGGGGTGGAGGGAGGGAAGGAGGGAGAGGGGGAGAGAGGGAGAGAGAGAGGGGGGGGAAGGGAAGGACGGAGAGGTAGAGAGGGGGAGAGAGGGAGAGAGAGAGGGGGGAGGGAGGGAAGGAGGGGGAGAGAGAGAGAGAGAGAGAGAGAGAGAGAGAGAGAGAGAGAGAGAGAGAGAGAGAGAAGGGAGGGAGAGAAGAAGGGGTATGGAGGAAGGGAGAAGGGGAGAGAGGGAGAGAGAGAGAGAGAGGGGGGGGAGGCAAGGAGGGAGAGGGAGAGGAGGGGGGAGAGAGAGGGAGAAGGAGAGAGAGGGGGAGAAGGAGGGAGAGAAGAAGGGGTATGGAGGATGGGAGAGGGGGAGAGAGAGAGAGGGGGGGAAGAGTAGGGGGGAGGAAGAGAGAAGGAGGGGGAAGAAAGAGAGGAGGGGGGGCAGAAGGGAGGGAGGGAGAGAGGGAGAGGAGGAGGGGGGAGGGAGAGGGAGAGAGAGAGAGAGAGGGGGGGGGGGAGGAGGGAGAGGGAGAGAGGAAAAGAGAGGGAGAGAGAGAGGGGGGGAGGGAGGGAAGGTAGAGAGAGGGAGACAGAGACAGAGACAGAGATAGAGAGGGAAGGAGGGAGAGAGGGAGAGAAGAAGGAGGAGAGAGAGAGAGAGAGAGAGAGAGAGAGAGAGAACATAATGACACCATATGGAGTCCTAAGGGGTCAAATGGTGTCCTAAGGGGTCATTGGAGACTATATGACCCCTTAGGACACCATATGACCCCTAACGACACCATATGGTGTCCTAAGGGGTCATAAGGTGTCCTAAGGGTCATAGGACACCATAAGACAAATAACAACACCATATGGTGTCATAAGGGGTCATAGGACACTATATGACCCTTAGAACACAATATGACCACTAACAACATCTAAGGGGTCATAGGGTGTCCTAAGGGGTCATATGACACTATATGATCCCTTAGCACACCATAGGACCTATAACGATACCAAATAGTGTCCTAAGGGGTCATAGAACGCCATATGACCCTTTAGAACACCATATGGTGTTTTTATGGGTCGTATGGTGTCCCGAGGGGTCATATGGCATCCTATGACCCCTGAGGACATCATATGGTGTTATTATGGATCGTATGGTATCTTAAGGGGTCATAACATGTCCTAAGGGGTCACAGAACACCATATGACCTCTTAGAAAACAATATGACCTCTAATGACACCTAAGGGATCATATGTTGGGCTAATAAAATGATATATTATTTAAAGTTATGAATAGAACATCATACAATACAACATCAGTAGTTTAGTTTTTATATAGCTAAGTTAGACCATTGTCAGCATAAGAGAGACTCCAAGAGAAAAAACAATTAGGCTTCACTAAAAAGCAAGTGTAAGAGCTTGACCTAACCCTAAGAGTACTACCTTTCTGAAACATGTGATGCTATTAAATTTGCAAGGTTATAGGACTGATCTCGATTGTGACTATAGGAATTGCACACTTGATTTCTTTCATGGGTATGTACCCTTCCAAGCCTTTTGACAAGTGATGATCATCATATACTACCACTCCCATACTTACAACAAACTTTAATTTCTTTAGGTGGCAGGCATTGTGTAATAACATGGGAACTCTCGCATACCCACCACTATCATTCTCCAGGACATCATATGTGTTACTCTCCCTCTTTCTCTTCCTATCAGTTGTTTCCTTCTGAAAAACATATTGCAAGTACTCTGACTCATCATTTTGCTTTGTTGACACTATTTTCCACATCTGAGCTACTCATTAAAAACACATTCAAGAATAATATTGCTACAGGTTTCCTTGCTTGTCACGGTAATGTACCCGTGGTTCAATTGCAGACCCTTCTTCCTCCTATTCAATATACACACACAAATCCATCAGTCAATTTTCTTAGGAGAGCATACATGATAAAAATCAAAGAGGAAGTTGCAGACAAGAAATAAATTCACTTACTTCTATAGAAGTGCAGACACAATTGCAATGGGGTATGGAGGGAGGGAGGGAGAGAAGAAGAGAGAGAGGGATGGGGTATGGAGAGAGAGAGAGAGAGGCACCTTGTATGCACTTGAGATGGGGAGACAATACACTTATATGTGTTTATATATATACTTAATATATTATATATTATTATATACATATATATATATATAAATATTATATATTATATGTATATACACATATTATATATACAATATCATATTATACACACCCAAAATTTAAACAAACTTAGCGTGTACACGCTATTTATAGTAAACATAGCGCGTGTGCACTGTTTATAGTAAAAATAGTGTGTACGTGCTTCTTACACCATAAGTACCCTGTATGCACTTTTTATACCATGAGTACCCCTTATGCACTTTTGACTGTTTAGGCTTGGAAATAGGAATAGATGACAAAGCTACGGTTTGGAAGTTTGACTTCCCTCCATTTCCCTCATTTTTTACGTGTTTTATTTTATCAACTTGGTTTATTAGCTTTGTCATCATCGGGTTTACACTTCATCAAGTGGGTATTTCTAAAATTTCCACCCTATTTTCACCCATCTTCTAAGCTTTCTAACCATATATTTTTTAAAAAATTTGAACAACAATAATATATTATTATTGAATTTCTTTTACCAGTGTCTCCATAGTTCTCACAAACATAGGTGCACCATTTTTTTAATAACTTTTGATATACTTATCCAAATTTAAAAAACTTTATATATTATTGTAGTGCACTTGATTCTTTACAAGTTAAAAAAAATAATTATATTTTCGATTTGTTTAGTGCAACTTATGCTTCACACACAAATAGGTACCTAATTTTCAGGATGTGCTCGATTGGGAAAATCATAAAAAAAAATACTCGACAAAAAATTACAAAAAAATACACATCTTCTAGTGCTCACTCTTAACTATCTTTCTACCAAAGGATTTGTCAAAATACTAAATCTAACTATGACGTTTTTGATGCTCATGCCAAACACTATGTTATGTTTTTCAGAAAAAATTAGGGTCATTTTTTTGTGCACGAAGGATTTGACCCCCTTAAATTTATCCAATTTTGAAAAAATTTAGTAGTTTGGAAAATAGATTCAGATTAATACAATATTTGCTCTTTGATTATCTTCATATATTGAGTGGATGACTTTCAAATTTTGCCTCCAAGTTCAGGTTCACCTAATTTCAGAAGAAAAAAAAAAGTGTCCACTTATACCCCCCCTTTTTGACCATCTTTGTGCACTTACCCTGGTGGCTAATAGAAAACCATCCACCACCTATCCCAAAATTTATTCCTTATCCCTTCATGGTGGCACCAATGGAAAAGGAACCTCCTGCATCCAGGCTGTAAGGGTTGATTAGTTTGAGGATCTGTGAAAAGTGCCCACAGGTCAACTTTGTTTATTTTCTTTTTCTTTACTTCAACATATTATAACTTGTTTGCATAAAATTGTTTATGTTCTTCTCTTTTGTTAGACCACATATTAATTTGGCCACTCATTGAACCTACATGGGCTACGATAGATTGGAGTCTCTGCAAGGCTTTTCCTATGAGAGGTTGTTGAATTAGGATCTTTAAGCTTATTTATCAACTCTTCAAGTTATTTTTTGTTGTTTTCAATTTGTCCTAATATGTTTTCTTGTGTGCCTAGGGGATGTCTAAGAATTGAGTGAGGAGTTGGTTGTATCTTTTCTTCAAAAGGCTCTTGACAAGGAGGTGGTGATGGGTTTTCAATATTCTTAGATGGATTTTGAATTCCTTAAATTTAAAATAAATTTCAATTTAAAAATCTAATTTAATCCACAATTTAAACAAAATTTGAGAGTAAAAAATTAGAAATACATACTTCTTTGATCCCCTCGACATTGTGGTGTAATTTTGATGATGATCTCACACCTCTGGGAGAAAAAACATGGTTTCAATTTGGCATGCACAGTTTGGAGGGTGAAAAAAATAGTGGAACATGTGGCTTCAGCAAAAAAAATGAGCACAAAAATGTGTTTTTTGCTTTTTATAAAACTTGTACCATTTGGCGCACACCAAATAAGTTGTGTGCCCTATTTGGCGTACACCAAATAGGGTGAATGCCTTATATGGTGCACGCCAAAGGGACTAATGGGGTCCCCCATCTTGGTGCACTCACCCATTGGCTTAGGGGGAGCTACCATCTACAAAATCTTTCAACTTCCTAGACTATATAAGATGATGAAACTTTCAACACACAAGATGATAGTTGTCAATTATCTCAAGTACATGATTGATAAGTATATTAAAATCTCTTGCTCAAAATTTTGAGGAAAAAACCTAATATGTGGTGCCTTGTGATATCAACCTAGATCTAAGTGATGATATGGCCATTTTGACAATCGCTCGCCTAAACAAGGACAAGGTGCATTGTTTGCAAAAAGTTAGGTCAAATACAAGGTAATTATGCTTTATTTGCACTTGATATAACCTCATTCAAACTCAAGCATTTGCATCAAGAGCAAAGAAGAGAAGAAAGCATTCAAAATATCTTGTGTATTTCATGCTAAAGGTGAAACCCTAGTGTCAGTACATGAAGGTATTCTCCTAAATTACATCAAACCCTTGTTTTTAAAGTGTAGAATAAATTGCAATTTGACAACTCCATGAGTAATTAAAATTTCTAGAAAACCAAGGCCAAAGTTTAAGAAACATTCATTTTAAGTCTATCAAGAATGGCAAGGATGGAGCACTCTCTTTCATTTTGGCATATGTGGTGTATATTGAGCATGTTAGGATTTACATTCACTCCACCCTAAATGAAATCAATCATATGAAGTTTCAAGAACTTAGAGGTGAACTCCTGAATGATAACATGACTTATTACAAATCAGAGTATGCAAATGTGGAAGCCAACTGGCTAGATGTTTGGAAGAATTACCCTAACTTCTACAACAAAGATGAATGGATAAGGTATGCCTTGAGCATAATTCATGATGATTTCATGTATCTTAATAAACCCTATAGTATCACTAAGGAGGCAATTAGGATTGCTACTAGTTTGTGCTCCACTAGACTAATCCAATGATGAAATCCATAAAAAAATATAAAAGTTAAAGAATTAGTAGGAGAAAAGTTGGACAAAAGGACCTTAAGTGTAAATTATATAACCTATCCAGGGGTTTGGTATTTTTCAATGGGCATTGCTTATAAAATTTACTACACAAATAGAGAAGGGCCTAGTATGGGTACTGCAATTCACACTTCTTCCAAGATAGTAAAGGAGGGAAAATACTTTGACATCTATGAAGTCATGACAAAACAACTAATGGAGAACCCAAAGATAACAAAAGAAACTGGCGACAACTTTAGGTATGCTACTCTCATCATTTGTCTCACATTTTACTTCTTGAATGAATTGCCTAGTTTTAAGGATAAGATCTAGTAACCACACATTCCCGTTGTTGCACAAATTAGCAACCATATGAGAGAATCTGGTAATGACAAGAACTATAACACTATGTGCTATGGATTTTTCAAAACTTTTCAAACGGAAATGCAAGCTAGATATAGAATTCCCTTCAAAGTTGTAAGAATATACCAAGGTCCAGTCACCTTTTTGGTTGATAAAGACAACTTATATAGAAGTTGTAGAACCTAGGACTATGTGGATCCCAAACTTGCCTTATAAGGTCTCCACGAAGGAGATAATCTCTTATGCATTGATATTCTACTCAAAAATCCTAAAGACACAACTGGAGAAAGGTTTTGAGTCTATGATGAAACAATTAATAAGACACATAAAGTTAGTGCAGAGGAATATCTCAATAAACACGAAGATGAATTGCATAGGAAATGGGGTTTTTCACAAAAGCCCTCATCTAAAGCCTCTATGGTGGATCCTCAAATAGATCCACTCCTTTAAAAGATACCCAAGGATATAGGAGAACCAATGGGTCCACATCTGCTACTACAACTACTCTACAACCCTCTAGATCCACACAAACTACTTCTACCAAAAGAAGAGCTACATTTGAAGCCCAAGCACAGATAAAAACTATATGGAAAAAACATGCAACACCAAAGGAGTTTTCCAAAAGAAAGAAGGTTCAAACAGAGGATGTTGAACGAGAGTAAGTCACCTTAAAACTAAAGAACATAGAAAAGAAGTCCAAGCGAACTCCTTCAGTGGTAGCTCCCCATGATCCCCTTCAATTAGATGCAATCTTAGCTGAAATTGTACAATATTGGATCCTATAAGAAATAGAAGAACTCTATCCAAAAGTGTCTCCAAAAGATCAAAAAACTATTGGAAAGGCAATAGTAATGTATTTGATCAAGTACAATGTGCCTTGAGTGACATATTAGATCAAGTTTCAGAGAGTCTTGCTAATTCCCTAAGGTGGAAGAGAGAAAAAGATATAGAAATGGATGAAGAGCTAACACAACAAGATCTTGACAAGGTCAAATCTTTTGTCTGTCAAGAAGAAAAAGTGAAAATATCTCAAATGCTAACTTAGGAACTTAGGACAAATCAAAGAGTGAATGTTCTCATGAGCACAAAGAAGGAAGACAAGGGCAAAATATAGAAAGAAATAGAAGATGTGACAAATATTATTCTTGATGAACTGAAAGATGATGAGGAATATCCAAATATGCCCCTTGTAGATGTCACTAATAATCAAGAAGAACATATTGTACAAGAGGTATAAATACATATCTTATTGTTCCCCCATCAGAGAATGAAAAGCATGAAGAACATGATACGCAAGGCAAGGGAACTACATCACCTCCAAAAAACACAATGCAATAGGGTGTGTTTGATCAAAAAAGAAACCATATGAATGTGAGAAAAAAGGAGAGATCTGATAAAATACAAGAAACTTCTTTCTCCACCTCTTTTGTTAATTCAATTAAAGAAATCTTGGCATGAAAAATTTAATTTCAACTAGTGGTCACTCCGCAACTACGACAACTACCAGTGCATGATGGACAAGTTGGCGTATCCAATATATCTCCTTTGCACAAATGGCCACTACAATATATATATTTTATTCATCTGCAAGAAAATAAACTATTCAATAGCATGTTGAGAGTGTTGAATTGTTAGAAGAAGCCATAAGGATAATTTACGAGGGATGTCCTGAGCCAAAAAGAAACTTGTCTCTGCGTCCCACACAACAAATGAAGCTTTGTTGGATTCCTTCAAAGCTCACTCTTATCTATAGAAGTAGGCAAAACAGAAAGAAATCAATCAAATAAATGATAAAAGAATGGTTGATGCCTCTAATAGATGTGCCAAAGCACATAACAGTTAGCAAGAGAATATGAAAAGCATTTAAAAATGCTTAGGAGATGCAATTTCATTATATCAATTTGTTTGAAATGGCTAGTATCTACAAAAAGCATAAAGGATCAAATTGACTCTATTGAGTCACAAATAACTCAAATGGCCAACATTTATGATCCAATAAAACATAAATATAGTGCTACAAGGGATCGAGTAGAAAACTTACATGATCAGTTGAAGTGGCTTCTAGAGCAAAAAGAGAAAATCAAAGGAGAAATTGGTCAACTAAGGGAAGTTGTGAGTCTGAGCCTAGCATCCTTGACTGGCATTTTTTCTAAAGTAGAAAATATTGATCAAAAGATGAAGGCGCCAACTACTGTGGAAGAAGTAGAAGAATTATATGTTCAACTTGAACATCAACTGCAACATCTTTCATCTGCAAAAGAAGCACTAGGATACAACTTTTTCCTACTTGAAGATAATCTATAAAATGTCTTGCCTTCAAAGTAGTTAACAAGTTGTTATTTACAAGATAAATTTTGATACTATATAATTATGCAAAGAATAAGAATAACCAATACTACTTTGGATTTGGTCAAGACGCTATGTAAATATTGTCTAGGTATATCCTAAGGAAATTGAAGAATTATTTTTCTACATTAAGCCTAGTTAACTAATCAAGGATAATAAAGTTGTACAAAGAGGGGGAGCTTATATTTTTTATCACTTGCCATTTGCCCTTGATGTCAAAGGGAGAGAGACAATGAAGCATTTTATAAATGTTGCCACCAATGACAAAGGGGGAGATTGTTGAAGATGTGGTGTAAGTATGTTGTCATTGATGTTAACCTATGGTATTCTACATGATTTTGTATGCTATCCTTGATGAAGAGTTATGTTGAAGAACTGTAAAGATATCTTGGTACATTACCTATGGTATTCTTGTTGGAAATTGACACTCATCCGGTGAATTTTGGTGCATGAATAATAGTTTAGGGTTGTCATTGATGGCAACTCTTCATGAGAATCCTATCTGGTAGCAATAGTTTTTGGATAAGTGGTCTACTAATCGATAATCTGGCTTCGGTAATTCAAGTTGAGCAGATTAGTTTTGGTCTAAAAAATTTTTGGTGATTGTGGTGGTTAGATTCATTCATGGGATGATAGGGCCAACATATAGAAATCATTTTATCATCTTTTGGGTGATCCGCATATGTTTTTGGTGATCCGGTTCAAGTCAACTCATGTTTACACATTACATTACTGGTCGACTTGATAAATATTTTGTTTGTGGTTGCGGATATATAAGACCGATGTAGAAGATCTTTTTGATATATGGTATGAAGTAATATGAGCGAGTAGTGACCGAGAATCCCTTTTTGCGCAGCTTCACGTACACATTTTTGATTCGATAGCTGACTAAGACAAAAAAAAAAATAGAGTAGGGTTGCAGAGCAGATACAGTCAGTTTTTGCACTTAACTAGAACTCATCCAAGCATTGTTAGATGTTATTTTGGAGTTCATTCATTTTAATTCATCATTGTAAATGATTTGTAAGGTAATGATCCTTCCAAGGCTGTAGCCCTTATTGTAATTGAGTTGTAAGATCTAGGCAATGTGCCTCAATGCTAGTGCATTCCCCTTTTGTAATATTATTTTGCTACTCGCCATAGTGGAATAATATTGTGGGTTCAAATCCCACCATGGTTTTTCCCATTTGAGTTTCCACGTAAAAATCCTAGTGTTATGATTTTGTGGTTGGTTATCTTGTGTTTTTGCATTTCACTTTCTTGCATATGCTTCTGGTGGTTTTAGAATAAGTCAGAAAATTTGTTTTTCGGTAGATCACCAATTCACCCCCCCCCCCACTCTTAGTGATCCTTGATTCCAACAGTTGGTATCAGAGCCTAGTTCCTCCGAGGAAGCCTAACTGCTTGAGGAAGGTCCGAGAGATTGAATCTATGGATTCTGGTTTGTAGAGTTAAATTTGTGTGGCACTTGAGGATCTTGATGTAGCAAGAAATGAGATAAGTTCCTTTAAGAGAAACCTGAATGCAGCTGAAGACTTCATTAATGATTTGAAGGATCAAGTGAACACTTCAAGAGATGAGGAAAGAGCTGATGGACAAGCTAAAGGAGAAAGAAGAACAAACCTTGGAAAATGAGGACACAGTTGATGAATGTGATAAGCTTTCTAGAGAGAATGTTGTATTGAAGAATGAGATTTGAAGATAGATCACTGATTCAGCCCCCCTCTCAGTGATCCTTGATTCCAACAGTTCTACATGCATTTGTATGTTGACCTTCAAGAAGAGATATGTTGAAGAGCTATAATGATATCTTAGTACATAGTTGTACCTTATGTTCTGAAGTTTATGGCTAGAATCATCTGTAAATATGTTTTGATTGATGTATCATTACATGTCTCTAATTAAAGACTTTATATTGGATATGAAAATAAATGTATAAGTCTCCAAGCTGTTAAAGACACTAAGTTTTGCTTTACATAAGACCACCAAATTTCTTTGCATCTCTCTGTAAATGCAAATATGGGCTTTCAATTTGTAGGGAAGTCCATCATTGATCTAATCTAGGTACTTTCCAAATTAAAAAGCATAATGGTCACTACAAAACTTTCTAATGTTAATGGAGTAAGAATAAGTTAGGTTCCTATGAATGGTTTCCTTATAAAAGATAGCATTCCTTCGCACTCCTCTATCATATCATGTTTCCTTGCAATTGCTGATTTATACTCATAAAGATGGCAAGATTTTTTTGTACAAGTTTCATGTGATCTAGTGTACTATTGGTGATTTTATTGATAACAATGTGTTGTTTGCATTCTAGGAACTTTGAAGGACTTATCAACATCAGTGTTCTTATGTGTGCCCCCACATGTAATAATCTGATATTGTGAAAGAAGTGTAGAGGGATATTTGTCAAGGGTGAAAATATACACATCTTCATTCACATGATGATGCTTGCATGTCTCTGGTACTACAAGATGATAGAAGATACTTTGTAGTTATTGAGTCGATAAGGTATGTTTCTCTTCTTTGCACCATGGACTTGGGTGTTTGTGCAAGGTTTGAAGGTTGTGACAAGACATTCTTGGGAGCAGTTAAACCCTAGAATAAATCACAACATGTATTTCCTCCCAGCATATGTGTTTTTTGTGGTCGAATGGTAAAGCACTACATGTTTCATTTATAGCTGACCAAATTGATGTTTTATAAATTTGTGGAGGGTATACCAAGTGGTTGACAGATAAAACACTACATGTTTCATCTACATGCTACCTTAAGACTGACCTAATTGATGTTTGTAAAGGCTTGCAAAGGATATCAATAGAAGATAAAACTTGTTTAAAATGTTTATGAAGTATGGATGATATATGAAAAGTAGAAAAGAGCAAATATTGAGGAGTAGTATTGTGGCATGAGATAAATCATCAAATCTTCCAAGTATGTTGTTCTAAGGTTGTAGCCTCTTTTTGCAATATTTTTTAAGTTTTAAGGAGTAGTGAACTTCCTTTGGTTGTAGCCATAAACTATATTTTAATGGGTTGTATCTTCCTTTAGGTTGTAGCCCATAAAATCTAACGTAATCCTATTTTTATTTGTGAGGCTAGATTTGGACAATAGATCGAAGCAACTTACTCACTATGGTTTCTCCCTTGTAGGGTTTTCCACATGAATCTGATGTCCTCATGTGCATTTATTTGTTATGCTTTGTTCTTTAAGTTGTCGTAGATATGATTTATTTATGAAGCAAAGATTTTCACATGAAATGTGTTGAAAAGTTTAAGGATTATTAAGATATTGATTGCGCTCTCAATATCATGTTGTGTTCAACACTATGATTGCCTCGATCATTCCAATTTAGGCAAGGAGACATGTTGGAATCCACTCCCATACTACTCCCTAACACCTAATCCTAGGTTCATCACATTCACCATAAATTTGAATGTGGCACACAAAACAATGCATAAAAACATAGCATAAATTTTTTCTCAAAAATCAAAAAACATAATTATAATACAATCCTTATGAAAATTCATAGAGAAGACCTCTTTTCCCCATTGCAAAACATTCAAATACACTTTCAAGATTGAAATTTTCTCAAAATGTCATTTCATGAAAAATTAGAAATTACATGCAACTTCATTAAAATGGCTTGAAAGTTTGCCCAAAATTAGAATTTTTCAGTTTCATCAATCTAAAATACTCTTTGGTTCTAATTTATAAATAAATACGGAGACATTTTTTCACGCGTTCAAAAACATCCAAAAACAATTTGAGAATTCAAACTTTTTTAGAATTGTTTACAAAGATAAACATAGAAAACCCAAATCCATCATTGAAGGAAATATTAAAAAATTTAAATCTCAAATTTCAAAATTCTAAAAATACCCTTTCTCTAAATATACCCAACAACACACTTTTAATGTTGAATTTACATTTCTATGATTTTAGAAAAAATTGCAAGATAAATGTACAAAATTATCGTTTTTCAATTTTTCCAAATTGAAAATTAAATCTACTCTAAATTAATTCAAATTGAAAATAATGTTGGGAGAATTCGATACCCCCCTAATCCCATTACTAACTATCAAAATGAAAATAACAAACATTTGATGAGAAATTGAAGAACTGCCTCCAAATTTTGCCAACATTTGAATAATCAAAAACTTCACACATGCTAGAAAGAAGAGGAATTGCAATCCCATGCACAAGAACATGCCCATTCCTATTTAATTCTTTAAATCCCATCCAATTTCATTCATAAATGCATTTCCAATTCAATTTTGAAGATTTTTCAAGAAGAGGGTTTTGGGGAGCAATTTCCTTTAAAAAAAGTGAATAGAATGCCTGTCTTTTTCTTTTTCAACCCGTTTCTCTATTTTTTAATTTTCTATTTCTTTATTTCTAATTTCATAACCTACAAATTGACAAAATAAATGTATTTAATGTTCACCACTTTTCACAAACAAGTTTTGAAGATAAATATGATATTCTTCATTAATGCATTGGCAATCATTGATTTATTAAAATTAAATCAAATATAAACAGACATTCCCAACCCGTTGGATTTTTCGAAATAAAACAATTTAAATTTATTTCTATCTCATCTAATTGTATTTCACCCTAATTTTCACCCAAGTCATATAAGACATTTAAATATTTGTATAATTAACAAGTACCATCTAAATTTACAATTTAATTCCACAACACTTACTTTTGAATTGTTATATGGAAAACATAAAATTAAATAAAAATATTAAATTAGATATTTACGAGTATTCATAACATAAACAAACTCTAAAATCACCATCGATTCAAATCCAAGTTAACTCAAGGTCAAATACAACACATATCATACTCGATATGAGTATGAGTAAGCGATACTATAGGGTGGTCTAGTTTGACATCTCCAAAATAACCACCATTGGGGAATATCTTAGACCTATAGAATCAAGTGGAGAAATAACCTTGTACACGTAACCACTCAACACAAATGTCAAGGGTACCTGCTTAATGGATATATAGTCAAAGAACAACATATTGTAAACAACCAATGAGGTACATCATCGAATAAACATCCATAAATCTATAAATATAAAAGAATTGAAATTAAACCTTAGATACATCATATAGCTCAATGCATCAAGTCGTCATATTAAATATGATAACATTTAATCATAACATGAATATTAATGAAAGTTTCAAAATGTCTCCCACTCTCGCTCAATGCTATGCCTGATTCCCTTTCTGCAAAGGTTGCTCCCCCTGGTTCACAAGAAATTTATGTCACCCTTGGTTCGCATTTCATTCCCTTTATCTCTGTGTCCAGACCTACTAATTCTAGTCGAGCTACGATTACAAATATCCCACGACTAAATGTTTTGGTTGCTCTTCCTAGCACGTAGGTTCACCCTTCTAGTTTAGGCTCCATTGTGCTCGAGGATGCAACTTGTTTGGTGTAAAGTGTTGTTGTTTTCCCTATCCCTCCCTTGGGGTCCTCTACAAAACCTCATAACTATTCCCATGCTACTCAATCAAGGCCTACTCGCCCCCAATGAATGTATGCATCGATTTCCTGTGTTAGGTGATCTCCTATCATGGAGAGAAAATTGTAGATAATGAGGATTTCTATTTGAGGTGTGGTTTAGTGTGTCAGTTCTTCACCTTTTGGATCACTCTATCTGACCTGCACAACTAGGTTGAGGACTCTTGGAAGCCTATTGTAATCGATAAGATCGAGATCTTTCCTTGTGCTAAGGGCTTTTTCATTACTTCTTTTTCTTTGTTGGAAGATAGAAATTTGGTGTTGGGACATCTTAGGCTTGGTGAGAGAATACTATTTCCCTCAATCTCTGGACTACTTCCTTCAATCCCCTCAACTACTTTTATGTTTGTTCATTCTAGATCAGACTACCAAACCATCCCCTCCAATTCAAGGAGGAGTCTTCCTATGATGTCATTGACAAAGTTCGCTTGGTCATTTCTTAAAGGTAGATGATTATACCTCCCACATGGGTCACTCCACCTTTGCTCGCATTATGGCTAACATTGATATCTCCAAACCTCTTCATGGAGAAGTGGTTTTGATGCTTGGGGAGAAACCTTGGATGCAACTACTTGATTAGGATGTATTTCCTTTTTTATGTCACCACTGCTTTGCTACTAGTCATATGGATTCATATTTCTCTTTGTCAAATAAGAAAGGTTTGTTGCCTAGTGGAACAATACAAAGGGAGATCATTTATCTGTTGAGGTTTCTACCTCCTTTGAGGATGGCTCTACTCAAGACTCTACTAAGCTTCCTTCTCTAGGTATGGCTTTGTCATGCCCTAATGTTCCTACCGCGATTCCTCCTACTCCTTGTTCATCTCTAGATATATTGTGGTTTGGCCCTTTCCTGTGCTTATCTAATCAAAACATGAATATTGATAAAATTAACCATAACCAAAGTGTTATGATACACCAAGCATATAGGCCTCACATAGGCACATAAAACATTGATATTTGGCATGTTCCTAAACATGCAGGTGGTCCAAAAACAATGCCCAACAAGAAGAGAGGCACAACTAAAACTCATAAATAAAATGATGAATTTGAACCACCATTGGCTATTCACAATAAATTTACAAGCATGAAGGCAACCTATCCTTGAACACGTAGTCAAAAAGCAATATTGAGATTCACACCTCAACATTGCAAACAGGAGGTGTAGACACATAAATTTGTCCTCATATTTATCAGAATTATTTTGTTTTATTAAATAGATATTTATCTATTTAATTAAATTAATTAATATTTCCTCATTAATTCATTAATTTACCTAATTTATCTAAAATCCATCCCTAATATCCAATACTCATCCTATTTATCCCCTTCCACCCCCCACCAATTGCATTCACTTAGAAAATGTGGGATAAATTATTATCTCCAACCACCTTCTTTATCCCACATTTCTTCCACAACATGATTTCTCCCATGAGGACTCCTATAAATTCATTTCCCCTCTCACTTATGAATCTCTCTCTTGCTTATTGAAACTTGGACATTGTAATGTTGTTTCGAAGTCTTTCGCATACATAATATTTTGAGAATCATAGCAATCCTCATATTTCCAATCACTTTTATCAATCAACCAACCTCGTTCTTCCATAGCCTCTTATTGATTGTGCTACAAACTTGAGAGAAATTTTATAACCAAATACAATATGTTGGTAGATAGAAGAACAAGAGAATCAAGTGTCTCTTGAATTCATTTTTCTGTTTCTGTTTGTTTTTTGCAGGTTTATGTATTCTTGAGGAAGTGTTCTCTTGATATGGTGTCAAAATTGTTATGAATCTCTTATGTTTATGGTTGGCCCTTTGTAGGGTTCATAGTTAGGTTTTCCAATTTCAGCATGATACAGGAGGGGTGCTACAATTTGAATCAAGCGCACTTCGATTTAATGCCCCAATTTAAAATTATTTAATCAAACAAGAAGAGATCCAAGTTATCTTTCAAAGACCTCAAATATTGAAGCTTGATCTCTACACACGAAGACCAGCAAATAAGCCTAAGAAAGAAAAATGATATCACTTATTTCTAATCCTCAAGATATCTCTAAGGTGCAAGATAAGAGCATATGCAAATAGATTTTAGAGTATAAAAGACGATGGTTTATTTTAGATTCTAAATCCAAATGTGAATGGTTGATTTTAAGCCCAATTTTAAATGTGTGAAAACATATCAAACATGACAGTCTAAAACAAAAATGGATTGTACTAATGGATTCCTGATGATTTTAAAAATGATAATAAAACTCTTGCAAGGATCAAAAGGCAATGTTATGATAGAACATAATAGATGTAAACAAAATATATTCTTATCATAAGATTTCTTTTAACATAATCAAATTAGATTTGATTATTTTGCAATATTTTTTACTCTAAAAATAAAAATGCAATGAAGATACCTATGTTAAATTTTCAGAAGTTTTCAAAAAAGTTTTTTTTTCTTTCTTTAATTTGTGCTCTAGAAAGAAGATTTGTGAAAAAACCCTAGTTAACAAAGATCTATTTTTTTATTAATTATTTGACATCAAATATAAAAATATAAATAACAAAACCCATCAAAATTTTGAGAGATTTCCAAAAAAAAAATTTAAAAATAAAATAAAATAAAAATCTCTATGATTTGCAACCAAAAAATCATAAAATCAAAACTCACTGAATATTGATGATCTGAATTTGTTTTCTTATGTAGGCTTCTATGATGATTCATAACCTTCAATTTAAAAAAAAATTGTAGGAAATTTTGTAATTATTTGAGAGATATGATGAAATTTTTAAAAATCCTAAAGTTTTGTCTTCAAATAGGGATGTGAGTCACATTGAACGTGCCAAAATGTGGTGGATGAAAACGTGAACCAAAATTTAAAAATAAGAAATAAAAAATGATGCAATGCAAGACTCATATTCACACTTACATGCACTCAATAACACTTAAGATCTGTGCATAACATCAAATGATAAATGATAATACCATACCAAAGACCTTAGATTGCTTTATTGTTTCTTTGATATTTTCTTGCATGCTTTATATGTGGGTTGCTCTTCAAAGTAGCATAACCATCATAACGCAAGAATAGGGTGATAGTTTAATACTTGACACTTTGCAAATAATATTATGTTTGATGGTGGATGCTTGATAATAATTGTTCTATAAAGAAATGAATGAGTGAAAGATTTTATTAATATGTTTCACTTCACATTTGATCAACGGTAGAGATTAATTAGAAAGATCAATGGATGAGAAAATTCAAGATAGGGTAAGACCTAAAATTAGCACATAGACTAATGAATTGGAAGGTTTAAAAGAGATCAAATGTATAGGTCATTGTGAAAATGAGAGGGAGTGAAATGGGCGAAAAATCGCATTTTAGGGTTTTTGAGGACAAGTGGAGTTGGGGTGAGGATGCTCTTTGTGATCCTCTTCCAGTGCCTAATCCTTTTGGCAAACGCTCTGGTCATATCCCACAATGGGTCTTTCGGAATGGCATTTGGGTGGATGTGTTTTTTAGGGATCATTCAGAGTGGCGTTGAGGGCATCCAGGAAAACTGTGCTCTTCATACTTTAAGGGTTTCTTTGGGCCGAGGCAGAATCTCCCTGTGCATGCAAAGTCTCATGGGCTTGGGGGGTCTAGAAAAAACTCTTGGGTAAACCCTTAGGTAAATTCTTAGAAAGGCATCTGGAGAAACCCTACTTGTGTGGCTCGGTCAAAAACTGTTTCAACCCCTGCTTCTACATTGCACGCTCCATCATGAAATTCACACTCTCTGGTATGGCATGCTCTATTTTCAGGTTCTTTTTGTGAATATTTTCATCGTTATTTTTTATTTTGTGGATGCTAAACAAAAGGCTCTGGAAAAACCATGTTTATGGATAGGTCGTAATTTAATCTTTGTGGAAAATTGGAAACCTTTGTTTTCTGCATCACAAGATATTGTTAAATGCACTCCTACTTGGTTTTTGTTGCTTGGCCTTCCCTATGAATTTTCGGATCTAGATACTTTGCAAAAAATAGAGGATTCATTTGGGAAATTCATTCATTCACATTCAGTTTTCGAGGAGGGTGTTTTTAGGGTAAAGATTTGTGTTTTTCTTTCTTCATTTGTTGTGGTCCCTTCTAACTGTAATTTGAAATCGATTGATGGTATCTAGCATCAAAGCATTGTCTGTGATTCTGCTTGGTTTTTTAAGGCCTCTGTAACTATGGATGTCACCCTTTTTGCTAATCTCAAGGATTTATCATTTGTAGATAAGGTCTCTCGACCTTTGAAAAATGTTTCAAAATCTGTTCCTCCCTCTTCTAAGGTTGTTGAGGGTAGTCGGCCTAAATCCCCTCCTCTACAAGGGTTGGTTGTTACTGGCGATATTCCTATAGTTATTCAGAAGGATGGGGAAGGTGCGACAATGCTAGGTTTCCCTTCTCCTATGAAGGATGGCCTGCTCATCAACTCTCAAATGGATGTTGGTCCGGTTACTAATTGTATGGAATCTTTCCTCCCTGATGATGATGATTTAATCTCTAAAATTCAGAAAGTGGTTTTTGATCATAACATTACCTTGAACTCAGATGTTACTGACAAGGTAGTTGAAGCAATTGATCAGGATTTGGTTAATTTAAACTCTTCTTTGGTAATTCCCCCAACTGGTAATCCTTTTGATATTCTCTCTGATAAAGTTCAGGATGCTCAAAATGCTTTGGGTTTAACTGAGGTTGGGGATGGGAATGTGGGTTTTGACTCTATGATTAATAAACCTCTGGTTCAATTCCCTTTATCCCCTACTTCAACATCTCCTTCTCCTACAAAAAGAGAGAGGAAGTTGAAGGCTTTTTACACGCAGTTAGAGATTGATGCTGGTATTCAGTCTACACTCTTGAGCCCAAAATCGGGGTCTGGTAAGAAAAAAACTAAATTTAGTCCACCTTGTACTCGGTCTGCAGCTTCCAAGCGTAGCTTGAAGACTGAGCTAGAGAATGTTGATTTAGAAATTGGGAAGAGGGGAGAGATTGCCTCCCCTCAAGTGTAATGAATTTTGTGTCTTGGAATGTTAGGGGCTTAAATGCCCCTAACAAAAGACGCCTCATTAAATCACAATTGGATTTAATGAAGTGTGATGTGTTACTTTTGCAAGAAACTAAGTTAAGTGATCAAGGTGCTGACTTTTTGTTTCCCAAATGGAAGCCTTGGAATTTTTGTGTATCCCCCTCGGTGGGGGGATCTAGGGATTTGGCTTTCCTTTGGAAGGATATGTCTATTGATTTGAAATTGGCTATTTCTGCTCCCTTCTGGATGTTGGCCTTGGTTAGAAGTTGTGTTTCGAATGTTAAACTCTGGTTGTTGAATATGTATGGACCGATGTCAATTGGGGGTAAGAAAGCCCTTTGGTATTCCTTATCCCTCACCCTTTCCCCCCTTTATGGCCAGTTTGTGGTTTTTGGAGGAGACTTTAATGCCATTTCCTCTGATGATGAGAAGTGTGGGGGGATTTTGCCCAATAAGCGTATCTTGGAGGACTTCTCTTCTTTTATTCTAAATAATGACCTAGTGGATTGTAAAACCTTGAATGGGTCATTTACTAGGACAAATAGGAGAAAATATTTCTCGCGGATTGCTGAGAGACTTGACCGTTTTCTTGTTTCTGACAATTGGATTTCCTCTGATGTGGATGTTGTGGCCTCGGTCTTGCCTTATGTTGGTTCAGATCATTTTTCGGTTGTCTTTTCCATCTTTGATGATAGAGCTCCTGGTAATTCTTCTTTTAAGTTTGAACCAATGTGGTTTCGAGATCCATCCTTTCTTTTGCTTTTACAATCCTCATGGTCTTCGGCTCCTTTTGTTCAGGGTACTAGGATGTTTCTGTTTGTTAAAAAACTCTCTTATTTTAAGAAAGAAATTAAGAAATGGAATGTACTACATTTCAAAAATATTTTTACTGAGAAGACTAAGATCCAGGAAGAACTTGAAGCTCTTAATACTAGGGTTATGAATTGTGGCATGGATTCTAATACTTTTCAAAGGCACAAATCTTTGAGTTCTCATCTAGAAGAGATTCTCTCAAGGGAAGAAATCTATTGGCGTCAAAAATCTAGAGATGTATGGTTGTGTGATGGTGATCGAAATACTAAGTTCTTCCACATCTCAGCCAATTTGAAAAGACAACATTGTAGGATCTCTTGTATTCAAAAATCTGATGGGGTTGTTTTTACCGAAGAGTCAAAGATTGTTGTTGAGGGTGTCCAATTTTTCAAGTCTTTGCTTTCAGAAGAGTCATCTATTTTTAATGATAATTTTGCTTCTTCCATTCCTAGACTTATAACTGATGAGGATAATGCAATGCTAATGGCTCCTTTTTCTATTCAAGAAGTAAAAGATGTTGTCTTCTCAATGTCACCTGATAAGGCCCCTGGTCCAAATGGTTTTACAGCTTTGTTCTTTCAAAAATTTTGGTCATTCCTTGGGGAGGATCTTCGTCTTCTTTTAGAAGAGGCTAGGTGCAATAGGTCTATGTTAAGAGAGATCAATTCAACTTTGATTGCCCTCATTCCAAAAAGTGAGAATCCCAAATCTTTTGTTGATTTTCGGCCAATTTCTTTATGCAACACCTTATACAAAATTATTACTAAGTCTATTTCCTTAAGGCTTGCTAAGCTCATTCCTAGAATTGTCTCAGGTGAACATGGGGGTTTTGTCCCTGGTAGGGAAATGGCAGAGGGGGCCATTGTGGCCCATGATATTCTACATTCTATCTCTCAGCTGTCTATTCTGGCCATGATTCTAAAGTTGGATATGATGAAGGCTTATGACAGGGTAAGTTGGCAAGCGCTCTTGTGTGTGATTAAGAAATTTGGGTTTGGAATTAAATGGGTCAAATGGATTCAGGCATGTATTAGCACGGCTAGGTTCTCAGTAATTTTGAATGGTTCTCCATGTGGTTTTTTTGCCTCATCTAGAGGACTCAGGCAAGGAGATCCGTTGTCACCCTTCTTGTTTATTATTATGGCTGAAGCTTTTAGTAGAGCTATCTCATGTGCTAGGGAGATTGGCTCATGGAAGGGGATTTCCATCCCTCATATGGCTATGAGTCATACTCATTGCTTATTTGCGGATGATACATTATTGTTTGGTAAAGCTACCATGGGGGAATCTTAGGTCATTAACAGGATCATTATGAATTATTCTTTGTTCTTTGGACAGAAGGTTAATCAGGCTAAATCAAAAAAAATCTTTCTTAATGTTTCCCCTCTGGTGCAGTCCAGATTGTCTCACTTTTAGTGCTTCTTTGTGGGCCTGTTTCCTTGTAAGTATTTAGGGATTACATTTTTTACTAGTTCAGAGAAGCATAATTTTTGGGAGCGGATCTCGGGGGCTATTTCTTCAAGAATTCTTTCTTGGTCTCATAAGTGGTTAACTTTTTCTAGAAAAATTGTGCTTATTAGAGTTGCTCTAAATGTGGTTCCTGTCTATCTGTTATCTGTTTTAAAGGCTCCTAAGAAGTTTGTGGTTGCTCTACATTCAATTTTAAGGTCTTTTTTATGGAATGATAATGTTAATAAGAAAGGTAGGATCCCTTTGTTGGCATGGGATAGGGTTTGTGCTCCTAGGGACAAAGGAGGTGCAGGGGTTAAGGATCTTGGTAAGCAGAATTTGGCTCTTGATGCTAAATTAATTTGGAAACTTTATAAGAAGCCCGCCTCTAAGTGGGAATCTATTTTGTGTGCAAAGTACCTGAATAACTATTCTAGGGAGTCTATCTTTAATGCTTCTTCACTTCCTAAAGGGTCTGTAATCTGGAATTTCATGGTTGAGTGCAGATCTGTCATTTTTCCCGGATTGTCCTGGCTTATTTATAATGGTCATAAGGCTAGGTTTTGGGATGAAGTATGGAATGGCTTCCCTGCACTCTCTAGCCTTAAGGATTGGTCGCCTCTTATGTCCATCCTTAAATCTTCCTTGGGTATTTTTGTGGCTGATTACTTTTTTGTGGATTCCTTGAGCCTCTTGCCTATGGCAAGATGGAAATCAATTTATTCTCTTCCATTGGATCAAGATATTAAGTCCGCCTTTGTGGATGAGCTTAAGAAACATCCATTACTCTTCTTAGAGAAGGATGATGAGCTTATTTGGACTTATTCAAAATTAGGGGAGTACTCGGTCAAAGAAGGATATGATTATTTGTCTTTAGATATCAAGAGGGATGATTTGCCATTTAAGTTATTTTGGCACGCTGCCTATTTGCCCAAAGCATGGGAGTTTGCTTGGTTGGTTGTTCAAGATAGAATTCTTACTGGCATGAGATTGGATAGGTTGGGTATCACTGTGGTTTTCCCTTGTGTTATGTGTGGTGGGTCCCTTGAATCGGTTGAGCATCTCTTCCTTTATTGCCCCTTTGCTCATCATTGCTGGTATTGACTATTTAATAAGTTAAATTAGAGCTCTTCTCTTGGTAGGGACCTCAAGTCTCACTTCATGAGTTGACCTTTGTTATATCCATCTTCATTCTAAGCTTGTCTTTGGATAATTGCTCCTTTTGTTCTAATTTGGAAAATTTGGCTTGAAAGAAATAATAGGATTTTTAAGAAACACTCTTCCCCTTTGCAAGATGTGGTCTTTTGTATTGAGAAGTCGATTTCTGAGACTGTTCTGGCCTTCATTTACAAAGGTACTAGTCTGCACAATACTTTCACACCATGGGACAATTGGGTTACCAAACATTGGTCAGCCTTATAGTCACTCCCTCTAAGCGGGGCAATTTCTAAAACATGGCCTTCAATAAATAGAGCAGAGGTGGTTTGGTTGCCTCCTTCGGCTTCGAAGTATAAATTGAACTTTGATGGAGCATCTCATGGTAACCCTGGCAAATCTGCCATTGGTATTGTGGTTTCTGATAACAAGGCTTGTATCATAAAAGCTCAATGCCAATGTATTGCTAATGGAACTAACAATGTGGCTGAACTTCATGCCCTTTCCACGAGACTTGATCTGCTCCTTTCCTTACATTTTTTGGATGTTGTCATAGAGGGTGATTCTTGGGTTGTTTTTTACATGGTCACTAATCGCTCATCCCACTCCTAGCATCTAAAGTATTGGCTGGACAAGATACTTGCTCAGCTTGAATTGTTCAATTCCTTCTCTATGGTCCATTGTTACAAGGAAGCTAATAAGCTAATAGACTTCTTGGCCAATAAATCATTAGATGAGGATATCCAATTTTTGGTTGATGTGGATTCCAGTTCTTTACCACCTCATCTGGTTTAATTGATTCTAACTTATTTGCAGAAGCATGACCTTGTATCTTGATTGGCGATTATATTCAGGCATGCAGCTTAATGTAGTTTTGATGGCCTTTTTGGTCTTCATAACTTCATTATGTTTGCATTATTGTGTGTAATCTTAGTCTGGGTATAGGTTTTTGTCTTTGTTGCAATTGGTTGGGACTTGTGGTGTGTGGGAGCATCTTATAATCATGCTCTGCATTGTTTACACACTTCAAATATGCCTCGCACTTAACATTATTGCCATGTGGTTTTTGTTTGTCTAAATCATGATGACTGCATGAGGTTTTTTGTGTTGATCTCTTAATGATTGTACTTCTATTCGGGTGGCTTGCTTACAGTTTTAATGATTCATTTATCTTCTTCTCTTGCGGTGGCAGTTTAGTGAGTTATTTCATTTCATGTGGGGGATTCCGTTCATGTGGCTATCTTGTTTTATTGTTTGGCATGCGTATGTTGATTTATGGCTATGAGTATCGTGCAGAAGTTGTCATCATTATTTATGAAGGTGGCAGCCTATGGTTGCTTTTTTGCACTTATGTCATGGGTTTTCTTGAGATGATATTTGTTGTTGCGTCCTTTGGTGGTCATGCTTGTTCTCTCATAATGGCATTTGATCTCTTTATATTCATGTGCTATCTCTTGGTTTTGCATTATCTTTTTATGGAGTTTGTGGGCTATTGCATTTTGATGCCTGGCAAGCCGTATGACTTCCAAGACTCTCATGTTTTTTATGATGAAAAGATTGGTCGTCTATTTCAAGTTTATTCTCTAGATTTCTCTTTGCCTTTTCGCAAGGTTTTGGGAAAGCAAAGACTAGTGGAGAATGCAAGTTGTTTTCTTGCTGAAATTGCATCTCATTTTCTCACTATTTGTATGGATGTGCTCCTAGATTCTGCTATGGTCAAGGCACTTTTTTATGCATACTTCCACTCCTATTTCTACACTATTGATGATTTGGATATTGCATTATATTTTTATCATTTTGAATTTGGTAATTTTGAGTATGGTGGTTTCCTATCTCGTTCTCAGTTATTATCTTTTGGTTGGCACCAGGAAATTCTTTCAATTATGAGAAATGGCTTGATTTCTAACCTATATGATGATACTTTGTTTGATATGGTATCTCTATTAGATCATGTATCACCAGATTGTTTGGCAGCAGCTGTAAATATATTTTCAAGTATTCACTTTCTCCTAGACTTGATGCACGTTGTATTGTCTTCGCCAACTTTAGTTTTGCCTATTGAGATGGTGCATCCTACAATTCTCATTGATGTTGATACCCCCCCTTCTTCTCCTTCATTGGAAGGCACTAGTTTGTGGCATATGAATTCTTAAATGTAACTTTCTCAAACAAAGAATTTTTTTGTACTCATTACATGGGGTTGGGATTTTTTGGCCAACATGGAAATTATGTAATCTTGGGTGGGCCTCTATCTTCTTTTTAGGTATGATCTAAATCAGATGTTTTCTTTGTCTGGTTCTTTCCTACCGGTACTCTTTGAACCAGGTTGTAAAAAATTATTATATTAATAAAATTTAGTGGTTTACCACTTTTATTAAAAAAAAAATGTATAGGTCATCGTTGGAGAAATAAATATTAATTTTATATTTTAGTAAAAATAAAATTAAATAAATCATTTAAAATTTATTTAATTTTAGAAAAAGTGATAGCTAACTAAATAGTTTTAAAAATTTGGGGATGACCCCACAAAGTAGTGGTTAGCTACAAGCTTCCTACATGGGAGGTCTTGAGTTCGAGTCTACTTGATGCCCATGTATCCCATACACAAGTAATGGAGAGATAAGGTGATGTCTGAGCGTGAAAGACAAGGCCGCACAAGGAGATATAAGGGTGTTATTTCCGAGCAAATATGAGGATGAGGCCCGTCAAAAATGTGGTTTCATTGTTTCATAGCTCTAGTCAAAATCGATTCGACTTTGGCCCATTACCAAGCAAAAAAAAAGTTAAAAAAATATTTAATTATAGTATACTTAAACATTAATTAATTTAATAAAATTATTTAATTAATCGTGGAGGGGAAATGGTCAATTAGTTAAATGATTAAAATTATTTGATTAATATAGAAATAAATTGGATAATTAAATAATTAAAAGTATATAATTATTATAGATGAAAATAGAAAATATTAGCTTAATTAAATAATTAAAAATTATTTAATTGATATGAAAAGTGTTGAACATTTGGAATACAAAGAGGGGAGGGGTGAATCAATATTCTCTTGAATATATTAAAACTTTTAATCAACCATCCACATAACATAACTAAATTGCTAAATTAAAATGAACAACAAGCAAAAGCACAATACACCACATAATACCAGATTTTATACATGAAAAACCCAAGATAGGAAAAACCACGGAGAAGATTAGCTCTCAATATTATGTAACCGGTTACAGTAATACAGTACTACTGGAGGGGCTCACTGTACAAAGTATAGAGGCTCACTACCAAAGGATGGCTTACAACCAATATTACAAACTATGAACTATTAATATTGCATCTATCATATGCATGAATTTCAGTTCCACTGAGGTGCATAATCACTTTCACATCAACTGTACACAATCACTTTCACATTCGCTATACATAATCACTTTCACATTCACTATACATAATCACTATCACATTCACTGTAGATCGCATATAATTGTCAAAAGATCACATGTACATCCTTCACAAAGCAATTGTATATATATCAAACTATGTCTTCATGAAGTCTGCTTAACCATAGTAAAGGTTAGCCCAAAAACCTTTAAACGCTACTACTAAATAGATCTTATCATACCAGAGAAGTCATCCAAAGCATAAAAGTGCTTCTCCATACATCAAGGAATAGGCATGATAAACAAAGCTAATAAATCATTGATGATTCCGAAGGGGACTGGATCACAACCTTCATGTTGCACTATGTCGATAAGCAAGGTACGATATTATCAAACCCATAACTATGCCGCAACAAAACATTAACACTTAAAATCTTGGATATAGACATTAGATCAAATACAAAACAAGTTCCCAAAATATTACAGAGATATATGTTATTGCGGAGCAATACGGACCCAAAAAGGAATATGTTGGACCTAAGTGTATATTGAAGCTTGTGGGGCTCGAACCATAATATGTCAGACTCATGTTGCCCAATCACAAAAGCATCAATGACAATATTCTAACAATCCCCCCCTTTGTCGTTGATGAAAACATGACAACCAATATAGAATATACAAAAATTGCTCATATATTTTCACATATACAAAAAGTGTCCTTCTATATAAATTGTCTACTTATATTATACATAGCTATTCACTCCCTCTTTGATATCAATGGAAAAGGGTACAAAAAGAAAGTATTTTGTACAAAAACTCCCACTAAGAAAAAAATGAATTAACTGGAAGATTGTTTGATTCTTGCAGTCCAACTGTCTGTGTTGTTTTCTCAATATTGATTTACATCAGTTAGAAGTTTTGTTTGCACCTGGAGAGAAACAAGAATGTGTTTTTCTTCATCAATTGAGTTGGTCTCAAAGAAAGTAAATTTTTATGCCTTAGACAGGGCATGATTCATCAGTGAAATACAATCACTGCACATGTCTCTCAGTTAACCTAGAGGGGGGATAATGGTATCCCTATGTTGTTGAAGTTCAAAGTATTTCTTATGCAGTTCCTCAATCATTGATTTGTTGAAGCTGGTGAGATCTTGAGATAGCTAAAAGTTGTGATAAGATTGGTTTATTTTGGACGCAATTGAGTCAATCTATTCTTGAATGCTTTTTGTGGCCTCTAGCAATTGCAAATTGTATAGATACATTGTGTTTCCGCCAATTAAACATGCTTGACCACGAGCGATAAGTTGGGAAAGATTTTTATGTGTGGTTGAACACTTTCCTTTTAGGTTCATTAGGATCTTTTCTTTCTCAGCTTCCTTCTCTCAATCAAATTTGGTTTCCAAAGGAGTGGAATACTTTTTCAAAGACTTTAACAATTTTTTGCATTATCTAGGCTAGAGGCAGATGGGTTAATAGAACTGTCTGGAATAGCACTTTGCAATGTTATTATTGCCTCTTCAATCATTTTGTTCTATTCTTTTAGATCTTCAAAGAGATCATGCATGGTTGAAGCCTGAATGGTTGCTCCAATCTGAAACTTCTAAATTAGATCAACTTTGGTGAAATCAACAATTAAAGGGGAAGAAGTAATGGGATGGAAAGATAGGGGTGCAACGAACAATCTCTTTAAAGAGTCATCAAAGGTACCAGATTTTGTACCTACTAATAGTTCTGATACTTAATGTAAGTATAGATCCAATAGCCAACAAGATGAGAGGGGGGGGTGAATCATACAAACTTAATCTTCCATAAAAACATCAGATTCAATCTCAGTAACATATACTTCAGTAATATAACCAAAACTGCTAAACATGCAAACTCAAAAGCATATAAACATCATAAACCTCATAACACCAGATTTAACATGGAAACCCAAATAGGGAAAAACCACAATGGGATTTCGGACCCACTAAGAAATATACTCTTCTAGAGTATGCTCGGTTAAAAGAAAATCCTGTTAAAGATTACAAACTCATTGCTAGATGTGACCCGGTTAAGGGATTTCCCTCAGATCTGTTAGGATCTTCACCTTGTTAGAAGTGACCTTGTTAAAGGATTTCGAACACTCAATCAGAATGTCACCTTGTTAGAGGGTTTTACAAATAAGACTGTTAAGTCCACTTGATTAAGATATTTTCTGTCACTTTCACAAAATAACAGTAATAAAAATCTATCTGCAACTTCACATCTAAAATGATAAAGCAGATTCTTATTTGCTCAATACAATCTAGACATAAAACTAATCTTGTCCATCTGCTAGGCTTCTATACTCTGTTATTCAAATAGGTCTTCAAGCTTTTGTGCTCGGTAATCACTATGTAGCATCCCTATGCATACATTTGCCCCCATACATTATTTATCAATAGTTCCCTATTTATAAACAATTAGCTAACCGCTTAATCTCCTTGATCACATTTCCCATGATCAATAATAGCCATCAGATCTTCAATCTTGTCCAGGTTCAATGTATCCTTCAATCTGAAAAACATTTTAACCTGCCTAGGAACTTGCATACATTTCTTGGAACTTGTGCTAGGGTAATGTTGTTCAATCTGTGTTGTAGATCTTCATGTTGATTTTCTTTTGCCATAGATTCATTAACGAACTTCATGCACGACATACCAATCATTTAATCAGTTCCAGCTCATCAGCTTCCTTCATTAAATAATGCATGTAACCATTTAATGTATTATGTTACAGCTCGGTTACAACTCGGTAACAACTCGGTAAATACTAAACTTCACTCGGTAGACATTCTGCCTTCATTAACTGATAGCAATAACCTTAGGGTTTACCGACTAGGTTCTTTGCTCGGTAACATAGTATAGTATTAGCTTTACAATTTACAACATATGTATGATGTTAAAACAATCTAAACATCATGATCTCATCATTGTCTGACTCGGTAATAGTTTCCCATTAAATACCTCATTCATCCCCTTACTCATCATATTCTTTTTGTGTCTTTTACCAACATCTTTATACTCATCAAATCATACTTCTCAAGATATGGCAACATCATACTGAATTAGAAAATCAATTTCTTGACATCAATGACAAAATAATAATATTAAGATAGTAAATCATCCTTAATCAGTTATATCCATAATCATCAACAACCTTCTCAATATCCTTATTGAAATGCCAACAATCTCCCATTGTCTTTTATAATGCCAAATGCCAACACCTACCTCTTCTTTTCCCAAGGTGTCACCTTTTGTGACACATTTCTCAAATGATATCTTTTCTTCTTCTTTCTTGTCTTCCATTTCATTTGAGTTGTCTAGGGGGCATCAACAACTTTAGGAATATTTATTGGAGGATTTTCCTCCATTATAACATTATCAGAAATAGTATTATCAAGGACAACATTTTCAGTGACAGCTTCAGTAAACACAATTTCAGGGGTGTCTGAACAAGTATTAGAATTATCAGCTGGAAACATTCCAAGTTTGCTTTCTATGCCCTTGACAAATTCTACAGTTTCTACCTTCAAATTTTTTGTAGCATGTATATCTTCCATAAGAGGATCTAATCTATGCTTGTTTCGGAGCTCAGATTTGCACACGTGTACAACCAAAGCCTTATTCTCCTTAGAAAGGGTGTTTCCAACAACTTCTAGAGCATATTTCTTAATTTCTTGATCCTCTTCGATTTCCTTTTGCCTAATCTCATCCAAAGCTTTCCAAAGGTCTTGTGGTATATCCTTTTCAAAATCTTCTAGAACATCATTTAATTTAATGCAATACTGAATGAAAGCTTTTATAATTGTTTCCTTATCCTCGTTATCAACCTCAGTATACATATTACCCACTTCTTTTAATTCAACTTCCAAAGCTATCATATTAAACAAAGTTTCTTTATCCAGGGGTTCCTTGATAATTTGCTTACCTTTACCTTTCTGAACCTAAATTCTGAATCCTTCATCTTTAGATTCTTCTAATTTTTCTTCTTCAATATCAATGATCTTTCTTTTCACTTCTCTAGGCTTTCCTCTCTTCGATGGAGCGGATGTGGGAGTCTACTTCTTCCTCTTAACCGGTTTTCCTTCACTTCTTCCAAAGATGCCTTCTCCTTAACAAGGGTACTAGTTGAAGCAGTGATCCTATTGGATCTCTTAACCTTCTCTAATTCTTCTGCAGTAACACATGCCTGCATCATAGACTCATTAATGACTTTTTGCACAATGTTTTGTCTTTCTTTCTTTCTTGGTTTGTTCCATATGCACTTTTATAGACTTTTCCTGAGCAATCCCAAACCTTTCCTGAGTTTCATCAACAAGACTTTCTAATAAGACTTTTGCAAGTCCTTCCAACATGTCATCAGAGACTAATGAAATAGCTTTGATAACAGGCAGACAACTAAGAGGGGATGGGGGGTGAATTAGTTGTCTCAAAACTTACACAAATTAAACCTAATATCTGATTTGATTATTAACTATGAAAGCATAAATCAACAACACATCATGAACACACATAACACCAAGATTTTGATGTGGAAAACTTCATCAAGGGAAAAAACACAGTGGGAACCTACCCACAATATGATGATACTCTGTTAGAAGTATATGAAATGCACATGCATTCAGGCACACTGCCTAGAGCTCACTACTCAAAAACAACAAGGGCTACAACCCTCAGGAAGGTTCACTGTCTTACAAACAAATTTAGATTACATCAAGAAGATCATGAATTGAAGAGATAGCATCTCCTAATGCCCGGTTATAGTTCTGATTAAGCACATAACAACTCACTTCCTTCTCACACTTCTTCTCTACCTCTGAAAGATGTATCCATTCAATGCATATATATACTGATTATGATGCATACACATACACAATTACAAAGATATTACATTTATTTATACATGACATCAACTTTATGAAGATCATCAAGGTTGGCTCAACACTGAACACCTAATCACAAAAATATAAACAAAATCAAATGCGGACCAAGCAATGTCGGCTAAGACATAACATGGACCCATATCACACACCTTGAATATGAAAAACCTCCAAGAATTATGCATCAAACATTCAACAACACGCTACAAGCATCTAGTCGGCCAAAACAATGAAGAACACTATCACACCAAACAAAATCATCAATCACGCGCACAATAATCAATGAGGACCACCAACACAAAATACATATGATCCAGAAACGTCCACAAGCATCATGAATCACCACCGCAACATCCACAACAACTCAAATTACTAGAATTACATCACCATTATACCAAACTTCAAGAACACTAACTAGAATGACTATGAACCTGGAAAAATAACTTGTGGAGCTCTAAACCATGAACCAACTGAATGGAAGATACACATGAACATCCTAAACATTCCTCTAGATCCGCAAATCAAGATATTACAATGCGGAGAAATACTGAACATTGTCATCACTGAACAACTAGAAAAACAGCCATAACACAAATACTTATAACTCACTCAAATATTCATGTGGACCTCTAAAAATCGTACTGAATCATCTATACTCAATTCTCTACAAACCCTTTAATCCATAAACTATGATTATCAACGTACAGAACAAACCAACTCTCTGAACTTCATTGCATCATTGTCACAGATAGAGAAATATGTTGACATCAATAACAACACATCTCTCAGACATCCTCAAATATCTCTCAAGCACATATTTTCGGCATACTTTCCAACAACCTCCCCCTTTGGTATTGATGGCAACATATGATGTGAAAAACAATCAATGTCAAAAAAATTAACAACTCTCTCATATTATTCTCTCCCCCTTGTACATGACTCTCTCCCAACACCATTTTTCACATGATTCTCTCCCCCTTTGACATCAATGTCAAAGGCACATATTTACACCATAAAATACCAAACTAACAAAACTGACACACTGACTACTCCCCCTGAGTAGCAACCTCCACTCATCAATTTGGATCACAAGATATGACTGTGAAATGCATCAAACTGATACATACCAATGCACCTTAGTTTTGATCAAGAGGGGCAATCAACCCTAGGCTTCTCTTTTAGATACTCAAAAGTATCTTTAGGCAAAGGTTTCATGAAAATGTTTGCAATCGGTTCCTTTGTAGGCACATACTCCAATCTAACTTCCTTCTCATTTACCTTATCCTTCAAAAAGTGAAACTTAATTGATATATGCTTAGTCTTAGAATGCAACACCGAATTCTTAGAAATGTTAATTGCACTTGAATTTTCACAATAAATAGCAATAGGTTCATCATACACTACTCTGATATCTTTCAACATTTGCTTCATCCATACTACCTAAGTACAATTGTTAGCAGCAACAATATATTCTGCCTCTGTAGTAGATAGAAAAATAAAAAAATTCTTTTTACTCAACCAAGAAACCAATCTCTTTCCCAAGAAAAATGCACCACCACTAGTACTCTTCCAATCATCAACATATCCTACCCAATCAATATCAGTATAAGCACTCAAAGTAAAATCATCATCTTTAGGGTACCATAAACCAAAATCAACAGTTCCCTTCAAATATCTGAAAATTCTTTTAACAGCTACCACATGAGATTCCTTAGGATCGGCTTGAAATCTAGCAACAAGGAAAATGACATTCATGATATTAGGCTTGGTCTGAGTCAAATAAAGAAATCCACCAATCATAGATCTATATCTGGTCTGATTTTCTTTAGGTGAATCATCATCTTTAGTCAATTTACATCCTATCACCATAGGGGTTCCAACTAGCTTTGTATCATCCAAACCAAACTTTTTCAATAACTCTTTCACATACTTGGATTGTGATATAAAAATTCATTTGTCTAGCTAAGTAATTTGCAATCCCAAAAATAATTCATCTCCCCAATCATAGAAATCTCAAATTCATTATGCATCTCATTACCAAACTCTTTGCACAAACTATCATTTCCTCCAAAAAAGGTATCATCAACAAAAACTTCAACAATCAAAATGTTATCATGATCAATCTTGAAGTACATATTACTATCAGCAATACCTTTGTTAAATCCTAGCTTCAGTAGATACTTATCCAATCTGGCATACCATGCTCCTGGCGCTTGCTTCAATCCGTACAATGCTTTCTTCAACCGACACACCATATCATTATGATCAGTCAATAGAAATTCATCTAGTTTCTCTATGTACATCTCTTCCTCCAACTCGCCATTAATAAATGTTGACTTGACATCCATCTAATAAACTTTAAAATCTTTATAAGCAGCATAAGCAAGAAATAATCTAACAGCTTCAATTCTTGCCACTGGAGCAAAAGTGTCTTCAAAATAAATTCCTTCCATTTAAGAATGTCCTTTACAAAAAAGTCTAGCTTTGCTCCTAACCACGTCACCTTTCTCATTCAATTTGTTCTAGAAGACCCATTTGGTTCCTATTACATTTTTATCCTTAGGTCTCAGAACAAGAATCCATGTATTATTCTTTTCAATCTGATTCAATTCTCCTTCCATTGCTTTTACCCAATGTTCATCTTTACATGCTTCACTTACATCTTTAGGTTCAATCTTAGAAATCAAACAATACTCAACATGATCTTCTGCAATTCTTCTCCCAGTCTGAACACCTTTATCTCTATCTCCTATGATCTGATTTTCAGAATGATTCAAGCTTACATACTTGGGACTCTTCAGATTTTTTTGAATTTCAGACTCTGATTTATTGCACTTGCACTAGTTTCTTCTTCTTGATTCATTAGATTCATTAGAACAATCTAAACTTGATTTTGGGTCTACAGTTGCTTTCCTTTATTTGCACTGTCACTCTAATCATCATAATCATATCCGCAAGATCTGCACTGACTCATATTATCTTCATCACCCTTGACATCAACACTCTCAACTATCTTTCTCGGTCTCTTGTTATAACACTGGTAGGCCTTGCTTTTATTAAAATAACCGAGAAATATTCTTTCACCACATCTAGCATCAAACTCCCTAGATCTTCATCTCTTCTGATATAACATTTACTTCCAAAGATTCAGAAATATTTAACAGTAGGAGCATGACCAAACCATCATGCATAAGGGGTCTTACTGGTATCATCTTTGATATGCACTCGGTTAAGACTATAAACACTAGTACTCACACCTTCTCTCCAATAAACATTTGGAACATTTCCTTCAATTATGGTTCTATTCTTTCTTTCCATGACTCCATTTTATTGAGGGGTTCTCGAAGCAGACAACTGTCTTCTTATCCCATGCTCTTCACAGAATGCATTAAACTCACCGGAAGTGAACTCACCACCTCTATCAAATCTCAAACACTTCAACTTCAAACATGTCTCAGTTTCAACCATAGATTTGAAAATTTTGAACTTCTCTAAAGCTTCATACTTCTCCCTCAATAAAGTAACCCATATCATCCTTGAATAGTCATCAATTAGCAACATGAAATATCTATCTCCTTGCAAGCTTCTAACTCTAGAAGGTCCACACAAGTCAATGTACACAAAATCTAACAATCCATTTGAAAAATGCTTCTTACTCTTGAAAGATATTATGGTTTGTTTCCCTAACTGACATTCCTTGCACATAGGGTTAGTAGGTTTCATCAATTTAGGAAGATCTCTCACTGCCTAAGTAGAACTTATCTTGATAATGTTATCAAGATTCACATGACACATCCTTCTATGCCACAACCAACTTTCATCAACATAAGCAATTGAACATCTTTTACCAACATTATTCAAGTGAAAGATATTATCTCGAGTCTTTGTACCTGATGCAATCTCTATTCCGGAGCTACCCAATATTCTACACTTTCCATTCTTAAACTGAAGATCATATCCATTGTCAACCATTTGTCCAACACTCAAAAGATTATGATTTAGGCCTTCCACATACAAGACATCATCATTATTGTGCTTACCATCAAGAAAAATAGAACCTCTCCCATGGATTATACCAGCTTTGTCATCACCAAATTATACAAGTCCACCTTCATACTTTTCCAAGCTCACAAATTTACTCTTATCACCTGTCATATGATGAGAGCATCTATTGTCAATCACCCATTCATCTTTATCTTCAACTTGTGCAGCCAAAGCCCTTTCCACATTCATGTAGCTAGAAGAATCGATGGGCATTGGATCATCTTCCTTGATAGCAATAAACACCCATTCATTATCACTTGTATTTCCTTTATCTGATTCATCATATGACACACCTTCATCAACAGCATAAGAACATCTCTTCTAAAATTTAGGCTTGTAAGTTTTCTTAGGAACTCTTTTTGAACATCTTGAGGAAAAATGTCCTATCTTATTGCATGAAAAACATTTAAGAGGCAACTTTTCTTCATACTTACCGACTCCTTTAGGTAGCATCCTGGCAATCAGTGCTTCAAGCTCCTCAATCTCTTGCTCTTCTTCTTTCATTTCCTTCATCTCTTTCTTATATCTTGATATCCTCCTTGAAGAACTTTCTCTTGGATCATATATTTGCTTATCCTTTCTAGAAACAGTGGCTTTGAATGTAGATTTTTTCTTAGGAAGGGAGTCACCAAACTCACTTAATTCAAATGTTGAAAGTTGATCAATCAACATGTCTCTAGTCACATCAGTCATGGTCTGAATGTCCTCAATAGAAACAACTTTGTGTTTGTAGGATGTAGGTAACAACCTTAGCACTTTAGCAACAATCTCTGATTCTTCCTACTTTCCACCTGCACATCTGATATTGCATACCAATTCATTCACCTTCTACATAAAAGAAGTGATGTTCTCATCTTCCCTCCTCCTTAACATCTCATACTTTCCTTTTAATCTCTACAACTTAGCAATCTTCACATAGTTGTCTCCTTCATATAGGGTTTCCAACTTCTTCCATATCTCATGAGCAGTCTGCAATTCCATAACATTTGTCATCTCGAAATCTATCAGGGCACTCAACAATGCTTCCTTAACTCTAATATTACATTCAGCTTCCTTTATCTCATCTAGAGTTCAAGGTTCATTTGCAAGAACAGTATACTTGTTCTTTGTAATAGTACAGTAAGCTTCGCCAATGCATCTCATATGACACTCCATGCGGCTCTTCCAAAGAGAGTAATTAGTTTCGTCAAATCTTGGATTGTCCTTCTTGTAAGTCGTCATCCCAGATCACCTCAAGCGGTTAAGCTTGTCTGAAGGAACCTGCTTTGATACCAATTGATGAAATAGTTGTGATAAATGGCAGACAACTGAGAGGGGGGTTGAATCAGTTGTCTCAAAACTTACACAAATTAAACCTAATATCTGACCTAATTATTAACCATGAAAGCATAAATCAACAACACATCATGAACACACATAACACTAAGATTTTCACATGGAAAACTCGATCAAGGTAAAAACCACGGTGGGAACCTACCCACAATATGATGATGCTCTATTAAAAGTATATGAAACATTACAATGGGGAATGTACATGCATTCAAGCACACTACCTAGAGCTCACTGCTCAAAAACAACAAGAGCTACAACCCTAGGGAAGACTCATTGTCTTACAAACAAATTTGGATTACATCTAGAAGATCATGAACTGAAGAAATAACATCTCCTAATGTCTGGTTACATTTTTTATTAAGCACATAACAACTCACTTCCTTTTCACACTTCTTCTCTACCTCTGAAAGATGTATCCATTCAACGCACATATTATGATTCTCATCCATATACATACACAATTACAAAGATATTACATTTATTTATACATGACATCAACCTTATGAAGATCATCAAGGTCGGCTCAACACTCAACACCTAATCACAAAACTATAAGCACACATGTTACAAAATCAAATGCGGACCAAGAAATGTCAGGACATACCATGGACCCATATCACATGCCTCAAATATGAAACACCTCCAATAAATATGCATCTGTAATGCCCCGCCAGGAAACCCCTAAGGGTTTAAGTTAAAAACACTCAAATAGAGTGTAAATATTTTTTTTTTAAATAATAATTAAGAGCGTTAATGAAAAGTTACAATATTAAGATAGATTGAAGTTATCTCAGAGTTATCTCTGACTAGATAACACAGCGAAAGGCTAAAACGATCCTAAGGAGTTTCCCAACGCGATTACACAAGCTTACACCTAACTCAACTTGCGTCATTAGATCCATTAAATTGGATATCTTAATTACGAGATAATGCATAGATCTTGATTATATATGTGTTCTATGGTTGGACATCTTATAATTTTAGGAAGCGTTCAATTACTTTGGGTGGTTAGGAGGCCATTGAGAGGTTATTTATTCATTGCACTTTAATTCATAATTACATTAAGAGGCCTCCAAAAAGGTTCATGCGTTTAATATAATGAAGTTCATTCTATTGGGTTTAAGGAATCCATTCTCAATCGATTTCACCCTTTAATATTAAAAGTATGGTCAATCAGACGAGATTCATTCATTAAGGATTAACTACAAATAATAGAGTGAGATCCCTTCATTTGATTTCGTGCATAGCCAACTAATGAGTTGTAATTCTTATATGAAAGATAAAATGTGAGTAGCCATAGAATTCATTTGAAGTTTTGATAATGCAAATAATTGGACTAATTTCATTAAGGTGGATATGCATTAGGACACACGAGAGCATCCTTTAAATTAAAATATCGTTAGCTAGATGAAATTCTTCATTTCAAGATTTGAATAATAAGACCATAGTGATGTTCGTCTATTAGGATTAAAATACCATTATCTTGTTGCATATTACTCTTTTTGGTTATATGAAGT
This sequence comes from Cryptomeria japonica, assembly GCF_030272615.1. Classification (NCBI taxonomy): domain Eukaryota; kingdom Viridiplantae; phylum Streptophyta; class Pinopsida; order Cupressales; family Cupressaceae; genus Cryptomeria; species Cryptomeria japonica. Next base: position 59,225,415 of record NC_081409.1, read on the forward strand.
TAATATGAGAAGGTACATTTATTAAGATTGAGATTTAAACAACTATACCAAAACTTCCCTTTCTAGTTCCATTTTAGCAACCATAAGGGATTCTTTTATTAAGGTTACAAATATGGATACTAGTTGAGTTCACCCTTGTATGAAATTAATCTGATAAAGATTATTTGTTAAGATTAAAATATAAAAAACTAAGTAAATTCATCTGATAAAGTGAATTACAATTAACATGGCGATACTCATTTACAAAGGTAAGAAGGTAAATACCTATATGAGATTCATCCTTTAGATTTCAACTTAGAAATTATAACATTAATTCGAACTTGTTACCCATTCACATTCGTTCGACTTACATGCTTAAAACAAGTTAATCCAATGATGTAATCTAGCAAGATTCTTTCCACTATTATAACTTTAATTAACATATTTTAAATACTTTGCCATAATCATAATTTACAATGTCTTATGAACCTAATTAACTACATTTATCCAGATGAATAATGTTATGCACTTAGATTTGAATTCATTAAATTTCCACCATACACTTATGCAAGAATACAACCATCCATGATAATTCAAAGCATAAAACAAGTAAGCTAAAAACATCGCATAACACAGATATGATCTCGGAGTTCACCCCAAAAGGGCTACATCTCCGGGTCTGCTCAACTGCAAGACCCCTCTAGCATTTAATATAGTTAAGATTACAAATTTACATGTCTTTTACAATCCTGCCTTTTAGGCAAACACATACACTATTCAACATCTACCTCGATTGACTATTACATAGTGATCCCTTTTGAAGCGAGTCAAATTGAATCATAGAAAAAAAAACACACAAACCTAGATTCTATTGTTTGACGGTACCCTAACTAGGGGCTTGACCGACTTATAACCAACCACTATCATACAAGTCTTACCATTACATAACCAAATTCTATTATAGAAATTTAAACCTACATAGGCATTATCCGGTAGAGATATTCGTTTACCATATCTGTCTAACCATTAATGTCGATCAAGTTTATGGATTTGATAATTTAACTTTTATTTAAAAATTCGTATTAGTCCACCATAACTATTTAGTCCATGTTAATAATAAGTATTAACTTGAGTATGATGTAATCAATATGAAATTAAAAACTTGCATTGGAGTATGGATTTACTAAATGTTGATTCTCTAAAAATCCAAATATATATATTATTTACTAATTTGAAATTAAATAAGATAAGAACTGAATTTAAAATTAGATAATATCAAGGAGGCTGGATTTAAAATCCCTTAAACTAATTTTAAATTCAGTTATTAATCTGAATTCTTCCTTATTTTATTTATATATTCCATGCATATATCCTTTTTTTCTTTTTTTTTAAAAAAAATTATATAAAATAATTAAAAATTAAATGAAATAAACATTTTTTTTTAGTTTTCAAAAAAAAGAGAGGGAGGGTACCCACGTGGACACCCACGTACCCCCCCCCCCTTGGCAGCCAAGCTACCATTGGTAGCGCTGCTACCAAATGGTAGCAGGGCGCTACCATTTGGTAGCAGTTCGCTACCTCTAGTAGCACTGCTACCAACTGGTAGCAGCTGCCATGGGGGTCACAAAAACATTTTTTTTTTTTAAATTTATTTTTTTTAAAATTTATTTTGTTACAGTAAATAAAAAAAGACAGTTTTTAAAAAAATAACAAATCCTCTGTGCTCCCACACAGCCAGAGACAGGGAAAAAAAAGAACAAGTTCCAGCAACCCCTCTCCATTTTATATATATATTTTTTTTATATAACTAATTAGAATGTGTAAGTAATACAAAAAAGATATATGAATATCTCATCAGAACAACAGTCTGAAAACACAAAACTTAAAGTATTTTCCAGCAATCCCCATTTTTTGAAAAACAATCACAGTCACAGCCATTTCTCCCTTTTTCTTTTCTCTTTTTTTTTTTTTCCAGAATGTTATGTATTTCAAAACGAAAGCAAAATAGAAGAGTCTTGAAGAATAACCACCAAATCCCACACCATGTTTACAATCCATTTTCCACACAAGGATTCAACAAAAGTTAAGCTCTACCCATTTTTTTCTACAATGGAACTTACTCACCAACATCAATGGGCAATCTGAAAAAACAAAGTTGCAAGAAAGAAAAATACAAAACCCCTTTTTTTTTGTAACCATTTTAATCAAGCTAATGATCAGATTCTTACCTCAAAACGCATTCCGGGAAGAGTATTTTTGAAGAAGAGCCCCCAAATCTGCTGCTCTAAAACTCCATCTTTGTCCAAAATCCCCAATCTCTCCTCCAAAATCCCTTATTTTTCCCAAAAAAAGACCAAAAGAAAAGAACCCCCAAAAACATTTCCCCACTAGTTTAAAAAATGAGAAACCCTATTTTTGCCCTAATTTTCAATTTCGAAATTAGGCATTTATTTTTTTTGAAAATAAAAGAAACGTGAGAATGGAAATCATTATTTTCCATTACTCAATAGATCTAACTTGTTTTATTCTCATTAAAATTAACACGCTTCTGTTTCTTATTTAATCTCTAATTTTAATCTCTCAATATCAATTTAGGCCTACATTTATATTTCGGAACTATTGACCGGGTAAGGCGTTTTGATTAATTTAATTTTCTAAAAATCAATCTTTTTATACTATATCAACTATACAAGTAAAAAGGAAATAATTTCTTTTTAAGTAATAAAATTTACCCTTTCTCTTCCAACATGCGAAAATGATTAATTTATTTCTATTTCTCAATTGACTTTTAAATTTTTTCCTTTCTAAAACGCATAACTCAATAAATTCGTTATTTTAAAATTAGATATTAAATTAACTCGCTATAACATAATAAGGCGACATTTTTAGATAAATGACTAATCTAATGCAAAAGTCTTATTTATTCTAATTTCTCAACTACAAATGCGTAAATGTTACAAATGCGTAAATGAGCACACTAACCCAAGTTAAATACCTTAAGCTTGCTACAATAATAATTAAAGCAATCCCTTTAAATTAACGATTACTCGTATAGAAGAAACTACCTATTTAAATTTCTATATCACTAATGTGTACGTGTACTTATTAAATTGAATTTAATACTTAGGATAACAAACTCCACTTACCTCGCGCAAGGCACGCAAATCGAGGAAGTCCTCCAAATCTCTCGACATGCATCCCAATGAAAAGCAAGCCCCACGAATCCACACACGATGCTCACCTAACCATGGCTAAGGCAAGACGAGAGTTATATGATCACCAAATCCGAATTCTAAAGATGAAGGAGGCATACTCAACCTTGCAAATCCCAAAGGAGATGAACCTTGCCCTAAGCGGTGTTGTACCTGCAATCTCCTGCACCCATGAATTCATACAAGCATGCATATACATATACATATTCAATGAAGGCGTTAGCTCAAGATTTATCACAAGGGTTAGGAACAATTACATTTACACGAGAATCGAAGAAAAAGCACAATAATAAGTATGCACAGTTATTTATATTATCTAAACTACACATTGCATCATGGTTAACCTATCATTCAAGAATGCCACATAGGAAGTCAATCATGGTCAAATGGGTTTTACAAGTCTAACTACGGTATGGGCATTACATTCTCCCCCCCTAGGCTCCGACTTACTCCTGGAAGTCGCAAAGCTAAACGGAAGTCCTGTAACACTTATTAGTCCTTAAACTCAATTAACAATTATCAATTTGCACAAACAACTATTTTGCCATCATCTTAGAACATTATTCATAAATCCTCTACAAGTGCCATCATCCATTAACAAAAATGCATCTAACATCATTCACATCTTAGAACGTTCTAGAATTTACACACAATTATAGTAAAGATACGAGACCTTTCCCTTCTTATTACACCAAATTAAAGCAATTAAAATACATATAGACACAGTTATCATACTCATTTATCAAACATGACAAGAAAACATGCTCTCAAGGTCAATTTCTTTCACCAATTCCTCTCTTTCACAAAATTTTATTGCATAGAACTAGCTTCACATATCAATTTTTTTTTTTTTACAACCAAGTTAACTTTCGTCAAATAAGAGCAATGTAAGAACTCAATTGTTTACATTTTTCAGACATACAAGAACCTTTCCAATGACTATGCCCCATAACATAGTGACAAGTTAATACCATTTAATCCATGATTACACATAATATCCATCCACAAGACTGGTTTGCACAACACAATAGGCCACATGTGAGCATGTCTAATGCTCGGTCAAAGGTAACATATATGATCCACATCTCTATGCCTGCTCTCAGAATAAATACATGATCAACAATTGTCCAACATCTCACTCGAGGGCTTGATGGTGCTAGGGTACACCATAGCGGTGCTACCTTCCATACAAGTCCCTCGTGAATATCCCTTGTTGTGTAAGGTGTTTAGCCTCCAAGAGATAGTCACCACTCATAGGTAGGTAGTGGATCCTAGCTATTTCACAGCCTCACATACCTCCATCCTCAAGGTTCCCTGCGTCTACTTCCTCATATACACTCATCCAAGCCCGTCTCCTACGTTCTTGGAGAGGAATTCACATTGCAACACAAGACCAGCATACGAAAACAACAAGGATAAACCAGTTTAGCCACCAAAGTACAAAAGATTAAAGATAATAATTGTCAATTCCAACAATAAGACAAGAAAATAATTTCCGGATTTGCAACATCAAATCAAGTAAGATCAAAATTGCAAGATCGTGGCTAAACTGTCAAGGTCAAAGTAAAATAAATTGCTGGCCCACAAAGAAATAAATAAATAATTAAAAGAAAATCATAATTGCACATTACATCACTACGTGACTAGTAGCTAGCCACAAACGAGGAAGGAAGGAACAATCGTCTAGCTATCCTAGTAGCTCATCATGTGGTGTGGCCAAGTCACACACCCGCATGGCATGGCAGTGTGCACCTCGACATCACACCGCATCACGTCATCACGTGGCATGGCTCTACCTTATACCTAGTGGTAGGCCGCATGGAAATGTCTACTACATCCCGCATCGTGTCTCAGCACGGCATGGCAATACTCCAAACGGACAAAGCACTCAATGGACGTATCCCGCATGGTAGTGTACCCCGCGGATAAGGTACGCGCCGGTCACACTCCGCATAGCGATGTTCCTCTCAGGATACTCGCCGTAAGCCAGAGGTATACATGGCTAAGGCCTACCCACAAGTCTACCAACACTAGTCAGTTGGCAACTTATGTAAGAACAATAACACGCCTCTCATGAAGACAAGGCAACAGATGCTCCAATGGAATCCAACAATATGCTCAAAACTGCCATCTATATGCTCAAAATAAAGGATAGGAATCAGGCTGGCACACATGAACCTTGTAAATCGGTTCATCACAAGGGGAAGTATTGAGTACACCTATGTTATAGCTTCATTACAAAACTATATTTTTCCTCAAAATAGGGAAGCTAAAGTCGCTTCGTGTCGACATTACTCGTACGCTGCTCATACTATTCAAGGAATGGTGACTTCTACTACTACCCCTTCACATACTGACTTATCAACAACCCGTGGGTTGGCACTTAGTAAGGAAACAAATAAGCAACATCACATAGATAGGTATGGTTTCCCATACTCATAAGCAAACATATCCCCCATGGTTGATTACTTCACCATCCCATGGGCACACAAAACAAGTACGGGTTTTCTCACAACACACACAGAGTAGCACCATTACTGGTTTAGTCACATTTACGGGGAGTACTTTACATTATGCTAACATATACTTAAGGGAAGTTTTAATTATGCTTTACACATGAATCACCAAACAAAGTTTACTCTAGATCCACGTACTGAAATTTTCAACAGTTCAAATTTACACAAAGAAATAACATCATTCTGATATCTTTCTCAATCTTCCCTAAGCATTTTCATTCACATTACTAACTATGCAATTTCCCTTTTCAAGATGAAAAACTTTCCCCTTTCAATTAGAAGCCCAAAGCAACATACAATGTCATATGCTTTATAACAAAATTTCTTCTTAAATCACTGCATTCCAAATAGTATTTCTAAGACAACAATTTCTATATTTTAGACAAGAGGAGGAAGAGAGTTGGAAAATCAACTATTTCCTACAAATACACAAGAATTTCAAGATCACACCATATTCTCGGACATAAGTTTATCATTTGAGTTGCACGGTTTTCATTTTGCTATCTTTTAGGAAGGTGCCAAAACATCCTAACATGACATTTATAATCATTATTGTTGCACTATAATGTTCTAGTTTTCCGAACAAGAATTCAAGACAACCAAACTTTCTTTTGTAATACAAGTCTTCTTGAGAACAATCGCTATTCGCAATACAATACAATACAATAATACATCAAATTTAACATTGAAAATTTATAATACGACAAGGAGGTAAATGAAGGGCTATCTACTAGATTTTACACATTTAATGCATACAAATCATCAAGTCTTTTATTTACTCCTTTCGAAACATAATAAGACAATTACCCATATCCAAAGCAAGTTAAAAGTGCGTCACTTATTAGGTCCTAAATCACACTAGTTGAATAAGCACATAAAACAATCTTTTGAGGAGCACATTACTTCACTCTTGAAGCTACTACAACATGCCCTCTTTTGGTATTCTTTTTCACATCAAGCAATTTTCACAAAATCACTATGCGCATTTTAATGCACCTTACTTAAAATGGAATTTAACTATACTACTCCTACCAAGCACATGGAGAGTCCTTAATGCAAACATACCATTTTCTATCATTAACCAAAAATTAACTCCCAAGTCATTCCCTTTCACATTCTAAAACACAAAAACATTATGAGGCTCACACAAGGGCTCAAGATATATCATCCTTTCTCTTGCAATAAGAAAACTTAAATAAGCGATAACTACACATGTCAATTCCTTTTAATTTACCTAGAGAGAGAAAAGAAGATGAGTCATAATCACTCAATGTACTACATGATAAGCATTAACATTTGCCATTCTAGTCTTTCAAGTGGACAATCATTAAGATAGATCAAACCAAAAACAAGCACATACCGTACTTCTAGATCCAAGATATTAACAACCAACCCAGATGGATTAGTCAAAAGAGTAAATAAATCGAAAATGAAGGTACATACGACTCCCTTTTAAAGTAAGAGAAATCGTAGACCAAGACCTCGTTAAGCAGACAAAACACCTATAATTATTTCCAAAACACCCACATCAAGAAGGTGAAAATAAAGTGTGAACACACACGTTACACACAAGTAGGGGTTGTCAAATCACACCCTCACATCAAGGTGGGCAAGCATACAACATAAGGTACACACACACACACCAACTAAGGGCACAAGCGAAACCAGAGATCCCAGTGTTGTAACTTGGCTCTGATACCAAGTGTAATGCCCCGCCAGGAAACCCCTAAGGGTTTAAGTTAAAAACACTCAAATAGAGTGTAACTATTTTTTTTTTTTAAATAATAATTAAGAGCGTTAATGAAAAGTTACAATATTAAGATAGATTGAAGTTATCTCAGAGTTATCTCTGACTAGATAACACAGCGGAAGGCTAAAACGATCCTAAGGAGTTTCCCAACGCGATTACACAAGCTTACACCAAACTCAACTTGCGTCATTAGATCCATTAAACTGGATATATTAATTACGAGATAATGCATAGATCTTGATTATATATGTGTTCTATGGTTGGACATCTTATAATTTTAGGAAGCGTTCAATTACTTTGGGTGGTTAGGAGGCCATTGAGAGGTTATTTATTCATTGCACTTTAATTCATAATTACATTAAGAGGCCTCCAAAAAGGTTCATGCGTTTAATATAATGAAGTTCATTCTATTGGGTTTAAGGAATCCATTCTCAATCGATTTCACCCTTTAATATTAAAAGTATGGTCAATCAAACGAGATTCATTCATTAAGGATTAACTACAAATAATAGAGTGAGATCCCTTCATTTGATTTCGTGCATAGCCAACTAATGAGTTGTAATTCTTATATGAAAGATAAAATGTGAGTAGCCATAGAATTCATTTGAAGTTTTGATAATGCAAATAATTGGACTAATTTCATTAAGGTGGATATGCATTAGGACACACGAGAGCATCCTTTAAATTAAAATATCGTTAGCTAGATGAAATTCTTCATTTCAAGATTTGAATAATAAGACCATAGTGATGTTCGTCTATTAGGATTAAAATACCATTATCTTGTTGCATATTACTCTTTTTGGTTATATGAAGTTAATATGAGAAGGTACATTTATTAAGATTGAGATTTAAACAACTATACCAAAACTTCCCTTTCTAGTTCCATTTTAGCAACCATAAGGGATTCTTTTATTAAGGTTACAAATATGGATACTAGTTGAGTTCACCCTTGTATGAAATTAATCTGATAAAGATTATTTGTTAAGATTAAAATGTAAACAACTAAGTAAATTCATCTGATAAAGTGAATTACAATTAACATGGCGATACTCATTTACAAAGGTAAGAAGGTAAATACCTATATGAGATTCATCCTTTAGATTTCAACTTAGAAATTATAACATTAATTCGAATTTGTTACCCATTCACATTCGTTCGACTTACATGCTTAAAACAAGTTAATCCAATGATTTAATCTAGCAAGATTCTTTCCACTATTATAACTTTAATTAACATATTTTAAATACTTTGCCATAATCATAATTTAAAATGTCTTATGAACCTAATTAACTACATTTATCCAGATGAATAATGTTATGCACTTAGATTTGAATTCATTAAATTTCCACCATACACTTATGCAAGAATACAACCATCCATGATAATTTAAAGCATAAAACAAGTAAGCTAAAAACATCGCATAACACAGATATGATCTCGGAGTTCACCCCAAAAGGGCTACATCTCCGGGTCTGCTCAACTGCAAGACCCCTCTGGCATTTAATATAGTTAAGATTACAAATTTACATGTCTTTTACAATCCTGCCTTTTAGGTGAACACATACACTATTCAACATCTACCTTGATTGACTATTACATAGTGATCCCTTTTGAAGCGAGTCAAATTGAATCATAGAAAAAAACACACACAAACCTAGATTCTATTGTTTGACAGTACCCTAACTAGGGGCTTGACCGACTTATAACCAACCACTATCATACAAGTCTTACCATTACATAACCAAATTCTATTATAGAAATTTAAACCTACATAGGCATTATCCGGTAGAGATATTCGTTTACCATATCTGTCTAACCATTAATGTCGATCAAGTTTACAGATTTGATAATTTAACTTTTATTTAAAAATTCGTATTAGTCCACCATAACTATTTAGTCCATGTTAATAATAAGTATTAACTCGAGTATGATGTAATCAATATGAAATTAAAAACTTGCATTGGAGTATGGATTTACTAAATGTTGATTCTCTAAAAATCCAAATATATATATTATTTACTAATTTGAAATTAAATAAGATAAGAACTGAATTTAAAATTAGATAATATCAAGGAGGCTGGATTTAAAATCCCTTAAACTAATTTTAAATTCAGTTATTAATCTGAATTCTTCCTTATTTTATTTATATATTCCATGCATATATCCTTTTTTTCTTTTTTTTTTAAAAAAATTATATAAAATAATTAAAAATTAAATGAAATAAACATTTTTTTTTAGTTTTCAAAAAAAAGAGAGGGAGGGTACCCACGTGGACACCCACGTGCCCCCCCCCCCTTGGCAGCCAAGCTACCATTGGTAGCGCTGCTACCAAATGGTAGCAGTTCGCTACCTCTGGTAGCGCTGCTACCAACTGGTAGCAGCTGCCATGGGGGTCACAAAAACATTTTTTTTTTTTAAATTTATTTTTTTTTAAATTTATTTTGTTACAGTAAATAAAAAAAGATAGTTTTAAAAAAAATAACAAATCCTCTGTGCTCCCACACAGCCAGAGACAGGGAAAAAAAAGAACAAGTTCCAGCAACCCCTCTCCATTTTATATATATATATATTTTTTTTTATAACTAATTAGAATGTGTAAGTAATACAAAAAAGATATATGAATATCTCATCAGAACAACAGTCTGAAAACACAAAACTTAAAGTATTTTCCAGCAATCCCCATTTTTTGAAAAACAATCACAGTCACAGCCATTTCTCCCTTTTTCTTTTCTCTTTTTTTTTTTTCCAGAATGTTATGGATTTCAAAACGAAAGCAAAATAGAAGAGTCTTGAAGAATAACCACCAAATCCCACACCATGTTTGCAATCCATTTTCCACACAAGGATTCAACAAAAGTTAAGCTCTACCCATTTTTTTCTACAATGGAACTTACTCACCAACATCAATGGGCAATCTGAAAAAACAAAGTTGCAAGAAAGAAAAATACAAAACCCCTTTTTTTTTGTAACCATTTTAATCAAGCTAATGATCAGATTCTTACCTCAAAACGCATTCCGGGAAGAGTATTTTTGAAGAAGAGCCTCCAAATCTATTGCTCTAAAACTCCATCTTTGTCCAAAATCCCCAATCTCTCCTCCAAAATCCCTTATTTTTCCCAAAAAAAGACCAAAAGAAAAGAACCCCCAAAAACATTTCCCCACTAGTTTAAAAAATGAGAAACCCTATTTTTGCCCTAATTTTCAATTTCGAAATTAGGCATTTATTTTTTTTGAAAATAAAAGAAACATGAGAATGGAAATCATTATTTTCCATTACTCAATAGATCTAACTTGTTTTATTCTCATTAAAATTAACACGCTTCTGTTTCTTATTTAATCTCTAATTTTAATCTCTCAATATCAATTTAGGCCTACATTTATATTTCGGAACTATTGACTGGGTAAGGCGTTTTGATTAATTTAATTTTCTAAAAATCAATCCTTTTATACTATATCAACTATACAAGTAAAAAGGAAATAATTTCTTTTTAAGTAATAAAATTTACCCTTTCTCTTCCAACATGCGAAAATGATTAATTTATTTCTATTTCTCAATTGACTTTTAAATTTTTTCCTTTCTAAAACGCATAACTCAATAAATTCGTTATTTTAAAATTAGATATTAAATTAACTCGCTATAACATAATAAGGCGACATTTTTAGATAAATGACTAATCTAATGCAAGAGTCTTATTTATTCTAATTTCTCAACTACAAATGCGTAAATGTTACAAATGCGTAAATGAGCACACTAACCCAAGTTAAATACCTTAAGCTTGCTACAATAATAATTAAAGCAATCCCTTTAAATTAACGATTACTCGTATAGAAGAAACTACCTATTTAAATTTCTATATCACTAATGTGTACGTTTACTTATTAAATTGAATTTAATACTTAGGATAACAAACTCCACTTACCTCGCGCAAGGCACGCAAATCGAGGAAGTCCTCCAAATCTCTCGACATGCATCCCAATGAAAAGCAAGCCCCACGAATCCACACACGATGCTCACCTAACCATGGCTAAGGCAAGACGAGAGTTATATGATCACCAAATCCAAATTCTAAAGATGAAGGAGGCATACTCAACCTTGCAAATCCCAAAGGAGATGAACCTTGCCCTAAGCGGTGTTGTACCTGCAATCTCCTGCACCCATGAATTCATACAAGCATGCATATACATATACATATTCAATGAAGGCGTTAGCTCAAGATTTATCACAAGGGTTAGGAACAATTACATTTACACGAGAATCGAAGAAAAAGCACAATAATAAGTATGCACAGTTATTTATATTATCTAAACTACACATTGCATCACGGTTAACCTAGCATTCAAGAATGCCACATAGGAAGTCAATCATGGTCAAACGGGTTTTACAAGTCTAACTACGGTATGGGCATTAGAGCATCAAACATCCACAACACACTACAAGCATCTAGTCGGCCAAAACACTAAAGAACACTATCACACCAAATAAAATCATCAATCATGTGCACAATGATCAATACGGACCACCAACACAAAAGGCACACAATCCAAAAACATCCACAAGCATCATGAATCACCACCGCAACATCAGCAATAACTCAAATTACTAGAATCACATCACCAGTATACAAAACTTCAAGAACGCTAACTGGAATGACTGTCAACCTTGAAAAATAACTTGTGGAGCTCCAAACCACGAACCAACTGAATTAAAGATACACATGAACATCCCAAACATTCCTCCAGATCCACAAATTAAGATATTACAATGCGGAGCAATACGGATCAAAACACTGAACACTACCATTACTGAACAACAAAAAAACCAGCCATAACACAAATACTCATAACTCACTCAAATCTTCATGCGGACCTCTAAAAATCTCACCAAATCATCTATACACAATTCTCTACAAACCCTTTAATCCACAAACTTTGATCATCAATGTACAGAACAAACCAAGACTATAAATTTCTCTGCATCACTGTCACAGACAAATAAATATGTTGACATCAATGACAACACATCTCTCAAACATCCTCAAATATCTCTCAAGCACATATTTGCAACATACTTTCCAACAATCTCCCCAAACATCCAACAAAGACTTCATATCCTAATGTCGAGATCCAATTAATTATGGGAACTACAACTTCCATAATGCATTTGTCAATCGTGATCAGAAATGTGTTGTCATCATTGTATTTATGCACAATTGACTTGGGGATCCTTTCCTTGTTATAGATTTTAAATTGAAAAAAAGAGAAAAATGAGGTAAATTCTTCTTCTTACGTAGTGTAGTCTTGAAACCTCCTCAAACATTTTGCAATATGATGTGCCATAGGGATGTCTTGAACCCAAAATACCTTCCTGATTTCAAGAATCTCTTGCATGAAGTAAAATAGGATGCACAATGTTAGGGTTCCATATTTGAATGGATACTTCTCTTTGCATTGTTTCAAGTTCTCAAGAAATTGTTTTTTCAGAATCTCACAGATCATAATCAACATTTTTCTCCACCATTCCATAAGTTGTGTTGACTATTGTCTGAAATCAAGTTCTCTTGGCTGGTGAAATAGATCTTATTGTCAATCATTAGCGATCTATACTAAATTGCAGGGTTCGTAACAGTGCTAACGGATAGAGAATGTTCATCAAAGGTTGTCTTGGTCAACTCTTCAACAAATTTGTTCTTTGCATCCTTAGGTGCCAAAATAGCACCTAATTCACTTAATTCGGTAATAACATTTATCAAATTCATGGTAATCTGAAATGATACTTCAAGCCATATAAATTCATCATGGAATTTTCTTATTGCCATTCTGATCCATTTGTCGTCATGGCAGAAATTGGGGAAATGGTTCCATACATTTAGCCTCTTGTTGACTAGGGTTTGATATTCTAGCTTAACCTCGAAATTATCTCTAGTCAGCTCGTCTATCCATAATTTTAGCAATTTTCCAATATCGTATTCTTCCAACTTCACATTAATGTATGCCTTAATGTCCTCAGTCAGTAAAAAACCAAAGGGAATACTTGAAAGTAGACACATCGAATCATTTTCAATTGATTTGCTAGATTATCTCTTGAAGCTTGGTCATCTCTGAGTGCAAATATCAACAACAATAGGAGTAGCCATGGATGCAGATACTGAAAGTAACATATTTGCAACAGAAATACCTTTTGCAACTCTCCAAGAAACCCTAACCCTTGATTCGCCTTTTCACTCCTTGAAATATCTTTCACTTTGAGTGAGAAATAACGTGACAAATTCTCCTTTTTAACCCTTTTCCAATCCACTTGCTCATAATAAATGCAAAGAGAGAGTATAATACCGCTTTACTATTTATCCACTTTGTATGTGTCCATAATGACCTTCTGAACCTCTGTATTCTACCGCCGTATAACGCTTTCAACCGAAATATTCACCATTATGCATATATCAGCATGTTATGACTACAACCTTGCGCTCTTTGGCAAGGGAAAGATATTTATTTATTTTCTCCCCCTAGGCCAAAGCCTCTAATTATTAATTGTTGGAACAAATGTATGCACTGAAGCTAGGTGTAACCTTGACTTATTTCTTCCTCCAAATCTTCTTCATCTTTGCCTTGGCATCTTCCTTGTTGATTTTCTTTACTGGTGTTCTTCTCAAAATCTGATTCACTTTAACATCCTTATAGTGACATGATAACTTTGTATGCAAAAGAGATATTAAAGAGAAGGAAACTTCCAGGACAACATATGACAAGGTTTGATTAACCTTCTACACTTCCGACTTATTCAAAGTCTAGGCGGGTATACCTTTGTGAACTAAATTCACACCTTAAAAAGATAAATCCACAGCAAACCAATCCAAAAAACCAGTGGATCTAATCACCTTAAAACTAACTGAAACAAAGGAATGAAAATTGTACTCATGTTAAGAATTGACCTACAAAATATGTAATAGACAACCTTGATCTATACCAGTGCCTTATCTAAGGTCACAGAGTCATCTAAGTTCAAACAATATTCCCACAATCAAATATCTCTACATATCCCATTAGTTTGGCTTCTGCAGATCCCTATATATGCCTCACACACATAAGAATTTATTCATACCAAATTAAACTGCGCTCATCAAGATTCAAAGTATCCCACAAAGAATTTACTGGTAGAGATGATTTCTGCATATTTAATTCCCCTCCTAAAGAGAAAAGCTAAGAAACATATCTACTAAAAGTTGCCTTACAACCTCCATTCAAACAAAATAACCCTAGATTATTCAGAATGAAACAGTAAACACTTGCAAACATATTTGAAGACAACACAAAGTTTAAACTCAAAACCAATGGTCTGTATATTGATATTTTCTTCAAAAAGTATTACAAAAACCTTCAAATATTCTCCATTAAAACATGGAAAAGCCCAGATAAATTTCTACAGCGTTTTCTTACAATTCTTTTGCGATCATTTTTCTACTAATCCTGGTATCCATTTATAACAATATGGATGCATACAAAGCTTCGCACTTTCCTAGGAGAGTTTGTTACAAAATACTACTTCACTCAAGAAGCAGTTACATGTCCTTTTTTGCTTCAACGGCTTCTTCAGTTGGTGACTCCTCCGCAATATCCTCTAACCCTTCAGGAGCGCCTTCTAGCTGCTTTGGAACATGTTCTAACTGTTCCGGAGCATCTTCTTCTTGAACCTCCACATCGGCCACCGCATACTTTTGGGACCATCCTTGGAAAACATCATCATTAGGCCATGAGTGGCCAATAATTTCTTTATTCAACTTTAACAACTTTTTCCAGGTGTTTCTCACTTTCCTTACCTCTGAATCCAAAAACCCATAATGAGATTTGATCTTCTCTATTTCCTCAATTGTTTTAACAAACAAAGAGGTGTCATCTGTATTGATTATCTCATTTACCCTTAAGGATAAATTAGCCCCTAACTCATCTAGCCATGCCTGTTTATCCTTTAACTGATTCTGGTTGACAAAACCTCCAGGGAAAAATGCAAATTTATGCTCGGTATATTCTTTCCAATATAAATTAGCTTTTCTTTCTACATTAGCTCTTCCTTCAGCCAATTTTGTCAATTCTTTTGCCAACTTACATGTAGACTTGATAATGAAATCAGCCTGTGCCTCATAATATGATATACACATCAATCAATTCTAAGTCCACTTCCCTGGGCAACTATTTATTCATAATAGGCTCTAAAATAGACTTATCTTCATACAACTCATTAAGAGTATCCAAAATTCTTTTCATATTGAGATACATTGTAGGAGCATCAACAGTGTCAGCAAAGCTTGAAATTGTTGCCTTTATCTTTTCTTCATACTTGCTTGCAAATAAGGCCTGGGCTTGTTTCAACTTTTCCATTTCATGTTGATAAGTCTCAATCGGTTGGAAACTAGAAGGCATAGGAGAAGGGGGGGACTCTACAATTGGACTAGTAGGTGGGGGTCTTGCTGGAGAGGAAGTGATCATCAATGTTGAAGGCTCACCTTGATGATGTTGACTTGCCAGTTGGCTCTAGAGTTTAGTGATGATGCTATCCTTATTGGCTATTCTTTCCTTAGCTTCATTATAAGCTTTTAAAACAGTTTCCAATTTCAATTAGAGAGTAACTTTTTCTTGGGCTTCTTTCTCTACTACTGCAACATTAAACTTTGCAGTTTCTAAAACAATACTAGCTGCTTCTACCAGTCCTGCGTATTGAACCCTCTTGACAATCATTCCTCCAAAGAGGCTAGAATCTGAGACATTTTTCTTCCTCCTGTTCTCATCTTTCTTTAATGACCATAGGACAAGAGCAGCATTATCCTTGTTGAAGGTCACACCTTCCATTGGCTTTGTTTCCTTTCTTACTGCATCAAGGATCAATAAATCAGCTATATCCCATTCTAGGAGAATTAATACACCAGCTTTATCCAACATATCCCTCCCTTTCTCAGGGGTGATTTCTTTGAACTCCTACATCATTTCTTGCTTAACTTCTTCTTCTATTTGGGCTGCATCTTTGAGAGGTTGTTCATTTACCCTTTTCTCACATCTGATTTTGAATTGATCAATGTTCTGTTTCCAAAGAAATTGTAGAAAAGCACATGATGTAATGAAGTTTCTGTCAGCTAGGAATAATTCACTAGCTTGCTTAACAGTAAGGTCCAATTCTTGGCCCTTTAACTCACCATCGATTAAATCCATTTCAGCATTTGGTGGCTCTTCAGGCATCCCTTCTTGGGTCTCCCCATAAGTATAGGTGATCTCACCAAGACTCCCTACCTGCAATAATTGTTCAGCCACAGCTTGTTCATCTCCAATGTGGATAGGAGATTGAGATGGGGAATATTGAGGCTCATCAGTTTCAATTTCTTCTCCCACCTTTTGCCTCTTAGGGGAATCCTGAATGTCTGCAATATCTTACACTTTCCTTTTCCCTTTTGAAGAGGAAGGCTCACCTGTCACTCGCATCATTACAGTGTACTTTGACCTCTTGAGCATTGCATAGTCACCTGTTGGGATTACTTTAGCAAAACCAGCCTTGGCCAAGACCATCTTAACCTTATCAGGATCATTTTGCATTATGGCCCCCCTTTTTTCTTTTAGGGTCTACATTACATCTTCAAAATAAAGAATCAGAAACCTTATTTTCTCCTCAAATGGGGTGAAGCCAGACAGAGGGTCATAGCTAGTGTCAAACTGATGAATAAAATCAAGGGCTTTCTTATATGCCACCCACTTCTCATTCCTCAGTTCCTGCTCATCTAAGCTAAACTCATTTCTAATCAAATCCTCAAGAAACTAAAATTGATGAGGCCTACCTCTGCACACTGCTCTTTTCCTGAATATGCCATTGAAGAAGTCCTCAGGGTCTGCACATCTTAACACTGCAATTGATAACCTATACAGTTTAAAGAAATCTTCAAAGAACCTCCTTCCACCCTTAGTGATTACAAAATGGTGGGCCATGGTAACAATTGGGAAAATAGTCCCTTTACCTCTGTTAGTCAGCTCAGCTTCCTGCACCCCTCCAATCTGTCTTAGCACTTCTACAATCCCTATTTTCAATGGGACCTGATAGGGTAATAAATAAGGGGTGCCTCTAAATCCAAACACTCTGAAAATAGTAGACACAGGGTACAAATAGATGTCTCCCCAATTGTGAGCAATCTTGATATCCTCTGCAAACTCCTTAGGTCTAATAAATTCCAATAGAGCTTTAGGGATTCTAGGGATTTTCTCTACATAAGAAGATTCTGATCTTAGATGTGAAGCATCTATCAAACTTCAGATAACTTGCATCCTCTCTATCCCATAATAAAACAGTACTCCACAATTGTACTGGCATTTCCTCATTATTCTTGACCTTAATCAGGTCCATCTCCTTTGCAAAGTAGTCAGCACCCTTGAACAGGAACATGTGCATTAACATAGAATACCATCTGAATGGCTTGTCAAACTTACCATTCTTGATTCCTATTAACCCTTTATGAATGGCATCAGCAAGGTATGGAGCATAATCAAATGTAATGGCCAAAGAAGGATTCAAAATTTGGGCAATCATCAACATATAATGGGTAAGCATATTCTTTTCAACATCTTCCCCAAAGATCTGGCACAAGGCCCAATACATACCCTTAGCTCTCAAGGTGAATAAATTGAGGGAGAATGGTTCCATTGTGCTAGGGCCTACAACTGTCAACCCCCCTATCTTCACAAAGAACTCTCTTAATGGGCCATTCCTAAGATGATCCCTCTATACATTGTAAATCTGGGCTAATGATTCAAAATCAATAGGTTCCAATAAATTGGAGGATTCACTGAGTTTGAAAGCCTTTCTGAATTCATCTTCATTGATTTCAATCAGGACCGACCCCTTTATGTTCCGGATGCACCTTGCCACAGAGTCATAATTCTGTGCAATCAAAGTTAACAGGTCTGTATCCATAAAAACACATTGGTCCACTAGCTTCCCTACATCCTGTTCCCATATGCCATTCACAGGAGCAGGGGAATTTCTTTGCCCAAAACTGACTTTGAAAAGTCCTAAGCCTGACATTCCTATTTCAGGGTCTCTCAACCAATTACCCTTATCATACAAGCCATCTCCATTTTTTAGATGAGGGTGTTTGGGAACTAATTTTTTGATCTTAGCCCCAGCATTGGTGGACATAGTTAGTTGTTCTAAAAAATCATCAGATATATTTCGTTCTTGGTATCCAACCTTCCCGATGAATTCTCTTCTAGGAGCCATTTTGGATGAGCAACCACACCACCAGCAACTAGCACAAACCTCTAACAAAGTAATTCACACGGCAAATATTTGAGAACAAACCAGAGTTATCAAGAAAAGCATAAAAACCTGATTATTCGCCTGAAGAAAATTACTTTGCAACAATTCGCTCAGCAACAAACTTCGATGAAACGGTATTAGCAATTAAGTTGATGCGGACTAAAGAAGACAAGTTGGCATTTAAGTTTTTTAGGAATGCTTTCTTTTCATAATTGAATTCACCAAATCGAATGGGTCATGATTCCTCTAAGTCTTTCCTCTATTTCACTCTTTCACTATTTTGTAGTGCATAAAACCCGCGCTCTTTTCTTTCATGAAGCAACACTGGCCGTTGGATCACGGGAACTTGCATTGTCTTTACCTCTGCTTAATCTCTCTACTTAAGTTCTGGGCCCTACCATCTTTTCACCACTTCGCGATACTTAACAATTGAGCACTTCCCCTCCACGAAGCCGCGCCAAGCATTAGATCTAACTCAAGTCACCCGGCCTTTAATTCCAATTGGGACCGTCAATCTTTCTAACTAGCCACGCCTCACCCTGACGGTTAGCGGATTTTGCCATTTCGCTGAGATTAGTTTGTGGGCATCTTCGGGCCATGAATCGTCGGATCAAAACAAAGATGACTGCCTTTTAAGCGGCCTTGCATCCGGGAATCACTTACCCCACCTTTTTATCAGTAAATACACGCCACATGGCAGTCGACCATTAGCCATGGCAACTCGCTTGGGTCCCATTCTGGATCTACCACGTGCCATCTTTATTATTTCCACATAACCATCGGTTACACCCTAGTGGGCCCTTAATAATCCTTTTAGAACTATGTGTCACTTGACATATCCCTATCGAGCCCCACAAAAGTAGCAATTTTTTTGCCACGTCACACCTACGTGTGACTTCCACCTGTCTTTCGCGACTTCGCGAACACTAGTCATCATTCAACTTACAGCCACAAAATCACGAGAACCGTCAGATCAAAACCAGAGATGAATGCCTTTTAAGTTCGTGTTTAGCCTGCCCTTTGGGCCCACGAACCCTTTTCGCGACTTCGTGATGAGTAAACCGCAAGCATCTCTCGACCGCGAAACAACGCGAGCCGTTGATCTTGGCCTAACGTGATTACCTTTTAATCGAAGGGAAAGTACTCATTGTTGGGTCCCACTGAACCTTTTCGTGACTTCACGAAGAGTAAACCACGTTTATCTTGATCTCACAAACTCACGTTGTCCGTCCGATCAGATGGGACTTGACTGGTATTTAACTCTGGATCGAACCTATGTGTTGTGTCCACCTTTCTGCCTTTCGCTATTTCATGATGGATAAATTGTGTGCACTTTTAGGTCACGAATCAACGCGAACCATCAGATCAACAGAAAGTTGCGTGATGCTTACAAGGCCTGACAGACATTTAGGAGAAGCCACATTTAAAAGCGGGAATTAAAACAATTGAAGGGACCACCTAGGAAAATTGCAAGGGGGGGAACACTTCACGACAAAGGGACCCATTACTTAAGTGAATAAAGTAATGCAGAAATAGAAGCCAAAGGGTTTTTAACAGTCATTAAAGCGAATTAAAACCTAAACCCTAAACCCATTAGGATTTGAAATAGCCTTGAAGCAATAAGAACATTCCAGACTCAAAAACATTTAGACTTAGCCAATAATGGAAAAACCACACCCATTTTTAAACAGTGATAACAGCGGCTTTGACTGAGGATGGTTGATCCCAAGGTCAACACAAGAAACTCAAAAACCTCTGCAGAAACAAACTAAAACACAGACCCAAAAAAGCAACAGGAAGCAAACAAAATATGTACAAACAAATGACCAACTATGCATGGACTTCAAGAGAAATAATGTTTCAAGAATTGTCCATGCACTGGAAATTCCTAAACTTCATCATTCATATTTTTCACAAAATAAGAATCCTTTCCATTTAGATCACAGACCACAAAAGGGCCAATCCATAATGATTCAAATTTATTGTGCTTTCCCTTGTCCTGTCCTCTTGCATTCCACTGAAGAACAATATCATCAATTTGAAACTTCCTTAATGATGTCCTCTTATCAAAAAGGTACTTGTACTGCAGTTGGATCTTCAGATTTCTCTTATGAGCTAGAGCTCTGATCTCTTCCACTTCGACCACCTGGATCATTTGGTCCTCCATAGGCTCTGATAAATCCATGTCCTCATCTTGCAAGAACCTGTACACTGGAAGAAGATTGTTTACAGGCACTCTAGCCTGTGTACCATATACCAATTCAAATGGTGACATCCCAATGGCTTTCTTGGCAGTGATTTTGTCTACCCACAAAGCTAGCTTCAACTTTTGATCCCATGACCTCTTGTTTTCTTCTAAGATTTTCTTGATAATATTCAAGAGGCTTTTATTGCTGGATTCAGCTTGTCCATTTCCTTGAGGATGATAAGGTGAAGAGTAAGACATGAGTATCCCATGACTAGTACAAAAATTGACAAACTCTTCTAACCTGAAACTTATAGCATTGTCCATTACTAATTTTGCAGGAACTCCAAATCTAGTTATGATACAATCCATCAAGAAATCAATAATAATTTTACTTGTAGCTCTTCTGGTGGGAATAGTTTCAATCCATTTAGTGAAATAATCAGTGGCTACTATGATCCATCTATGACCTCTTCCTAATCTCTCAACAATCTCTCCAATGAAGTCTATCCCCCATTGGACAAAAGGTACTTCCACTGTAACTGGGTTCAAGGGCAGAGCTCCTTCATATTTTAGTTTGGATGAAAACCTTTGACATGGGTCACATCTCCTGACATATTCTTGAGCATCCTTGAATAGGGTAGGCCAATAATACCCAGCTCAGACTATCTTCCCAGCAGTTGTCTTAGCAGAATAATGACCTCTGCACATTACATCATGCATTTCAATCAGCATTTTCTTTGCTTGAAATTCATCTAAACACATGAGTAACCCTCCATCTCTGTTTCTCCAAAACAAGTCACCTTTAATGAGAACATATTTCTGAGACTTCAATTTTAGAGTTCTCTGATTATGTGTCATTCCTTCTGAAAATGCAGCATCTCTTAAAAATCAAACTATCTCTGAATACCAAGGTTGTCTTTCAATACTAGTGACTGAAGTACTTTTGACTTCAACATTATTTATCTCAACATTCAGAAGATTAGATTCAGTCATGAGCTTAGCCAGACCTAAACCTCTCACCAATTTGGTGATCTTTATTTCCAAGTCAAATTCTTGGATTCTATTGATCCATCTGCACCTTTTTCCTGTAACCTCATACTGGGATAGAATATCTCTAACTACAGCATGTGGGACATAAGCAGTGATATTTGCGATCACCAGGTATGGCCTGAAAGCCTTAACAGCTTTAATTAAAGCATAAGCATGTTTCTCCATGGTTTCATATTTTAATTTTGTTGCTTGCAAAGACTTGCTATAGAAAGCTATGGGATGTTCAAATCCCTCATTATCCTTTTGTAACAACATTGCAGCTACTGTATGGTATGAAGCAAAAGAGAACAGAGAGAAGGGCTTAATGTAATCGGGAGATTTTAGCACTAGTGCTTCCTGAATGGCCTTTTTAATTTCAGCAAAAGCATTTGAGGCTTCTTGATCCCAACAAAACTTGGTATCCTTCTTGAGCAACTTGACAATGGGTTTCATTATCTCGGCAAAGTTTGCAATGAATCTTCTAACAAAATTTATTTTTCCTAAAAAAGATTGAATACCTTTAACGTTCTTCGGTTCAGACACTTTGTTTATTGCTTCAATTCTTTCAGGGTCTATTTTTACCCCTTCCTTGGAAACAATGTGCCCCAATAATTTTTCTTCAGTGACCCCAAAATGACATTTCTTGGGATTTAATGACACACCAAATTCCAAGGCTTTATTGAACACCTTTCCAAATGTCCACAGTGATCATCAGCCCTTTTGGAGAAGCAAGTTAGATCATCTTGATAAACCACCATGATGATGTTGATGAATTCCTTGAAGGCCACATCCATAGCTCTCTGAAATGTAGCTCCAGCATTTTTTAACCCAAACGGCATTCTTACATAGACATATGTTCCCCATGGAGTAGTGAAAGCAATTTTAAACTGTTCAGATTCTCTCACTAACACTTGATTGTATCCTAAAAAACCATCTATCATGGACAAAAGATCACAACCTGTTACTCTCTGCAGCATAGCCTCCATATTTGGGGAAGAGTAGTTATCTTTTAAAGAAGCAACATTCAAATTTCTAAAATCCACACACAATCTAATGTCCCCATTTTTCTTTCTTATTGGGACCAGATTGGAGACCCATGATGAATGTCTTATAGGTTTGATAATCCCCCCTTCTCTTAACTTAGTCAATTCTTGTTGCATCTTAGTTTCTAACAGGGGATTAATAGGTCTCTGCTTCTGCCTAAAAGGCTTAGCATCTGGAAGTAAAGGAATTTCATGCTGAAAAAGGTCTTGTCTATACGCCTTTAGGTCTTCATAAGACCAAGCAAAAACATGTCTAGATCTTTTCAATAAATTAATAAGATTAGTTCTGACATGAGGGGGTAATTTCTTCCCAATGTATATTACCTTAGGGGATGATTTAGTCCCCAAGTTTACCTCCTCCAATTCTTCCAATTTGGTGGTAGACTGTTGATATAAGTGACTGTCACTGTAACTGAACATGCTCTCTAGCTCTACCAATCCTTTAGGTATCTCATTTGTTTCCAACTGAACCAAGTCGTTTCCAAACACTGTTTCCTTATTGTCAACCACCTCCACCAGTGCATTGCAATCAATCTTTTGTCCATCATAATCATCAACACATTGGATGAACCTAAGAATATCCTCATCATCAACAAAAACTTGCCAATTATACACATTATCAGGGATGGCAGGCCTAGATTTTATTTCCATAGTGGAGATGTCGGTTAGTGTTGTATCATCATTTTTCAATGCAACATTAGCTAGAAAATCTGCCATAATATTCTTTGATCACTCTATCCAATTAATAGAAAATGCACTAAAATGCTCAATGACATCCCAAATTGCATGTTTATATCTCTTTAATCTATCATTTTTGGATGCATATTTGGATCTTACCTGAGAGACAACCAATTCTGAATCCCCCAGCACTGTCAACAGCTGGATTCCATGCCTTTTTGCAACCTCGAGCCTCAATAGCAGGGCTTCATACTCTGCAGTATTATTTGTGCACTGGAAAGCCAATAAGAAAGAATACTTAAAGGTTATACTTGATGGGGATACAAAAAGAACCCCTGCTCCAGATCCTTCTTTGGAGCAAGCTCCATCAAAATACATCTGCCACAAACCATGTTGTTGTGATTCTAATTCGACTACAATGGGGTCAATATTCTTCAACTGGGGTAAAATTAGTTGTAGTCTGAAATTATCAAGATCCACATCAATCATACAATTCAGCATATTAGGATCTACACTCTCAATTACTCTAGGAGCAAGTGGTTCTCTATACAACTTGACCTAATTCCCATTTATTGGAATGGTGGCATAAGATAAATCTAGTTGGACATTTCCTCCTACTACTGCTGCCCACTGCCTGGACAATAACATACCATAATGGGGTTTAGTGTCAATAACAATAACATCCATTTTATAAGTTGCCTCAGGGAATGCTGCTATCTTTACTTCAACATCTCTCATTGTACCTATCACAAGTACTTCCCTGTTATCCATAGTGTAACATTTTCCATATACAGTGGTTACTGACAGTCCTAGATCTTTCATAACACCATAAGGCATCACATTAGGAGCAGCTCCTGAATCTATCATGCAGTTTTTTATCAACCGGTTATTTACCAACAAAGTAACATAGAAAGGATCTACTTGTGAAAGCTCTTGAGGGATAGTGGTTCCAACAAAAACCTTTGGGGTTTGGAGTTCCTGATCCTTTCCAATTGTAGCTGAACCGGTGGGTAGGACTGTGTCACTGTCAGATATATTAGAAAACAAAGACAAAGTTGCATCCTTCTGCTCTTTTATTTTCAGTAATTCTACTAATGGGACAGTGACTTTCATTTGTGTAAGGGCTTGAGCCATGTCAAATGTGGAACTACTGCTTAAATCAGTATTAGCCCTAACTCTTTCTACCTTAAGCTGACTTGCCCTTTTCATTATGGCAGCTCCTTGTATATCACTGGTATTTTTATCATCTATACTCTTGGGTACATCTTTAACATGTTCCTTCTTGTCTTGACCGATTTTAGGGAAAGTAGTAGCACTACTTATTGCCCCCTTTTGAGTAATCTCTTTTATGAACATGGAACCGGGTTCACCCTAATCAGTGTCCTTCTTGGTGCTCCTTAAGTTATAATTGTGTTTTGCTTTACCAATAGCAGCTTTGGTGAGACTTTTAACTTCTTCCTCACTAGGTCTTCTAAGATGAACTTCTTCATCTTCAATTGTTACCACATTCAAGGTAGGATGCCAGTCCAAAGTTAGTTGTCCTTGAACAAACCTTTCATTATCCAACACATCACTGTATTCACTTTGTATGGATTCCTCGTCACATTCTATAATAGTCTCAAACATGTTAATGTCAGGCTCAACTTCTTGTCTCGAGGATTCTTCAAGAGCTTGAGCTACTGCACACTGATGAGGAGAATGTGGCCCATCACAAGCAATACACCAAGGAGTATTTTCTATATTATGGACATTTTTCCCTTTTAAGGGATCTGGAGTGTCCTGATTTTGAGCAATTTTAGGCTTCTCATTCTGGGGTTTACCATCTTTCCAGTTGGTATTATAAGGCATGTCATGCAGTCTAGGGGGTCTATCTTGCCAGTTATAATGAGGCTTGTCATTTTTGTTTACCTTGGCAGTCAGATCCTTCATAGCAATGACCAACTTTTCTATCTTGTCTTCTTCCTTAGCAGCTTTGCTAGGTTGTTGTTTTGTTTCTTGCCATAACCTACCATCTGTTCTCCTTCCTAACTTCCCAGATGCTTTTCTATTACTTTCAACATTAATGGCAATCCTAAATGCATCCCTCAAGTTATGTGGATTTTTATCCCTCAAGATATAGGCCATCTTAGAATCGAATGCATTATAGTAGGTGTTCAAACACATGTTATCATCTAACCTCATCACCTGATATAATCTATGCATGGCCTTTTGAAATCTGGCATTGAAATCGGTGACCATTTCATTATCAGATTTTCTGATGTTATTAAATTCATTGAGCATGAAGCTCACATTTTTTTTATCACCGTATTGTTCTTGAAAACAATTCTTGAAATCCTCTCATGACCCAATGCTATTAACTGGAAGACCTCTGTACCAATCTCTTGCATCATCAACCAGAGACTGAACAAACATTTTCATGATGACAGCTTCATCCACTATCTCATAATCATTTATTAGGTCGCCAAAAGATTTTAAATGTTCTTCAGCACTAATTGCATTGTTTCCAGCAAACTTACGGAGTATGTCCCTTAACTCAGTGGGAACATGGTTGTGATATCCTGGGATCCCATCAAAGAACAATTGTCTATACTATTCCAAATTGATAGGTCTCCTTTGAAAAGGGTTAGCAACATTATTGTTTCCCATGTTCATTCTGACTTTTGGAACTGGGGTCTGAGATATTTGGCTATGTTGATTGTTCACAGGGATTTGACTTACTGATGTTGTATTAGTAGGCACAGTAGGCTGAATCTTAATCGGGGGAAGGGAAATTTGTTGAGGATCAGGCTTACCAAGATCTCCTAATGGAAAAATGATAGGGGGTGCTTTAAGTAGCTAATTTTTCTTTTAACTTCTTGATTAGCTGCTTCCAACTCATCTTTCTCTAACTCCATTTGTAAATCCTCCTTTTCTTTCCTTATTCTTTCCATCTCTTTCTCATGTACTGAAAGCCTATGAGAAATCTCCTCTATATTTCTAGATCCAGTTCCTTCATCCACCCATTTCTGCTTCCCTTTATCAACATTATTCCTAGGAGGTTGTGGATCACTAAGCACTTCCCTGTTTGGTTGGACTACTGACTTATATGTTGGCTTGGCTTTTGCGATTAAAATTTCTCTAATCACAGGGCCTTCCTCATCACTCTTCTCCTTTTCTTTAGCCAACACTTCAAGATCAGCTATCTGTCTAAGAAGCCTATCTGTCTCCATTAATTTTGCTTTGACTTCCTTTTCCTTATTTGCTTCCTTTTGGGCTCTTAAGGAGATTAAGTGGTGAACCCTCCTATTTAAATCTTCTATTTCTTATGACACTTTATCTTCATCAGGGAAATTCTCCTCAGAGTCAGATATATTAACTTGATCTATATCAATCAAGCTAATATTTCCATCAATTGTTCTAGGAACAGAATGTCTGATTGCATTTGAACTAGTACTATCTCTCGCAGACACACTAACATGAGATATATCTTGATTTAAAGCATGATTATTATCTATATTTCCAAACAATCCAGAATGGAAACCTAATATATCATGTTCAGAATCTCTGGAAGAAGAATTAGACTTTGCATAAACGGGTCGATCAGGTGTCTTACTGGTATTGTTATTCTTTTGCACCAAAGCAGCATTTGATGGTTCAAGAAGCACTGATCTCTTCTGGCCTCTTCGTGACTGTTCTGGCAAACCTTCTTGCAAAGTTTCACGAGGGTGCTTCTTCATGAATGATCTGGTGTTTTTGCCTCCTTGCATTATTCTTGTCTTCCTTTTAGAACTTAATGTATTTCACAAGGATTGGTTCCAAGATAACAGAGTCACCACCCACGAGATTATGGGAAATATGAAAACAAGCTTTGAAAGAAATGTTGCAATTCTTTATAACAAAATCATGTACCAAGAAAACAGAGGGAACTTTCAAGAAGAGACTCCCAGACACCACTGCTATATTCCCTGAGACACCAATCTATTCCAAAAACACACAATGATTTTCTTCATATATTTTAGGCACAAATCTGTGTTAGGATTTTCACTATGACTCTCCCCAGCAGAGTCGCCACTTTTGTTGTTCTAAAAATCTAATTCACTTTAACATCCTTATAGTGACATAATAACTCTGTATGCAAAAGAGATATTAAAGAGAAGGAAACTTCCAGGACAACATATGACAAGGTTTGATTAACCTTCTACACTTCGGACTTATTCAAAGTCTAGGCGGGTATACCTTTGTGAACTAAATTCACACTTTAAAAACATAAATCCACAGCAAACCATTCCAAAAAAATAGTGGATCTAATCACCTTAAAACTAATTGAAACAAAGGAATGAAAATTGTACTCATGTTCAGAATTGACCTACAAAATATGTAATATACAACCTTGATCTATACCAGTGCCTAATCCAAGGTCACAGAGTCATCTAAGTTCAAACACTACTCCCAAAATCAAATATCTCTACATATCCCATTAGTTTGGCTTTTGCAGATCCCTATATATGCCTGATACACATAAGAATTTATTCAAACCAAATTAAACTGCGCTCATCAAGATTCAAAGTATCCCACAAAGAATTTAATGGTAGAGATGATTCCTGCATATTTAATTCCCCTCCTAAATAGAAAAGCTAAGAAACATATCTACTGAAAGTTGCCTTACAACCTCCATTCAAACGAAATAACCCTAGATTATTCAGAATGAAACAGTAAACACTTGCAAACATATTTGAAGACAACACAACGTTTAAAATCAAAACCAATGGTCTATATATTGATATTTTCTTCAAAAAGTATTACAAAAACCTTCAAATATTCTCCATTAAAACATGGAAAAGCCCAGATAAATTTCTACAGCGTTTTCTTACAATTCTTTTGCGATCATTTTTCTACTAGTCCTGGTATCCATTTATAAAAATATGGATGCATACAAAGCTTCGCACTTTCCTAGGAGAGTTTGTTACAAAATACTACTTCACTCAAGAAGCAGTTACATGTCCTTTTCTGCTTCAACGGCTTCTTCAATTGGTGACTCCTCCACAATATCCTCTAACCCTTCAGGAGCGCCTTCTAACTGCTCTAGAACATGGTCTAACTGTTCCGAAGCATCTTCTTCTTGAACCTCCACATCGGCCACCGCATCCTTTTGGGACCATACTTGGAAAACATCATCATTAGGCCATGAGTGGCCAATAATTTCTTTATTCAACTTTAACAACTTTTTCCAGGTGTTTCTCACTTTCCTTACCTCTGAATCCAAAAACCCATAATGAGATTTGATCTTCTCTATTTCCTCAATTGTTTTAACAAACAAAGAGGTGTCATCTGTATTGATTATCTCATTTACCCTTAAGGATAAATTAGCCCCTAACTCATCTAGCCATGCCTATTTATCCTTTAACTGATTTTGGTTGACAAAACCTCCAGGGAACAATGCAAATTTATGCTCGGTATATTCTTTTCGATATAAATTAGCTTTTCTTTCCACATTAGCTCTTCCTTCAGCCAACTTTGTCAATCCTTTTGCCAACTTACATGTAGAATTGATAGTGACATCATCTTGTGCCTTATCATATGATATACACATCAATTATAAGTCCACTTCCCTGGGCAACCATTTATTCATAATAGGCTCTAAAATAGCCTTATCTTCGTTCAACTCATTAAGAGTATCCAAAATTCTTTTCATATTGAGATACACTGTAGGAGCATCAACAGCGTCAGCAACACTCGAAATTGTTGCCTTTATCTTTTCTTCATACTTGCTTGCAAATAAGGCCTGGGCTTGTTTCAACTTTTCCATTTCATGTTGATAAGTCTCAACCGGTTGGAAACCAGAAGGTATAGGAGAAGGGGGGAACTCTACAATTGGACGAGTAGGTGGGGGCCTTGCTTGAGAGGAAGTGATCATCAATGTTGAAGGCTCACCTTGATGATGTTGACTTGCCAGTTGGCTCTGGAGTTTAGTGATGATGCTATCCTTATTGGCTATTTTTATCTTAGCTTCATTATAATCTTTTAAACCAGTTTCCAATTTCAATTGGAGAGTAACTTTTTCTTGGGCTTCTTTCTCTGCTACTACTACAGTAAACTTAGCAGTTTCTAAAACAGTACTAGCTGCTTCTACCAATCCTATGTCTTGAACCCTCTTGGCAATCATTCCTCCAAAGAGGCTAGAATCTGAGATATTTTTCTTCCTCCTGTTCTCATCTTTCTTTAATGACCATGGGACAAGAGCAGCATTATCCTTGTTGAAGGTCACACCTTCCATTGGCTTTGTTTCCTTTCTTACTGCATCAAGGATCAATGCATTAGCTATATCCCATTCCGGGAGAATTAACACACCAGCTTTATCCAACATATCCCTCCCTTTCTCAGGGGTGATTGCTTTGAACTCCATCATTTCTTGCTTAACTTCTTCTTCTATTTGGGCAGCATCTTTGAGAGGTTGTTCATTTACCCTTTTCTCACATCTGATTTTGAATTGATCAATGTTCTGTTTCCAAAGAAATTGTAGAAAACCTCCTGATGTAACGAAGTTGCTGTCAACTAGGAATTCTTCACTAGCTTGCTTAATAGTAAGGTCCAATTCTTGGCCCTTTAACTCACCATCGATTAACTCCATTTCAGCATTTGGTGGCTCTTCGGGCATCCCTTCTTGGGTCTCCTCATAAGTATAGGCGATCTCACCAAGACTCCCTAACTGCAATAATTGTTCAGCCATAGCTTCTTCATCTCCAATGTGGATAGGAGATTGAGATGGGGAATATTGAGGCTCATCAGTTTCAATTTCTTCTCCCACCTTTTTCCTCTTAGGGGATTCCTGAATGTCTACAATATCTTCAACTTTCCTTTTCCCTTTTGAAGAGGAAGGCTCACCTGTCACTCGCATCATTCCAGTGTACTTTCACCTCTTGAATATTGCATAGTCACCTGGTGGGATTACTTTAGCAAAAGCAGGCTTGGCCAAGACCATCTTAACCTTATCCGGATCATTTTGCATTATGGCCTCCCTTTTTTCTTTTAGGGTCTGCATTACATCTTCAAAATAAAGAATCAGAAACTTTATTTTCTCCTCAAATGGGGTGAAGCCAGACAGAGGGTCATAGCTAGTGTCAAACTGATGAATAAAATCAAGGGCTTTCTTATATGCCACCCACTTCTCATTCCTCAGTTCCTGCTCATCTAAGCTGAACTCATTTCTAATCAAATCCTCAGGAAACTAAAATTGATGAGGCCTACCTCTGCACACTGCTCTTTTCCTGAACATGCCATTGAAGAAGTCCTCAGGGTCTGCACATCTTAACACTGCAATTGATAACCTATACAGTTTAAATAAATCTTCAAAGAACCTCCTTCCACCCTTAGTGATTACAAAATGGTGGGCCATGGTAACAGTTGGGAAAATAGTCCCTTTACCTCTGTTAGTCAACTCATTTTCCTGCACCCCTCTAATCTGTCTTAGCACTTCTGCAATCCCTATTTTCAATGGGACCTGATAGGGTAATAAATAAGGGGTGCCTCTAAATCCAAACACTCAGAAAATAGTAGACATGGGGTACAAATAGATGTCTCCCCAATTGTGAGCAATCTTGATATCCTCTGCAAACTCCTTAGGTCTAATAAATTCCAATAGAGCTTTAGGGATTCTAGGGTTTTCTCTACATAAGAGGATTCTGATCTTAGATGCAAAGCATCTATCAAACCTCAGATAACTTGCATCCTCTCTATCCCATGATAAAACAGTACTCCACAATTGTACTGGCATTTCCTCATTATTCTTGACCTTAATCAGGTCCATCTCCTTTGCAAAGTAGGTAGCACCCTTGAACAGGAACATGTGCATTAACATAGAATACCATCCAAATGGCTTGTCAATCTTACCATTCTTGATTCCTATTAACCCTTTATGAATGGCATCAGCAAGGTATGGAGCATAATCAAATGTAATGGCCAAAGAAGAATTCAATATTTGGGCAATCATCAACATATAATGGGTAAGCATATTCTTTTCAGCATCTTCCCCAAAAATCTGGCACAAGGCCCAATACATACCCTTAGCTCTCAAGGTGAATAAATTGAGGGAGAATGGTTCCATTGTGTTGGGGCCTACAATTGTCAACCCCCCTATCTTCACAAAGAACTCTCTTAATGGGCCATTCCTAAGATGATCCCTCTGTACATTGTAAATCTAGGCTAATGATTCAAAATCAATAGGTTCCAATAAATTGGAGGATTCACTGAGTTTGGAAGCCTTTCTGAATTCATCTTCATTGATTTCAATCAGGACTGGCCCCTATATGTTCCGGATGCACCTTTCCATAGAGTCATAAATTTGTGCAATCAAAGTTAACAAGTCTGTATCCATAAAAACACTTGGGACCACTAGCTTCCCTACAAATTGTTCCCATATGTCATTCACAGGAGCAGGGGAATTTTTTTGCCCAAAACTGACTTTGAAAAGTCCTAAGCCTGACATTCCTATTTCAGGGTCTCTCAACCAATTACCCTTATCATACAAGCCATCTCCAATTTTTAGACGAGGGTGTTTGGGCACTAATTCTTTGATCTTAGCCCCAGCATTGGTGGACATAGTTAATTGTTCTAAAAAATCATCACATATCTATCGTTCTTGGTATCCCACCTTCCCGGTGAATTCTCTTCTAGGAGCCATTTTGGACGAGCAACCACACCACCAGCAACTAGCACAAACCTCTAACAAAGCAATTCACACGGCGAATATTTGAGAACAAACCAGAGTTATCAAGGAAAGCATAAAAACTTGATTATTAACCTGAAGAAAATTACTCAGCAACAATTCGCTGAGCAACAAACTTCGATGAAATGGTATTAGCAATTAATTTGATGCGGACTAAAGAAGACAAGTTGGCATTTGAGTTTTTTAGGAATTAACTCTACATGCTTCGGCTTTCTTTTCATAATTGAATTCACCAAATCGAATTCAAAAATGGCTCCAACGGGTCATGATTCCTCTGAGTCTTTCCTTTGTTTCACTCTTTCGCTATTTCGCAGTGCATAAAACCCGCGCTCTTTTTTTTCACGAAGCAACGCTAGCCATCGGATCACGGCAACTTGCATTGTCTTTACCTCTGCTTAATCTCTTTGCTTAAGTTCTGGGCCCTACCATCTTTTTGCCACTTCGCGATACTTAATAATCGAGCACTTCCCCTCCGCGAAGCCACGCCAAGTGTTAGATCTAACTCAAGTCACCTGGCCTTTAATTCCAACCGGGACCATCAATCTTTCTCACTAACCGTACCTCACCCTGACGGTTAGCGGTTTTCGCCATTTCACTGAGATTAATCTGTGGGCATCTTCGGGACACGAATCAAGGAAAATCATCAGATCAAAACAGAGATGACTGCCTTTTAAGTGGCCTTGCATCCGGGAATCACTTACCCCACCTTTTCATCAGTAAATACACGCCACATGGCAGTCGGCCATTAGCCATGGCAACTCACTTGGGTCCCATTCTGGATCTGCCACGTGCCATCTTTATTATTCCCACATAACCACCGGTTACACCCTAGCAGGCCCTTAATAATCCTTTTAGAACTACGTGTCACTTGAAGTAGCAGCTATTTTGCCATGTCACACCTACATGCGACTTCCACCTGTCTTCCACGACTTCGCGAACACTAATCATCATTCAACTTATGGCCACGAAATCATGAGAACCGTCAGATCAAAACCAGAGATGAATGCCTTTTAAGTTCGTGTTTAGCCTGCCCTTTGGGCCCACGAACCCTTTTCGCGACTTCGTGATGAGTAAACCGCAAGCATCTCTCGGTCGCGAAACAACGCGAGCCATTGATCTTGGTCTGACCTGATTACCTTTTAACCGAAGGGAAAGTCCTCATTGTTGGGTCCCGCCGAACCTTTTCGCAACTTCGCAAAGAGTAAACCACGTTTATCTTGATCTCATGAACTCACGATGTCCGTCCGATCAGATGGGACTTGACCAGTAACTTTGGCTCGAACCTATGTGTCGGGTCCACCTTTTTGCCTTTCGCTTTTTCGTGATGGATAAATTGCGAGCACTTTTAGGTTGTGAATCAACGTGGACAGTCAGATCAATAGAAAGTTGTGTGATGCTTATAAGGCCTGACAGATATTTAGGAGAAGGCACATTTAAAAGCGGGAATTAAAACAATTGAAGGGATTGCCTAGGAAAATTACAAGGGAGGGAACACTTTAGGACAAAGGGACCCATTACTTAAGTGAATAAAGTAATGCAGAAACAAAAGCCAAAGGGTTTTTAACAATCATTAAAGCGAATTTAAACCTAAACCCTAAACCCATTAGGATTCGAAATAGCCTTTAAGCAATAAGAACATACCAGACTCAAAAACATTTAGACGTAGCGAATAATGGAAAAAGCACACCCATTTTTAAACAGTGGTAACAACTAGTTCACTATATTAGTTTCTCCTCTTTTGCAATATCTTGCAATGTGTCTAGGTTTGTTGCAGTTGTAGCATTTATTATTTCCTTGTCCTCAACTTGACCTACACTAGTTAGCCTTATGTCCAAACATTTTGCATGTATAACATCAACCTACAAAATGACTATTTCTATTTTGATCTATTACACCATAATTTTTACATTGACTAGCTTTATGACAATAATTGCTACAAGAATAACATCTACCAGAGAAATATCTAACATTTTGATTTATTCTAATTCTACATTTAAATACTTGGTGACCTAGTTTATTGCAATTAAAACAATAGACATTAAAGGAAATGTTTCTTTTACTTACCTATTGCTCGACCAGTGACTTACCTTTGTCATCCTTAGTGAACTTACCAGATTTGCTTCTTTTGTTGGGGATGGCCCTTCTTTGCTTTTTGTCTTACATTGTGAGATTTCACCTATTTCAAATCCTAAGCCATTTTTTTTCTAGAGACCTTTGTAAAGTTAACATTTTATCAAGGTTTTCTGAACTTATTTTAAATTTGTCCTGTTGCTTCTTTGATTTTTCTAGATCTGATTTTAAAGTTGTGACTTCTTGTTCAAGCTTCTTGCATTACTCTGATTTTCATTTAACCGTATTGTTTAAATACTCCTTGATTATTTCATCTTCTTCACTCTTGGTTTTTATATCCACAATAATGTTGTTCACCTGCTTGAGTTCTTCACTAACTTCCTTATGTGTTTCTCTAAATTTATAATTTCCTCTCTTAACTTCCTGATGCATTCATTTGCCAATTTAACATTTTCTTTCAAATCTCTATTCTCATTTTCAACATTCTCAAGGTCTTCAAGAGTAGTTATGAGTTCTCCATTCGCATCTAGGTATCTATCCTAATCTAAAGTAAATCTAGATGCCATATGTTCAACTTTTCAAATCTCCTTCGAGTTATTAGACTCTTCTAAAGGACCTAGCTCTGATACCAATTGTTGAACATCTAGAATACTGAGAGGGGAGGGGTGAATCAGTATTCCCTTGAATTTATTAAAACTTTTAATCAACCATCTGTTAGGATAACCAGTGAACAACTAAGAGGAGGGGGGGCAAATCAGTTTAACATATAATATTAATCAAACCACTTTATAACCTTTAACCGGAGCACATAAACATTGAATACCGGAATAGCAGAAACAGATACCGGTAAGCAATAAAACTTAAGAATGAAACAGAGAATTAACACAATGCAACCATACCACATAACACCATGATTTGTAGGTGGAAAACCCAGTAAAGGGAAAAACCATAGTGGGAAGCCTACTCACAGTCAGATGATACTTCTACAGAAAGTATGTGATACAATTAGGGGTTTGCACATGCAGGAAGGCACACTGCCTAGAGCGTACTTCTCATTAACCACCTCAAGATAATTGGACAACAATCCAATAGAATGAATTGCCAGAGATAGCATCTACCATGCCTGATTACAGTCTCGGTTAGGCTCAATACCGAAGGCCTTTGACCTCTTACTTAAACCCAATTCGATCACCTAAGATCAACCAAATCTCCTTCACATATGATATTGTATTCCATGACCACGACACTTATTTCATTCTGATTCCATGATCTACAATGAGATCTTACATCACTTTATACAAACCCTAAGGCCTAGACCAATTAGGTCGGTCATCTAAAAGATGTTACAATAAGATCATTACATACATTCATATTACAATGATATGCTATGCCGGCTTTAGACCAAAACAACAATAACCAATCCATAAAACATACGGATAACGTGTAGACAATACGTTAACATGATACCGGTCCATAACCTAGATAGGTACCGGACCAAATTTGAGTCCACCATGCCAAAGCAATATCTTCAATCAGTTGAGGCACGATCAAGGATCACCTTCTGCATCCTGAATTCAATCTAGAATCAGCACCAACACCACTTAGCATTTTGTCAAGGTTTCTCAGTGAAAGCTCTGTCGGTTAAACCTTAAACCCTTACCAGTAACACAAGATCTTCTACCGATAACCAAAACATGTATGTCGGTAACCAACCATAACAGCTAGTGTTGACATCAATGACAGAACATCAATTCATCCATATTGCCAACACCATCCGCGTAACATAACTAAATTGCAGAATTAAAATGAACAATAAGCAAAAACACAATACACCACATAACACAGGGATTTATATGTGGAAAACTCAAAACGAGAAAAACCACGGAGATGATTAGCTCTCAATATTATGTAACCGGTTACAGTAATACAAGGTGGCTCACTATCGAAGGAGCTCACTGCCCAAAGTATAACAATTCACTATCGGAGGATGGATTATAGCCATCCTATGCATCTATCATATGCATGAGTTACAATTCCACTAAGGTGCATAATCACTTTCACATTCACTATACATAATCACTTCCACATTCACTGTACATAATCACTTTCAACAGATCATATGTACATCCTTTGCAAAGCAATTGTATATATATCAAACTATGTCTTCATGAAGTTGGCCTAACCGCAGTAAAGGTTAGCCCAAAAACCTTTACACACTACTGCTCAATAGATCTTATCATTCCGGAGAAGTTGGCCAAAGCATAAAAGAGCTTCTCCATACATCAAGGAATAGACATGATCAACAAAGCTAATAAACCATCGATGATTCTGAAGGGGATCATATCAAAACCTTCATGTTGCAGTATGCCAGTAAGAAAGGTACAGTATTACTGAACCCATAACTATGTCGCAACAAAACATTAACACCTGAAATATTGGATATAGACGTTCGATTAAATACAAAATCAGTTCCCGAACTGATGTAGAGCCCTACCCACAAACCTAAGGACAAGCGCAATCAAGGTTAGAATTCTGACCCCTCAAATGATCACAAGGGTCCTTCAAGGAAGGACTCCACACCTTGAATGAAACTGCACACAAGTTCACTAGGCTTGGGCCTACTCAAGACGAGTAAATGCCTCAACACCTACCCTACACCATCCTATGACACCTTGCTCCCAAGGGCTTAGGATTTGGTTCATTTATGGCCATTAGAAACTAGTATAAGCATTGGTTTTGGGATTAGACCCCAATTCCTTATACCTCCTTTAGAAACCTACCCCCTAGGCTTGTAGCCCTATTTGGCGATAAAATGGATCTTAACTCCAAAATGTTCCACACACCCATACAAACAAATTACCATTTCAAACACCCTTTTAGAATTTGTATTGATCTCCAAAATGGTTTGACCAAGTCTGTAATTACAAGGTATGATCCCTTTAGAGGCCAAGAGACCTAATAGGGGCAATTAGGCCTATTTTCCAAAGCAACTACCAATCAATGGATCCAAAATGGAAAACCAACTCTATGGGCATGTGGGGGATGGTGAATAACCTTTAATTATAGGGTTGCTTGCCTGGAATCCACTGCTATGACAACTTATGATGACTGTCCTAGATCTTGTCCTAGGTAGTCACATAGAGATGCCTACCTAAATTTGCTCCTTTCTCCATACAACCAAGATTCCCCTGCAACAAACCTTGAAAACTCTAAAGTACATAGGCTTATAATGCATCCCTCCAAAGGAAGAGTCTTCTAATGGACTAGGATGCAAGATAAGGCCATGTTTGTCCAAAACCCTCTCCAAACCCTCAAATTTGGGGTTGTAGTCAGAAGAATGGAGGGTTCTCTCTACTCCGGTACAATTAGGACCTCAGACCACCACCAAAAGAAATCTATTTCATCCCTCTATCTACTCCATGAATGGTGCGGTTCATAACAATCCGTACAGGCACGTGCAACTTCTGCAAACTCAGAATTTCTGGGAAAACTATAGTATTTAGTGTTTATTGCTTCACAAACTCCAATTACAATAGCAACAACCTTGGGAATCATGTCCACCAGGCTTATACAACTCTCCAACGGTTTCCCACCGAATTTGGAGTAGGTTAAAGCCATTGAAAGGCTTCCCCCAACCGAATTTCAAAAAGTTGCACTTTTGCACTCAAAAGTTGCAATTTTGCAATTTTGCACAATATGTTGTCATACTTGCCTAAGGTTGGAATCCACACACATGGATCAACTAGACACTCACAAAACATTCCTAAAACCTATCAAACACAAAACTAAACTATCTACTACCCCTATTGATCACATTGTCCCAATTGGCTTATCAAATTGCCTAATTGGTGACATGGGCTTACATGGTGGGGTTTATTGCATACATGAAACACAAGGCACACTAAGACACTCTAATGATCCTATTCTTCATCCTTAGGGTCATGATTTGAGTGTAATGAGGTCTCTAATGAAGAGATCTCAAGCCCACTTGAGATTAGAGTTTGTAAATCTGCACCATGGTTGGATATTTGCTCACTTGTCATCTAAACTACCTCAGAGTCTGGTTTGTCTTGCCAAGCCACCAAGTACTCAATGTACTCCTTGTTCCTTGTCTTCCTTCTGACTCTAGTGTCTAACACTTTGCTCAACTTAGGTGATCCATGCCTTGGAATGTCATTGTATGTTGCAACCTGCATTGGTTCCTCCCCTTCATTGTCACTACCTTTGAAAAGTGTAAGATCACACATTAAAAATGGGTGATAATCCAAGATCAGGAGGAAGTTGGATCTCATAGGCATTTTGTCCATATTTCTTCAATATATGACATGGTCCAATCTTCCTCTGCATGAGCTTGCTGTATTTGCCTTTTGGGAGTCTCTCCTTCTTCAAGTGTACCCATACCAAATCCCCAACACTAAATTGTACATCTCTCTTTTTCTTATCAGCATGAGCCTTATACTTCACTGCAAATTGTTGGAGATGAGACTTGAC
Source organism: Cryptomeria japonica (assembly GCF_030272615.1). Classification (NCBI taxonomy): domain Eukaryota; kingdom Viridiplantae; phylum Streptophyta; class Pinopsida; order Cupressales; family Cupressaceae; genus Cryptomeria; species Cryptomeria japonica. Next base: position 59,264,359 of record NC_081409.1, read on the forward strand.
TTGGTCATGCACTTCTTTGATGGCTGATGCAAAAGCTTCACCATCTACAATAATGGGCTCTTCCTTGGGTAAATCCCTTAACTCCAATAATCCTCTTGGGTGGATGTCATATACAATCTGGAAAGGAGACTTCCCTGTGCTCCTATTGATAGTATCATTGTAAGAGAACTTTGCCTATGACAGTATACTATCCCATTTTTCTCGATGTTGCCTTGTCAAACACCTTAATAGGTTTCCCAATGACCTATTGACAACTTCAATTTGCCCATCCATTTGAGGATGGTAGGCTAATGAGAGAGCTAGGTTATTTCCCAACTTCTTCCAAAGTGACCTATGAACTTCACATCTCTGTCTGAAACAATGTTTAGGGGCAATCCATGTATCCGGACTATCTCTTTGAAGAATAGGTCTGCAACATATGATGCATCAAAAGAAGTCTTACATGGCAAGAACTGAGCCATTTTACTAAACATGTCCACCACTACAAATACACTATCAAATCCCCTCCTTGTCCTAGGCAGATCCAACACAAAGTCCATACTTATTCTCTCCCATTGCCTAGAAGGAATGGGTAAAGGTTGATACAAACGTGCATTTGTGGACTTCCCCTTGGCTTTTTGACATATTGCACGTGTCTTCACAAACTTTCTTACATTTGCCTACAATTTAGGCCAGTAATAATGTCTCTTCACAAGGTCTAGGGTCTTGTAAAGGCCAAAATGACCTGCCATAGCTCCACAATGCTTCTCCCTAATGATATTCAACCTCATGGAACACTTCGGAATACACAACTACACTCCTTTGAACAACAATCCATCTTGTATCAGAAATTCAGAAAACTCAATATGATACCTCTCACCAAAGGTTTCACATACCTTGTATATCTCTCCAAAGTCTTCATCAGCATCATACATACTCTTCAAGGAATCAATACCAACACTCTCCATCTTGATTTGGTTGACAGTTAAGACCCTCCTGCTCAAAGCATCTGCAACTTTGTTCTTGACTCCCTTCTTGTCTTTGAGGGTGAAGGTGAAGGCTTGTAGGGTCTCTACCCACTTCATATGCCAGTGGTTTAGCTTCTCTTGGCTATTTATGAAACTGAGTGCCTGATTATCAATAAAAACTGTGAACTCTTTAGGCAATAATAATGCCTCCGCTTCTTCAAAGACTGTACTAGAGCATACATCTCCAAGTCATAAGATAAGTATCTTTCTTGGCATCATTTAGCTTTTCATTGAAAAAAGAATAGGCCTTCCTTCCTGACTGAGCACTACCCCAATAGCCATGTGGCTTGCATCACATTCCACCTAAAATATCTTGTTGAAGTCTAGTAAGGCAAGGACTGGTTGTTCTGCAACCTTCTTCTTCAATGTTTCAAATGAATCATCTGCCTCTTTCGTCCAACTGAACCTGCACTTTTGTCCTCCTTTTATGGTGTCAAGCATGGGTGCACAAACATGACTAAATCCTCTTATGAACTTCCTATAAAAAGTTGCTAAACCATGGAAGCTCTGGACATCATTCATAGTCTTAGGTGTTGGCCAAGATAATATAGTAGTCCCCTTCTCTTGGTTCATTTTCAGCTCACTTTGTGAGATTACAAAACCCAAGTAGATGATCTCCTCCTGCATGAACAAACACTTATCCAAATTGATCATTAGTTGTTCTTCATGTAACCTCTTGAGAACTATATCTATGTGTTTGAGGTGTTCTTCCCTTGTGTGACTGAAGATCAAGATATCATCTACGTATACTATGACAATTTTTCCTATGAATTCCACCAAGACTTCATTCATCAACCTCATAAAGGTACTAGAGGCATTGGACAGCCCAAATGGCATAAATTTCCTCATACAACCCATCATTGGTTTTAAAAGTTGTTTTCCATTCATCCCATGGCCTTATCCTAATCTGATGGTATCCACTTTTTAGATCCATTTTGGTGAAATACTTAGCACTCCCCAAGCAATCAAGTTAATCCTCTATCCTAGGGATTGGGAACCTATACCTTGTAGTTATCTTGTTGATGACCCTTGACTCTGTACAAAGCCTCCAAGTGTCGTATTTCTTGGGTGCAAGGACAACAAGTACTGCACATGGTCTTAAGCTCTTGCCAATCAATCTTGATTCAAGCAATTCTTCCATCTACCTTGTCATTTCTGCATGCTGGTCTGGAGTGAGTTTGTAGGCTGCTTTGTTTGGGAGAGTAGATCCAGGAATCAGATCTATGCAATGACTGATGTCTCTCACCGGTGGTAGGGATCTTGGCATTTCATCTAAGATGATGCCTTGATGTTTATCAAACAATTGTCTGACTATAGGGTCTATGTGCTTTTGTCCTCCTTCTTTCTCTTCTGCATACTACTCTTTCCTTGTCACCTTGGGGCTAGGCATGAGGGCATAGCAAATTGCACCTTTCTCTGCAATCTCCCTCATTAGCTGTTTACCTTCTACCATCAGCACCTTGGCATCCTTCCCTTTTGATTCAATCTCTTCCTCTATCAGAGATAAGAGTTCTATCACCTTACCATCCTTGGTGATTGAGTAGGTGTTTCTCAACCCATCATGATGAGCTTTCAATTCATACTGCCATGATCTCCCAAACAAGAGATGGCATGCATTAATTTTGGCTATGTCAAATAGCAATATATCCTTGTATGATCCAATCTGAAACTCCACCTAGGCCTTCTCTTCTACCACTACTTGCTGACCTTGGGTGAGCCATGAGACCTTGTAGGGGTAAGGGTGAGGCAGCCTTCTAAGTTTGAGCTTCTCTACCATTTCAAGTGACACAAAATTTTCAATGGATCCGAAGTCGATCAAGACCTTACATACCTTTCCTCCTGCCTTGCAAGTGGTTTTGAAAAGAGATTTCCTTTATGTAGGCTCCTTGTCAGGTACCTTCATGGTGGTTACTGCTCTCCTCATTATCAGAGACTCTCCTCTTTCAAGATAGCCATAGCTATTAGGAGAATTAACACTTTGATAAGTGTTTGCACTTGCCACAATTTGACAATCACCAAATTGCTTCTCCTTTCTCCCATGGAGCTAGAAGCCTTCTCCGGACATCTATTGGCCATGTGCCCTTCTTGGTTGCAGTTGTAGCACCTAGGAGGTCCTCTGCCTTGGGATCTTCCTCTAGAGGGTGGTCTTCTACCCCTAAAGTTCCCTCTTGGATTGTAGCCTCCTCCTTGGTTGTAATTGCTCTCTCCTCTATTGCCTTCTTGGTTAGAGTCACCCTGGTATCCAAAACCATTTCCTCTACCTCTGAAAGGGCCTTTTCACCCTCTTTGTTGTATCCCTTTACCTTTGCCATTTTGTTCTTGTCTCCTCTTCAAATTCTCCTCCACCTTAAGTGCCAATTGAAAGCACTTTTAGACTGTCTCCAAGGTGTGGAGATTCAAATCTTCTTGGATTGTAAATCTCAACCCATTGAGATATCTTGCCACCTTCTCATCTTCACTCTCTTTCACCTTGGTCCTCACACACAACTTCATGAACTCCTCGATATAGGAACTCACGTCAATCTCCTTTTGTTTCAGATTTTGTCTCCTCGTATGCAATTGGATATTGTAGTCCATTGGGACATAGGCCTCTTTCACCAAGGCCATCATCTTCTTCCATGTAGCCACTCTTCTCTTTCCCTCTTCCACCCTCTCATCTTGGATGAAAGTCCACCAAGTTATTGCAGCCCCTTTCATCTTGTATTGGGCCATCTTCACCCTCTGGTGGTCTGGTATGTCTTCACTTTCAAAAAAAATGTCCAAGGAGTCTATCCACTCCATCACTGTATCAAGCTCCATCTTGCCTACAAATATTGGCAAATCCATCTTCACATCCATTGTTCTTCTCTCCATGGACTTGAGGACACTCATCAGGGGTCTCTAGTCTGTAGGAACCTCTAGCTCTTCCTGCCTAGGGATCTCCTCTTCATCCCCTTCTTCTTCAGAGTCTTTCTCTCCCCTCTCCACTCTGTCCTTCAACCAGTCCATCTCATTTCTCGAGGCCTGATTCTTAGCCCTGAATGCTCTACTCTCTGCCATCTTCTTCTTCACCAGGACATTCAACTCAGCATTGGTCATTCTTGAAGCTGCCTCTTGGGATCCCTCTTCTTCCGACATCTTGTCTTCTCCTTCTATCCAAAGAACACTCATATGCTCTGATACCACTTGATGCAGAGCCCTACCCACACACCTAAGGACAAGCCCAAACAAGGTTAGAATTCTAACCCCTCAAATGATCATAAGGGTCCTGCAAGGAAGGACTCCACACCTTGAATGAAACTACACACAAGTTCACTAGGCTTGGGCCTACTCAAGATGAGTAAATGCCTCAACACCTGCCCTACACCATCCTATGACACCCTACTCCCAAGGGCTTAGGATTTGGTTCATTTATGGCCATTAGAAACTAGTCTAAGCACTGGTTTTGGCATTAGACCCCAATTCCTTATACCTCCTTTAGAAACCTACCCCCTAGGCTTGTAGCCCTATTTGGCGATAAAATGGATCTTAACTCCAAAATATTCCACACACCCATACAAAAAAATTGCCATTTCAAACACCCTTTTGGAAGTTGTACTGATCCCCAAAATGGTTTGACCAGGTCTGCAATTACAAGGTCTGATCCCTTTAGAGGCCAAGAGACCTAATAGGGGCAATTAGGCCTATTTTCCAAAGCAACTACCAAGCAATGGATCCAAACTAGAAAACCAACTCTATGGGCATGTGGGGGATGGTGAATAACCTTTAATTATAGGGTTGCCCGCCTGGAATCCACCGCTATGAGAACTTATGATGACTGTCCTAAATCTTGTCCTAGGTAGTCACATAGAGATGCCTACCTAACTTTACTCCTTTCTCCACACAACCAAGCTTCCCCTCTAGCAAACCATGAAAACTCTAAAGTACATAGGCTTATATTTCATCCCTCCAAAGGAAGAGTCTAATAATGGACTAGGATGCAAGATAAGACCATGTTTGTCCAAAACCCTCTCCAAACCCTCAAATTCTGGGTTGCAGCCAAAAGAATGGAGGGTTCTCTCTACTCTGGTACAATTAGGACCTCAGGCCACCACCAAAAGAAATCTATTTCATCCCTCTATCTACTCCATGAATGGTGTGCTTCAGAACAATCCATAGAGGCACGTGCAACTCCTGCAAACTCAGAATTTTTGGGAAAACTATAATATTTAGTGTTTTATTGCTTCACAAACTCCAATTACAATAGCAGCAACCTTGGGAATCATGTCCACAAGGCTTATACAACTCTCCAACGGTTTCCCACTAAATTTGGAGTAGGTTGGAGCCGTTGAAAAGCTTCCCCCAACCGAATTTCAAAAAGTTGCACTTTTGCACTCAAAAGTTGCATTTTACAAAACTTGCAATTTTGCAATTTTGCACAAAATGTTGCCATACTTGCTAAGGTTGGAATCCACACACATGGATCAACTAGACACTCACAAAACATGCCTAAAACCTATCAAACACAAAACTAAACCATCTACTACCCCTATTGACCACATTGTCCCAATTGGCTTATCAAATTGCCTAATTGGTGATATGAGCTTACATGGTGGGGTTTATTGCATACATGAAACACAAGACACACTAAGACACTATAATGATCCTAGTCTTCATACTTAGGGTCATGATTTGAGTGTTGATGAGGTGCCCCTGCACCACAAAATATTACGGAGATCTCTTGTATTGCGGACCCAAAAAGGAATATGTTGAACCCAAGTGTATATCGGAGGTTTTAGTGCTCGATCTAGAATATGTCAGACTCATGTTGCCTGATCACAAAAGCATCAATGACATCAATAACAATATTCTAACAAATAGAAGAATTAATGAAAAAATGATGAATGACAAGGTGAAAACACATTAGTCAGTTTTAGAGTATAGAGATCCAATCACAAAAAAATAAATTCTCAGTCAATGCTTTAATTAATCTTTTATCAATCATAATCTTTATCCTTCATAAAATCAGACAATGACATATAATTGAATTTAATATTATTCAAGGTCTTTAATCGAAGAGATGTAAAAATAATTATAAAGATAATTCAAAGAAAATGTTCTTTTAATTTAAGAATTCCCTATATACACGTCTCTTTATAACTAAATCAATCTCCATAAGAATAATTCTATAATAATAATTATCCTAATGAATATATGACCATATGATATGTGAATCTAGCAAATATATAGGTTGCATGTTGCATATTGTAGATGGTCATTTCTCCCAATATGAGCTTATTTGGTATAAAATCATCTAAAATAGATTTTAGCTTGTTCATCCATCCATAAGTAAATTAGCCAAAGTAATTATTATCATTTATATAACATGATGTTTTAAAAAAGCTATAGATATTTTAAAAAACTGTAAGAGAAATATTACCACAATTAAATCTTGAAGTGAAAACTTTTAAGTAAATGCAATAATAGAGAAAGCAAATAAATAGACCATTCTTTGTATTGTCTAGCTTTGAATTAAATAAAAATTTGAATATTGTATCATCCCATAAGATTTTTTTAAGGATAGTTAATAGAAAAGGAGAAGATTCCAATTTTGGTAATCTTGAGTTTTATATTGTTGAACCTTAAATATAGGTGAGAAGAGACAAACAACTAGTAGGAGTGGGAAGAAAATTAACATATGTGAGTTTCCTCACATAAGTAAAATTGATTCAAGTATACAACTTTCAATTTTAAACAATTAAGAATTTGTCCAATAAAGGAAAGGTGAAATATCATTTGAATATGGATAGAGAAAATTTATCACAACTTTAATGAGCCTCAATAGTTACAAGGATGTCACCATCTCATTTGATTAGGTGACCGACACTAAGTACCTCTTGGCTTTACACATAAATATTAATATCGATAAGTAAATTATCATAAATGTAGTATTGATATCTCATATTGATTAATCGTTAAATAAAATCTTTTACTAGTTAAATTACAAAACGAAGAATGTTTCATAGAGTTTGATCCATAAACTACAAAATAAAAGATTTGATAGACCTAAGTGCCAATGTAATAGAGCAATGAGGGTTTCTATGAACCTGAGTATATAAAATATTTTTAGGAAAAAAATAAAATGATTCATGGTATGAAAGAACACACTTTCTGTTTTATATCTCATTTTCAAGAGAAAATAAAGATTACCACATCATATACTAGAGTTCCATGTAGACTATTTGAAAAACAAATGATAATACTTCAAGACTTTGCTTTGATTATAGTGTGGCATAAATCATAGGCTATTGCCAAGACACAAGTGAAGGATGAAGTTAGATCCTCATGTGAGTACATCATTTTTTTTAAATAAATAATTTAGGTCTATTGAGTTTATAATTGCTTCGAAACTAGTAATTTATGCATGATAGTTTAAGGGTTTGACCATATTATAATGATGGACTAACAAGAGTAAAATAAAATGGAGATCATCTGCATGATCCCTTATGGTCAGAGCTATCTATCAATAAAAAAAACCCTTTATTGATTAGTGTGAACATTAAGATGGTTGGGGCCATTACATTGCTAAGACAACAACTACCAATCAATACAAGCTACCCGATCGCTATTCTCACATGCATGTTCTCTTGGCATTATAATAGTCCTAAGCATTGCTTAAGGTTGATTTGGATGCAAATTGATATTAATGTCCATATAGTCATATGGGTCTATAGTAGATTATGGTGCTTTACATCTATTATAATAAATAAAGTTGCTAACATTCTTAAAGGTATGTCGACGTTGATTCTAACGATAACCTTGATGGAGTATTCAACTTCACGACATAATCACTAAGATTTAAGCATTTGATCTATCACCAAGGCTCATCAAGGTGGTGAAACTTTTCAACATAATAGATTGCTACAAAACATTCATTTAAGTGTACCAATGATTTCAAATAAAACAAAGCTCATATTTGATCAAGCCATGAAAATTATTATATCAAGGAACTAGAAATGCCTATCAATATTTGTAAATCTAGAAAAGATCAAGGGCTGAATTACAGACGAATGAGTTGGATCAACAATTTAAAAACATTATAGGAATTATTTGTTTTCTGACATGGCTCCCGCAGCTCCCGCCTACAAGGCGATTTCAAATTCTTCGAACAACTCTCCTTTGCGCAGGCCTTCTGTTGTGACTGCTCTTGTAGTGGTCTCCTTCGACACTGTTGCTTTCTTACCCCTCCCCTCTAGTGTTGGGGCAGCTTGTGCCCTTCTTCGGGGTGCTCCCCACTCGGAGCTTACTCCCTGGGGGATCTCTTATGTTGAGGACTCACCTTCCTTTGTGTTGGGTGCCGCCAATTTGTGCACCCCACCACTTGCGGAGGGTCTTGCTGCCAATGGCTCTCCAACTTCAGGTGATGCTTCTCGGCCAACTGTTGTTGTTGTTACTAGTTTGCCCAAACCTATTGGTATGCGTAGCTTTGCTCGTGTGGCCAGAACTGTTGAACAGCCCTCGAAGGGGATTCGACCCCTTCCCTGTGCCAAATCCTCCCTTGTGGTGGTTTGTGGACAGGATGTGGTGGACAACATTGGGTTCTACCAATGTTGTGCTCTTGTGTGCAGATTCTCGGGGCTTTGGCCTTCTCTACCAGACCTGCATCGTTGGGTTTGTGACTCTTGGCGGCCTTTGGTGGCTCACAATATTGAGCTTTTCCCCTATACCAAAGGCTTTTTTATTGCTTTATTCACATCTTCAGCTGATCGGGATTTGGTTTTGGGTATAGTGTGGGCTTGGGGAGTGCACTCCCTCTCTGTTAAGCCTTGGTTTTCATCCTTTAACCCTCTCACTAAACCACTTAGTGTGCATCCAGTTTGGGTCCACCTCATCAATCTCCCTCTTCACTTTTGGGAGCACTTTTGTTATGAGGCTATCGGGAACTCTATTGGTTGTTTTTTGAAGGTCGATGAAGCTACGTCCTCAATGGACCACACTACTTTTGCCTGCATCTCGGTGGATATTGACATCTCCTCTCCTCTCCTGAGACATGCTTCTCTACGGGTCATCTTGCTTCGGGCTACTCCATTTTGCGCCACAAAGGTGTTTCCACTTGGTGGAGGAATGCTACTGTTGATCACCTAACAGTCAATGCTCGGGACTCTGCTCCTGGTGACTCCTCCCTTAAGGATGATTTTTCTCAGGTTGAGGTTATGCCCCTCACGGCTATTGTTGCCCCCGTGGCTCCTTCTGTGGCCTCATTTCCTGAGGTCCCCACTACATCTCCTCATGTTCTGCAACCACCTTTTGCTACTGAACCTGCTTCTAGTGTTGTTTCATCTCAGCCTAATGTTGCTCTTCAGCAACCTCTTGTTCTATTGTAGCACACTGTAGACTCTTCTGATTGTAACCCTGCGAGGTCCCTTTCGATTGATCTCTACTTTGATGGCCCCAATGATAGTATCGCCTGGATTGTAGTTGCTCATAGGTGGAAGGGGAAGTCTTCTCCCTTGCCCCAAACCCCCACCCCCACCTTTTCGGTGTTTGGGTAGCTCTTCCCCCCTTGATTGTGTTATGATACGCGGTGAATCAATTGTTAACAAATTATGTGAATTAAAGCACTTAAAACCTTATACCGGAATAATTGATAAATCATTAAAGCATAATTGAAAACCAAAGAATCAATACCATGCAACCATAACACATAACACCATAATTTGTACGTGGAAAACCCGATAAAGGGAAAAACCGCGGTGGGAAACCCTACCCACGGTCAGATGATACTTCTGGAGAAAGTATATGATTACAATAGGGGCCTGCACATTAGGAAGGCACACTGCCTAGAGCGCACTCCTCATAACAATGGATTCTCACTAACTACAGAGATATCAACCACCTCAAAATATGTGGACAACAATCCAAAGAGAAGAACTGTTGATGATAGCATCAAACATGCCAGATTACAATTCTGGTTAAGCTCAATACCAGAAGTCTAAAACCTCTTACATAAACCCAACTCGATCACCCATGATCGACCAAATCCTCTGCACAAATGATTATTACATTATTCGCTCCTTGCCATGATCTACAATGAGATCTTACATATATTTATACCAACCTGAGATCTAACCAATTAGGTCGGCCACCCAAATGATAATTCAATAGATCCATTACATAATCCTGAAATAAAATCATAACACATGTCGGTCTAAGGCCAAACAAACATCATCCAAACAATAAAACATCTTGAAAGCGCATCGGAGGATCCACCAACACATTACATGAAAACCGGTCCATAACTTAGATAGCACCGGACTTAAATTAGATCCACACACGCCAAAGCAATGAGACCAATCAGTCAAGGCACAAACACAATCACCATCAGCATCCTAAATCCCTTCTAGAAGCTGCACCAACACCACTTATGCATTACATCAAGGATCTTCAATAAAGCTCTGGCAGTTAAACCCTTACCGGACCAATAAAGCAGGCTTACTAGAACATGAGACAACATCTGATCATTTAGTCAATACCAACTGACTAAAACATACTTCAGAAGCATATGAACCATCCATACAAACTTATTCCATTGTCCAGATCATACTGGTGACAATCAACTGATAATCTTCCCAATCCAATCCTTCTACCGGAAGCCTGGAAACAACCATAACAGCTAGTGTTGACATCAATGACAAAACATCAATGCAACACATAATCAATTCCATCATATGGCCAACAATCTCCCCCTTTGGCATTGATGGCAACACTAGATGTGAAAAACATCCAAGTGCCAAGAAATGCTAAACAAGTCTCCCCCAATGGAAGACCACCAACATTCTCCCATAAAATGATATAGCAATGAAGCTCTGAACCAAATCTGAATCAAAACACCAAATACCGCCAAACTCCCCCTAAGGAGTGCAATCAATCTGAAAAATAAATAGCAATGGTTTTTCACATATATTCCTCCCCCTTTGACAGCAATGCCAAAGAAGCAAACAAAATTTAAAAAAAACTCTAAATCTCAAGGCTGGCTACTCCCCCTGAGTAGTAGCAATATTTCATCAATCCGGAGCAAAAGATAGCTATGATAATGCATGCCAGACTGATGCACATCTGCATCATTTAAGTCTCTACAGGAGGGGTAGAAACCCCCAATCTGTCCCTCAAATATTCAAATGATTCTCGAGACAAAGGTTTAGTGCAGATGTTTGCTATCTGTTCTTTAGTGTTCACATAAACCAATCTGACTTTTTTTGCTTCCACCTTTTCCTTCAAAAAGTTATACTTGATTGATATGTGCTTAGTCTTGGAGTGAAATACCAAATTCTTTGATATGTCAATAGCTGCAGAGTTATCAAAATGAATAACTACCGAATCATTACAACTCACTTGTATATCCTTCAACATATGCTTCATCCATAGAACTTGAGTGCAATTCGTTGCGGCTGCAACATATTCAGCTTTAGCAGGATATGAGGAAATGCATGGCTGCTTCTTGCTGATCCATGAAACCAACTTCTTCCCAAGGAAGAATGTTCCACTGGATGTGCTCGTCCGATCATCAACATCACCTACCCAATCTGCATCTGTATATGCACATAAAGTAAAGTCATCATCTTTAGGGTACCATAAACCATATTTAGTTATACCTTGCAAATACCAGAATATCCTTTTTATTGCACTTTCATGATTTTCTCTTGGATTACTTTGAAATCTTGATACAATACTGACTACATTCATTATATCCGGTCTAGTCTGAGTTAAATATAGCAAACCACCAATCATCAAGAAATAGGTTGCATAAGCAAGAAATAGTCTAACAGCTTCAATTCTAGCTACCGGTGAAAAGTTTCACCATAATCAATTCCTTCCTTCTGAGAATATCCTTTGCAGACCAATCTAGCCTTGGTTCTTACAACTTGTCCATCCTCATTCAGTTTGTTTCTAAAAACCCATTTAGTTCCAAAAACATTCTTATTTTTTGGTCGAGGAACCAAAGTCCAAGTATTGATCTTTTCCATCTGATCTAATTCATCTTCCATAGCTTTCATCCAACATTCATCTTTACAAGCTTCAATTAATGATGTTGGTTCAATCTAAGAAATGAAACATACCTCTTGATTTGCCAATCTTCTTCTTGTCATAACTCCCTTGTTTTTGTCTCCAATGATCTAATTTTCGGAATGATTAAGCCTTACATACCTTGGTGTTTTCTTATTTTCAGGTTCTTTGTGTTACTCTTCAGTTACAATAGTTTTTTGATCACGTCGGGGTAACTGGTTCATTATTATGTTCCAGTGCAGGCACTACTGGATCTTTTGTTATAACATCTATATGCTTTGCTTTTAGTTGAATAACCAAGAAATATTTCTTCATCACATCTAGGGTCAAACTTTCCAATGGAATCATCTCTTTTGATATAACACTTACTTCCAAAGATTCTGAAATACTTAAGAGTAGGAGAATGACCAAACCATAATTCATAAGGTGTCTTACCGGTATCTCCTTTGATATAAACTCTGTTGAATGTATAAACCGTTGTACTTACTGCTTCTCTCCAGTAGATATGAGGCAAATTAGCTTCCATCATCATGGATCTGGTTGCATCCAAAATGGTTCTGATCTTTCTTTCCACAATGTCATTTTGCTGAGGAGTCTAGGGTGCAGATAATTGTCTACTAATGCCATTTTTCTCACAATAACTATTGAATTCACCGGATGTGAATTCACCACCTTGATCTGATCTCAGACACTTGATTTTCATTCATGTCTCTATCTCAACCATAACTTTAAAAATCTTGAATTTCTCAAAGGCTTCAGATTTATCTCTTAGAAAAGCAACCCACATCATTCTAGAATAGTCATCAATGATTAACATGAAATATCTATCTCCTTGAAAGCTTCTTGTATTACTAGGACCACATAGGTCAGTATGAATCAAATCAAGAATATAATTAGATTTATCAAGTATGCTCTTAAAAGAATAACTGATTTGCTTACCCATTTGACATTCCTTACATACCGGATTATAAGGCTTCACAATCTTAGGTAAGTCTCTAACTGCCTTAGTTGAACTGATCTATACAATGCAATCAAATTTTACATGACACAACCTCTTATGCCATAGCCAACTTTCATCAATATGTGCAATCAAACATGTCTTTTCACTTGAGTTCAAATGAAAGATATTACCTTTTGTCTGTGTACTGGTTGCAATCTCTAATCCTGATTTGCTAATGATTTTGCACTTTCCATCCTTGAATTGTAATTGAAATCCTCTATCTACCGACTGTCCTACACTCAAAAGATTATGCTTCAGACCTTCAACATAATAGACATTATCAATGTTATGCTTACCATCCAATGAAATGGTTCCTCTCCCTTTGATCATACATGCCTTGTTATTACCAAATCTAACTTGACCACCATCAAATTCTTGCAAGGTTAGAAACTTCCTTTTGCCTCCTGTCATATGATGAAAACATCCACTCTCTATTACCCATTCATCTTTGTCATCAACTTTTGTTGCAAGGGCCTTTTCCTCATTTATGATAACTGATTCCAGATCATCTTCCTTCATAGCATAAAATACCTAGTCTTTTCCATTGTCGGATCCACTAGTTGAATCTCATGTCGGTTCTTCTTCTGAGTCATCAGTTACTCCTTCCTCGTCAACATAGTAGCATGATTTGTTTTTTTTTCTCTTGTACTTATGCTTGATCTGATATTCAGGGTTAAGCTTAAAAGATCTTCTTGCTCTTTCTTCTAATTTTGAATTTCTTTCAGGACATCTAGATGCAAAATGACCTATCTTACTACATGCAAAACATTTGAAAGGAGATTTTCCTTCATACTTACTTCATGTCGGACCTTTAGGTATCCTTCTAGCAAATAGGGCTTCAAGTTGTTCAAGCTCTTCATCTTCTTTCCTACTCTCTTCCAATTCCTTTGCATACAAAACTTTCCAATCTTGCTTGTCGATTGATGATGTAGATGCCTTAAATGCAGTATCAATCTTTGCAACTCCAGGACGACCAAATTCTTCAAGCTCAAAAGCAGATATCTTCCCAACAAGAGTATCTCTATTGACAGAAGAATTAGGCATGGTTCTTAGCTCATTAATTACAGTTACCTTCATCTTATACGCTGGTGGCAAAACCCTTAACACTTTTGATACAATCTCTTCCTCGCTCGAAGATCCACCACAACACTGAATTCCTAATACAATTTCATTTACCCTTTCCATGAATGCATAAATTCTTTCATCTTCCTCCATCTTCAAGATTTCATATCTTACCCGGTAACTTTCAAGTTTTGCAATTTTAACAGTAGGATCACCTTCATTCAGAGTCTCCAACTTGTCCCATATAGCTTTTGCCGATGATTTATCTGATAGTCCCATGATTTGTTGATCTGATAAGGCGCTTAAGAGGGCTTCTCTAGCTCTACAGACATTCTCAATGTTCTTGTCCAAGTCTACCGGTGCAAGATTGCCAGATGTCGGATCATGAGGAGTGTAACCATTCTGAGTTATTTCCCAAATTTCCTTTCCAATGCATCTCAAATGAGTCTCCATCTGAATCTTCCATACTCCATAGTTTGTTCCATCAAGCCTAGGGTTGTCCTTCCAGAAAACAGTAGTTGAACTATTAGTTGCCATAGGATCTTCCTCAAGCAGTTAAGCTTCTACAAAAAAAGAACCAAGCTCTGATACCAATTGTTAAGATAATCGGTGAACAACTAAGAGGGGGGGTGAATCAGTTGTTAACAGATTATGCAAATTAAAGCACTTAAAACCTTATACCAGAATAACTGATAAAGCATTAAAGCATAATTGAAAACCAAAGAATCAATACTATGCAACCATAACACATAACACCATGATTTGTACATGGAAAACCCGATAAAGGGGAAAACCACAGTGGAAAACCCTACCCACAGTCAAATGATACTTCTATAGAAAGTATATGATTACAATAGGGATCTACACATGCAGGAAGGCACACTGCCTAGAGCGCACTGCTCATCAAAATGGAGTCTTACTGACTACAAAGATGTCAACCACCTCAAAATATTTGGACAACAATCCAGAGAGTAGAATTGTCGATAATATCATCAAACATGTCAGATTACAGTTTCAGTTAAGCTCAATACCAGAGGTCTAAAACCTCTTACATAAACCCAACTCGGTCAACTATGATCGACCAAATCCTCTACACGAATGATTATTACATTATTCACTCCTTGCCATGATCTACAATGAGATCTTACATATATTTATACCAACCCCGGACCTAACCAATTAGGTCGGCCACCCAAATGATAATTCAATAGATCCATTACATAAACCTGAAATAAAAGCATAACACATGTCGGCCTAAGGCCAAACAAACATCATCCAAGCAATAAAACATCTCGGACGTGCATCGGAGGATCCACCAACACATTACATGAAAACCGATCCATAACCTAGATAGCACCGGACCTAAATTAGATCCACACACGCCAAAGCAATGACACCAATCAGTCAAGGCACGAACACAATCACCATCAGCATCATTAATCCCTTTTAGAAGTTGCACCAACACCACCTATGCATTACATCAAGGATCTTCAATAAAGTTGTGTCGGTGAAACCCTTACCGGACCAATAAAGCAGGCTTACTAGAACATGAGATAGCATCCGATCATTTAGTCAATACAAATTGACTAAAACATACTTCGGACGCATATGAACCATCCATACAAATTTATTCCATCATCTAGATCATAGCGATGACAATCAACTGATAATCTTCCCAATCCAATCCATCTACCAGAAGCCAATAAACAACCATAACAGCTAGTGTTGGCATCAATGACAAAACATCAATGCAACACATAATCAATTCCATCATATGGCCAACAAATTGGGGGTTTTAGTTGTTTCCGGTTGGATAGGTTTTCCTTTTCCTATCTGGTTGGGTTTGGTTCTTGCTGCCTCTTGGTTGTTGTTTTGTTGCCAACATCATTTTTTGGTGGTGTTGTTTTCAGTTGATAGTTTTTCATTATGTTAAGGGTCAACACCCTAGTTAATGTTGCTTTACTAATCAAAATCAATTTAAAAACATTATTATAGTAACGCCAAAGCCACACCTGTGCTAAAGAAAGCCATACATAATAAAGAGGAGCATGTATGTATGTTTAAATGTAGGGTTCAAAGATGTTTATGATCGGATGGTTGTGGACACTTGAGAATGATCATCTGAAAGTTTTCACTAACACTCGATATTAAAGGTTAAGTAGCAAATATATACAATAATTGTTCAATGCATAATATTGCAGATAGATTTTAAGGATAGAATTTGTACCAATGGTCATGTCTTTTATCAATAAGAAAACAAGGTTTGTAACTCATACATATTAATATCACAAGGTTTTAAAAATGTACTACCTAAAAAGGCAATACCCCTCTTAAAATACATAACCTCTTTAAAGACATGACCTTTGCCTTTTTTCTAGAGAATGTAATCTATTAAATAAACCAATTTGATGGTAAAAACATATAGATTTCTTAAAAGTGTTGTATGTGCAGTTAATAAGATTGAAGCATAGGACTCATGTTAATTTAAAAATATATATATATATATATATATCAACCAAATTTTATGGTATATTTTTTTTGTTGTTGAAAGGAGAGTCATAATCTATAGCATATATTAGGGTGACTATATATCAATAGATCTAGTTCAGGCTAAGGGAAAAAATGAATGATCACTTCACCTTGCAATTTAACCCCACACAAGGTGGGCCTCTTTACTACTTCCTATTATGAACTTACATATATCTATCTTGAATGTTATTGTGATTTAGTGGAAGTTACATACAAAGAAAAAAAACTTAACAAAATCTTTTAGCAAGAGAAGCCATTTGAAAGAACTTGATGAGTATGTCAAGAAAAAAGGATTACTGTGAAAATCCTCGTAGATATCATTTGCAAAAAAAAATCACAATTTCTTAAAATGCTTTGATAAATTGTTGTTTTTAAATAGAAAAAGGACACTGGGTGTATTGCATAAATGAGCTTGCACATATGTTAATAGAGCATAAAGAGGCTTCCCATCAAGTTGTCTGTCTTCTAGTATAGCCTATAAAAATTATTAGTGTAACCTAAGTTGATTTGATACCATGTTAGAAATTAGGATCATAGGATACTAATAATTATAAACAAAATATAAAATAAATAAAATGGAGATCATATAAGCATATATCTTACACACTACACAATATACAAGGGAAAACCCTTTTAGGGGGTAGTTCTGCAACCCTATGTGCAAGCCGAAAGCTCTTCTATAATCGGGGTTGCTAACGGCTCTAGTTTCTCGTGTTTTCCCCAAGTGTGTTCTAAGGTTGCTTTGATTGATTGTATGGTTTTTTTGTCTTGTTTTTCTTGATTTTGTTTTGCCTTGTTGCTTTGGCTTGCTTCTTCGTCATGAAGGTTGACATGGATTTGACCCTATTTAGAGTTTAGTACAGTCTATCCACATAGCAATGTGCTTTGAGTTGTTTAAATTATTGCCCCTTTTTCATATTAGTTTGTTGAGTCCTCTCTCTTATGTTTGCTAATGAGGCTTAGCAATGGAGGCAGAAGTTGAATTAAATGTTGACGAAAATCCTCAAGTCCGAGGATGACAATAGCAAGCTCTAATATGTTGCATTAAATTTTGATATGTTGTAAACTCTAAAGGAAGAAGACTGTAGATTAACACTATTTATTTTTTGGTTTGCCTAGATGTTAATGCTCTTCCATCAAGAAAATTCTTAGATGAAGGCT
Source organism: Cryptomeria japonica (assembly GCF_030272615.1). Lineage (NCBI taxonomy): Eukaryota > Viridiplantae > Streptophyta > Pinopsida > Cupressales > Cupressaceae > Cryptomeria > Cryptomeria japonica. The sequence continues at coordinate 59,282,140 of NC_081409.1, forward strand.
TGGAAAATTTTGGGAAAAAAGCTCGTTCTATATGTTAGCTTTTGTAGAATGATTCAAAGGGGGCTCTTTGTCATTTTTGGAAAACCACAATGTGCAAGAAAAAATTCAAGAACATAGACCAATCAATTTTTAGAGCCTTGCCTTGGGCGTTGGAAGCAAATCTGGAAAAAAATATTTGATTAATCAACCCGCATGTGGGTGGAGATAAAGAATCAAACTCCCCAGTTGTGGAACTTTATTCTGCAGATTTTAAAACCCTTGGGTGAGGTTTTCCAGACTAAAGAAACCAGGGTCACACTTCCTCGTATGAATGCTAGATTTTTTATTTCACTGAAACTCGTTGTTATACGTGAATTGTTGGAGATCCAATTGGAAATTTCTATTATTTCATGCAAGCTTGACCTGCTTGGGAACCTTAATGCTTATTTCTTATTTCCTTGTAAAATGAATGGGCATCTGAGGAAGGATTGTTTAAGATTGCCAAATAAAAAATTTAAAAAAATTTTTAAAAAATCCCAAAAGCCCCTATTAATGATGATACCAAAAACCCTAATTTTCAAGGCAAGGTCAATATGGAAACAAATATGGAGCCTCAACCCCAATCTAAAAATCTTGAAAAGAAAGAGTTTAATGCTCTAGTAGATGACAAAAATCCCTCTCATGAGGTTGGTGATATTGGTCAAAAGAACTCACTCATGGGAGAAGAGGAGTATGTTTTTAGGTGGCTGGATAGACGCCTCCATAAGGGTATTACATTTTATGTTGACGAAGTTTGATTGCTGACTATTGCTCTAGTTTGAACAAGTCATAAATATAAACTGTTTGATTTTTCATTAAACATTTCGCATTAAATTATCAATTATGTTTTGTCATTTATTTTTTACTTTGTGCAAATTATAGCTATTTTTATATTTTATATATTTTCTGAACCCAAACCCTGAAGCCATCCATACCTGCACCGGTAACCATTATAAATTAACATTAAATGAATTTTTTTAAACCCTTAACTCCAACACGTGGTAGAAGTTGGAATCCCCTGGTAAGTAGTATCATGATCATCTATGAACATAAGGATTTTCTATTTTAGTATTTTGTACAAAATATAACATCAAGGCTTTTTTTATACATTCAGATTATATTACACTCAAATACTGGAAAGCTATATTGCATCCCTTAGGCCCATTTCTATTTCAAGATCATCATCATCTTCAAAAAGCTTCAGAAATCGTGCTTGTTCTTCTTCCCTCTTCTTCTTTCGCCACACTTTGTATAGAATTACTGCCACTGCTGAAATGATGACAGTGGCTATTAAAATAATAACTATCCAAAACTTACTTTTAGTAACAGAGGAGTTTGATTTTCCAGGTTTGTTTGTAGTACCACTCGAACCTGCAAATTAAGGATATCTCAGATCTGTCTCTATTCAAAAAGGATTTCCCAATAACAAGGATTTGCTGAGATCCGTATGAAGCTTACGTTAAACCTATATGAAATTTTAATATACACTAAAAAAGACAACCAGAACGCATTCCATCAAACCAAAAAATGAATTTAGCAAATGCTTTTATATGTAATTCTTTGTCAGTCAAACTGAGAAAAATGAAGGATCCATCGTATTGGCCACTGAATGTTTTATCCAAAATCGACTTACCTGATTCAGAATTGCATTGAGAACACAAAAAAGTTGCATTGACTTCTTTTTCTTTGTAATGCTTATATCGTCCTTCAGGTTGTAGACTAAAATCATCTGGACATAGCTCCCACTCATCAAATGTATCATCTGACCATAAAAAGTCCTCTTCATAAATTCCGCACCGCTTACACTTTCTCCCTGTAAGTGTTGTAAGAGGCTGAAAAAGACAAGAAACTATGAAAATCACCTGAATTGAGCATATGCCTTTTCAATCCTTTGATTTCAATATAACTCAAAACAACATTGGACATGTATAGCTGAACATTTGCTCTTACATTAAAGAGGACCAAAATTTCTGAATTATCTTCTTAGTAAGCTCACAAGCTATATTCAATATGTAATTTACAATGAAAATTCTGAACATTTTTTAAGATTAACTATTATATACCACAGGGCCACATTTGTGCCCGCTGCTCACAAGCACCAAATTTTTACTGGTAAAGGCCGTGACAAATTATAGCTGATAATGCCGGGTAAACTCTTTTTACATCCATATAGGAGGTCATGATTAAATAAAACTAACAGGGCTCACAACTGAATTACTTCGACTGAACTAGAACCCAATTACATTTTCAATTTGGTATGGCAAGAGATTGAATTGTATTATTGATTCAATACTGAGCACTTTGAGGAACTTTATCAAGAGATGACATTTTAAGGAATTCTCTAGAAAATTGTGAATAACCCGACAACACGCAACCAGTTCTTCAGTAGATATTTGTCTGCTACCATTGCACTGTCTGAAAAAAGTAATTAGAGATAGTAACAACCATTGAGACCATCCAGCGACAAGTTTAAGTTTTCATAATAGGCATGTTGGCATATAAAAGAGTCAAACAAATGAAGATTGTAAAGGGATTGCAAAAGGAATCTTTGATATCACTCAATGTTTTGAAGTTGAATAAGAGTGTAAAACAGGGACTTTGCTGCTTCCCCCTTACTCCCCCTTCTTAATTTTAAAACTATTAGAAATTCAGTAAAGACAAATTAAATATTAGTTAGACTACAGCAATCAAGTCAACATAGGCCTGTTCTTAAGAATGTGCTATCAAGACAAGCAAATTTAAAAAGCCTTTTCTCCCAAATCTCAAAAAGTATCCTCCTACTGAAGTCGCAAACAGTTGCTACCACTTTTATATTCTGGAAAGTGCATGCTTCTAAAGGATTTGAAAAATAAGAAAAATACAGATTGGTTAGCTAAGGATACGCTTTAAGTATGTTACATGCAACAAAAAATTAAAAACCTCTAAACATCTATAAGCTAACTATATCAATGATTTGGTTCTGTACCCACAATTGTATGAACTGTTGCCAAGGGTGGTATACTATTCAAAAGCATGATCTTTGATACGGTAAGGTTATAAAGTCCCACTCAAATAGAACTCTTTTTAATCATTCATCATCTGTGTTTGCACTTTCTTGCCCAGGGAATATCATCGACTTTCACATCTAGAATTATTATTGCCGTAAAGGAAAATGGTCCACACAAGAATAAACCTCTTAACTATGTTTACTGAGCATGTAAAGAAAATATATTCCCTCCAAAAACTTCATAAACACACATGCATGTTTTCCATGTAAAATGGAAGTGATATAACCAACTATAGTTGAGTTTTACAGTGAAATTTGAGTTTGGTTTAACATAATCAAATCCAAAAGAAAGTAATCAACTATTGTCACATCCCCATGTCCACCACTTCCACTGTGGATGAACACTTCAAAGAAAATAAATAAATAAATAACGAAAAGGAGATTTAAGAAAACAAGGACAAACTGACAGGAGGTATGGGCCTCCATATATGATTATAGAATGTGAAAGGGAGACAACCAATAATTAATAAGAATGGTTCAAGTGCTCCCTAGTTAGAGCGAAATTCGCTTCTTTTGCCCTTAGTTGAGAGCGAAATTGTTCCTAGAATGCACATTGAGCCTAGTTTGAAAAACTAGAATGAATAGAATGAAGGAGAGTAAACAAGAAAGTGCGAAGTGTCAAATTTCAATCCACTTCAAGTGCTCCCCAGTGGGAGTGAATTCTACTTCATGTGCTCAAGTCTCAGAGCAAAATTCCCCTAAAAGCCTTTCTTGAGGTTAGTTTGACATGTTTTCATAAATCAATGTTTAAAAGACTTAAGGTTTGAGCCCATTGAACAAAGGGAAGTGAGTAAGGGCGAGTTCAATTTCAAATTTGAAGATCACTTCAAGTGCTCTAAGTTTAGAGCGAAAAACTTCAAGTGCTCCTTCTTTGGAGTGAAATCTACTTATTTGCTCTTCCCTTGGAGCGAATTTGTCTCTAAAGCCTTGAATGAATATGATTTAGTGTGTTTGAGTTGTCATGAATGAAAGATAATGAGCAAGACTTCGATTTGAGAGATCATTTCAATTGCTCCTTCTTTGGAGCGATTTCAACTTCGAGTGTTCCCTAGTTGGAGCGAAATTTGCTTCATTTGCTCAAGGTAAGAAGCGAAGTTGCTTATAGAGCATTGCCTTAAGTTGATTCAATGTCTTCATGAGAGAATTTTTGAATTTGAATTGATGAAGGGCGAAATTGGAGAGAACTTCAATTGCTCCTCTCTAGGAGCGAAAAACACTTCAATTGCTCCTTATTGAGAGCGAAATTCACTTCTATTGCCTCTACCTTGGAGCGAAATCATCTACAAGAAGTTTGATGAAGAGAATTTGACAACTATTGGATGTGAAGATTTAAATTGAAGAGATGACTTGAGAGCATGTGAGCAAGAATTTGTCTAATTACCAAAAAATTTCCTTTGCTCCTCTCTAGGAGCAAATTCTTGTTCCATTGCCTCCCATTAAGAGCGAAATACTCTTCTTATGCCTTTCGATTGAAATGAAGTTGATTTCAAAGCTTTTCTTAAGGTTAATCTGACCTATTGTCACACATGGATGACTAGAACCTAAGATTTGAAGTTGATGTATTGAAGAGAATGAATGAAGTTTTTTATCACTTCCATTGCCCTTGGAGTGGAGCGAAATTGCCTTCCATTGCCCCTCATTGAGAGCGAAAATCTTCCCAAGGCAGTTTGGATGTCAATTTCAAGCATTTCACATGGAAGAGATAGCGATTTTGAGGCATAAGAATGTGAAATTGGTGAAATTTACCTGAGAGAGATGAGTTTCTTATTACTTCCATTGCTCCCTAGTAGGAACGAAATTCCTTCCCAATGCTCTCATCATACCTGCAACACATAAAAATCAGAAATCATGTCAAATTAGGAGGTTATATATAAGGTATAAATCATATGTGTTTGATGCTCATTTGTTTGTTGTGTAGGAAGGTGAAGAAAGAAATCTAAAGAACCAGGTTGGAGGAAAAATAGAACAAGTGTCCTAAGGAGGAAAGGTAAAGATACAAGGAAGATGTATTCAAGAGGACTTCATAGGCAAACAAATAGGTATCAAGGAAGGTGATTACACAGGAAGCATTCACTTATACAAGGACTGATCCACAACACTAATAGCATGAAGAGAATCACAAGGAAGGAGTTTCAAAAGAGTGAAAAGATAGTTATGACATCAAGGGTTCATTCCAAGGCAGTATCAAGATGAAGTCAACATCTACACCTTGCACCTCCATGATCGAGACATTCAAGAGGATAGTTTTAGAAGAGTTAATCAAAGTTAGAAGATCATCATCATCACTACTGAAGCTGGATAATGCTGAGTTCAAGAGATGTTGCTCAACACTCCTTCATGATGATCTACCAAGTCTACAAGCAATATGAGATGGCGTCCCAGTCATCGTCCCAATCACCACTCACCAATCAGAGAAGGCCCACATCAGCATGTCTAGATGCAATGTACCTGACTCGTCCATGATGGCACAAACTTTGAGGCACCTACCCCACTGTCTATTGGTCGAATATTCTAGAGATGACATGTGTCAAAGCAGTGTAATTATTTCATTATTAGGGTTTCATTGTAAAATCTCGGCCATTGATCTCAAATTGATTTGAGCCATTGAATTGTATTGAGAGCATTATAAAAGGCTCAAGCTCTTCATTTGTAAAGGGGTTAATAGTGATAGAATAGAAGAGAATAATAGAATAGTTTGTAGTCCAAGGATAGATAGATTAGAAGATAGAATAGAATAGATTAGGAGGAGGAATTGTTGTTATGACTTGTAAATGAGATACCCTTTTCATCGAAGTTATGGTGAAATATGTTATTTCAACAACTCTCATGGTTTCTACTTCTCATCTTTCTTTCATGTTGATTAGATTGAGTGGAGGAATTTGTTGAATGCATTTGTGTAGAATCCATTTAGTCCATACCTGAAATATCCCGTGCTCATAAATGACTGAATATGCAAGGAATGTCGTCAAACAATTGGCTGTCAACCTCCTGTTCTAACTCACAGTCTGTATAACCTGCGTGTTATACGGTTTTCCAGGCTGCAGTATAACTTGTGTGTTATGCTGTTTTGACTGTTGCAAAGTTTCAGACTTGTTTTGGAAATATTAACCAAGGTTGCATCAAAGTATGACTTGCAAACAACTACTGAACGATAGCATAACTCACTGGGATGATTGTGCAACTTGTATTCAATGTAATTACATGAATTTGAATACAAAATCACACACCTACAGCTGACTGGAATTTAATCAAACAGTTGGCATGAAATCAGAATACAATTGTGCAAATGAGAGACAACCTTATTACTCCTTGATTTTGGAAACAAATGAGTTCTTTACAATGACCAAGCCAATACCCGACACTTAGCAATTAACTAAAGATTTTCTCAGAAAGTCTGAAGACACATGGCAGCCATGGTCATATGCTTATAACTGAGAAATAAAAGGAAATATTGATACTAGAAGAACCTGATATAAGTCGCCTAGTTTTGAGACTGAAGAAGCAAGCAATATCTTGTTGATCGGGACCTCCACTATGCCAAATCGAATTATCTCCCAAAATCGTCCCTGCTGCTGGTCTGCAGATTACTAACAATTGATTGGCAACAAATCGGTCTCCTTTCAATTGTTGAACTTCATTGTTGACCTTCCCAAATAATATCACCCTCCTCCAATGGTGGATTTGATGCTTTAACAAGGCAATCTAAGCAAAATCGTGGTATTGGTGGCTGTGGTTCGAATTTCCTTCAGATCTGGTTTAGCCCTTGCAACTTCACTTATTCACCTCCAAATGCATGCTAAAATAAATCGCCTTATGTCCTCAATGAAAGCGCTGTCCTCAAATGAAAGTTTTGATGCTTAGACAAGATGATAATAACAAAACCGTGGGAATGGAGAATAGAACTCGATATGTTTCAGACCTGCTACACAACCTGCAATCTTCCAATTTCTTCTTCAATTGTCTTCTAGGAAAATCGCCTATCCTTCGCAACAAAATCAATGCACATATATGATAGATATGGATGAACTGAAAATACTACAATTTGTCTACCATGAGATGCACAAGAAACTCATTGAGCACAATGTGAAGGACTGAAATTATCCTCCACTCTCAGCTGCAACACCTCAAAGGATCTCTCACCACCTCATTTATGCAAATCATAGGGAGGTTTCGTTCCCAAATGATTAAGTCTGCAGAAACCCTTGCCCCCCAAATCTACACAAGAGAAGATATCAAATAACCAATGATGAATAATGAACCAAACCCCTCTATTTATTATTTTCTCCTCCAATCGATTGGTTCCTTCTAGAAGATTTTTCTCTAACAAACTCATATTCCCTTATTACACTATTATTTTATTAAACAATAATTAATTTAATTGCACTTTAAAATACTATTACATTATAATTAAAGTGCACACATGACATAATGCGTGTAATCCCCTTATCTCACCATAAAATCATGTAGACATAAAATGTGAAGCCACTTATATCTGCCAAATTGACCCCCTAATCAATCTCTTTGGCCTACGAGGGTCAAATGATAGGCCAACCTCATGAATATCTGTGAACTAAGGAGAAGGGAACATTACAATACCACTAGCCTATTGTTGATTGTAAGTGTGCCTTGTGTGGTCAACTGGAACGCTATGAGCTAAACTTCAAATTATTACATATCCATTGTTTATGCATTAACTTGAATGGTAATCAATGTTTAATGGTAATGATTTGAACATCTTTGAATTGCACCTTAGAAGATTGCACTGAACTTGTGTCAAATTGTTTAGTTTGATGGTGAGACCTAGCCCAGTAGGATTCCATCGAATCATTCGCTCTTCTCTTGCATTCTTAGGATTAAAATAGACTCTCTAAACCCCATGCCTTTTGCTCTTTCTTTATGCTCCAAGCAAATAGATAGAATCTAAGTTCCAGCGATTCAAGCATTCAACAATTCCACATAAGTCCCCTTGTGATTCCAGCATAATCACATCAAACCAACGAGCTTATCCACACACCATGACCCGACATAAAAGAACCTTGGAGTTGCCTCAAGTGATCCTTAAGTTGATCTTCAGCATTTGAGTAACTTTGATCAAGAGAGGATAAGACACTTTTGGGTATTTTATTTTGTGTTCGCATGTGCATGAAAAACACATCAACAGTTCCATAATCCATACCACTAGCAGTTTGTTGATTGCATGCTTGCCTTGCGTGGTCAACTGGAATCATTCAGCCTAAGCTTAACTTCAATTGCAATTCATCATTGACATGCTTCATTTTGAAGGTGTCTATGCCTTAGTGATTTGAAAATTATTGAGCTACCCTTAGAAGATTGCACTAGCGTTGTGAAGATGTTCATAAGATGTCAAAGCAAAACTTAGTTGAGCTCACTTGAAGTTATCCTAGTTTACAATAGCATTCCTAAACCCTACTCCTTTTTCATTTTTTTTATCAACGATCAATAGAAGTAGAAAGAGCGATATTGCAACATCATTCGAGGAATGCCATACCATTGAGATTGAATCAAGATACTATGTAAGTCCCCTCACATGTACAGCAAATCACATCATACCATTGAAGCTATCCAACACGTTAAGACCTAACATCGAGAACCTTGGAGTACCATTGAAGCTATCCAACACGTTAAGACCTAACATCAAGAACCTTGGAGTCATCTCAAGTGATCCTTTTGTGAATCTTCAGCATTTGACAAGTCGTTATTCAAGAGAGGATAGAGTGCCTTTGGTATTTTTATTCTGCGTTGTGTAGTGCATGAAAAAACCATCAACAACAATGCCATTAGGGTTTCATGTAAGTTAGACTCTATTTTGCAAGAGTACGCATTGGTTAATTTTGAAAGAAGACAAGAAATAGAAAACCCTAGCTGCCACTTCAAAACTACTCAAAACATGTGAAAAAATTCAACCAAATCTTGGCTGCCACTTAGTGCCCTTGCTATTCTTTGAATTTTTTACAAAAATGATGAAGGTTACCTACACAAATCAGCCAAACTCTAGGTCAACTATGCTCTGGCCAAGTTGGAAAAAAAATCCTAAAAGTGGTTGCTGAAATCCAATTCAATTTTATAAACACTAGCAATAGTTTCAAAAAAAACAGCACTATTGATGTTTGTATACACACACAATACATATAAAATCTATAACAAACTCTAAGTGAAACCTAATGTGTCAAGACCTAACTATTGAAGCCCTAGGATTCTAAATTCTATTTCAAAGTTAAATCTTTCAAGAGAGATAAAGATTTTGCTTGTAGATTTTATCCATGTTGCGTATGTTGCTTATGTATACTTTCCATCTATACTTGCATGTATAGTAAATACTTAGCAACCTTACCAATTCTTCATTTCTTTCTCTTTGTCTCTCTATTATATGCATAGGCCACCAGGAAAAAAAAAAATGTGACTTCACAACACACCCCATTTTCCTTTTAGCAAAATAAGCCCCCCCCCCATCTTTGTGTTTTGCCTTGCCCATCCTTTCAATTTAAGCAAAGTTCCTTAACACCTTCATAATCTCAATGTGATGAGCCCGATTTAATGGCCAGTAGGCCACCTAGGTAGTGTTTTATAACACCCGTTCTTTCTTTATGTTTTCCTTCAATTTTAATAAGTTTGAAATTTGAATAAATGAAATTATTAAAAATTTCAATATGTCAGCTATGTTGGGCCGACCTTTCAAACAAGGTTAGATTTATTTAAATAAGCTTTTATTTTTGTTTTTTTTTCAATCAGACGTGAGGCCAGCCACCTCTCCAAATCAGCACATCACACCTATATAAGGGAGTTGTTCTTTGTGGAGAAGTGTTGATGTGTTTTTTATGCACATGCGGACACAGAATAAAATACCTAAAGGTACCTTATCCTCTCTTGAATAAAGTCTTTGAATGCTGAAGATGTCGCGAAAAGGATCAATCGGGATGACTTCAAGGTTCTTTGTATGTAGGATCTCTACGTGTGGATAAGCTCTCTGTGGTATGATGTGATTTGCTGGAATCACAAGGGGACTTACACTTGATGACTGAACGTCTGATTTGCTTTGAATATTGCTGGAACACAGGATTTTACTAACTAACTGGAAGACAAACAAATGGCAAAAGATGCAAGGTTCAAGAAGTTTACTCTACTACCTAGAATGCGAGAAGATGGATGAACGACTAGGTGGATTCCTATTGGGTTGGGTCTCACCATCAGGCTGAACAATTCAACACCAACTCAGTGTGATCTTCTAAGGGATGCTTCTAATATGTTTAAGTCGTACACCATCTGACAATGATCACCATTCAAGAAAATGCATGAAACAATAGACGTGTAACGACTTATGATTAAGCTCATTTCATTCCAGTTGACCACGCAAGGCACACTTACCATCAGCAAGAGGCTAGTGGTATGGATTAAACGGATTCCACACAGGTGCATTCAACAATTTCCTTCATTCAATCTAATCATCTACCATCTAGAATTGAAGATTCAACAAGAAACCATGCATATTGCAAGAAACGACACACTTCACCATTACTTCAATGAAAATGGAGTTTGTTTACAAACAACGGCAACAATTTCTTGCCTTGTCCTCCTATTCTACTCTAATTGCTACTCTATCAACTGACTATTCACCTTCTAACTACTCTCTATTCACTAACTCCTTTCTATTATCTATTCTATTAGCCTTTTCAAATGAAGAGTCGAGGCTTATATAGTGCCCACAATACAATTCGATGGCTAAGATCAATGGCCAAGATTCAATAATGAAAACCCTAATTAGGGTTTGTTACAACCATTACATAACATTTAATGCTTGACCAATGATAAAATTACATCTTTAGGGCACATGTCTTCTCTGGAAAAATCGACCAATGGATAGCTAGGGTAGGTACATAGAAGTTTGTGCCACCTCCCATGAGTTAGGTACATTGAATCTAGACACGCTGAGGTGGACCACACCGACTGGAGAAGTGATGACTGGGATGCCACCTCGTCTGACACTTGGTTGATGCCAATTTGATGTTGCTGAGAAGCTAGCTTTAATTACTCTTCTGAAACTATCTGCTTCTTCAACGAACCCTTGCTCTAACTTCTTTCGTCTTTGATGTGCAGGATGATGATGTATCTTGCCTTGGAATGCTGGATTGGAAGAGATCGTTCCTGATGATGCTTGACCGAAGAAGGTCGTCCTTGTCGATGCTAGACTGGAGGAGGTCGCCCTTATCCTTGCTTGATCTTCTTTGATGATACTGAGCTGGAGGAGATCATCTTTGTCCTGGACCGGATCTTCTCTGATGAGAGCCTGCCGACTTGTAGATCCTCCGGACTTTGGAGTCGCCATCTTGATACCTACAAAACATTTAGTAATATATCTTGAAGTCTAGAAATTAAACTTAACAGGAAGATTTAAGATTTTAATTAGGAAACTTCATGATAAATCTTGAGTTATCATTTCCTAATTAACCATGTAATACTTAGATTTTTCAAAACAAATGTTCAAAATTCAAATCTTCAACAATGGTGTCAAGATGATTTCGCCATACCTCCTCTTGAGTATTAAACTCTAAGAAATGATGCAAAAATAGATGAATTTCGCTAGGCAAAGTGTAGATCAAAGCTCTCCCTTGGATGAAATGCGCCTCCTTTAGCCTTCAAAAGAATAAAACTCCACTTCCTTCTAGCCTTCAACACTTGAAAGAAAATCGCTCCAAGCAAACCAGATTTCGCACCTCCAATTAGCGCTCCAATTTCGCACTTAAGGCAATGATTGAATGATTTGAAATGTGAAAAGCACCTCCAATATATAGAGCGCTCACCCCTTTGCTCCCTCTAGGCCGACTTGGCTAATAAAAGGAGGTAAAAGATAAATAAAATTCCAAAAAGGGGGCCGACTTGGCAAAATGAACAGAAACTAGTGCCTTGAGCGCTTTATATTTAATTTTAATTTAATAAAAATTAATTTTAAATGCCTCCAAAGCAAAATTTCGATTTTCACAAGGCTTAAAATTAATTTATTAAATGCCAAAATGCTTTTAATTTAATGCCAATTTAATTTTAATTTCCCAAACGCCTCAACATTAGCAATTTTGGCGATCTAATGCAATTTGGAGAATATCAAATTTTAGAACAAGGCTCAATGAAATTTTGCAAATAATTTCGCCCTGGACCCTCTCTGAGGGTCAGGAGCGATTTTTCAATTATAGCCTTGAAAACTTCGCATCTTGACTTCAAAATTTCCTGGAAGACAAATTGATATCCAATTAAGGCGTCGCACTTCAAATTTTGACACTTTTCATGAGGAAAATAGGTGGAATTGTCAATTTCGCCCTGGACCCTCAGCAAAGGTCAAGAGCGATTTTTCATTTTCTAGCTGGAATCCACCTTAACTTGTTTGTTGAACTCACAATGTCACTTCCAAGATCCATTCCCTTACACTACCAAGTTAATTCATCAATAATTTTGAAGGAAATAATGTCCTTTAAGGCAACTTCGCTCTGGACCCTCTTTGAGGGTCAAGAGCGATTTTTCTGTTTTCAACAAAGTCCTTCATCATTTCTAGTCAAAACTTCTTCAGGCGGGTGGAGAAAGTCCTTTATTTTCCATTTATGATCAAAACTTGGTCTCTTTTCATTGCAAAATGAAGGAAATCAAAATCTCGCTGTGGGCCCTCTTTGAGGGTCAGGAGCGATTTTTCATTTTTTTGACCAAAATCATCAAGTTTCAAAGGCAAAACAATATTCATCCTGTTTTTGGAGGTCTCTTCGACTTATCCTAACCTTGCCTTAGCACCATTTTGAAGAAAACATGCATTTTTTGAAAATCTCGCTCTGGACCTTCAGTGAGGGTCAGGGGCGACTTTTTGGTTTTAGGCGAATTCCTTTATCTTTTAATCTTCAAATCACCTCCAAGGCATAACACATCACGTTCTCCTCCTGTCCAAGCAAGATTTTATCTCAATTCTTCAAACCAAGGAGAGAATCCTTGAAAATCGCTATGGGCCCTCTCTGAGGGTCCGGAGCGATTTTTGTAATTGCCTTCAAAATTTTGATTCTCAACGATTTCTTTTCACTTCAAGGCTTTTCAAACATCGTTTCAAACCCATGCCTAACCTTAGTTTTCCTCAAACTTCGATGAAAAGTTCCCATATTAGGTTTCTCGCTGTGGGCCCTCTCTGAGGGTCAGGAGCGATTTTTTGATTTTGGGTTGATTTCATCTTGTGTTGATTCTCCAAATTATATTCAACGGATAGAACATGCTTTCCTTCATCCCTTCCAATCATAAAAATCACTCCGATCTTGCAAGAATAATGCATTTTTGAAAATCTCGCTATGGGCCTTCACTGAGGGTCAGGAGGGATTTTTCACTCTGGGCCTTCACTGAGGGTCAGGAGCAATTTTTGCTTTGGGCCTTCACTGAGGGTCAGGAACGTTTTTTGACCTTTTGAACTCTCTGTCAGGATAATTTTATGGAATATGACATTTAAGTATAAGTGAATACTTTAAGTTATATTCCATATATACTTTCAGGATGTTTGAGAGTGGTTTCAGACCTCCAGGAGTTATATTGCAAAATCTAGTTTTTGGAGGTTTTTCAGTTTCCAGACTTTGTCAAATTTCAGGATCAAGATATTCCAGACTTAGCCAAATTTCAGGATCAAGACTTTCCAGACTTAGCCAAATTTCAGGATCAGGACATCACTCCAGCAGGACCTGCTATCCAGGTGATCCCCTTGGCGACACTCAAAATGCAAAGGCTAACAGACAAAACCCTAAAGACCCAGAAAACAAACCCTAGAAAGCAAAAAGCAGGGGTCCCCATTTGCAATGGGGCGATGTGTGAAATGGTCACAACAAGAAGGCATGCTTGTGAATTGGAATTCGCCCTATGAGCACATTGGTTGTTGAGACAAAACCCTCACAGCCTGAATAAGGTAGGACATCCCCCCTATTCTTATTCACCAGTTCTTGAGCAGCCAAATCCAGTTTGAAGGATATAATTGTTGTTGTTGTTATTTTCCAGATCAGATCAAAATGCAGGAGATTTCACAAGCAACGAGTTAGCTATGTGAACACTCCAAGTCAGATCATCGCATTTACACACCGTGGATGCTAAGGGAGCAGACCAAGTCTCATAGAGCAGGAGCAATCTTAATACGACAAGGGCCCAGTCATTAGAAAAGCAAACGATAAGACTTTGCTTTGTCTTCGAGAGGCAAAGTCGACAAATCGTGGTTGGAGTCATAGTGCAAACATTTGATTGCTAGGAGGAACCATTAAGGGAGTGCACCAGTCAAGAGGGAGGTATCAGGCAGGCTCAAGAGTTGGTTGAGTTCATCAATAGGTGTCAAATATATATGCAATGCCCTTATATCTGAGCACCAAGAAATTGCTGATAATCAGTATGTAATATTTCTAAGCGTTATTGATTGCATTGAAAATCAGATATCTGGAAAGGCAGGTCTGAATACTGGTTTTTGTCATAATGTCAAATGTACTGGTAATTTGAGTAAATCATTAATTCTGGAAAAGTCAGTTAGGCAAGACATTGTTTCCTGGACATGTGTACTATAAAAATCCTGATATCTGTTTTATAATAAACTCAATATTCTAATCTGAAAAGCCTTTTCCTAAATCAGATTGTATAATTGAAAAGGTTTGCCTATTGTAAATTGGTTGAGAATATTACAGTTGTATCAGAGACTAAAGGCCTGCCAGCCTGTGGGGACAATTGGTGAGCAAAAGAGCTCAAAGGTATTTACAAAGAAAGAAGAAAGGTAGCAGCATGGGTGACGGAAAAGAGGATGTTGCTAAGGCATTCTTCAAGAGATCTGAAGAGTTGCACGTCAACATGTCAGAAACATTTAAAGAAGTGGCCTAGTTGT